>NC_138212.1:16878060-17510219 GCF_964194415.1 Vipera berus | reverse complement strand
GGAAGGGAAGGGAAGGGAAGGAAAGGAAAGGAAGTAAATGGATAGGGAAGGGAAGGGAAGGGAAGAAGAAGGGAAGGGAAGGGAAGGGAAAGGAAGGGAAGGAGGAAGGGAAGGGAAGGGAAGGAAAGGAAAGGAAAGGAAAGGAAAGGAAAGGAAAGGAAAGGAAAGGAAAGGAAAGGAAAGGAAAGGAAAGGAAAGGAAAGGAAAGGAAAGGAAAGGAAGTAAATGGATAGGGAAGGGAAGAGAAGGGAAGGGAAGGGAAGGAAAAGAAAGGGAAGGGAAGGGAAGGGAAGGAAAGGAAAGGAAAGGAAAGGAAAGGAAGGGAAGGAAAGGAAAGGAAAGGAAAGAGGAAAGGAAAGGAAAGGAAAGGAAAGGAAGAGGAGAGAAGAAGAGAGGAAAGGAAAGGAAAGGAGAGGGGAGGAAAGGAAAGGAAAGGAAAGGAAAGGAAAGGAAAGGAAAGGAAAGGAAAGGAAAGGAAAGGAAAGGAAAGGAAAGGAAAGGAAAGGAAAGGAAAGGAAAGGAAAGGGATGGGAAGGAAAGGAAAGGAAAGGAAAGGAAAGGAAAGGAAAGGAAAAGGAAAGGAAAGGAAAGGAAAAGGAAAGGAAAGGAAAGGAAAGGAAAGGAAAGGAAAGGAAAGGAAAAGGAAAGGAAAGGAAAGGAAAGGAAAGGAAAGATGAAAACTGTGATGAAACTTACCGTTGGTCCTAAACATTCCGCTGGTTTGCTGAAGGTCTCTGAAATGATGTGGCAGCATCTGTCTTGAACCAATGGGAAGAAAAGCTCCTTGTTCATTTCTGCTTCAGGAAAAGTGTTGTCTACAGCTTGGATGGTGTCTGAAAGGGTGAAAAAGGGCTCCAGCGCAAGAGAACCTTTAACAGCATAGCAATGTTATCACTGAGCTGACTTTACCGTTAGGCAGAAAGATAGATTCATGAAAAGGTCATTGTTTTCCTATAAAAGTGTTGGATTAAGATTAACGTTCTGTGACTGTTGGGGGCCTCTGAAATCTAGAGTGGGTCTACTCTGACTTGAATGGATATTCAATCCATTAGTCTAATTCTGGAAAGATGGCGGAGAAGAATTTTGTTCCTAAGATGTCCCAAAAGTGCTTTTTCCATAAAGGCAACTGGATTTTCTCCGGGGTTTCTTTTTCCCTTGAAGATGTTTTGCTTCTTACCCAGGAAGCTTCTTCGATGCAGAACTGAAGAAGCTTCTTGGATGAGAAGCGAAACCTTTTCAAGGAAAAAGCCAAGAGAGTCTAGCTGCCTTTGGGGAAAGCACCTGTGGGACAACCGTGAGCTGGATGATTGAAAATCTCCATAGATATTCCTAAAAGGTCCAATCACCTATCTGACTATGCACTCTGAATGTTGGGATAGTAACAGTATCAACTGAATTCAGGGGGATTTAACTTTCAGTGGTTTTCATATGCACAGTTAATTGAAATCACTATGCACAGGCCAAATGCCCTAAATCAGGGGTGTCAAACTCAATTTCATTGAGGGCCGCATCAGCATTGCGGTTGCCCTCAGGGGGCCAGGTGGGTATGGCCAGGGTGGGCGTGGCCTACTGGGTGGGCGTGGCTAGAGTGCGTATGGCCTACTGGGTGGGCGTGGCCAGCTCTACATCGTTCGCATCAAGGGTGCCTATGGGGGCCTGGGCAGGAGTGGGACAGATTTGAGGGTCTCTGGCAGAAGGAGGGTCTCTGGGCCAGGTCAAGGCAGTGGGGGCCGTTCCCTCACTGTTTCCAGGATGGCTTCGCGGGCCATATAAAACCACTTCGCGGGCCGCATCCGGCCCCCGGGCCTTGTGTTTGACATGTCTGCCTAAATACTGTACACATGTGCTAGGTTTAACTCCCATCCTGGCCCCATTTACTTTCTTAGGTGTAATTCAGGTTTTCTAATTGCCATCACTTCCCTTTTTCAAAGTCAACTATCTTCAAATGTATCTAAAATGGGAGCAAGTCAGGAGGAGGGGGAAGGGATCCCAAAACTCAGGATGCTGACTCTTGATTACATGATCATGGCTGCCATCTTGACTTTTTGGACCCCTTCCTTCCCCCACCCCCTCTACACCCCCAGCAACCCTTCTCCATGGGGCCAATTGCCAAGGGTGAGAGGTTCAAGATGTAAATCGGATAATTTAAGCCAGGGCCAGGTATAAATTCTCCATCTGTCCTCTTAAATGGATCAAGGTCTGTCCAGCAGAGATGCTCGATTGCTACTTTCATTTAATTGCAAATCACCCCGAGCCTTGGGTTGAAGGAGGGAGTCCATAAATAATTCCAGAAGTAAATAAACCAATTTCTCCAAGAAAAATGAAGACACAAAGCTTTCACCCCACCAACCCAGGATTCCCCCAAAGAGATGCTATGAACAGCAGCTGTATACTGTATCCTTAGGAATAAAATGGCAAATGCCTTATAAGCAAAGAGTCACACGATTGGGGTGAATGGATTAATTCCTGATAGGTTAGGCTATTCCTGGGAAGGACAAATGGCACAATGTCCTCGCACACTTGATGTCATTGGGGCTTGTACCAGGGATCTCTGCCCATAGGGCAACAGAAAAGGCAAGATGGAAGATGCATCCTATTGGCATAATCAAGAGAAAGGTCAGCATTGAAGGTGCTGGATTAGAAGTGGGAAGACTCACATTAGAGTCTCCATCACACAAGGTCCCTAAGTGACTTTGAGTCAGTTGCTCTTTCTCAGAGGTCAACATTTAAACTTCTGTTAAATGCATATCCAATAGAAGAGTATCTCTGTAGGAAGAATGGTTGGTGACAATGACAGATCCTGCTGAAATGGATACAATCACTTCTTTGATTAGAGAAAAGACACTGCCTACATTTATTGGAACTGAGCTTTTGATTTATGGCTTTGAGGATTAGATTATAGAAAGAAGACTATTATGATGAAACTTTAAAGACAGAGGTTGGGTAATAATTGTGTGTGTGTGTGAGAGAGAGAGAGGGAAAGTAGATAGATGATAGATAGATAGATAGATAGATAGATAGATAGATAGATAGATAGATAGATAGATAGATAGATAGATAGATAGATAGATAGATAGATGGATGGATGGATGGATGGATGGATGGATGGATGGATGGATGGATGGATTAGATAGAGTAGATAATGAAGAAGAAGATAGATTAATAACAATAACAATAACAACAACAACAACAATGTTGGAAGGGACCTTGGAGGTCATCTAGTCCAACCCCCTACTCAGGCAGGAAACCCTATACCATTTCAGACAAATGGCTGTCCAGTCTCTTCTTAAAAACTTCCAGTGTTGGAGCATTCACCGCTTCTGGAGGTAGGTTGTTCCAGTGTAGTGTTCTCCAAGCTTGTGAACTTTTCATTACCTAAGTAACATCATCATTACAACCTTGATTTAAATTTATATCCCATAAATGGAACTTGCTTACTTCCACTTTTTAGACTAGGACTGGGAATCCAAATTAAAGTTCCCCTTCAGGCACAAAAGTTTTCTAGGTGACTTTGGGGTAATCATTCTTGCTTGGACCAACTTACTTCACAGGGATGTTGTTCTGGGGAAAAATTAGAGGAAAGAAGGCTGCTTATGATATTCCGAGTTCCTGGATTACAGGTGGGAAATACCTGAAATAAATAAAGAACTAATGTTCAGAGCCCAGCCTTGCTCTAAAGATACTGAACCGGCAGCTCATTCTAGGAACTAATGTTCTCTTCCCTTTCTGAGGCTTTATTACATTCATGAATTCTCCGTGCCCTAAACACCAGGGTTGCTAACCTGGGATCCATGAACTTGGAAGGGGAAAAAATTAACACGTCAATCTTTGCTAACCTCTAACTGAAATTTAGCTGATCTTGTTACGGATTTAATGGGCTAATAAAGAAGCACGTGGACCGCTGCCTTACAAAATGGTTATTTTTTTAATTCTTTAATCGCTGAACTGGATCACCCTTGCGTCCCCTTGTAATACGGCTGTCTATCCATGTGTTTTATTTTATGCATTAAAAAAAACATTTTTCTGAGAAGGGGTCGTAGGTCTTACCAGGGTCTCAAAGGGGTCCAATGGCGCAAACCGATTAAGAGTCTCTGCTGTGATGAGTATCTTGCAATGGAAAAGGACCCATTGACCCTTGTGCACCTCCTGACCTACATCCATATTCTTCCCCCCCCCCTCCTTTTATTTATTACGGTTTAGCCAAGCAAGAACCTTCTAAGTCACGAAGTGCACTAATGTGCACGAGAGACATCCACCTTGATAGATGTCAAGTCCTTAACGGTCTCGCTGGGCTTTGTGCTGTGTCGACACTGAAAATAAAGCAGGAACAAGCCAACCTTTGCACACAGTAGGGGACAACAGCTGGTGGACAGCAGGAAAAACTCTGTTTGGCCCACCCCTCTGCTGGTGGGGTGACAAGGAAACATACAGGTAGTCTTGACTTACGACCCCAAAGTTTCTGTTGCTAAGTGAGACATTTAAGTGGGTTTGGTCCCCATTTTTATAACCTTTCTTGCCGCACGTGTTAAACGAATCGCTGCGGTTGTTAAATTAGCAACGCCGCTGTTCAGTGAATTTGGCTTCCCCTTTGGCTTTGCGTGTCAGAAGGTCGCAAAAGGCGATCACATGACGCACGCACACACACACACCCCGGGGACACTGCAACCGTCAGACTGTAAGTGGGAACCAGTTGCCAAGGATCTGAACTTTGATCACGTGGCCTTGGGGATGCTGCAACGGTCCTAAAAGTGCAAAACAATCATAAATCACTTTTTTTTCCTGAGCTGTTGTAATTTAAAAGGGTCACTAAATGAACTGTTGCAAGTTGGGGATGACCTGTGCTGAAGTGACGTAACTGAGCTGATTTGATTTGATTTGATGATTTTATTTTCAACGATGCAAGAGGGGCTGCTCTAACAGGTCTCCAGAGGACTAGGATGTTGCCAGTCTGCTGAACCTCCAGACACCAGCGCAGCACCACTGAAGCGACCACAAATTTGCTAACTTTCGGCCCCACGGGAGTCATAGGTCCCAGGTTTTGGATGCATCCTTTAAGTTAGGACATTTTTATTTTATTTTATTTTTATTTTTATTCCATTTATATCCCGCCCTTCTCCGAAGACTCAGGGCGGCTTACAAGCTTAGCATTTGAAGTCCTTTGGTTCAACTCAGTCACTAAGTGAAACCATGACCATAGTTATGATCCAGCTTCAGCTTTCCTTTGCTTGACAGACCTGTGCAGGACATAAATGTGACGATTGGTCACAAAATTACTTTTTCATCACCATCGCAACTGCAAGTGATCACTAAACAAGGCAGTCACTAAATGAGGACTCCCTATATTCCTGAGCAAACTCTGCTCTTAAGCACTTACGTGTGTGCGGAGCACAACGTGTGAGTAGCATTTGCTCTGTGCAGTTTGCCATTTTGATATCATCAAGATTAGGAAGAGTTATCTACAATGGGAGTATTGCTCTCCCAGATCATCTCTGTAAGTTTATATCAAATATTGCCTTAAAGGAAACCTTTCTCTTACCCCAGGCCCTTAAAGACATGTTTTTTCAAGAAAGACATCCTTCAATTTAAGAAATGTTTATTTTCCAAATAATGGAAGGTTAGGGAAGACCAGAAGTATCTTTTCTGCTCTCTGGAAAGTGACAAAAGCAATCAACAGCTTCTAAAAAGTAGTGCCTGGTGAGATGCACCCACTTCCACTTTGTCATCCATCTCAGCAGTTGATGCTTTCAAATGGCTGAGCAGACTTATTGGGGGCGGGGGGGGGAGTCATCAAATTTGTCTGTTTGGGTAGAGACCAAAGTAAGGGACTGAACGGAGCTGGGTCTCTATGGAACATGAAGCTAGAGTCTCCCAGCCAGGTGGTGGTAGGGAAGCTCTTTTGATGACGCAACAAGGCATCCATTGGGGACAGTTCCATATGGAAAGGATGGGTGTACTTAGGTGTAACAGTGAAGGTGTTAAAGAAGGAGCAGGGAGACCTAGATTTTGGTACCCTGTCAATCATGGAGGCTCAGGAAAGATATATTTCAGTTTGGAGGAGATGGATAGATTATATTCAGAATAAATATGGGACTAAAAAGTTCCATTTAGCTTATGAGTAGATTTTAGAGGGATATTGTTATTGATCTTAGTGTTGGTACTTTGTATGTAGTTATGTTAAAGGGGAGTTAAAGCACATTATGAATTTGGTTAATTGTATATTATGCAAATTTTTTATTTAGAATATGATTATTATAACTATAATCCTGTATTTAGCTCTGGGAAGTGGGGGGGAGTGGGGGGGTTTGGGGTGGGGGGATTTGGGGATATATTGTAAAATCTTGTTTTTGTAAAACTCTTTAATAAAAAAAAAATCATGGAGGCTCCATGGGTCAGTTTAGACCTCTTTCTTTCTTTCTTTCTTTCTTTCTTTCTTTCTTTCTTTCTTTCTTTCTTTCTTTCTTTCTTTCTTTCTTTCTTTCTTTCTTTCTTTCTTTCTTTCTTTCTTTCTGGGAGGCTACCTCACAGATTTGTCTCTGGATGAAATTAGCACATTGTTAGATTTATCTCACAGAGATGGAACATGCTTACATCTATATATTGGGCAAGTACTAGGTTTTAATCCCCAGTCCCTCCACAGCCACAGAAGCTCCCTGGGTGACTTTGGACCAGTAATTACCTCTCTCAGCCTCACTAACCTAGAAGTACACTCCCACAGGTTCCTGAGTGGAGCACAGAACATAAATCTAATAAATAGTTTTTGTAGTAGTAGTAGTAGCAGTTAATTGGTGCCGAAGGTGTCTTGGTCCCCGATTTTAGGAAGAATTCTTCTTTCTGTCTTTTCTCAGTGTCTTGAACTTTCCTTAATAATAAAATGTGCTGTTTGTTCTACCAAAAGGGGAGGTGGGGGGAGGAGAATGGGAAAGAGAGGGGGAAGGAAGGAAAGAGGGAGGGAGAGGGAAAAGTAGAGAGGGAGAAGCAAGGAGGGAGAAGAAAAGGGGGAGGGAGGGAGAGAAAGAGAGAGTAAGGGAGAGAGGGATGGAGGGAGAAGGAATAGGAGAGAGGGAGAAGCAAAGAGAGAGGGAGGGAGAGAGGGAGGGAGGGAGAGGGAGAGAGAGAAGAGGAAGGGGGTAAGAGAGAGAGGGAGGGTGAGAGAGAAACACTTTTAAAGAAAGCCAAGAAATGACCAGATCTTGCTCAGGACAGAGGGTTGATCTAAACCAGGATTTTTCAGACTGGGATTTGTGGAACTCTAGGATTCTAGGAGAACTTGATGGGTTAATCTGTTACAGACTAAGGACAAAATAAACAAGCAAAAAAAAAAAAACCTTCAATCCAACACAGCTAGAAGACTCCATAGAAAATGTTCAAGGGGAAAATGGAAAGGGCAGAGCTTATTCTCCTGCACAAAAGCACCACAGCCTCCATTTTGATGGGAACACTGTACACTCTGCATTCCAACAGTGGATTCCTGGTGCATCTATTGAATGGAAAGTTGGTTGGAAGGTCGGAAAGTTTAGAAGAAAAGCACTAAAAACTATGTTGCCCAGGAGGAAAAATTATACTTAGAAAGGGGAAAACAATGGTCCAACATGCTCTAAGATAGCTTCCTACGGTATGATAGACACTCCCGCACTGTCCACAATTTTGCAGGATTTTTTGTGGATGTTGGCAGAAGGGTGGACATAAGAGTCCCTTAGAGTTTGGAGAAAAAGGCAGAGACTAAAAGGGTACCTTGTTAGCTTACATTTGATGGATGGAGTCTGGCAGAGAATGAAATTTGTCAACGCGGTAACTGGAGGTGACACCACTAAAGTTTATTAGAAAAACCATGCAAGGCAAGAAGATGGATACTGCCCTGTCTCCTTGTCTGAACTGCAAGGAAAGCAGAGAACGTTGGTTTGTTAAATTAGAGTGTGGGTGACAACACAAAGCAAACTTTAGTGATCAGGACAGGAATCACATTAGTTAGTGTCACAAATGCTGGAAGTCTATCATCTTCTTAGGTGTATTTGGAAACAACTCCCAGTCTGGGCTCTGATTTGAAGAGACTTGCCATACAGCATATCCAGAAGCCGATGCTAGTTTGGGTCAGGGATTTACCACGTGGAGACCTCTTGTTCTTGTTAGGTCATCATCTCATCAAACACTTCTACCAAAGCCAACAAGCAGGGATGCTGAAGTATGCAACGCTAGCAGGCTGCGCAAGGGTGGGGTTCATATAACTTCCTTAACATTAACTCTGAGCCAAGTAAGCTTGGTTCACCTAATAAGCTGTGTCCAAACAAATCACTGATTGTGATTTATCATGAAAGCCTGGTTCCCACAATTTGTTAAGTGAGTGGCTGAGTTCCCATAACACAGAGAATAACGAAGTACCCAATTCTACAATAACTGTAGAGGAGTAGAGAAATTATCTTGGAGAAAATCTTCCAAGGTTATTCTCACTGTCCCTGGATCAAAAAATACACCTCTGGGACTTCTTGTGTCTGCTTCCTGGTTTAGCCTACTTCAGAGGGCTGTCAATTTTTTTTCCTTTAACCACCCTGTTATCCCCTGCATCATGGTGGAGTTGGGGTAACTGAATGAAGCTGAACATTTACTGGCTGGATGCCCTTCCTGATGCCTATGTGGAGCTCACAGCAGATATAGTCTTTGTGCACCCAGAGGGAGAATGTCTGCCGCTACCTAGGATCAAACTCACAGGTTCCTGGTTGTGAGGCAAGAGTTCCACTTCTAGGCCACCCTGCTGCTTCTCAAAGGGCTGACAATAATAGGCTATAAATAATATAAATGATAGGCGTGCCTTTTGACATTTGAAATGTGGAGCAGATACAGCCCTACAAACTGCACCTCTTCCCTTGGGTACCTTCAGATTATGCTTGATTAATTGTATCTTGACACAGAGGAGGAACCAAAATGAATGGAATTCCCTGAAAGAGGCATCTTTTCCCAATTCATTTTTATTCTTCCCAAAGATTGTGGGTTGATGGATGATTGACAATATATGCATTGTTGGCCATCTGTTTCTGTCTGGACAACTAAACCTCCCCATACCTGGCCTGGTTTGTAAGCTCTGAATCAATGGTCATCCATGAGTGCCTTCAGAGACAAAAAAGGAATCCTGTGTTCAGAGCAAATAATAATAATAATGAAGGATTGTAGAAGTAAAATTGCACTGATTGCTGTTAAACCGATTCCATCTGTTCAGCTTTTCCAGATCAATGAACATCCTGCTCCCTTGTTCTTCCAGTGGAGCTTTGCTTTTCTATCGCTCCACCTTTGTCTCCTTCCTTTTGATTTCCAACCCAATTTCCCTGTGGGCTCATGTAGCCTCTTAGAAGCCTCTCTCTCTCTCTCTCTCTCTCTCTCTCTCTCTCTCTCTCTCTCTCTCTCTCTCTCTCTCTCTCTCTCTCTCTCTCTCTATCTATCTATCTATCTATCTATCTATCTATCTATCTATCTATCTAAAGATCGACACATTCTTGTTAGGATAAAGGTATTCCTCCCTGCCTCCCAGTGATCAAGCAGGTCGAAGTCCCACTTTGAAAGCAAACGTTTCCATAACAAATGTCTCTGGGCATAAATTGAACAGGTGATCACAGGGAAAGAGCCCTAGTTCAGTTGTAGGGCATCTGTTTTGCACAACAAAGTCCCCAGAGCTGATCCAAAATGGGACAGAGCAAAATGATGAGAAGCAGGGCCATCCGCAGCAAGGCAAGGCAAACGACAAAGGATTTGCCACAGCACTGCAACTCCAATTCTTGCTTTGCTAAGTTCAAGGCCGTGATCAGCTGCCCAAGCAACTGGTTCTTTTGGATCCACAGACAATAGGCACACCAGTAAATAAAGGGATTTTAAACTTTGTTATTTGCTCAAGCAAACAGATTGAAAAGCGTAACGTAAAAAAGCAAGATAATACCCAAATCTCTTACAAGCTGCCAGCACAGCAACGGGACCCCAAGGGTGAACCAATTTTTCAACAGTAACCAACGCTAGGTTACATGCAACAGCTCCCAACAAACAACAACTACCATGATTTTTTTTTATCAAAACCTGACACCATGGTTTCATGGCACTGCTATGGTCAGGCAACTACAAAATCTAACTTGAACTGTCTTACTAGCACGCATGTGCAGGGGAACCTTTACCTTTACCTTTATGTGTCCTATGACTCTGGCATAGGAATCAAAAGTCTGAGATTTTCACAGTGAGAAAAGCTTTGAACCTACATAAAGATTCTTCCCCCTTCTCCTGTATTCACCAAATAAGATCAAGCAGGTTAGTTCAGAATGAGCTTTGACCTTCTAGACTTTTCTTAATATGAAAGAGAAAAGGTCACTAAACTCCTTGATCTTCTGTATTGCCACTACAGTTCTGGTGGCCTTATATTCAACATTTCAATATAGCCACAGAAGGGGCAGGATTTGTATCACAGTGCATATTTCATCATTTGACCCTGGAATCAGAGTCATAGGGCTGAAAGGAACTTTGAAGGTCTTCTGGTTCAACTCCCTGCCCAAGGCAGGAGATATTATTCCATCCTGGACAAATGATTGTCCAATCTTTTCTTTAAAAAAACCTCCAGTGATGGAGCGCCTACAACTCTGGGAGGCAAGCTGTTCGATTAATTAATTGTTATCACTGTCAAGAAATTCCTCCTTAGTTCCAGGTTGAATCTCTCTTTAACAAGCTTTTACCCATTGCTTCTTGTCCTGCCTTCAGGTGCTTTGAACAATAAGTCAACCTCCTCTTCTCTGTGAAAGCCCCTCAAGTATTGGAAGACAGCTAATCCTCTTCTCTGCTAGACTAGACATATCTAGTTCCCTTCATACAGTTTAGCCTCCAGACCCTTGTCATCTCTACACTCTTTCTAGGGTTTCAACATCTTTTTTGTATCATGGTGGCCAACCCTTACCCACCCACCCTCACCTCTCAGAAGATTGAAACTTCAATCTTTCAGAAACTTCAATCTTGCATTCAGAAACTTTGCAAAAGTTTGCATGGACAACTTTGGAGTGCATGTCTAAGATGTATAGGTTTTCTGGGTTCCTGACAGCTAGGGAAAGAGAATGAAGCAGTGTAGAAGAAGCTAGACAAGCTGGATTGGAATTTTAGGATCCAGTAGATATTCACAGAAAGACTGCAATGGTGGGTGCAACCAGAGACCACCCAATTCCCAGAGGAACTATTGATGGTTTCCCTCCCCCCACTGCCACCCATTTCTAGTCCTTCAGGATGGTCTGAACCTGTTCATTCTACCAGGGGACACCTACTTAAGGTACATAGCATAGTGTTAATTTATCACTTTGTTTATTGCATTTTTATCAGTTTCTGTCTTTGCAAACCTTGTTTTCCAAAGGCTTTCAAAAGTCTGTCAAATCATCAGATCAATTTGGCGATGTTCAGTCTACTTTGAATCAATCTGGAGGTTCAGTTCAGAACCTCAAACTAAAACTTCAGATCAATCCAAATCTGCCTGGAAGAACCACTTTCCTGCCCATCATTTTGATCCAGCCTTAGCATTACAGTCCCCGCCCCCCCACACACAGAAGCCAATTCTGAGGAAATGTCTTCCCCAAATGGTAAGCAGCCTATCTCAGAGCTGGGGCAGAAAAGTTATGGTAATTGAATAAACCCTAATGTCATGGTTCCGATAAATGAGATAGTTCAAATAAAACGCAAACATTGTTTATCTAAAAAGTCTTAATAATGAAACGAAACATCGGCACTCATGGAGGGATGCCGGAATCTGAAATCTCCTCCCCCCCCAAACCCATCGTAACACACACACAATCCCCGCCCTTATCTACACGTCATAAATCACATTGTCCAATTAGTTTTACATATGAAGTTTCACTTCCCATTTTGTACGTGGGCTTTCTTATCTTCTCAAAACATCAGGTTAACTTTTCCCCCCCCCCCAAGCGAAGCAATTAAAGTAACAGGCTGTCTCTTATATTGTCAGTGCAAAAACATGTCAATGTTTGCAGCATTGACACCTAAATCTTGAGCATAGTATAACAAAAAGCAATTAGCATGTTCACACAACATGTAGCGCCAAGACACACTGTTATAGCTTAGCTTGACTGCCTACTGTAACCTAGTTTAGTGTGTTGTATTAACTTAGCCTTGGTGTTCATAGGAAAACAAGGGACAATATCTTTTCCTTTCATTATTTTTTTCCACTCCACCTCTATTTGATTAGGTGTTAATGAAGGGTACAAATTGTAGCTACCTAGAACTCATTTAAGTATAAGGAAAAACTTCCTAAGGGTAAGTTCTATACTGCAGTTGAAGAGTTCACTCACTAAAATGCTGTGATTCTTCATCTCTAAAGGTTTTCAAGAAGAGACTGGACAAACACCTCGTATAGACCACTGAATTGATTTTCCTACATATTGCAGAAGGTTGAACTAGATCGGTGTTTCTCAACATTGGCAACTTGAGTATGTATGGACTTCACCTCCCAAAATTGCTGGCTGGGGAATTCTGGGAGTTGAAGTTCACACATCTTGAAGCTACCAAGGTTGAAAAAAATTAGAGTAGATAATCCTTGTGATTCCTTCCAATTCTACAGTTCTAGAAACCCCAAACTCAATCCTTCTCTGAGTTGATGTCCTTCAACCATACTGGCATTCCACTTCCCAGCATTGCCCATCAATATACCTCAAAAAAATAGGGTATGAAAGTAGCCATCTTCCCTTGCCTTTGATTTAGCCCTCTCTCTCAAAAAAAGCTGGTATATTATCCCTGAAATGGGAAGTTCCATTTAATAACACAATAGCAACAACTGGAGGCATTCTAACATAGCAAGCAATTTGCTCACGTTCTGGAACAGTTCCATCAATTCAATACACCCAGGTCTAAGAAGTGTTTCCTTTTATCAGTCATGAATCTACTCTTAATCAATGTTGTGTTCACTTTCATTTTGGCACACAATCTAAATTTCAGCGGTGACAAAGTTTAGACTAATGTAAGTTATCTCTATGCACAGATGCAATTACGTGCAGTTAGGCTTTAATTAAAGAGACTGAGACTCAACAGAGGCATCAATCTCCTTCCGAACACAATCCCAGGAACATGGCTGTTCCTTCAGGACCTAGCTCAGAAGATCTGATTCTCAGTAAGAAGCTCAGCGTTCCTTGGGGGAAAGGCAGTGTAAACCAACCCTCAATTTTATACAAATACTACAAAAAAATTACTATCCTTGACATATAACTGGTCACTTAGTGACCTAGCTGCAAGAAGGATGCTATGACCCATTTCTGAAGTTCTAGTGGTTGCCCCCTCCCTCCATGTGGTCATGTGACCACACTTCAAGCACTCGGCAACACGGCTACATTTGTGGCTCTTTGCCACATGCTGCAGTCACATTATCATGTTTTACAATGTTTTTGCTGAAAACCAGAAGTTACTCCCACTTTTTGGCAAAACTGCAACTTAGCAAATCATGGATTCGCTTGATGACCTCAGCGTTCAGTTAACAACAATCACGTTCACTTAATGACTGCCGCAAAAGAGATCACAATAGTGAATCAGTGAATTTTAAGAAGTATTAATGTATATACATGTGAATAAGCCCATCTGCAGATAACGTAAATCCAATTTTTTTTTAATGTATTTTGGCAGCTAAAATTCTCAGCTTATCCATGAGTATAGAAAGTATTATGCAAAATGTTATGTTTTATGCATTAAGGGCAAAATTTATACATCATGTTCCAGGTAACCAGATAAAATATAGCCAAAAAGAATTTATTTCTATCTAAAACTAGAGCTAGTCCTCTGACAAATATATATGCAAATCAATATATATCTAGTCCGTTATACTGTTTACATTGATAAGGCAGCTTTCTATCTATCGTGCCTCTTTTCTGGATATTTTTAAAATTCAAGATGTAAAACCACATTAAGTTCTTTTCGATCGCTGTCTGCAATATGGACTTTTAGTACACATTGGTACAGAACCTCTCCAACATATGTGGTTTTAATCTCCCCAAAGTACTTTTTTAATTCAAATTTTCATGAGGCTTTTTTTATATAAAAAAATTCCGCAGTATAATCTTTCCTTTGAATGGAACTATACTTCATTTACATGACTGAAAGAAAGAGAAGATTCCCAGGAGATGCTTGTTTGTATGCCTCAGAATCTTAACTCTTCCAGCAAATATTACTTCATATCGAATATTATTTTATTTTTTGTTCCAAGCTCCAGATAGGAGATAGAAGCTATAAAATGACCTTCTTTTCCCCATTTTGGCAGATCCAGCAACAGGATCAGCCCAGAAAGGTTTTTTTTTTAAAAAAAAGAAAAGAAAAGAAAAGAAAAGAAAAGAAAAGAAAAGAAAAGAAAGAAAGAAAGAAAGAAGGAAGGAAGGAAGGAAGGAAGGAAGGAAGGAAGGAAGGAAGGAAGGAAGGAAAGAAAGAAAGAAAGAAAGAAAGAAAGAAAGAAAGAAAGAAAGAAAGAAAGAAAGAAAGATGAAAACTGTGAACCCCGCAATCAAAGTATCATCCCTTTTTCTTCCTTCTTTTTTTAAGTTACAATATAAAATAAAAATAGAAACTAAGGTATAAAGGGAAAGGAAAAGAAAGGGGAAAGAAATGTGGAGTAAGGGAAAGGGGGGGGAAAGCAACGATTTCCAACTTTTTTCAGTGCAGTAAAATACAAAACTTTTTACTTTACTTATTTAGTAAATATTAGCCATTTCTATAAAGGTAAAGGTAAAGGTTCCCCCGCACATGCGTGCTAGTCGTTTCCGACTCTAGGGGCCGGTGCTCATCTCCGTTTCAAAGCCGAAGAGCCAGCGCTTGTCCGAGGACGTCTCCATGGTCATGTGGCCGGCATGACTAGACGCCAAAGGCGCACGGAACACTGTTACCTTCCCACCGTAGCGGTCCCTATTTTTCTACTTGCATTTTTACGTGCTTTCGAAGTGCTAGGTTGGCAGAAGCTGGGACGCGTAACAGGCACTCACTCTGCTACACGGCACTCGGTATTCGACCCGCCAAACTGCCGACCTTCCGACCGACAAGCTCAGCGTCCTAACCCACTGAGCCACCGCGTCCCTAGCCATTTCTATAGCCACACACTAATCCAATCATGAAAACCCCAAAATCAAAATTTCATGGTTTTTTTGGTTTTAAGCATAAACTCCAGAAATGGTTTCCACAAAGCACCAGAAGGCAAGACAAGAATCAATAGATAGAAACTAACCAAGGAGAGAAGCAACCTAGAACTATGGTGACGTTTCCTAATGTCGAGAACAATCAATCAATCGGTGGAATAGCTTGCCTTCAGAAGCTGTGGGTGTCCCATCAATGGAGGATTTCAAGAGACTGGAGAGCCATTTCTCTGAAATGGTATAGGGTCTCCTGCTTGAAGAAGGGGTTGGACTAGATGACTTCCAAGGTCCCTTCCAACTCTGCTATTCTATGAGTTCTGTATCACAACCACCATCTTGATGGTTTTGACCCACACCTCTGGATGCTCCTGTTTGGCAACTCCAAATCCCAGGAGAGTTTTTTCAGCTAATATCTTTTCTAACCTGATGAGAAAGAAAAAGAGATATTGGTAAATTCCTAGTACCATGGAAGGAATAACTATACAGCTGTGGTTCATGGCAACTACCATATCTCCTAAAATGTTAGTGAGCCAAGAAACAAATGGGTCATTAAGAAAGAATGCTGAAGTGGAGACTGTATTCCCCCCTCTCCAAAATAATCCTAGCGTCGCCAGCTTCCCAACTGCAACATCAGCAGCAGTCATGTTCTTTCCCTTGTTGTTTTTTTTTTCAATCAGGGCCAGCAGCTGCTGCCAAATTTAATCAGGTGCTTAATTAACTATACTGTATCTTGCACACCTTAACATTATTATTATCATTATTATTATTATTAGCAGGGACCTTGGAGGTCATCTAGTCCAACCACCTGCTCAGGCAGGAAAGCCTATACCATTTCAGATAAATGGCTGTCCAGTCTCTTCTTAAAAACATCCAGTGTTGGAGCATTCACAGCTTCTGGAGGCAAGTTGTTCCACTGATTAATTGTTCTCACTGTTAGGAAACTTCTCCTTAGTTCTAGGTTGCTTCTCTCTTTGATTAGTTTCCATCCGTTGCTTCTTGTCCTGCCTTCAGGGGCTTTGGAGAATAGCTTGACTCCCTCTTCTTTGTGGCAGCCCCTGCGATATTAGAGGACTACTCTCATATCCCCCCTCATCCTTCTCTTCATTAAACTAGACATACCCAATTCCAGCAACCGTTCCTTGTGTGTTTTAGCCTCCAGTCCCCTAATCATCTTGATTGGAGCATCCCCACTGTCATGTGATGAACATTTACAGCATGTATTTACAATGGTTGCAGAATCCCAGGTCCAAGTGATCACCATAGGCAGCCTTCTCAGCAATGTCAAATGGGAGAAGCCAGATTTGCTTAACGGCCACACGGTTCACTTAACAACTGCAGTGATCTGCTTATCAACCGTGGCAAAAGAAAGGTCATAAAATTGGGTACGATTCACTTAACAACCAGCTTGCTTAGTCACAGAAATTCTGCTCCCAATGATGGTCATAAGTTAAGGACTGCCTGCATTGCTATCGTAGTGGCTTTCCTCCTTGTTGTTCAAGGGTGTTCCCTCTGCTCTCTAAAGATTCCATGGAGAACCATGCAATTTACATTCAAGCTGGTGCCAGAAACTTCTGAACATGAAGAATTGGATTCTATCATCTGCCCTCTTTCACCCATTCACACGTTCATAAAAAGTCTCATAGAGGACAATTGAATTTATTTATTTATTTATTTATTTATTTATTTATTTATTTATTTATTTATTTATTTATTTATTTATTGGCAGCCTTCAGGCACCACCTGTTTAATCCAGTTACGGAATCAACTTATGTTCTAGCTTTGCGCAATACATTGTAGCTTAATCTAATAAAATGGTCATAGTTCACAAAATACATCAAGGATTAAACAATAAACGGGTTTAAAACTAAGCTCAGCATTTTGCGTGAATGCAGCTACTTAGACTTTACTTGGCCCTGATTAGGTACGTATGTTATGTGAATATAGACATCGTGATCAACAAAGGCGGACTTCTGGATCTTTCCTGTTCAGCGTTCAACTTTCAGGAACTCCTATTAAAAGGAAATAATCTAATGCAGTTGCCCTTGTTGGCAGCGTGCAGGAAAATCCATATAGGTGAAAATAACCTGGTACAATTCAAGGTGTGTGATACGCTCACTTAACCAGATCATTGGGCCATATATCTTCATGGTTTTATTTGTACATCAATGCTTATCAGGTCATCTACAGACCCAGTAGCTACAATTGCACAGTAAGCTAATTTTTGTGAGTGTTAAGTTTGGTTAGTTGCCTATAATTAGGGTTTGATGTGGTCACAAGATTAATTAATCAATTCTGTCTGTCTGTCTGTCTCTCTCTCTGTGTGTGTGTGTGTGTGTGTGTGTGTGTGTGAATCTATCTATCTATCTATCTATCTATCTATCTATCTATCTATCTATCTATCTATCTATCTATCTATCTATCTATCTATCTGCCTTATAATCAGTGGTGGGATTCAAATATGTGAACAACTGGTTCTCTGTGTGGATGCCACTTCTGGAAGTCCATTCTGGGCCTGGGCAACAAAAAACTAGCTACCATTCTGCCAACACGGTCTGAACTGGCTGAATCCCACCACTGCTTATAATTTAGGTGAGTGTTCTCTGGTTGGATCTCTCTTTAATGATCTTCCACTCATTACTTCTTCTCCTGCCCTCTGGTGGTTTGGAGAATAGGTCGACCCCTTCTTCTCTGTGACAGCCCCTCAAGTACTGGAAGGGTATTTTCATGTCACCCCTGGTCCTTCTCTTCATTAGACTAGAATGCACCTAGTTCCCCCATCATAGGGTTTAGCCTCCAAACCCCTTATTATCTTCATTGCTCTTCTCTGCTCTTTCTATGGACTCTTGGGTGGTTCTTTCCAGCACAAAGCAGTAATGGCTAGTGAAGTTATTAAGCTTCTTCCCAATAGGCTGAATTAGACAGAACAACCATGCATGGACAAATCTAGGAACATCTGACCAGTTGATTGTATTGCAGAAAAGCTAAGAAGCCATTGTGAAATAATTCAGAGTCCTGTTTATGGGAAATCCTCTATGTAGGACTTGTGCACTTTTTAGTTAGTCCAAACTAGCTAAAGAATCTGGGTAACCTCTTCTTTGAATAGGAGTTGCCTTCCCCCCCCCCGCCCCCTTCATCTTGGTAGTAGACAGATATGATATCAGGTTGTCTACCTCTGACCATGTGAGAATTAACTCCCATACTACTAAATCTGAATTGCTCACTACTAGATGGCAGCAAAGAGTTTTCTATGCTTCCATGCTACCATCTAGTGATTGGTCTAGACAGTACAAAGAGAGGCTAGGTAACCCACTTCACCTGGCATTCAACGCCCATTCATTGTGCTGCTCTAGGCAAACACATATATTCCTCTATAGCAGGGGTCCTCAAACTTGGCCACTTTAAGACTTGTGGACTTCAACTCCCAGAATTCCCCAGCCAGCATGACTGGCTAGGGTATTCTGGGAGTAGAAGTCCACAAGTCTTAAAGTGGCCAAGTTTGAGGACCCCTGCTCTATAGGTCTTCACCAGGACTACAACAAAGCATAATAACTTGGTTTTCTTGAACTGAAGGCCCAGTTTTGGGCCCTTATGTCTCCAGCCCCCAGCTTTGACTTGACTGCCAATTTTGGAGACTTGTGACAGAACAATGTCTAGAATGTTGCTCATGAGACACTATACAGTAGTGGCCAAAATTGTGGAAACCTTTTGGGGAAAGGGTATTTTTGAGGTTTGATGGCTAATAACACCACTTCTTTTTGAGTAGTACCATAAAAATATATATCAATGGAAAGATAATTTAATCAAGAATGTAATGCAAGATAGTTTGTTCAATTATCTCTACTGTATTCTATGAAAAGGTATAGCCAAATAACCAGAAAAAGGAAGCACAACTTGCTTAGGTTGATATCGGGTAGCTTTCCTTCATCTGATTGTAGCCAGTGAGCGTGAGTGTTTAGAGAGCCAATCAGGTGGCATCTTGTTTTGGCGATGAGCCAATCAGATCACAGCAGGATTCAGTTATTGATGTCATGTATTGAAGCTGAGTGGAGGACATTTGTCAGTGTGTTACGTGATCGCTATCAAGTTGGTTGGAGTTTTTTTTTCTTTCTTTCATTTAGTGAGCTTGTAAAACGTAATAAAATTAAAGTAATGGTGCAAAGAGTTGACTGGTTGCCCAGAAAGCGATGTAAAATAGTATTATTAAGTGAACAAGGCTACAGTTATAAAGAAATTAGAAGAAAAATTGGGGGAAACTTAACCAAAGGAGGCATCTTAGTTTTAATCATTTTTAATTGTATATGATGTATTTTAATTTTTAATTTTCCCTGTAAACCGCCCTGAGTCCTACGGGAATAGGGCGGTATATAAATTTAAATATAAATAAATAAATAAATTTCTACTGTACACTTTTCCCAAAAGGTTTTCACACTTTTCACTACCGTACATATTCTTCTTGCTATTCTTCCTTGCATGTTTACAGCGCTTCCCCAAACCACCTCCTGTCCTGATGCACAAGCCATGTCGGTCCTCTGAAGGTGGATGGAAGTGCTGAAGAAAGCGTTGTTAATGCTAACGAGGCTGGCAATTGGTTGCTGCTTGCTCTCATTGCTGTTTAATGACCTTGCTGCCTTGGATGCGGTCTATCATTTGAGTAAGGCACATTTGTCAGCATTAGGTGGAATGAAGAATGAAGCTTCTTTTGCAAGGGTGAGCTGCAGAAAGAAAAAAGCGATGGCTTGGAACTTGAAATGACTTCTACTTACATGCTGTATTCAAGATCTACCTGATTCAATATAATGTTGATGGAACCCAGTTACTGGGCTTCAGAGAAGGACTTCAATGCTTGTCAGGCAATTCTACCACTGGGTACTTTTTTAAAAAAAAATTCTTTCTCCCGTTTTCATTTTAATGGTTTAATGAAATTGGAGCTAGGAAATTTGCAGGATCCAATCTGGGTTGGTCACTGGGACCAAAGTTTTAGCCTTCTAGCACACTCTGCATGAATAGAACAGCCTGGAAGATTAAATATCTGGTCCCAGTGACTAACCCAGATTGGATCCTGCAGCATTATCCTAGGACACATATATTTGCCTTCATTCCTGGGAAATTTGGTTTAAAGCCTTAATGTCAGGCCCAAGAACCAAGGACGACACATGGAGTTAGTTCTGAATAGTTTATTGTCGTTTGCCTATAGATCTTGCCAGACTAAAGCAATTATCTGCATAACTATAGATATACTCTGTGAACTGTTGGGGGGGGGGGCTACCAGACATTCTAAGCTCCACTAGCTCTTTGCCCCTCCCTCATGGGAGTCCAAATTACATTCCACCACACTTAAGCCACAGATTTCAGCACCAAATTTAGTGGGGTATAAAGTCTAGAATTGCAATGATTTGTAGCTCAGCTTGAAAAATTGGTGAGTTTAACAAAACATTAAAAAAATAGATATTGTAATCTGTTAGCAGAAGCCACAACTCTGGATGTGGTACAAATTCTTTTATAAGAATATACTCTAAAAATGGTTTCCACATTGAGACAAATTCTATATCAGATTGATTTTTCAGACATAAAGTTACTTTCAGTGCAAGATACAAACCTATCTTGCCATTTTTCTATGGAAGCAATTGTGCATAATAGCTGAGGAGAAGCGCAGAGCACCCTAGAAGCTATTACCGAAGCCAGTTCTGTATACGTTGTAGGAATCTTTCACAATATTTAATAAGAAAGTATTAGACTGTATAGAAAAACCACTTTTAAAATGGTTTCGAATATAGTAGAGTTTTATAGCACTAAACATTTGCCACTAAATATGAGAAAAATAATGCTTATTCTTTTTTTTTTCCATTAGCACGCAGGTAATATACCATTGTTAGAAAATGTCATACCAGTTTTCTCTAAGTATAATATTTGATATGAAATTGACATTTTTCTTCTTCTGGTAATCCCAGTGTTGCCTGTCAGCTCTTCCATTTAAATTCTGTATCCCTTTAATCATAGTCTTTAGCATGTTCCTTTTCTGAACCACATTTTAACAGCAGCTGGAAAATCCCAATAAATTAACTGCATGGTAATTTTTTCAAACTCAATCAAATCAGTACTCCTTGTTTTTGTAATTTCTTTTGACTTACATTACTTATTTGTAGGCATTAAACATCAACGAGGTAGGTTTGGCTATTCCAAGGAGAGAATGTTGGAAGTATTTAACTTCCATCTTATTAAAAATTAAATCTTGCAATTTATACAAATTATTCCCCTTCCCCTGATCCAATTTATTTGTAGATTTCCCTTCATGAAAATAATATTTTCAAATTACTGCTTTTTTGAATGACCCCTTTGCACATTGTAATTTTCTCTATTTGTACCAAACCAAAGACTGTTTGAAAGTCCAGTTTCTGCCATTGAAGTAATCCAGCTTCAACTAATAATCGAAGTTAAAGTCCTCGTTTGCCAGTACAATTTAGAATATAGCTTAACCAATCTACACTGCATTTTCATATCTTTTCAAACCTTGAACTTTACCTTGGATCTTTTATTAGAACCATATAAAAGTATTTATTTTTTGTCTCTGGCAATCCTTTTGTGTCTTATCTTCCATTCTTACTGGGATCATTTGAAATAAGAGAGTGAACCATGGCAAAACATTCATTTTTACCGCTGCTATCCTTCCAAACCAAAACAACCCGAATTTTCTCCAACTTGAAATGTCTACTATAATATTTTTCCTAATCCAGAAGTAAATTTTCTTAAATAAATCTTCATAATTTTGCTAAATTAATATCAAGACCACAAGCTCAGGTCCAGTTAAACTGATTTATTGCTTGAGCCTATACACAAGAATCTAGGCAACTAACGGGCAGTGCTAACTTGGCACTAGATAAGAGTTAACAAAATTCAAAAGAGGTTAGACTTAGAGCACTTGTGGGAATGTAATGATTCCAATCTAATTCGTCTCTTGACTCCGTCTTCAGACTCTGCCTGTCCTTCTCTTACAATTAATTTCCAATTGCCTAAATTTTTTAGCAGCAATGTTAAAGCCTAAGCTCTGCTGCAAGTAGTGTTGTGCTTCCTTGAGCAAATTCCATCCCAAGATCTCTCTGGATCTGGGGCTTCCCAGCTCACTCCTGGTAGCTGCTTCTGCCTCTGACTTAAGAATCTCTCTCGTGCTGAATATCTTCAGGGATCTGAGATGATCTCCCAGGTGTGCTCTGAGGGGGGTTCATGAATCTTGGGGGAATCTAGAGAAAAGAAGGATTAGGGAGGACATGACGGCAGTATTCCAGTATTTGAGAGGCTCACCCAAAGAAGAGGGGGTGAACCTATTTTCCAAAGCACCAGAAGACAATACAAGAAACAATGGATGGGAACTAACCAAGGAGAGAAGCAACCTGGAGCTAAGAAGAAACTTCCTGACAGTGAGGACAATTAACCAGTGGGACAACTTTGCCTCCAGATGTTGTGGCTGCTCCATCACTGGAGGTTTTTTAGAAGAGACTGGAGAGCCACTTGTCTGAAATGATATAGAGTCTCCTGCTTGACCAGGGGGTTGGACTAGAAGACCTCCAAGGTCCCTTCCAGCTCTATTCTGATTGATCACCTGAATCTTACTCTTATTAATTAAACTTGCTAATGACCTATTGTAATGGTATGTGGGAATGACCTTGGGGTATAAGGCAAAGAGATGCAGACAAGGAAGCAGTCTGAGAAGAAGAAAACAACAACTTAGCCTGCAACAGGAATATGGGTTGGGCAAATGCTCAGAAGAGACCCTCTCTAGATTCTTGGGCTGTAAAGGCAACAGAGACAAATGCACTTTCAGAATTGCAAGATTCTGTTAAGGTAACTTTACGATAAAATAAAATTAGTTCATCGGGCCATACTTTCTCTCCAGTCTATCTCACAAGGCTGACACCTATAGTGCTGTTTCATTATCTGTTGCAAAGAGTCTTTGAAATGGGTAACTATAAAGGCAACATCATTGGGGTATAGTTTTAATTTATGTTCTTGATTTGATTATCTAATTCCTGAAATTTTATTTGCTGGTTTTTTTTGTCAACGATTCTAATGCCGGCAATAAATAAACATGAAAAAGAAGTTTGTCTTATTCCTTCATTATAGTACTACTTTTGTGCTAGAAATCCATTTATAGTTGTCTTCTCTGTAGAAACTCTGCGTCCATATAAGAAGCTCATAGGTCATCTTTTCCAGATTCGTAAATTTATATTAAAGTCATTCCAACTTATCAAAGGCTTTCTCTACTTCTGGGAAATTGTGGTCACTTACTTTTTTGGCTTATTTATCAGTATCAAAGTATGTCTAATATTATCCCTCTCATTATGTCTTCAGATCAAATCCATTCAGAGTGGAGTGTATCAATTCAGTTAGAAGGCCATTTAGTTTTTTTCCAAGTTTTGCCAGAAAAAGCTCATAATTCACATCAAGTAATGAAATGTCTATTCAACTCTAATCATTTCTCCCTTTATAAATCAAAGAAATTGAGACTTCCTTTCAGACAGAAGAAACTAATTGATGTTGAACCTCATTCATTACCTGTGTTAATGGCTTAATTAAACTTTCCTGTAATATATAGTAATAATCCCTCTGATTCTGGAGATTTGTTCAGTTTCAATGTGTATTATTTCTTTTACTTCCTCTTCAGTAATTGGTTTATTAACAGCTTCTCTTTTTGCTGTGAGAATTTTGTAAACAGTATTGTATCTAAATACTCTTTAATGTTCAGAGTTTATTATTTATTTTCTATTATAATCTGGAATAATATTTGATGAAATTGATTTGTTATGTCTTCCCCCATTGAAACCTACCCATTATCATCTCAAATAGAAGTAATAGATTATTTTTCTCTTGTTCCTTTCATCGTTGACAAGTCAACAATTTGTCTACTATATTACCTTCATCAAAATGTTTCTATTCAATAAAATTCATCTTCTCATAGGTGTCATTTATTTCCATTAAATCCAATGCTTACAGATGGTTTTAGTCATATGTTCTAAATCCAGAAGTGGATTCTCCTTTTGTCTTAATTCTAGTTGCTTCTGTCTGTTTATCAGTTTATCAGTTTGAGTTAACCAACTTTTCTAGCTAAATATCTATCCAATTAATCCAAAATGTTGTGGTAGACATCAAATAGATCCCATGAGACATCAGAGTTCTGTTTCTGTAGGGCTATTCGGGCAGAAGTAAACAGCTTTTCAGCAAGGCATCCGCAAAAATCTAGGAGATGGGCTGAAATATCCTTGAGAAGAATGAAATTCTTCCATAACTTTCAATAGTAATAATTAAGACTGCAATCTATTTGCCCATATCGAATTGCTCTTTATTGTCCATAATATTTCATGTTCAATTATGTTTTGGTAGAATTCCTTCTTTGTCTACCATCCAAGTTGTTTCCTTCTTTCTCATTCTATTTCTGAACAACCTTTTCACACACACACACACACACACACACACACACACACACATTTTTCAGAGGAGGTGCAGCCTGTTCAAACATTTCTGCTTAACCTGTTGGTGTCACACTTTGAGCAATTATTGTCGTTAAGGCTGTTTGCAAATTCATTTCCATCAAACTGCTGGGACCCTTCTTAAATTAAGTTGCAAGATTTGGGGATTTTGGAACTTGACACATAACATATGGTTGGGTTTCCATATAGCTGTGAAGTTGCAATTGAGTGGACATAATGCCAGGTCCATCATACAGTACATGAAGCCTTACATCTGGTTGCTGAACTACAAGTCCTAGCATCTCTTGCCTCAATAATGTCTAAAGGACCATAGGTTGTCCATCCTTTCTTTATCCCACCTTTTTTCTCATATCTTTTGCATCCACAGCTTGCATGCCCGTGTCATCCCTCCTTTGACAGATACACTGTCAGCCCTTCCAGGTAAACCAGACAAGAAACACAATTGGAGAAGCTAAATCTATTCATTGTAAGGCTAAAGAATCTTGCAAGTCTGAAGGTACAGTCCTCCCACTGCACTTTTAGCTGCTAGATCTATTAGGTCAAGTCCTTTCTAAGTTTCTTTGACTGTTAAGCCAGTGGGGGAGTCCTGCCTCTCTTCTCTGATTGTTTCCTAGGCAGCATCTATTCCCCTCTTCCCCCAATGTCATTCCTACATTCCATTACATGCACACCCACTTTTTCAAGTTCTCTTCTGATCTTCTCCCTTCCCTTTCATCTTTCTCATCCCCCTCCTTTATTAGGAAGCACTTTGGCCTAGGGATGTGCAAAATTGCAGAGCATTGCACAGATGGTCTTGATTCAACAACTGTTATGCAAACATCAGCTTAACCCAGATAGACAGAATGAGGTGAGCAAAAAAATCAAAATTGCCTTGCCTTGATTCTCTTTGGTGTAAGAAGGGGAACAGAGAATCCATGCTAGGCATTCAAGATATAATAGCAAGGAAATAAGGGTTCCAGAGTATTGTCTGTTTCCTGACCTGATCTACCTCAAAGGCTGATTTTTTTAAAAAAGGATCTACCCATTGTGGAGGAAGCAAGGTAATAGGAAGAAAACAATACTCTGGAAAGAATTCAGCATTTTGCACATAAATGTTTGGCATCTTCTAAAAGTGTTTAATAGATGTACTGCCAAGCAAGCATCTATTGATTATGCCACAATGGGTGATCTTTTAATAAGCCAGGACTTCATGTAATTCTTAGCATACAGAATAACACAGTTGGAAAGGACCTTGGAGGTCTTCTAATCCAACCCCCTGCTCAAGCAGGACACCCTGTACCATCCCAGACAAATGCATCTCTTCTTGAAAGCCTCCAATGGGACTTCCGGTTTGCATCGTGGTGAGGCGGAATGCAGCAGGGCAGGGCTCTGCCTTCTGCGCCCGATTTTGCTCTGCTGGGAGCCCTAAAAAGGGCCTAAAATCTCCCCGAAGAGGCGATGAAGAGGAGAGGTGCTTTGTTGATTTTGGAGGGATGGTGGTCTTTCCATTTGATCCAAGGAAAGCCCTCCAAACTGGCAGGGGAAAGACCAGCTACATTCCTGTGGCCAGCCATTAGCTGCTGGCAATGGAAGAATGAAAAGGCACTACTTAATACATACTAAACAGCACGTTTGGTACTGGGTGAGAATATTGATCCTTTCTTTACTATTCTGTAACTGAATTTCCTGGGAAAGGCTCCCAAGAAGCTAAAACTTCCGAATGTAAACGGAAGTGGCATTTTGGTTTTATGGGGGACAGTCACATGCAGTATTGAAGGGGAGGTGACATAAGGCTACAGTTTTGATAAATTTGAGAACTGAGACAATTAAGATTTTCTCTTTGGAAAAAAATCCCACTGAGGCGAAATATAAGAAATCAATCCTTTGTTTTAAGAGTGGAAAATGGACTTTGAATGACATCTAGTGGTGGATTTGTGTATAGCATTATAATTTGCCTCCTGGCTGCTTGATGATTCCTAGCTTGGGAGAACAGCTGGCAATAAAGGAAAATATTTTGGCATACATGTCAACCTGACCTTCTTGGATTATAAATACCGACTGATCTTGGACTTTTAACTTCAAGAGCTAGTGGGAAAGAAAGAAAAATTAGACCTTGGACTATGCCTGACTGGGAGAGACTTTTGAGCTGTTTTCAGAGAGGTTGAACATTTTGAACACTCCGAACATCATGGATTACAACCTTGCCTGATTGACAGTTTTTGGACACTTGAGACAAAGAACCACTATAAAATATTGCTTTCAGAACTGAACTTATACTTTGGAATCCATTGGATTATAAAGGACACATATAAAGACCAGAAAACTAGAGGAAACTTTGATCTACTCTTACTGAGTCTGGTGATACTAGAGCCATGGTGGCGAACCTATGGCTTGGGTGCCACAGATGGCACACAGAGTCCTCTCTGTGGGCACGTGCACCATCACCCCAATCAAGACCTTCAGCTGGGTTTTACAAAACCTTTTCGCTTTAGGCCTCTGCCGCTGTGTGCAAAAAAAAAAGTTCAATCAATCTATCAATTTCAGCTTCTCATGGGGAAAAAAAGGCTCTCACAAAGTTGGAATTGATTTATTGAACTTTTTAGTCCCACCCAGTCTGCCCTTAGCACTGCAGCCATGCCCACCTGAAGGGCTATGCCCACCCGGCACCCGATGATACATAAGTAGGTTTTGGGTTGCAGTTTGGGCACTCGGTCTCTAAAAGGTTTGCCATCACTGTACTAGAGGATCTCCAGGAATGATGCCCCAAGGAAAAAAAAACACCTTTCCAAAAAAATATATATTATATGCTACAACTAATTCACCAAAGAATTGTTGGCTGCAAAGAGGGCATAAAAAAATCATAGTGAGACTAAAAACAATTTAGACAATATAAACGAGCAAATCTCCAAATTAAATATACAACGAGAAAGATCTCAGAGAATGACTACAAAACATGAACAAATAATGCAGAAATCAGAAGACGAAACAGAGGAAATGGAGTTAGAGATGGCAGAGATAAAAGAAGGGAAATATAAATGACTATATACAAACAAAATACTGCGAGACTTACCTATAACAATGAAATGCCAAAGACCTTTTACCCCTTAGGTCTGCAAAATATATCTGATGGAAAGGAAGAAGATTTTTTAAAAAGGGAATCTAAAGCTATTAAGGGAAATGTCACAACTTGGGAGGCAAGGAATGAAAAGAGAAATGGAACTGAGAGTTGTTTAGATTTAGATTTTAGATTTAGATTTTATTAGATTTATATACCGCCCTTTCCCGAAGGACTCAGGGCGGTTTACAGGGCATTTCAAAATCACATCAATATAAAATACAAAGTTAAAAGACAATTAAAAGATTAAATTATCCCTGAAAATAAAACCCCAGTTAAAATTCTCAGCCTGGGTCAGAGAGCTCAAAGAGCCAAGTCTTCAGGTCCCGGCGGAATGAGCGAAGATCAGGGACAGTCCTAAGCTCCACGGGCAGCTGGTTCCAGAGGGCAGGCGCACCCACAGAGAAGGCCCTCCCCCTGGGTGTTATCCGCCGGCAATCTTTTACCGGTGGCACCCTGAGAAGACCCTCCCTCTGCGAGCGCACTGGACGAAGGGAACTTGATGCTGGCAGCAGGTGTTCCCTCAGATATCCCGGACCCAAGCCATTCAGGGCTTTATAGGTCATCACCAGCACTTTGAATCTCAGGAATATAAATGGGCAGAATTCACCCACCCACACACACACACACACACACACAAAATACCCTACGTAAATTGTCTTCCTCATGCCAAGCAATTTTTACAAAACCAGAAAGAAAATTCCTGGGCAATCTAATTACCCTGGCTTGGAAAGCAACTTGGCAAAGAAAGAAAGCGAGAGTCAGATTTAAAAAAACAGAAGATTTGACCTTTTAGCGGCGGCATTATATCTTTAGATACTTGTTTGAATAAGATTAAAAGAATGGATGACCCTCAGATAAAATTAGAGTTTTATCATGAAAGGTAGGATTTAGAATTAAGATAGCATTTTGTTTTCTTTTTTTCTGATATGGGAAATATGAAGATAAGGGGAGGATTGATCTGAATAAATCTTTTAGCTATATAAATGTAATTAATATGGAGAAAATCATAACTGATAAAGATATTTCAAATACTGATGGGAATCAAACCTTAAAAAGAGCACGAAAAACAGGATATGGATTAATGAATTGACATTATGATTTACGAATTGATATTATTATTTGTTTGATATTAGTAAAATACGATGAAGATGCTTATATTTAACAGTACCAAAAATTGTAATGGTGTAATGAGGGGAAAATGGAAAAAATATGGAGAAGAAAGGAAGATCATGGAAAAAATACTGGATTGTGTAGTATTGAACAGATTTATATTGAAGAAGTTAATGTTAAATATTTGAACCCAGACAACATGTTGTTTACTAAGCACTAAAGACTGTAATTTTTTAAAAAAATAATAATAAAACTTTTTTATATATAAAACAAGCCTCCAGTGATGGAGCACTTTGTTCTAACTATAGGATTTTTTTCCCCTTAATTCTAAGTTGGATCTCTCTGTTAAGCTTCCATTTGTTGCTTATTGTCTTGCCCGCAGGTGCTCTGGAGAATAGGTTGACTTCTCTTGTCTGTGACTGACCCTCAAATATTGGAAGATGCTATCATTGCTATCATGTCACCCCAGTTCTCGCAACCGTTCATCATATGGTTTAGCCTCCAGTCCCTTAATCATCTTTGTTGCTCTTCCCTGCACTTTATCCAATGTCTCAACATCTTAGTCCAGTCCCTGGTCCAATCCTTAAAATATCCAGTGCTAGTAAAAGGTAAAGGTAAAGGTTCCCCCGCACATGCATGCTAGTCGTTTCTGACTCTAGGGGCCGGTGCTCATCTCCGTTTCAAAGCTGAAGAGCCAGCGCTTGTCCGAGGACGTCTCCGTGGTCATGTGGCCGGCATGACTAGACGCCAAAGGCGCACGGAACGCTGTTACCTTCCCACCGGAGTGGTCCCTATTTTTCTACTTGCATTTTTACGTGCTTTCTAACTGCTAGGTTGGCAGAAGCTGTTACGAGTAACAGGTGCTCACTCTGTTAGGCGGCACTTGGGATTCCACCCGCCAAACTGCCAACCTTCTGATCGACAAGCTCAGTGTCCTAACCCACTGAGCCACCACGTCCCTATATCCAGTGCTAACATAGCTTTAAAAAAAATAAAAAGAACAAGCCACAAATTTCTTCTAGGGAAAAAAAAAGTTTCTCCAAAAAAAAAAAGACTGGCCATCTCTATCTGCATCACCACCGGGATCTTGAGTTTCCACCCCCCCCCTCAAAAAAAAAATGCTAGCTAACTATCCAAAAGTTGTCCACCTCTACCATATGGACTGTATGCATGTATATGTAACTTAGGCTGAGCTCTTTTGTCCTTCCAAGGAGCAAAAGAAAAGATCTTATTTATTATGATGCTGATGAAAATGGAGCTGTCTCTCCCTCCCCCCCCTCCCCCCCTCTCTCTCCCAAATTGAACTAACAGCAGGAACATCAAGGCAGGGGGTAAGAAAGAGAACAAGAAGAAAGAAATATCTCAAACTCCCTCAGGAGGATGAACAGGGCAGGTTGACATGGTCTTGGGCCATCCATCCTTCTCTGGCACAGGATGGCCCTACGTGTCCAACAGTCCCTTTATCGACTGCTGGCTTAGTGTGGGTGATTTGGTTAACCTAACTGCCAGGGAAGTGACAGGAGGAAGCAAAAGAAAAGAGGGAAAGCATTACTGTGTGAGCTCTTATGTAGGTCATTGTAGCAAGCTGAGAGATAACAATATGTGTGTTTTAAAATCTTGGCAGGGTAGCACTAAGCAAATTTCCAATGTGCTTCATTCCACTGTCAGCAGGCTTATGGAGAAAGATTTCGCATTCAGCATCTCAAGAGAACGTCTTCCCTACAGGAGGCAGAGAAGCCAAGGCCAAGGCACTTTTTAGTCTCTCTGCTCTGAGTAAATGCACTTGAATTGCAGCATCTTGTTTCAAATCCTTGGATTCTTCCCAGAAGGGTGGTCCTCAGCCTCCAGGGTTTGCCTGTCCGTCTTATCTGGGAGTCACAAGGGGCATGGCCAGTGGTGTGTTGATTTGGGGCTTAGTTCAGCCTAGATTCCTGCCATGTCATGCTGCCTCCTTCTGGTGGGGTGGGAGGCTGCTTCTGATGGGATGAGCAAAGAATGCCAGGAGTGTAACCCAATACTACCCAGCTAAAAAAAACAGGCACCTACAGAATACAGAACAGAGTTGGAAGGGACCTTGGAGGTCTTCTAGTCCAACCCCCTGCTCAAGCAGGAGTCCCTATACCAGGGGTAGGCAACCTTGGCTCTTTTATGGCTCAGGAATTCTGGGAGTTGAAGTCCACGAGTCATAAAAGAGCCAAGGTTACCTACCCCTGCCCTAAACCATTCCATATGGCTGTTTAATTTCTTCTTAGAAACCTCCAGTGATCGAGCACCAACAACTTCTGGAGGTAAGCCGTTCCACTGGTTAATTGTTCTAACTATCACAAAATGTCATCTTAATTCTGGGTCAGATTTCTCTTTGATAAGTTTCCATCTGTTACTTCTCCTGGCCTACCTCCTGGAGAATAGGCTGACCCCCCTCTTCTCTGTGACAGCCCCTCAAATATAAAAGACACCTATCATGTCATCCTAGTCCTTCTCTTCGTTAGACTAGAGTAGACAAACCCAATCCCTGTAATCATTCATTGTATGGGTTAGCCTCCAGTCCCCCTAATCATCTTTGCTGGTCTTCTCTGGATTCTTTCTAGAGTCTCAACTTCTTCTGAGACTCTAGAAAACTGGGCTCAGTATTCCCAGTATGAAGCAGTACCATCAGTTCTAATAATCTTGATGCTATCCCTCTGTTGATGCATCCTAGGACTGCATTGGCTTTTTTGACAGTTGCAGCACTGGCTCATATTAAAGTAATCATCCATTAGGACACCTAGATCCCTCCGACAGTTACTGCTGTTGAGCCAGGTACCACCTATTCTATACATCTGTGTATATACCTATACCTATAGCAGGAAGCAATAGTAAGAGAAGTGGAAGCAGATAATCATGTTAGTGATAATGGCAAAGGCCACCTTTCATACTAAGCAGCAAGGCAGTGAAAAACCACTCTTGCATTTTACCAGGAAAAATCACATAGATACACTATAAAGTAAATGATGACATAGTGCCCAGTAGAAGCAGCCGGAATGGCACTCAATATGCTACTGCAGAACTGGTGAAGATTAGGAATAGGAATAGGAATAGGAATAGGAACAGTGTAGAGTAGAACAGAACAGAACAGAACAGAACAGAACAGAACAGAACAGAACAGAACAGAACAGAACAGAACAGAACAGAATAGAATAGAATAGAATAGAATAGAATAGAATAGAATAATAACTTTATTGTCACTTTGAATGTACACTCGTCTTGACTATTGCAATGCTCTCTACATGGGGCTTCCCTTGAAGACCACTCGGAGGCTCCAACTGGTACAGAATGCGTCCGCGAGAGTTGTCTTGGGAGTTTCCCGGTACTCCCATGTTACACCTTTGCTCCGCGAGCTGCATTGGTTACCAGTTGTCTTCCGGGTGAGGTTCAAGGTCTTAGTGATGGTCTTTAAGTCCTTACATGGCATGGGTCCGGAATACCTCAGGGACCACCTGCTGCCGGCGTCGACTCCCCTCCGCCCTGTGCGTTCCCACAGAGAGGGCCTCCTCAGGGTGCCTCCAGTCAGAGAATGTCGGCTGGTGGCCCCCAGGGGGAGGGCCTTCTCTGTGGGCGCTCCGGCTTTGTGGAATCAGCTGCCGGTTGAGCTCTGGATGGCACCGGATCTCTGCTCCTTCCGGCACGGGTTAAAGACCCATTTATTTGAACAAGCTGGCCTGGCCTGATGGGGAGTTATTTAGGGTTTTAATATTTATATATATTTTCTATTGTTTTTATTGTGGGCAATAATTTAATTCTTTTTTAACTTTTTTATTTTTGTAGTTTTGTGATATGCCCTGTTCACCGCCCTGAGTCCTTCGGGAGAAGGGCGGTATAAAAATTTAATAAAACCTAAACTAATCAGCACACATTAAAATGAAATTTTGTTGCATACAGCTCTCAAAGGGTCACCACCTCTGATACATAAATATGACATACATACATACATACATACATACATACATACATACATACATAGAGATTGATGCATATACCCACATGTCTTATACGACACAAGAAACAACACAGTCTAGTTCAGGTTATCTATCCATGTGCATGGTGAGAAAAACGAATCTTGCAAGTTTACCAAATGGATGGCACAGGGAGCAAAGCTATTACAGAATTGGGTAGTCCTGCTAGAAATATCTGTCAGATCCCTATCAGAGCACTAATGGTGTTTATCACATAACTAAATAAAAGCTTTGGGGACCTCTAGTTGTGATATTGCTATGCAGCAGAAGAAAACTCAAAGCTTCAAAGACAGAACTGCAGGTAGTCCTCAACTTAAAATCACAATCCAGGCCAGAGTTTCCAATGCTAAGCCAGGCAGTTGCTAAGTGAGTTGCTCTCAAGTTTTTTAGGACCATTTTTGCCACCGCTCTTAAGTGAATCATTGCAGTTGTTAAGTGAACCAGGTAGTTAAGTGAACCCAGCTTCCCACATTAGCTTATTGCTTGTCCACTGTGGAGGTTGTAAGTGGGGAACACAGGACTCCAGGATACTACAACTATTGCAAATACATGACGGTTGTGAAGTGCCCACATTTTGTTCATGTAACTGTGGCGTGCTGGGATGGTTGTAAGTTTGAGGACCAGTTGTAAGTCACTTTCTTCAGTGCTGTTGTAGCTTCGAACAGTCCCTAAATGAACGATTGTAAGTTGAGGACTAGCAGTACACTGGGAACATAGAATGGAAGAAGCAAGAATGCAGGAAAGTTCAACACAGTAAAAGACGAAATTAAACAACTACACACAGGTAGTCCTCGATTTACAACAGTTCATTTAGTGACCTTTTGAAGTTACAATGCCACTGAAAAAGTGACTTACGACCGTTTTCCATGCTTACAGCCATCTCAGCACACACACACCAGGGTCACATGATCCAAATTCAGATGCTTGGCAACTGGCTCATATTTATGACGGTTGCCGTGTCCCGGGGTCATGTGGTCCCCTTTTGTGACCTTCTGAGAAGCAATGTCCATGGAGAAGCAAGATTTGCTTAACGACCCTGTTACTAACTTAACAACTGCAACTTAACAAGTGTGGCAAGAAAGGTTGCAAAATGGAGCAAAATGCACTTAAGAACCGTCTCGCTTAGAAATTTGAGGCTCAGTTGTGGTCGTAAGTCAAGGACTACCTATATTGCTATCTTAGACGTCGGTGAATTGAGATGGACTGGGATTGGACCCTTTTGGCCCAAAGGATCTTACTGTTTATGCTCAGGACATGAGAAGCAAAGAAGGGATGGTGCTGCTTTCGTAGTCAGGAGAGGTACAGAAAAGAACCATTTTCGACTACAACACATCCAATGATTGAATAATATCAATTAGACTTAGTGGATAATACTTTAATAGGATAATTATCCAAGTTTATGCTCCAAGCACTGGTGCAGAAGAAGCGAAGGTTGATGAGCTTTATTATCAGGTTCAATTTGAAATTGACAGAACATGCAAACAAGATTGCTGCTTTTGTTCGGAGACCCAAATGGCAAAGTTACAAATATTAAGGAGGAAAATTAGATAAACTGTATTGCCTAGGAAACTGAAATGAAGCAGGCAATGACATCAATTTCTGCCAATCCAATTATCTCTTTGCTCACACAGTCTTCAAACAATCAAAATGATGCCTATATGCATGGAATCACCAGATGGAGGGCAAAGAAATCAAATGGATTATATTATTGCTATAAAGAGGCATTTCATTTTTAATAGAAAAGATGTGGGCCGGGGTTGATCATAGCCTGGTCATGTGCAAATTCCAAGTTAGGCTGGAACTTGGATCTTGGAATAGATCATAAACTGCTTGTGTGCCGTGTTAGGCTAAAACAGCAGAAGAGAACTTGCTTAGCGATGGAAATTCTGTTCCCAATTATGGTCATAAGTTGAGAACTACCTGTACAAGAACCTATAGTAGTAGAAGTTGAGCTCAGGTTATGGTTAAATTGAAAGGCTACAGGAATAAGAACAGAACAGAACAGAACAGAATAGAACAGAACAGAACAGAACAGAACAGAACAGAACAGAACAGAACAGAACAGAACAGAATAGAATAGAATAGAATAGAATAGAATAGAATAGAATAGAATAGAATAGAATAGAATAGAATGGAGCTTTGGAGAATAGCTTGACTCCCTCTTCTTTGCGGCAGTCCCTGAGATATTGGAACACTATCATGTCACCCCTAGTCCTTTTTTTCATTAAACTAAAAAAAGGTAAAGGTTCCCCCGCACATGCGTGCTAGTCGTTTCCGACTCTAGGGGTCGGTGCTCATCTCCGTTTCAAAGCCGAAGAGCCAGCGCTTGTCCAAGGACGTCTCCGTGGTCACGTGGCCAGCATGACTAGACGCCAAAGGCGCACGGAACGCTGTTACCTTCCCACCGTAGTGGTCCCTATTTTTCCACTTGCATTTTTACGTGCTTTCGAACTGCTAGGTTGGCAGAAGCTGGGACAAGTAACAGGCGCTCACTCTGTTACGCGGCACTCAGGATTCAACCTGCCAAACTGCCGACCTTCTGATCGACAAGCTCAGCGTCCTAACCCACCGAGCCACCGCATCCCTTACTTCATTAAACTAGACATACCCAATTCCAGCAACCGTTACTTATATGTTTTAGCCTCCAGTCCCCTGATCATCTTTGTTGCTCTTCTCTGCAGAATCTACATAATATAGCAATATCTACAGAAATATAGCAAACAAAACAAGGAGAAGCCTGATTCTGGAAACCCATGTTCTATGCTAAATTAGCTACATCTAATTCAATACTTCTGTGACACCCCTCCTGCGCACATTTTTGTTATACATGGCATGATTAGTATTTACTTAACAGGCTGATTATATTCTCACCTTCTTCTTATGTCTCTGTTGTTGCAGAGAGGGAAGGAAAAGGAGGGGAAGAAGATCTGATCCCTTTTCATCTAATTCCAGATTTAAGCAAATAATTATTAGCTGTTAAATTATGTACCAGATTAACTGATTCCATACCAGGGCCATTCTTCTTTTTCTTTTTTAAACAGAACATACATACATAGATATAGATATAGATATAGATATAGATATAGATATAGATATAGATATAGATATAGATATAGATATAGATATAGATATAGATATAGATATAGATATAGATATAGATATAGATATAGATACATACACAAATCCCAGGCATAAAGTATAAAATCTTTGAACACCGGGATGGATAAAAAACAGTCGTTTATTGCTAAAAGATCATAATAAGCAATAAAAAGTAACTGTTTAAAGCATATCTACCTAATCTAAGCTTTCGCTGGTCCTCTGCCAGCGTCATCAGAGAAAGCATTGAAGATTTGAAACACCGTTGGTAAGCCTGTTTGGTTCTGCGCTCTGCTCATTGGCCGTGTGATGGACCTTGCTCTAACGCCAAATAAAATTTGTTGGGTAGCCGTTACGTCTGCATACCCGATATAGATGATCACGTTCCTTGTCCTTGGCTCTTTTCGTGTTACAGTGTGTGTCTAAACGTTTGAATAATGTGCGGATGCAGGAGATCTTGTGGGATGTGGGGTGATTACTTTTATAATTAAGCATCCTATCTGTGTGTGTCCCTTTTCTATAAACGGATGTGTGGAGGGTGCCATTTGTTTGGCAACTGATTAACACATTGAGGAAAGCTAAGGTGCCATTGGCTTCCTCCTCTGCTATAAACTGGATATCCGGAAATATTGAATTTAGTTGTCTCATGAAATCAATCTTATCCTTACGTTTGATGATGGTGAATGTGTCATCAACATATCTTGCCCAAAGTTTGGGTTGATAGTTGGCCATTACTTTGGATTCAGGTTGTTGTAAGACTGCTTCTGCGATGATTCCTGAAATGGGGGACCCCATTGGTGTGCTTTTGATTTGTTCATATATCACTCCCTGAAATTTAAAGTGTGTTTTAAGACACAAACGTAATAAGAGGATGATGTCTTCTATCTTAAGTGAGTTGTGATGTAGTGAACCATCGAAAGAAATACAGCAAACAGAGGATAACGCGCGACTCATGAGAAAAAGAAGATACCGATCATGCAACAACTAGCCGAGAAGACAAGGAATGATCTGAAAACAACTGCAATTGAACAGATATGGGTGAACCAAGGAAAGAGAGTGCCGCAGCACACATACACACCAACACACAAAGAACGTCCAAATAAAGCAAGATCAACTAAATGAGATAGCAGAAAGCAAGGGCAGCATATAAATAAACAAAAAACATTGGGTTGGCTAGTCCAGGGATCAGAAAAAGATCAGTGGATAAGCACTGAAAGAAAGTCATATGTGCAAGTGAATCAGGGCGGGGAGCTGTTTGCAGAAATCACAGAAGGGAGTCTGGGTTTCCCTCTTGAAACCCAGGCGTAGCACAGAATGGCCAATCACAGGCAAGGAGGGTAGAGAAGGAGGACACAGAGAACAAGGAAATACAAATACCAACAGCTATGACATTGGATGAGGAACAGCAAAAGAAAACAAGATCAGTTAAGGTAGTCAAACCAAAGCAGATAGGGAGGAGAATTTTTTTAAAAAGGGATTGCAAGGGAAGCGATGCGAGACAGTCAGAACAATCACAATTGGCTAGAGTAAGGTCCATCACGCAGCCAATGAGCAGAGCGCAGAACCAAACAGGCTTACCAACGGTTTTTCAAACCTTCAATGCTTTCTCTGATGACGCTGGCAGAGGACCAGCGAAAGCTTAGATTAGGTAGATATGCTTTAAACGGTTAGTTTTTATTGCTTATTATGATGTTTTAGCAATAAATGACTGTTATATCTACATCTAGATAGATAGATAGATAGATAGATAGATAGATAGATAGATAGATAGATAGATAGATAGATATCCAGAAGTATCAGCATAATAAAACAACACCATAATTATTAATGCAATAAAGATTGTGCATCTGTTTCTTTTTGTTTTTTTCATTTAACAGCATGCTTCAAGAAATAGAGGCAAAAACATCCATACACTCATGCTGTGTTCTTTTTTGTTCTTCATTAGCCAAGATTCCATTCTGAGACTTTTGTTTTCTAAGATTTCCTTCCTGTAAAATTGGAATAAATTTTCAAGTCTGGAGCTCACGTGCTAAACAGGGGGGACCCTTCCCCCACTCCCAAACATCAATAAAATATGAAGGAAGCGAATTGTGCTTTTTTTCCCTAATGGTGGATGTGTGAATCTCAGTAACCAAAAAAACCTTTAAAAAATCTTTAGTGGCACCTTAAAAGCAGAAACCCTTGGATCAAATCAGCTTTGCCAAATCTAAGTAACTGAAAGACTTCGGTTTGTCTCAGAAAGGTTTAAGAATAAACTAACAAATTCAGAAGAGCTTGACAAAACAGAGCAATAACAGAGAGAAGATAGTGTAATGTAAGGTTACTTATTTCTAAGTTAACGTGCATAAGTGGTGGTATTAAGTCAACCCACATCAGGTGTTCCTTGTGAGGGAAAGAGGGGCAACTTTCTCCCAAGCAGCCTCAAAGCCCATTTTTCATCTTGCCTCTGCTCTACTCTCCATGCCCTTGGATCAAGTGGGGGAGGCAGCTGTTTCACATCAGAGGGGATCTGCTGCTTCTCAGCACCGCTGCCAGGTCCTCCACTGTGTCTGTGAGGGCAGGCAGCTCTCCGTCTGGTCGATCACCTCCCCCAATGCCTAGGCCAGCATCGTCTTCAGCCCCTGGCCTGTCGAAGCATTCCAAGGGAGAAGTGCCATCCCTGTTGGATGGTCCCAGTTCCAACTCCTCCTCCTCCTCCTCCTCCAAACCAGGATTCAATGGCTTTTCCCACAATTGCACAGTATCTTTGCTGCAGCCTTCCACTGAAGCAAATACGATAAAGAGATCTGGAGGCTAAATCATACAATGAATGGCTAAGGGGATTAGATATTAGCTATTAGAATTAGATTGAATCTGAACTGGTCACCAGGACCAGAGATTTACTATTCCAAGCCCATCTTCAGAGAACTTCTCTCTACTGGAATATGTTCCATGGAATTAGAGATGTTTAGCCTAACAAAGAGAAGGCTTAGGGGGCAACATGATGGCCATCTTCCAATACCTGAAGGACTGTCACAGGGAAGAGGGTGTCAATTTATTCTCCAAAGCACCTGAGGGCAGGGCCAGAAGCAATAGGTGGAAGATCATCAGAGGGAGATCCAGCCTGGAAATAACCGTGAGAATGATTAATGAATAATCAGTGGAACAGCCTGCCTCCTGGAGTTGTGGAAGTTCCATCGCTGGAGCTTTTGTCCATGAGGGTATAAAGGCTCCTATCTTGGGCAGGGTTGAACTAGAAGATCTCCTTCCAGCCCTATGGTTCTACGAACCATCTAACACTAAGGTATCCACTGTTTAATATTCCCCTGGCACAGGCTGTTCCTTTTCGATCACTTAATTATCATAAAATATTTAACTTAAGTAAACTTAGTGCCCTAGAGATTTCCAAGGCAAACGTGCAGCTGTTTTGTCACTTTTGCCATCTGCTAATGGTTGGGAGTTCTAGTGAATGCAAAGTAATTCTCCTGCTTTTTTCCCCCTGAAAGTTTTCATTCCATTGGATGAAAGAGAATTTGCTTTTGAAATTTTTTTTCAAAGCAACAGAGAATCTGGGTGAATGTCTTGGGTGGTGTAATACTGCATTCTTGCTGTTATTAGCTGATTCGCACAAGGTGCTTCACAAAACCAGCTACAAAAATACCATGCACATACAATACAACTTTCATCAGACCTTTTTTATATAATATCTTTATTAAATTTTAGCATCAAACATTAAAATACAAACTGACATAAACGGGAAAGGGAATAACAAAACACACTGATGTATTTTTTTAACCTTCATCAGACTTTTATGACTCAGTGTATTGAATAATTCAGTCCATTTGATTAATTTATAGTTTAGCATCTTGTGCAAAATCAAAGAGAGTTTAAAATCCTAGCCAGGTTAGATGCATTTATACAAACACACTCACCAAATTAAATCTGTGTTTAATTTTGACTCAGTTTTCCCTAATAAATTCTGTCCCTAATATATGAAAAAACAAATATTTAAAATTTCCAAGAACCCTTTATAAAGGGCAAATTTCCCTCCTGTCACTATTGGTGATGTGTGTGTGAGTACGGGTTTGTGTATGTGTATTTTTCAACGTTCTGTTTGCTTTTTTTAACACGATTTTTGGCACACATTTCGAAACATGCCTTTTAATGTACATTTAAAGGTAAAGGTAAAGGTTCCCCCGCACATGCGTGCTAGTCGTTTCCGACTCTAGGGGCCGGTGCTCATCTCCGTTTCAAAGCTGAAGAGCCAGCGCTTGTCCGAGGACATCTCCGTGGTCATGTGGCCGGCATGACTAGACGCCAAAGGCGCACGGAACGCTGTTACCTTCCCACCGGAGCGGTCCCTATTTTTCTACTTGCATTTTTACGTGCTTTCGAACTGCTAGGTTGGCAGAAGCTGGGACGAGTAACAGGCGCTCACTCTGTTACGCGGCACTCGGGATTCGACCCGCCAAACTGCCGACCTTCTGATCGACAAGCTCAGCGTCCTAACCCACTGAGCCACCGCGTCCCCCTTATGCTCACAAATAAATTAGTTTGGGTGCAGATTTTACTATCAGACCCAACTAGCTATTATGAAATTTATTTAATGCTGCATTCTCATATAGAATTAATCAATCAATCAGAATAGAGCTGGTAGGGACCTTGGAGGTCTTCTAGTCCAACCTCCTGCCCAAACAGGAGACCCTATACCATTTCAGACGTGGCTTCCCAGTCTCTTCTTAAAATCCTCCAGTGATGGAGCACCCACAACTTCTGGAGGCAAAGTGTTCCACTGGCTTCCACAAAACTCTTTCAAATACATTAAAACAGGCTCCTGCGGCAGAGTTCTTTCATATTCCTCATTGGAGGGAGCACCCCTTCCTTGCTTACATTTGCAACCAGCCTTTCTGAATTGCTGAAACAGCCCATCAGCTTAATACTTGCCAAGTAACACAACTTTCCCTTCTGGAAAGGGATGTCACACAATGCAAGCTTCAAAGTTGTTCAATTACCTCTAATGTTCATTAGGTGCCCACTTCTCTTTGAAGCGGCTGAGTTTTATTCCCCCAAAGAGCTTTGATTCCAGACCTGCCAGTGAAATGCGGATGAAGTGTTACTGATCCTGGAAGTGGGATAAAAAGCTGTGCAGCACTCTTTGACAAGTGTTGCATAAACTGTGCAAGGTCAAAGGGAAGCAAAAAAAGGATGAGAATAAAGTTCTGCTCCCTTAGTCCCCATCCTAACCTTTTTCTTTTTAAAGATATTGATTGATTGATTGATTGATTGATTGATTGATTGATTGATTATTTATTTTATTACATTTATATACCGCCCTTTCCCGGAGGACTCAGGGCGGTTTACAGGGCAATTAAAAACCAAAATACAAAAGTTAAAAAACCAAGTTTAAAAAAAATTAAATTTATCCCTGTATAAGTAAAAACCCCAGTTAAAATTAAATTAATCCTCAGCCTGGGCCAGAGAGCTCGAAGAGCCAGGTCTTCAGGCCCCGGCGGAATGAACGGAGGTCGGGGGCAGTCCTCAGCTCCACTGGCAGCTGGTTCCAAAGGGCAGGCGCCCCCACTGAGAAGGCCCTATCCCTGGGTGTCGTCCGCCGGCAATCTCTTACCGGTGGCACCCTGAGAAGACCCTCCCTGTGGGAGCGCACTGGACAAAGGGAACTTGATGCTGGCAGCAGGTGTTCCCTCAGATATCCCGGACCCAAGCCATGTAGGGCTTGATTGATTGATTGATCAGACAAAAATCACACATCTGAACAAACAAAAATAAAAAAAAACTAAAACGTGACAGGGATGATAGGCAGGTCAATGCACTTAGACACGCCCCCTTAGAAACCTCTTAAAGATGGGATGAGGTCCACAGAAGTTAAGCTAGAATTGAAACTGAAATTTGCTAGCTGAGATAACCGCATCGAGTAAGATATTCCAAACTTGACAACTCCAGTTAGAATAGTCAATTATTATTATTTTTTACAATCAAGTTTACGTTAATGCAAAAACTGGTGTGCTGGAGCATCTCAAGATGAAAGGCATGATCTGGGGGAAATGTCCAAGTCAAACTTACTTCTGCCACGGATTTATTAATTAGTTTTTGGCAATTCTTCAGCTTTAGATCCTGTCCTATGATAGCATAATTACACAAGTTCAGCCTGTTTTGTTGGATTGTTATGAATAAGAGCCTTGATGGTATGATGGTTAGAATGTAGTATTGTAGGCTAATTCACTGCTCACTGCTAGGTGTTCGATCCTGATGAGGTCAAGGTTGACTCAGCCTTCCATCATTCAGAGGTCGGTAAAATGAGGACCCAGATTGTTGGGGGCAATAGGCTGACTCTGTAAACTGCTTAGAGAGTGCTGTAAAGCACTGGGAAGCAATATATAAGTTTAAGCACTGTTGCTATTGCCATTACTGAGATTGTCTCTATTAAGATGATGTACGAGAGAGGGGATTATATTATAATATTATATCACACTATAAAATAATGTAATGTATAGTATTATCAAGATAATGTAATGTATAGTATTATCAATGTCTATATTAATATGATAAAGATGAGACTTTTAAAATAAATTTTTGTTGCTTTTAAAATAATAAAAAGAAATAAAAAAACCAGAGAAATCAAATACAAACATACATACATTATTTAAAAAGGCATAACATGGGCTTAAAAATAAGTGAAAAAATAGAATAGGAAAAAAAATAAGATAAAGTATAATACCTTGTTAGAATAATAGTTACAATTCTATATATAATTATCTCATGCAAACATTATTCAAGTGTACGTGTGTGTCTGTGCGTAGTACAGTACACATATGATTATCATACATTTTTAAATCTACTGTACTTTGTATAAATGAGTTTCATTTAATAATATTTCATGATACTTGTCCATACAAAGTCTCCAACTGTAATCATCTTCCCAATGTTGCAATATCAGTCTTTTAGCTATAATAAGGGCATGGAGAATCCATTTACACTGTTGAGCTGTCAAATTCCATGTACCAAGTATGTAATTCAAGGGAATATTATCCTCTGAAAATGTTAGCTTTTTTGACACAATCACATTTATATAGTCTACTACTTTCTCCCAAAAGTATAAACTACTTAGTAATTATAGGACATCGTAAAAACATGTATTTTAAGCACTACCCTTATTACATCTCCATCCAGACATAATATTATGGATGATTTTATCTCATGCCTATCATCTTAACACCATCTCAATAATATTATCACTATTATATTGTATTGATATATATAGTGTTCCAATATCTCAGGGGCTACCACAAAGAAGAGGGAGTCAAGCTATTCTCCAAAGCACCTGAAAGCAGGACAAGAAGCAATGGATGGAAACTAGTCAAGGAGAGAAGCAACCTAGAACTAAGGAGAAACTTCCTGACAGTTAGAACAATTAACCAGTGGAACAACCTGCCTCCAGAGGTGGTGAATGCTCAAACACTGGAGGTTTTTAAGAAGAGACTGGACAGCCATTTGCCTGAAATGGTATAAGGTTTCCTGCCTGAGCAGGGGGTTGGACTAGATGACCTCCAAGGTCCCTTCCAACTTTATTATTATTATTATTATTATTATTATTATTATTATTATTATTATTATTATTATTATTATTATTATTATTATTATTATTATTATTATTATTATTATTATTATTATTATATATGTAGCATTACCCCCTCAGAGGCCACCAAATCCCAGGCCCTCCCAGCCCCACTACCCGCCGTCACGCTCTGCAACTGCCTCTCAAGGTGTTAGTGAAGTGTCTCTTCTAGTAGAAGTTCACACAAAGTGAGGAGGTGGCAGACTCTTGTCGTCAAAGGGGGGTGGGGGCTTTCAGGCGCAAAGATGACCAGCCCCTAGTCCTGATAGTCAACGCATGATGGTGTTTAACAGCCCCAGGCAGTCATAGCAGCAATAGTCAATGATTTCACAGCGACCGTTTGGAAATAAATGGGGTGGGGAAAACCCTGGCTCCAGGCAGCGATAGGAACACGAAGAAAGGTAGGTAGTCAGCGTTCTGTAATAACAGCTCGCCACAGAAGGGCAACTCCCCACAATGTTTATAACTTGCACAAGTAACAATAATCCAAGTTTGAATGGTCGCCAGTCTCCAAAGCGTTAACAACCGGCCTCTCCTTCTCTTCTGTCGTCACTCACAGTCACAGGTCTCAGGTCTCGTCTGTTGAAAGAAAAGCAGTAAAATTTCACCTTCTCACTCTCTCCCACTCTCTCCTTACTTCTGGCCCCTCAAATATTGGAACGCTGCTAACATGTCTTGCTGGGAGAGCTTTGTGAGGACCAGAGCCGGAATGTGTAGACAATTTAGCTGTGACAAAGCCATACTGTCAGGGATGCACCACAAGGAGACTAGCCTACACTGCATCCCCTGAACTTGATTTACCCATCTGATTATGCTGTTTTTGAGAATTGTATGCGTTAGTGCTGTTTTCTGTGAAGCCCGATGAAATAAATAATAAATAAATAAATCTACTTTCGGAGCCAGTCTGGGTCAGGCACCAGGACCAGAGGTTTATGTCTTCCTAAGCTTTCAGATTCGTGCTGGAGCCCACCTTCAGGGATTTTCTCTCCAGCAGTTGCATTAGTGGGATATTTGTCCTTTCAGACTTGCAAGATTATGATAATATAGCCTTAACATAAAGTAGGATTATCTCCTCTGCTTGTTTTCCTGTCTGGTTTACCAGGGAAGGCTGACAACCTCTAAGCATGTGCAGAGCAGCGTCCAACTAGGACTGGACAGACTTCCGTTTCCAGAGGAGAGAAGTGCTTGCTGTAATGCTGGGAAAGAGAGTGGGGGCTTTGCTTTAATTTTCCAAGGCCCAGCTAGATGACAGCAGCAAGGCAACCTTGGTTAAATTGAGCTGGGTCCATCCTTAATAACTGTGGGGAGGTTGAAAAATATCCCAGTGTTTTCCAGTAGCAAGCTGCCCTTTCTGTACTACTGTCAGTGGCTCCTGAGTTCAAGTTAAAGGAGATTTCGCTTTCCTTGGCAAAGTCAAACTCGCAGGATGTCTATGGAGATTCTCAACCATCCAGGTCACGGTTGTTCCAAAAGCTCCCGGACTTCCTTGGTTATTTTTTTCCCTTGAAAACTGAGGAAACGTCTGGGATGAGAAGCAAAACATTTTCAAGGGGGGGGGAAATAAACCAAGGAAGTCCAGTTGTCTTTGAAAAAGCACCTTTGTGTCAAACTTGCACAACACAAAATCAAAGCTAGGCAGGTTTCTCCCCCCCCCCCACTGCCCCCCTCCCAACCTCCTTGCTCGAGGTGGATTCATCCCTTCGGGTTGTCTCCAGACTAGAAGCTGGAGAAGACTGAGAACCAGCCAAACAGCCCACCTGCTGGCTGCCATCAGCTCCATCGCACCTCTGGGAAATTAATGCTCGCTTCCCCACCCCCTTGCAGCCGTCAGCGATCTATCCACCCACCCGCTGTGCCAGAATCGTCCCAGAATGCCCCCAAAGCAAAAGCGGGTGCTGAGAAGAGTTGCAAGGAGCAAGAGAGGCGTTATCAATAAAAACGCAGGGGGTGGGGGCAAGGATTATTTGTAATGGCAATTATGCTCAGCCTGCGTTACTCTGGGCCCGACCATTAAGCACGAGGTCAGGTTCCCACGGGTGCCGATTCCTCTTGCACTTGACAGCCCAATATTAAGACTTGATGATTTAGTTTCTTTTTTTTTCCCCTTTGTGCTTCTTCGCAAATTCCATTTGGCCAAGAAGCTACAGTTAATTTTTTTCACAGAACCCCCTTTGCCGTCTCTTGCCTGAAACCATTAACTTGCTGTGCCGGCCACATCTTCCTTCCCATCTTAAACATGGCGTTAGTGTTTGGGGTTGATTTTTCTTTTCCTGGTGGGCCCGATGCTGTTCCACCAGGGAATCTGTATCCCAGGCTTTAATTATCTTGAAATATGAAGAGCCACCGGGCAGATGTGAACAAAAGGAATTTGTTCCTATTGTACTGTTGCTCAGTTTTCACTGGCAAAGCCCGCTTTTCTAGCAGTTGTCTGTTTTTCTAGCTGGCACAGGACGGGAGCTGCGATTGCTTTCTTTATTTCCCTGGAGTTTCAAAGTGGCACTGCTGTGTGCCATCAAATGAGGAATGCCAAAGGAATAAGAAAGGGTTTGAGTGCTGATTGAGGGTTGGAAGTGGGCGTTGCAAGCTTGTGAGAGACACAGGAGTCTTAGATGTTCAAGGGGAGGAACGCAAAAACAGCTCTGCTTGGCAGTCTTTCCTTTTAATTTCTCTCGCTGCTATTCCTGATACTTTGGGGGGGACAAAGAAACAGAAAAGAGAGACTGAGACAATAGCTTCATTTTTTTTCCCCATTGTGGTTTTGAGAAGAAAAAGCAATTTACCAGCACTGGATCCTTAACTGCAATTCAGGAAGTTGCGGAAATGCAAGATTCACTTTTTAACTTGATTGTTTTGGCTGGTGTTGCTTCAAAACGCCATATTTTCACCTCCCCTCTCCGTGGGCTAAGAAGACAGAGGCGCTGATAAATATGGAACTGCTGAAAGAAAAGCAAGCCAAGAGCAGAAATAAATGGACAGGTTTTTTTGCATTTGGAGAGATGCAAAACCAGAGAGTTGGACCGGGGTCTTTTTTAAAAAAACTTGCTTATAAATGGTCTGGAGTAGCGAGATGGACAGGTTTGCCAAAGATCCCAAGTTGCTCGTGGTAGTAAAAAATAAAAAAGGATTGTGAAGTATTCCAAAAGGTCTTCTCCAAATTGGGCAGTTGGACCTCACCAGTACAAATGTAGTTTACGCTAAGTGAGTTCAAAAGGCATCGAAGCAGGTTGCAATAGGGAACATATTTTTTTTCCCCTATTGCAGGTCTCAGTTCTAGATATAAAGACGCTCGGACAGTTGTTGCTCTCTTTTTTTATTCCTTTGAGTCTTTTTTTTTTACTCTTGGCAATTTCCTGGACAGGCCTCTGCAGTTTTTTGGGTGAGATTTTGGAAGTGGTTTGTCATTGCCTTTTTTCCTAGGACTGAGAGAGGGGGACTGGCCAAATGTTACCCAGCCAGCATTCATGCCTAAGGCAGAAGTAGAACTCACAGTCTCCTGGCGATTGGCTCAGAGTCACCCAGCTCGCACCCAGAGAATGCCTTCACATATCACTAACCTCATCTGGAAAAACACTCCATCAAAAGAAGTTTCAACACAAAGCGTGGAGATTTTAGCATCTACTACCCTGTTCATTAAGGGACGTGGTGGCTCAGTGGGTTAGGATGCTGAGCTTGTCGATCAGAAGGTCGGCAGTTTGGCGGGTCGAATCCCGAGGGCCGCGTAACAGAGTGAGCGCCTGTTACTCGTCCCAGCTTCTGCCAACCTAGCAGTTCGAAAGCACGTAAAAATGCAAGTAGAAAAATAGGGATCACTACGGTGGGAAGGTAACAGCGTTCAGTGCGCCTTTGGCGTCTAGTCATGCCGACCACATGACCATGCAGACGTCCTCGGACAAGCGCTGGCTCTTTGGCTTTGAAACGGAGATGGGCACCGGCCCCTAGAGTCAGGGGAACCTTTACCTTTACCTTACCCTGTTCATTTAAAAGATTTCCACTTAAAAATGCCTGGCTACCAGTAGGAAATTTCTGAAAATTCTCCCCAAATTATCTGCAAGCTTTCCATCATTGCAGTTCGTCAGTACTGAAGGAGAGCAAAGAATTAAGGGTTGTTGGATTTAGATAACAATGATTTTGGGGGTTCAGTATGACTGTGGGGTTGAATAAGACTTTCAGCCCAGACCCTGGCTGGTACCTTAAAGACTTGCTGCCAATTGCCTGGCATTAACCAAGGTTAACTGTAATAAAGGCAGGAATAACTGAGCCATCCCTGAGGCTGCATTACATTTGCAATGTTCAGTTGAAGGAGCTCTTTTGAGGAGCTTGAATAACCTTAGATCTAAAGCTGTCCTTTGCTGCTGGAAGGGGGAGCCAGTTTTGTCAGCTCATTGAGAAGCAGAATCTCTTGGTCTGCAGTTCCATATCTGGTGTCCCCAGCATGTGCCAAGGTCAGATGAGTTCTTCAGCCATCCAGCTATAAGTAGATGCCTTCCAAATGTTGTAAAATTTATTTATTTATTTATTTATTTTTGGGACTTATATGCCGCCCTATCTCCCGAAGGACTCAGGGCGGCTAACAACAATAAAAACAACAATACAAAAGTTAAAAGAAATTAAATAAACAGCCCCAATAAATAAGTTAAACTAAACAATTAAAAATTAAAAAACATTTTAAAAACCCTGTCTTCAGTCCAGGTCAGCCTGATGAAAAAGGAAAGTTTTAAGGCCGCGGCGAAAGGACCGGAGATCCGGGGCCATCCGGAGCTCAAGGGGGAGTTGGTTCCACAGGGCTGGCGCTCCCACAGAGAAGGCCCTCCCCCTGGGGGTCACCAGCCGACATTGTCTGGCGGACGGCACCCTGAAGAGACCCTCTCTGTGTGAGCGCACTGGGCGATGGGAAGTCGTTCCCGGCAGCAGACAGTCCTGCAAATATCCCGGGCCTAGGCCATGTAGGGCTTTAAAGGTAAGTACCAGCACCTTAAATCTCACCCGGAAGAGAACCGGTAACCAATGCAGCTCACGCAGGAGGGGTGTACTATGGGAGTATCGGGATGCCCCCATCACTACCCACGCGGCCGCATTCTGCACCAGCTGGAGCCTGGGAAATATCATTCCCATCTACCCCGGCAGCCAAATAACATAATAACAGAGTTGGAAGGGACCTTGGAGATCTTCTAGGTCAAACCCCTGCTTAAGCAGGAGACCCTATAGCATTTCAGAGGAAAGGCTGAGCAATCTCTTCTTGAAGACCAACCCAACTTCTGAAGGCAAACTGTTCCATGGATTAAATTGTTCCCAATGTTAGGAAATTTCTCCTTATTTCTAGGTTGGTTCTCTCCTTGATTAGTTCTCCTGCTTGAGCAGGGGGCTGGACTAGAAGACCTCCAAGGTCCCTTCCAGCTCTATTCTATTCTAGTTTCCATCTGTTGCTTCTTGTTTTGCCCTTGGATGCTTTGAAGAATAAATCAATCCCCAGTTCTCTGTGACAGATCCTCAAATAATGACAGACTGGTATCATATCACCCCTAGTTCTTCCCTTCATTAGACTACTAGACATACCCAGTTCTGCAACTGTTCTTCATATGTTTTAGCCTCCAGTCCCCCAATCATCTTTGTTGCTCTTCTCTGCACTCTTTCCAGAGTCTCAACATTTTTATATCATGGTGACCAAAACTGGATACAATGGCTGTAGTGATGAAAATAGAGTTTCAGGATCACCTTGGGGTGTCCACAGAGAGGTTGAGAGGTCAGCCCCAAGTACTGCCCAAGATACAGTACATGTAGGCAGGATTTCATTCGTGAATTGTGGCCATCATCTTAATAGTTTATGCTGTTCCAGAGATGTCTGTAAGACTCCTTATACTATTGCAAGGCTCAATAATTAATGTGTGGGCCTGTAAAATGTTTGGAATTGAAAATTGTTGTTTTGCGTTTGCAACAAGCTGTTTGAAACCTTCCAGAAGTGTTTGAAAGCGAAGCATCTGTTCTGAACTGGAAAGCAAGCTGTCTCAAGCTTGAAACGTTTCCAGGAGAGCTGGACAAACTCATTTCAAATTCCAATCAGCGGTTTTGAACAGAGAATGAAGAAGCGCAGCATATTTTTTTTCTTTGAAGCAGTTTGCATATCATAACGTATCTTGCAAGACCCTGCAGAAGCATTAATGAGACGGGGGGGGGGGTCAAGTGCAAAGCACACATCACAGGGTCCTCCATACAAGGTCCACCCCTTAAGTACTTATATGTGTGATCACAGTACAATTATGATGAGGTGAAGCTTGAATTGGGACCTCAAAACTCATCTTTCTTCATTTCAGCAGCATCATAGTTGGAGATGCTATGCCAGCCGTTACAGAGGGGATCTGTGTCACAATGCTGCCAAGTGAAGGCTCACGGCATCCTTATGTTAGTGTGATGAAATGTGGTCAGGATTCCCAGAAGGGAGGGATTGCATTCCAGAAAAGCAAGAGATAACTCAGTTCAGATAGTTTGTGTGAGAGAAAGAGGGTGAAGACAGCTCCTCCCTAACAGTTTTCAGAATCTGTGCTTCATGGGAGTTGTCGTTTTCTTTAGTTTAGCAAAATTGATGTCAGTCTCCAAAAACCAAGAAAGACACTTAGAGCTATTTCTAAGCACTCTCCTTTATTGTTCCTCACCTATAGACAGAATCTTGCCAAACTAAAGCAAATTACCACCCATAAGCTACCATGGTTGGTAAGGATGCTGTGCTACCTGATTCTCACAACATACTAACTCAGAAATTACAACTCCATTATCAGCCTTGTCTAGAATGTTATTCCCTCACAGACACTGGGTGAGTTTTGTAAGAGTTTGGTCCATTGTCACAGCATTAACCCAGCACACCAACCAATTCAGGTCAAACCTCAGCCAAAATCCAATTGCCTATCTCATTACTATCCATACCATGGACCCGAGAGTGCGTGGTTTTGTGCGCTGCCTGAATCCCACAGAAGGGGCTTTGCTTGTTTGTGTGGACCAGTTGCTGTCATGCTGTGGCCCTGTACCAGTCCAAGGAACCGGGGGTTGGGGACTCCTGTTGTAACATTTCTGAGAATACATTTATGTAAGGAGAAGCTGTCTTTGAAATGTGTGCCTTATCTCAGTTCCCTGAGTAAGCTATCTTCATTGAAAGAAAAGTAAGAAGGCTAACAAGATCTTAAAATGAAACATGGTTTCGTGATCTCAATAAAAGCATAAATACTCCAATAAAATGTTCTAATATTACATTCTATAAACTATTCTAAACCAACCCAGGACACTTCACAGGGCAAAGTCAGTTTTCTAAGCCTCAGCCCTAGGCTGCCTTCCAATGTCAATATATTCTTTCGCTTCTTCTTCCTTATCTCTGGCCTGAGAATTTAGAAATGTTAGGTGTCTTCCCAGATGGGTTAATGGAAAGTCTTCCAGGAGGCAATCAAAGCATCTTCGACCCATCCATAAATTTTAACTCCTCCTGACTAGGCAACCTGAGTTTTTAGAAGTCTTCTTACAATCCTGAAAAGGGAATGAATTTTTCATGGGCTTTTCAAATATTGATGCTTTTTTGCTGGCATTCTAAGTCAAAACTGAATGGCTTCAGTGTGCCTGTGACATTTGGGGGTGCTAGTCTCATTCCCAGATGAGTTAAATGAAATGCGTCACAGCAGGATAACAATCTTTGATTAAGATTCCACGGAAATCTAACACAGTGTTTCTCGACTTCGGCGACTGTAAGAATCCTGGGCGTTGAAGATGGAGAAGCACTGGTTTAACACATCTTCAACCAGCACAGAAGTGCATTCAGAACTGTGCAGTGTGGAAATCCCTCAACTTGTCCATTGTCCCCAAAGGAATTTCAACCAACTGTGCTAGCCTGATTCTTACAACATGCTGACTCAGAAATTACAACTCCATATCAACCTTGTCTAGAATGTTGTTCCCTCACAGACATTGGCTAAGTGTTGTGAGAGTTGGGACCATTGTCACAGTATTAACCCAAACACACCAACCAATTCAGGTCAAATGTTAGCCAAACTCCAATTGCCTATCTCATTGCTACCTTCTGAGAAGTTGATTCCTGAAACCTCCAATTTCTCTGGTCTAGATATTATTGTCTTTCTTAAACTGGATTCTTGCAGCCAATTTCAGTTATGGTTCCCAGATATCCTCCATCCATCTCCTATTGTATGATATTTGACCCACACAGATTTTCCTCCGTTTGTACCAAGAGTACATAATGTCTGCAGAGTGGTCAAAAAAGTCAAGATGGAGGTCCTGCTCCTTTTGTGACACATATTAAAAGGGGCAAGAGTTTGATCATGGCCTCCGTCTTGGTTTTTTTGACATACAACCTCCTGTGGATGTCTCTGCCTTTGTGCCAAGATGCTACATAGTCCATTTCTAATGTAAAATTCCTCTAAAATGAGCACCAGTACCTTCATTGGTAACTCTTAGTTTATTTGTGTTATGTTTTTTAAGAAATAAATTGTTGTGACTATCAACAGATACTCTGTTGAAAACAGAGTAGATTTTGGTTCCTGAAATAGTAAAATACACAAACATGCAAGTTGTCCTATATTAATTAATTTGGAAGAAAAATTCTGTGGAAATTTCTCTTTACAAATTCCACACAGGCAGTATCATTTAAATCATTTAAATTTTGTATAATTTACCCAAATTTGGCAATTTTCCTGCTTCGTCTCCTAGAATTCTCAGAAATGGTTTCCAGGAATCAATGTGCACATTATAAACCTAGTGCTTCATCAGACAAGTCAGGATTACACAATAAATTTCACATTTAGCTATTGTTCAAAATAACTCTTTTTCTGAAAAATCGCCCTGGGGTTTGCCAGTTTCTTTTAATGCGTTAAGGAAATGTTTGTATAGAAATGAATGGATTTATGGAAAAGTGCATAAAAGTACCTTCTGCGGGGGGAAATTTCTGCAAAAATTAGTATATTAGGCAAAATTACAAAACAGGAATCTCTTGGACAGAGAAACCTTTAGTGAAATGCACACATTATAAACATTAAGTTCAATGAGCCAAATTGGTCTGTTTCGCAAAATGTTGACGTATTTGCTCATTGCTAGCTCAAGATGGTGACTTAGAAATAGAAACAGAATAGAATAGAGCTGGATGGGACCTTGGAGGTCTTCTAGTCCAACTCCCTGGTCCAATTTACATGGTTACTTTGACTTCAGATCAGCAAGAGGCCCATTGTTCAATTAGTAAAAGGTAAAGGTAAAGGTTCCCCCGCACATGCGTGCTAGTCATTTCTAGGGGCCGGTGCTCATCTCCATTTCAAAGCCGAAGAGCCAGTGCTTGTCCGAAGACGTCTCCGTGGTCATGTGGCCAGCATAACTAGACGCCAAAGGCACACGGAACGCTGTTACCTTCCCACCATAATGGTCCCTATTTTTCTACTTTCATTTTTTACGTGCTTTCGAACTGCTAGGTTGGCAGGAGCTGGGACGAGTAACAGGTGCTCACTCTGTTATGCGGCACTCGGGATTCGACCCGCCAAACTGCCGACCTTCTGATCGACAAGCTCAGCATCCTAACCCACTGAGCTACCGCGTCGCTTGTTCAATTAGACCATCATCCAATTAGAGTCATCAGCAAGTCCTTGAGAAGGTCACCCTCAGTGGGTATAAGAATTCTGTTAGCAGAAATCAAACAGATCTTTGCTATACAGATGGTCCTCAATTTACGATCACAATGGAGGCTAGAATTTCTGTTGCTAGGGAAGGCGGTTATGAAGTGACTTGTACCCATTGGTGGCCAGTTTGCACCACTTCGGCAGAACCGGTAACTAATTTTTTGTTGCCCAGGCCCAGAATGGAGTTACAGAAGCGGCATCCACACAGAGAACTGGTTGTTCACATATTTGAATCCCACCACTGGTTGTACCCAATTTTAAGGCCCTTTTGCCATCGTTGTTAATCAAATCACTGCAGCTATTAAGTGAACCACACTGTTGTTAAGTGAATCCAGCTTCCCCACTGATTCTGCTTGTTCAAGCTGGCTGGGAAGGTTGCAATCACATAACCCTGGGATGCTGCAAGCATCGTAAATACATGCCGGTTGCCAAGCACCAGAATTTTGATCATATGACCATGGGGATGTAAGTGTGAGGACCAGCCCTGGATCACTTTTTTCAGTGCTGCTACAACTTTGAACATTCACTTAATGGTTCAAAGTCAAGGGTTACCTGTAGATTTCCCAAGCCTGTGAGAATATTCCTACATCTTATTTCCCTGGGTTGCCTCTCATCTGTCTCAGAAGTCTTTAGGGGGCAACATTTTTATGAGAAAATTGCAAGGCTCCTACTCTCTTGTGCTTCTAGGTCTGACTGTTTATTCCATCTAATTTGCTTGCACAAAGGCTGGCTCACTGCATAATGACAGGCTTGGTTAACTGTTGTGACTTTTTAATTTTCTTTTTTTATACATAGGGGGGAAAAAGGAAAAGAAATGAAATGCCTGGAACGGTTGCGATATTTAAAGTTGTTCCATTTAGAGAGGGCGGGCAGGGTGCGCCCTGTTATTTATTTGGTGCCAAATGACAGCTCTTTCCACTACCACTTAGCTTGAGCTCAAATTATTAATGCAGAAAGCAATGCAATGCAATTTTTAGTGTTTATATTGTAATTTAAGGATGCTTTTAGAGCCAAACACCTTTGACTTGTGGGGGGGGGAGGAAAGGGGGAAGAACTCGGGGAAGTTTAAGAACTGCAATCTGTAAAGGGTGGAAATAAATCAGATAAATTCTTCAACAGGGGTGGGCAAAATAGATGCCATGAGCATTAGTGATTCTCATCAAGAGCCCTAATGAGTCTCTTCCAACATCCCCCCCCCTTTTTTCCAATCCCATCATGCCAGTTTTCTGTCTACTTATGATCCCTATTGGTATCAGAATTTCCATAGCTAAACAAGACCATTGTTAAGTGAATTGCAACAGAGGTGGGCAAAATAGATGCCATGAGTATTAGTGATTGCTTTTTCACGAGGCAACTGGACTGTGTTGTAGACTGGAGATAGGTTATGTTGTATCCCTCCCCCCCCCTCTGTTGAGAGAGGGCTGTTCAGTTTCGACATAGATGGCCTCTTTGACCCCTTTTGACCCCTCTTTCAAACCAGCGGTCCTCTCTCTCCAAAATGTGGACATCATCTATCTCCAGTCTACAACACAGTCCTTTCAGCAGTTCCAAGAAGGCTCCACATACATCTGCACTACACAGGTGACCCTGACGACACAGATAAACCTACAGGTGGCCTCAACAACTCTCTAAAACAGACAAACTCGCAACGTCACGTGATGTTGCGCAATGTATCAGGAGAGTTTTGCCATTGCCAGCAATGGGGTGGGCGTGGCTTCCGGATGACGCATCTGGCCCGCGGGCCAGCAGTTTGACACCCCTGCTCTAAAAGAATGCAAATGACCAGCTGTCTGCAAGGAGTATAAATCCTTCCATTCCCCACCATCCAGTAAGAGCTGAAGAAGCTTCTTGAATGAGAAGTGAAATGTCTTCAAAGGAAAGTCCAGTTGCCTCATGAAAAAGTCCAGTTGCCTCAGGAAAAAGCACCTTTGGGATAACTATGACCTGGATGACTGAGAATCTCCATAGGTGATCAAAGCACCTTTTTGGGGGGGGGCATTTTATACCATATAAGCAACAAGATACCATATCATCCTAGCTATTTTGGTCTACCACCCACCCATCCTGTTCCCAGTCTGCTCTGCAGCCATCAGATTCTCTAGAAATGTCCATCCAGTCCCAATCCTGTCCAATGTCTAAATTTTCCAAAGACCCAAGAGTTTGCTTCAAATGCTTTCTCAGGATGCCAGTGCAGGAAAGCGCTTTCTCAAAAGGGAGATTCCCATGTATATCGGAAAGGGAGGTGTGCCAGAGCCCAGTTATGGCCTGCCTTAAAATGACCAATTATTTTTAAATGGCCTGCATCATAGCCGCTAACGCTACATTCATCGACTGAAAAAAAATGCTATTAGTTCAAGTAAACAAGTTAATCAGCTTCCCATTCAAAATGTTTTGGATTATACAGGTGTGCGCAATGCATGGAGCCCTTGTGTTAGTGAAGAAAACCTTGGCATCTTTAACCTTGGCAATATTCTGGGAGTTGAAATCCCTCATTCCCCCACAACCACCAGCACCGCCTTAAAGCAGCTAAGGTTGAGAAATACTGTCAACTTACTGTACATCCAGTCATTTAGTGACCATTCAAAGTTACGATGGACCTGAAAAAAGGTAACTATGACCCAGATTTAAAGTTCTGACAGCTGAATAGCCTGTGGTCACATGACTATATTTGAGGTGCTCAGTAGCCGGTCTACAATTACTGCGGGTTGCAGCGTCCTGCACTTACATGACTGCAACTTATGACATTTTTGCTGGCAAATGTCATAAGAAACCAGCATTGACTTCCAGCTTTAGGAGAAAAATCACTGATGGCAAATAATGGCTTCACTTAACATTTGTGTTGATCACTTAATGAGTGTGGCAAAAAACAAAGGTCATACAAATCAGTGGAGACGCTCTTAACCATCATCACAACGTTTGACCAAAATTGTGCATGTAATTACTGTCGCAAGTCGAGAACTGCCTGTATGAGATTGCTTGATCCTGGGTTTCGATCCATAAGAGCAAATCTCTGGGCTTTACTTCATGAACCATAAATCAAGGATGAAGCTCCTGGGATCTTCCTGTGTGTATGAGATTGCTGTGATGATGCCAATGCTGTCTCTACACTTACCTCAGAATCCAATTGTTAGCCTCCTTCAGTTGTGCTGTTATTTCCACTGCAAGCCTGGCCAAGGATGATAGCAATTGTAGTCCAACATATCTGGAGAGTGCCAGGCTGGGGAAGAGTAGATTAGTTAGATAAGACCCAAAGCATGCAAATGCAAGTAGATTAATAGGTACCACTTTGGTGGGAAGGTAACAGAGTTCTATGCTGGCTACATGACTATAGATAATGTCTTCAGACAATGCTGGCTCCCTTGGCCAAGAAATGGAGATGAGCATCCTAGAGTCGGACACAACTGGACAGGGAAACTTTATTTTTAATCTACAGTCACAGCTGGAGTATTTTGCCTTGTCATGAGTTCTTTCCATAAAGGAGCAAGATACAACAAAAGGTTGTCATTAATCTATAAAGTACATCATTAAGAAATCCTTATTAACAAAGGGAAAGAAGGGGAAATAAACATGCTTGTTTCAAGGGACGTCTTCTTCCTGATTTTCTGGTCGACCAAAATAAAATCACTGATGGGTTGACTAACGTCTTACTGGCATCCCAAAACAACAGAGCTTTAACAATTGAAGGTAGTGACTCTTTTCTCTGTGATTTCCCACCTGGACTACTATTTGGGGCCTGAAGATGACCCAAATGGCAAAGATGCTTGTCTGCTGACCAGCACTGGCGTAGTCCAGCAATGGTTTCTGAGGGACTTCTGGGTCCAATTCTATAAAACTATACCAGGCCAGGAGATTTGGGCTTCCTAGCTGAATGATCTTCCTCATAAGATGCTCCTTCCTGGGATCAAAAAGGCCATCTATGATGTTCCTCATGAGATGCTCCTTCCTGGGGTCAAAGAGGCCATCTAGGTCAAAAATGAACAGCCCTCTCTCAACTGAGGGGGAGGGATACCACATCATCTATCTCCAGTCTACAACACAGTCCTTTCAGCAGTTCCAAGAAGGCTCCACACCCATCCGCACTACTCAGGTGACCCCAAGGGCACAGATAAACCTCCAGGGGCTTCAATGCCTTGCTAAAAGAATGCAGATATGACCAGCTGTCTGCAAGGAGCATAAATCCTTCCATTCCCCACCATCCAGTCAGAGCTGAAGAAGCTTCTTGGGTGAGAAGCGAAATGTCTTTCAGGAAAAACAAAGAAGTCCAGTTGCCTTGTGAAAAAAAGCCACCTTTGGGGCCTTCCTGAGGAAGCTCATCCAGAGAAGTGATCCTGAATATTCTCCAGGTAAAATCTGCCTGGCCCACATGATTTAGCCAGAAAATAATACTATGAGTACCTGCAATTAGACAGATCAGGGGAGTATGGATCCAGAGAATGGCATTCTCAAGGGCAGCCCACTCACTATGGAATGGCACACAGGCCAAACCCCTCCTCTTCTTCTGGGTGTCCAAGGCATTAATTTTATAGAAGACAGACTCATTTTTTTTCCAAAGGTTTGAATGATCTTAATGTCTCTGGATTTTCCAGATGTTTTTCATGTTCTGTTGGCCACTGGGAGCATGTAATTAATTGTAACCAACCAATCAATCAACATTGGATTTATCTATTAATGCTACTCTCTGATGCCTTGTTACATCAAGCCTGACATTGCCAGGGGTCAATGATTGCAAGCAGGGCCAAAAAAAAAAGTCTTCAGCTACACATTTTTCATTTGTTCACTCTTATTGTAGACTTTTCTGGCATGTAACTGGAAGTTGGATGCTCTCCAAAGCTTCTGATGCTCTCCACCCAAACCAGAAAAAAATGGGTTAAAGGGGGGGAGGGAATTGCCCTCTCCAAAAGCATTCTTTTAGGATGCTCACATTGGTTATTCATGAAAGTTTCAGAGAGCAGTTGACCACTATCTGCACTTCACTGCGTTCCCCAATATTTCATTTTGATGTTTGGCACTTGCTGCAGTGCAGTGATATTTGGAGCGGGGCAAGATGTGAGGGCTCCTATCTGATATCTCCAAAAACTATAACAAATATACTAAAGGATATCAACAAGATAAAAGGCCTGAATGCTAATGTTAAAAATTTGCATTCAGGACATGGAGCTTAATGCAACGTTCACTATTTCTTATCTGCAATTTGATGGGCAAAATATTTTAGGATATTTCATCTCTAATACTGATCACTGTTATTACTGAAAGGAGAATAACCTATTTAACCCTTGCCCTTGCCAGGTTCAGGGATCAAAAGAGAGTGATTTTTTTTCTGAGACTCCCCTTTTTTCATGCAAATTATGTATATCACTGTGGAACTGTGAACCATTGTATGCAAAACCCATTGACTGAAGGTCTAGGAAAGAAAGGTCTCCTTTGATGGTAGTACAGAGATACTAGAAGATGGGTTCTAGGCATTGTTTGGAAAATGAAGTCTAGAATCCTGATGAAAAGGCTAGGACAGTTTCAGCTGGCTTGTTAAATTGGTGCTAACCTGATCCGGTGCTGTCCCAAGCAGTTAGCAACACAAGAGCCCTGATTCTCACCTGTAAGAGAACAACCTAACCACAGGACCATTGGTGTTACTAAAAGGTAAAGGTAAAGGTTCCCCCGCATATGCGTGCTAGTCGTTTCTGACTCTAGGGGCCGGTGCTCATCTCCGTTTCAAAGCCGAAGAGCCAGCGCTTGTCCGAGGACATCTACGTGGTCATGTGGCCGGCATGACTAGACGCCAAAGGCGCACGGAACGCTGTTACCTTCCCACCGTAGTGGTCCCTATTTTTCTACTTGCATTTTTACGTGTTTTCGAACTGCTAGGTTGGCAGAAGCTGGGACGAGTAACAGGCGCTCACTCTGTTACGCGGCACTCGGGATTCGACCTGCCAAACTGCCGACCTTCTGATTGACAAGCTCAGTGTCCTAACCCACTGAGCCACTACGTCCCTTTTGGTGTTAACTATCCAGGCTCAAATTATGTCCAGGATAGGATGCCAATGTAGTGCCATGAAACAGCATTTCACCATTTTCCTCTCTTATTCCATGCTGGTCTGGTCTGTGACTACTTGGGACTTGCTGGAGAGTTCAGGTCACCTGTCCTTGATGTACATATGTCCTTCCCCTCACCCCTTCCAGACACCATTAGTTCATCCTGTCGTGAAACCCAACCATCCTCTCAGACTCTTGTGGGAACTAGACCACCAAGTGAAGCCATCATATAAGGTTTAAAAAAAGCTAATACAATCTTTGGTTGTATAAATAGAGGCACATAATCAAAATCATGTGAAGTGTTACTATCACTTTATAAAACCTTAGTAAGACCACCCCGGGAATACTGCATCCAGTTTTGGTCACCACACAACAATAAAGACGTTGAGACTTTGTAAAAAGGGCAAAGAAGAGAAACTAAGATGATCAAAGGCCTGGAGACTAAAACATATGAAGAACAGTTGCAAGACTTGGGTTTGCCTACTCTAGAGGAAAAAAAGGACTAGGGGTGACATGACAGCAGTATTCCAGTATTTGAGGGGCTGCCACAAAGAGGAGGGGGTCAAAATATTTTCCAAAGGACCAGAAGGCAAGACAAGAAATTAATCAAGGAGAGAAGCAACCTGGAATCAAGGAGAAACTTTCTAACAGTGAGAACAATTAACCAGTGGAACAGCTTGCCTCCAGAAATCGTGGGCGCTCCATCACTGGAGATTTTTAAGAAGAGACTGGAGAGCCACTTGTCTGAAATGGTATAGGACAGGGGTAGGCAACCTTGGCTCTTTTATGACTTGTGGATTTCAACTCCCAGAATTCCTGGGAGTTGAAGTCCACGAGTCATAAAAGAGCCAAGGCGTAGGGTCTCCTGCCTGAGCAGGGGGTTGGGCTAGAAGACTTCCAAGGTCCCTTCTATTTTATCCTATATAAAGTTTTTGTTGGGATCCAGCCCGTGTCCTGCGCACATTGGCTGAATCCCCCTGATCTAATTCCAAAGTCCAGGGATGTGCTGCCAATCTGTTCACAAGGTGTCCTCCAGTGAGCGAGAACAAACAGAGGAGGGCAAAAGAAAGGCATGACTTGGTCGTCCAGAAGAACAAAGACATCCTGCTTCCCTCATTTGTTTTGCCTGCTGTTCATCTGGAACCAAAGCTAGTCAAGAGAGACAGGAGTGATTAACACCTCCAGGTAGCAGTGCGTGAGCTTGTCCTCCCTTGGGTCTTTCCCTAGCGCTCGCCACCTGATTTCCTTTACTGCTAAATTCACGATCAGGAGGGCTCCACGTTCTCTCGCCAACGTTCTCCAGGGAAAGCTGGAGAAACACTTGGATGGGATGGGAGGAAAGGATGCTTTTCTCATATGGGTGGGCTGTTCTTTTTTTATTATTATTAAAGAGTTTTACAAAAACAAAAATTTACAATATATCCCCAAATCCCTCCCACCCCAAACTCACCCACTTCCCGCCCCCCACTTCCCAGAGCTAAATACAGGATTATAGTTACAATAATCATATTCTAAATAAAAATTATGCATAATATACAATTAACCAAATTCATAATGCGCTTTAACTCCCCTTTAACATAACTACAAACAAAGTACCAATAACAATATCCCACTAAAATCTACTCATAAGCTAAATGGAACTTTTTAGTCCCATATTTGTTCTGAATATAATTTATCCATCTCCTCCAAACTGAAATATATCTTTCCTGTGAATGATCCTTCAGATAAGCAGAAATCTTAGACATTTCTGCAAGATTCGAAACTTTAAACACCCATTCTTCTACAGTGGGCAAACTATCCTTCTTCCAATATTGTCCCACCAGTAACCGTGCTGCCGTTTCCAGCCCTTCAGTCCCCAGCTGGATGCCTGTTTGCTTTTTTCCAGCGAACAGATGCACCAACCGTTTAACTGACAAGGCCACTTGTTTGGCAATTGGAAGCTGACCGCTGCCGCAGTTGGTTTCTTTCCGGTGTGTAATGCTGCAGCTTTATATTTATGAATAATTGGAGGGTGATTTGTGCCTTGCAAAAGCCGAAAGGCATGAAGCCGTAATAAATCTCCTCCGAGAATGGATTGACCTTGTGCCATTTCTCCTAGACAAAGAGTCATTTTCTGCCTCCACCCACTCTTTAACTTTCTTTCTTTTCTTTTTTTCTGTTCGGTCCTCTCTTTCTTTTTTTTTTCATTCATTTGCTCACTCTTGCATTTTTTACAACTGGCTAGAAATGGACCCATCCTTTCCCCCCCCCAGGCAAAACCAAAGTGATAAAACCCACCAATTTTGACTGTGGCTTAAAAGCAATTTCATTTTTTTTTACTCAACAGCGGCTGAATGACTTTATCAAGAGGGCGGGGGGGGGGAAGCCTGTGTAAGATCACACCTAGAATTGCTGTTAAAATGTACCACTTCCTGGTCTGGTTGCCATTCTAGCAGGATTTTTCTGCTTTAGCCATAAACATTTACTGTAGCAAGGGGGATTATCTCAAAGCTGCAATAGAAATTAAATCCAACAAATCTGCCAGATTACAGATTTTATCCCAAACACAAGTTGTACCAAATTGGAGCTGCCAAATTATAGGGTAACCACAAGTAATGCCAGTTTGGTCTAGTGCAGGGGTAGGCGACCTTGGCTCTTTTATGGCTCGTGGACTTCAACTCCGAGAATTCCTGAGCCAGCCATGCTCCCAGGAATTCTGGGAGTTGAAGTCCACGAGTCATAAAAGAGCCAAGGTTGCCTACCCCTGGTCTAGTGGTTAAGGCATCAGGCTAGAAACTGGTGAGTTCTAAGTCCCGCCTTAGCCATGAAAATCAGCTGGGTGACTTTGGGCCAATGCTTCCCTCTCAGCCCAACCCACCTCACAGGGTTGTTGTGGTGGTGGTGGAGAAAAACAGGAGGAGGAAGGTGTGTTGGATATGTTCGCCACCTTGGGTTGTTTGTAAAAATGATGAAGTTGAGATGCAAATAAATAAATAAGCCCCAGTAAGCTCTAATTCTTTGCTGTGTTTCACGGTCACTTGGATCTTTGTGGGCCAGTCTAGTAGCTTTCACTTAAACAAACCAGGTTCTATCTAGGGGTCCCTTTTTCGGATGGAGACACTGACTGGACTTGCATGACAAACTTTGCATGGTTCCTGAATTAATCTATTTTCTGAAATCATTCCCAATATAGAATTTTAAATTAACAAAACAGAACATGTGTTTTAGTATCACAGGCTAAACCGTCAAGAGAGAGAGGGGGGGAGAGGGAGGGAGGGAGAGGGGGGAAGGAGGAAGAGAAATATTTAAACTTATTGTGTATATGTTTAGAAATTTTATGTGTAAAAAAGATATGAGCTATTTCATGCTTTATTGTTCCAATCCAAGGATGACCAGGGGATCAAAAAAAGCACACCTCATGATGGAAAGCCCAGATGATGCCTGGGTTTGTGTGTGTGTGTGTTTGTGTATTTGTGTGTGTGTGTGTGTGTGTGTGTGTGTGTGTGTGTGTGTGTGTGTGTGTGTGTGTGAATGTGAAAACAGGAGTAGGTCTTCAAATACATGGTTGCAACAGCCATCTTAATTTTGGGACTCCCCCCACCCCCAACTCCCCACTCTGCCATCTGAGGTAAAAAAAAGTATATATGGCTTGGGGATCCCATGATTGAGCAAAGCTTGCAAGATGGTTACATGAGGTTAACTAAGTGAACTCTCTGTGTTTTTTCACTATTTGTGGATTATTTTATCTCTTGAAATTATCTTGGTTCTATTTTTAATCAGTTTTCACCTATTGGGATTGTTTTAGTGTATATGCTGCCTAGTCACTATGTGAGATGGGCAGCTATGTAAATGTGTGTTCTGTGTTCTGGGTGTGTGTATGTGCATGCACGCACGCACGCACACAAGGGACAGAGATGATAGATAGATAGATAGATAGATAGATAGATAGATAGATAGATAGATAGATAGATAGATAGATAGATAGATAGATAGATAGATAGACAGACAGACAGACAGACAGACAGACAGACAGACAGACAGACAGACAGACAGACAGACAGACAGACAGACAGACAGAGATAGACTCTGTTCCAATCCTACACCTTCCCCAACCTGGCATCTGTTGAGACACTGCAATTATAATTTTTAAAATTCTCAACCAGATGGCCAAATCCTACACATTTAAAAGGTGTCAGGTTGAGGATGATCACCTTACTTCACCTGATGAAATGTCTAGCAGGCTGTGGAAATATGGGGGAGGAATCAGGATGGTTGCAAAAGAAACACTTCAGCCCGAAGACGGTGGGGAGGAAGCATAAGAAAGAGAATAACTTTGACTTAACTATACGAGGTATAAGTAGATCTGGAGAATTGCTTTGGCAGTCTTTCGAGATTCTATTTCATTACCTGGCTAAGAACAAAGATTTCTCCAGAAATCCAAGTGGTACTTGCCTCTGAGTCTATCAGCACTGCAAGGCTTGATAAGCATTAGAAAATTGGCATAGTTCTTATTGTGCATATGTGTCTGTCCTGTCCCAATTTGATCCCTTAAGCAAGAACGACCCTCGACTCCATTTGGTGTGAAAGGTTTATTTTACTAACGGCCAAATGGATTACAGCAGGGGTGTCAAACTCAATTTCATTGAGGGCCGCATCAGCATTGCGGTTGCCCTCAGGGGGCCGGGTGGGTATGGCCAGGGTGGGCGTGGCCTACTGGGTGGGCGTGGCCAGCTCTACATCGTTCGTATCAAGGGTGCTTATGGGGGCCTGGGCAGGAGTGGGACACATCTGAGGGTCTCTGGCAGGAGGAGGGTCTCTGGGCCAGGGCCAAGGCAGTGGGGGCCGTTCCCTCACTCCAGGATGGCTTTGCGGGCCACATGAAACCACTTCGCGGGCCACATCCGGCCCCCGGGCCTTGTGTTTGACATGTCTGGATTACAGCATAGCAAAGCCAGAACTGAGGTTTGTGCATCAAAACTTTCACAGTTAACTTTTCCCCACTTTGTCTCTTCCCATTGCTGGTCTCTCCCATTGTCCAATCATATTGAAATAAATTGTTGTGGGAACGGTCTCTTCAACTGTAGACTGGGTGGTGCAGAACTGCATGCCATTCCCACCTGGGCAACCTTGAAGTAAGGTTGTAAAAGATACGATGAGTCGTTAACCTGTCCCCCCATAGATCATGGCAGGTGGCAGCTCTGACAGTATGTTCCTCTCCCCCCCCAAAAAAAAAAGTTCTGGAATGGTGGAATCCAGAGGAAACTTCAGTCCTTAATTCTCCTAGCTTCATCAATGGGCTTTGGAATTTGCCATAGGTGGTGATCTCTTCTAGCCTGATTTTTCATCCGTGGATTCTTTTCAGTCTGCCTGCAGCTTTAATCAACACTTGCTTTTGACAAATAGCTAAGAGATTCAGGAGGCTTTAAGGAAACGTCTAAAAATATCTCCACAGCAACATCAGCCTTGATTGAAGCCCTTTTCAGAAAGGATGGATCTGGATCAAAGCCTCCAGTCATGAGGTAGCCTTTGCCCTGTCTCCATTTCATTTCAGCTGCTGAGTATCAAAGGAGGGGACCAGCTGAGAGATTGCAAGGTGGACACGCTATTTTAAAAATATTAAAAAGCCTAAATATGAGCTCTCAGAACCTTATTCATGTAAAACCTCTCCCTTTTTAAGCTTCTCTTTTGCTCATTGCTATGACCCACCATAGAGATATTGTGGAGGTGTCTTAAGAGATTTTTCAAAAAAAAAAAAACCACCTCCCAAGATGTAGACACCAGCCAAAAAAAGAAAGAAAGAAAGAAAGAAAGATCCGCTTATTAAAAAAAGTGAATGTATAAAGTCCTGGGCCCATTGCCAGAGGCCTTGGCAATCTGATGAGCAAAAATAAAGGCTTCTGTCAAAGCCACCTTTGCTGTTGGCTTGGGGAGAATAGGAACTCAAGAGCTCTTTGAGCAGCTGAGATGCCCAAGATGCAGAGAGGCTTCAAAATCTTATCACAGGTTATTTACTCAGATGCCTGTTGCCATTTAAGGACCACTTTGCTTTGTTTGGTACTCTGCCCCCTTCCCTCTTCTCCATAAAAAATCAGTTGTCCACTAAGCTGCCTCATAAACTCCAATTCTATCAAAACAAAAGGTCGGCCTCACAACGAGGTTTTTTTGTGATACTTCCTAATCACTGATTTTATCTAAATATTTTCTGTTCAACTTGCCTTACATTACCCCAAGGAAAATCCTTAGAAAGAAATTACCGGTAGCACTTTCTTTTTACAATGGATGAAGAACATCCAAAGCTTATTTCAGGACACACCAGCAATAACGATGATGTGTCCCTGATGTCACCAAATCGTAACTTTCAGTAGGCTCACTCAGCATAGCCTACAGCAGGGGTAGGCAACCTTGGCTCTTTTATGACTCATGGACTTCAACTCCCAGAATTCCTGAGCAGCCTGGCTCAGCTTGGAAACCTCTCCCTTTCTCCTCAGCGTGGCTGGCTCAGGAATTCTGGGAGCTGAAGTCCGTGAGTCATAAAAGAGCCAAGGTTGCCTACCCCTGGCCTATAGTAAGAATGCTGGGAACTGTAACATCCAGATACACATGTGACTCCCAATTACACCCGTTAGTAGAAGTTAACCTTGGAATACCTAGTAGGAAAGAATAGAGATGCCTGTTCACATAATGATTCCAGATAGAGGTGGCCGGTTCCTGAAACCCATTTACGACAAGACAAGCCCTGCTCCTTTCTTCTTTTTCCTCTCTTCTCCACTCTTACCGTGTTCTAAAACTACATGATCTCAGATGGCCTTTAACTCCTTTCTGGGAAAGTGGACTCCCTACAAAATAAAAACATAAAGCTAGGACCAACAAAACCTTTTCCTAATTTCCAAGAATGTCTGGAAAGGACTCTTATGCCAACCATCTCCGAATATCTTGGAGAATCTAGCTGAGACACTTTGCAAATAGTAGCCCAACATATCTGAAGAACTTCAGGCTACAGCAAGCTGAATTATCTTAAAAACTAGATAATTCCTTTGCTTGACCCCTTGCGGTGGCATTGACCATGTCAGAGGAAGAAAGCTTTAGTAAAAACCCTCTTTTCATCACCTTAGCTCAGGGGTCTTCATACTTGGCCAATTTAAGACTTGTGGACTTTTTTAAGAGAGAATTTTTATAAAATGTTTTATAGGTGGCATTTAGATCCTAAAAAACTAGCAAGTATGTATCCGAACTGCCAGCCCAAATGCTGGAGGTGTGGTTGTGAGGATGCAACGTATTTTCATATATGGTGGACTTGTAAAAGAGTCAAAGCTTTTTGGATTAAAATTTGGTGGAATATGCAAAAGATATTTAAGAAAAGGATAAAGTTTTCTCCGCAGTTGTTTTTGTTGGGTATTATTACAGATTTTACTGTCATAGATACTAAATTGATGTTGAATCTAATCATGGCAGCAAGACTTTTAGTAGCGCAATATTGGAAGAAGGAGGAACTGCCGACTATAGAAGAGTGGACTTTGAAAGTTTCTAACTTGGTGGAAATGGCAAAGATTTCAGCATATTTGAAAGAACAATCGCAACAGAGATATATTGTGGAATGGAGAAGGTGGATTGAATATATTCAGAATAAATATGGGACTAAAAAGTTTCATTTAGCATTTGAATAAGTAGTGGTTTTATATGATGTATAATTAATTATTTGTTATTTGTTAGTAATATTATGACTATGGAGAGTTAAAGTGCGATAGAATTTAATGTTTTATTTTTGTTGTTACCATATTTTAGCTTATGTTTGTAACACTATACCCTGTATTCAGCTCTGGGAAGTCGGGGAGGGGGGAGGGGAGGGTAGGAGAGGGTTGGGGAGAGGGGAGGGAGAGGAGGTTTTTTTTTTGTTTTTTATCTAAAAATGTATTGTAAAACTTTTCAATAAAAACAAAGACTTGTGGACTTCAACTCCCAGAATTCCTCAGCCAGCGTGCCTGGCTAAAGAATTTTGGGAGTTGAAGTCCACAAGTCTTAAACTGGCCAAGTTTGAAAATCCCTGCCTTAGCTCAAAGTTGTCTACCTGACAGCAGGTGTACAGGAATTCCTATGGTAACTTTCAAGAGTCAAGGATTGAACCTGAGACCTTTTTCATGTGGCCCTGCTTTTCTAGACTCTAACATTATCTTTTTTTGTAGGTGCTGAGTCTTCCTCTTCCTCTGACCTACAGAGAGCAGGATGAGAGGCCTACTTGTCCGGTGATGACACCATGAAGAGCTACCATGGGGACCGCAACCAGTCACGGGAACACCCTTGCCGCTGCATCCCAGAGGCCTGTGACCAGCCAATGGAATACATCCACCATAGCCAGGAATCTCGCCAGCCATACCTCCTCAGCCCCAGTGAGCCTTATTCCTTGGACCATTACTGCTCATCTCGGAGCTCTGCTGACCCTCCCCTCAGCCTAACTGAACCACTTTCTGCTGCCAGCAGTAGCAGCACCTTTCCTAGAATGCACCACACACCTCAACAGTACGACTCCTGTGACGAGTGTATGGCGGCCGCCCATCCTTCTGGCAAGATCAACCGGCTGCCCCCGACTCTCCTGGACCAGTTCGAGAAGCAACTGCCTCTTCACCACGACGGCTTCCACACCCTGCAGTACCAGCGGGCCAGCAGCACAGAACAGCCACGCAGCGAGAGCCCCAGCCGCATCCGGCATCTCGTCCATTCTGTCCAGAAGCTCTTTGCTAAGTCACATTCTCTGGAAGCCCCATCCAAGCGGGAGTACAACGGCACCAAGATGGAAGGGCGGGGCACAGAAGGAGGGTACCATCACCACCACCCTCACCACCACCGCCAGTCGCGGCACGGCAAGCGTAGCAAAAGCAAAGACCGCAAGGTGGATTCCTCATCGTCTTCTTCCCGCCATCGGAACAAGATGATGGGCTGGTGGAGCTCCGATGATAACCTGGACAGTGATAGCAGCTACATGGTGTCTGGAAGGCAACATGCTGTTGACCAGAACACCCAGTACTGTGTGGACACCCCCGAAAGTGCCTTCCGAGACTTGACCTTGAAGGGTCTCAAAAGTGGAGGTGGTGAGGGCAAGTGTTTAGCCTGTGCAGGAATGTCCATGTCCTTGGATGGCCAGACTCTCAAGAGGAGTTCTTGGCATACGATGACAGTCAGCCAAGCACGGGAGGCTTATCCCAGCTCAGGAGGAGGCCCAGAAAAAGCCTTGATGCTTCAAGAGGCCAAGGCCAAGGATCGGTCCTATCATTATCTTCAGGTAAGGAGGTGGGTAGACTGTCCAGGGTGTTCATTTTATACCTTCAATTCTGATTTTGATGGGTTCTTCAGATATAGGTAGTCATTGACTTTCAACCAGTCGCTTAGCACCCTTTGGAGTTATGACAGATCCCCAAAAGGTACTTATGACCCGGTTCCAAAATTCTGCTCCTCCCCCACGATCACAACTTACAACTGTAATGGACAGGCTCCATTACGGTCATTAGGCATGCACTACCTGTACATAATGGTCCTGAGCAGTATTGTCATCAGTTTTCTACGTCTACCTTTTACAATCTGTATTTGATTACAACTTCCAAATACAAGTCAGTATGACCAGATCCATCTAGCTAATCCCCATTGGGGAAATTGTGTTCCGTATCCTTGTTGTGTTCAGCCTTTTCACTGTGAGGTGGTGTAAAAGTCCTAAACCAAGCAGGAGATTGCATTAGCTGAGTCCCAAGGCTTCTTCAATTCTTCACACTCCAGGGGTGTCTCCAGGGGGGGAACAAGGAGTAGCCCAGGACAAAATAAGCATTGTGGGGTCCTTGGTGCTCTCTGAGCTTGATGGGGATTTTTTTCAGACATTTCATTACCAAACTAGATAACATCATCAGTGCAAAATAAGCATTGTAGTGTCTTGATGCAAACGTGGCCCTATTCTGACTGCCCCAAGTTGCTGCACAAACATATATAAGAGATGCACCTTACATCACATGGTGACAACACCGTTTTTGTCATTCTGATGAAACCATCTGATTCTTGCAGATAATTCTGAGTCCCGTCATTCAACAGTTTAGTCGTACGACACATTTTGCCAGCTCCAATAAAAACCGAACAGATGCTTTCACGCAATATGGTCAATCTGGCTAGTTTTAAACTTGCTTAGGCTTTTTACTTTTCAGTTTAGCATGCTGCTGAAAGCCATTCTATTTGATTGATTTATGGTTCATCACCTAATCCTAGAAACTGAATAATAAGATGAAGAGACTTCTGTGAATCAGCCAAACACTGTATTGCTCTGTGTTACTTTTTTTACCATTTTTGTCTGCTATAGTTTTTGGATTAAATTCCAAGGTTGTAATTGAGCTACTATTTTTATCCCCTAGGATTTGCTTTTGTTTTTTGTTTTGTTTTTATATTTCCTTTTTGAAATTTTATTTTTTAAAATATATATTGTATTTGTTTTTTATATGTGGTTTTATCCGTTTGTCATGCACCACTCAGTCGCCTTCAGGTGAGATGGGCAGCTATGATTTCTTTATAAGTCACAGGTTTCTCATAATTAATTAAGTTTGGGTGAACGAACGCCTCCATTGTCGAAATCCATCCTGGTATTTTCATGTAAGTTCTTGATTTTACCTTTTCCCATGTCAAAAGCAGTGCATTTCTTACGTAGTGGTTTTGAAAGTATTTGTAAAATTTGTTCTTCCCATACCATAGGAAAGCATGCCGTCCAAGTTGTAGGTCATGCCCTTCTAGGTATAATAGTCTTTTATTTCTAAGAGTTATCCATTCTTTTAACCACGTTAGTGGCTGCTTGATAGTACAAGACCCAGTCTGGTAGCTCAAAGCCTCCATTTTTTTTTTGCTTCTTGTAACATTTTCAGTCTAATTCTAGCTTTTTTCCTTTGCCAAATAAATTTCAATATTGATGTATTTAATTCATCCAAAAAAATTGTCAATTTTTATCGGTATTCTTTCAAATAAAAAGAGCAATTTTGGTAAAATGTTCATTTTCACAGTCGCTATTCTTCCCAAGATTGATAATTGTAGATTTTTTTCATTTTTTCAAGTCCAGTTTTATTTGTTTTAATAATTTTACATAATTATCTTCTTTAATTTTTGCACACCTTGCTGTTAGTTATATCTCCAAGTATTTAACTTTCTTAACTACTTGAAGATATGTTTTTTCTAATAATTGTGGGGTTTTTTTGTTTATCTGTGAGGTTTTTAACTATAACTTTAGTCTTTATTGATTTTCAGTCATGCTACTTCTCCAAATTCTTCAATCTTTGCTAATAATTTAGGACTTGTCTCTAACGGATCTCCAATATAAATAACAAGTCATCTGCAAATGCTTGTAGTTTGTACTTTTCATCTTTTATCTCCATTCCTTTGATTTCTGGATCTTGTCTAACATTCCTGTTCAACACTTTCAGAGTTAAGATAAATAATAGTGGGGATAATGGACACCCTTGTCTTTTGCCTTTTTTAATATTGAACCTCTCCGTGAAATCTCCATTCACAATTATTTTGGCCGTTTGTCTGTGATAAATTGTTTGAATTATATTCATAAAAGTTTTCTCCAAAATCCATACAGTTTAGTTGTTGAACCATAAATTGCCAATTGGAATGTTATCAAATGTACCCAGGAAAACAAATGGCTTTGATATTTTTTTTAGATGCACAGAAAGCCAAAGATGCTTTTTCATGAGGCAACTGGATTTGTTTTATTTTGAAGACATTTTGCTTCTCACCTGAGAAGCTTCTTCAGCTCTGACTGGATAGTGGGGGTGTTCTGTACCAGCCTACTACCGGCCCTGCAGAAAAGGCAGGGACAACCCCTTTACAAACGGCAAGAGGCTGGAACTAAGCCTGCCAAATTTATTAACATAAAACAGAGCAAAACAAGACACGAACCATGAAACAGGAGCTATTCAAACGGTTGCCTTCAGCAAACCAGCCCTCCCACACATTCCCCTTTTAAACAGTTCAGGGCGTGGCTTCTCTCTGCCTCCTTCCGAGGTGCCCCATTGCCTTTCTCTGTTTACTCCTGATTGACTGCCTCCTGCGTCGGGCGTCCTTGAACAGGGCCAGCTGTGGGTCATCTTCATCCACGCTGTCAGGCTCACACAGCTGGGTCTGCGTCGTAACCAGATGGGAGGGGCCTGGCTGAGGGCTCTGCGGAGCCTCAAGGCCATCATCAGCAAGCTCTCCAACACCCTCAGCAAGCTCTCCAACACCCCCCTCCTCCTCCTCTGAATCGTCTGACCCAACTGCCGAACCCACAGGCTGACCCTGAATCACAACAGGGGGATGGAAGGATTGATATTCCTTGCAGACCGCTAATTCGAAGAATGTTCATCCCAAAGTACATGGTTAAATGCCTATGGAGATTCTCAGTCATCCAGATCATAGCTGCCCCAAAGATGCTTTTTCACGAGGCAACTGAACTGTCTTTGTTTTTCTTTGAAGACATTTTGCTTCTCATCCAAGAAGCTTCCATTCCCCACCCTCCAGTCAGAGCTGAAGAAGCTTCTTGGATGAAAAGCAAAATGTCTTCAAAGAAAAACAAGAAAGTCCAGGTGCCTCATGAAAAAGCATCTTCGGGACAACCATGACTTGGATGACTGAGAATCTCCATAGACATAAACAAACAAAAAAACCCAGCAAACTGGACCTGTAGGATAAAAATCTGTTGCTGGGAAAGAGTCAGTGCTCAGGGATTGATTCCTTGATATCAGCAGGAGAGGAGAAAATTTGCACAACTGCCTATTGGCCCATCCCAGATTCTGTAACAATTTTAAAAATATGGCCAAAATGCAGTATGGATTTCTCTATGGAACATCATTTCCCCTGAGGTACGATTGCCACCCCCCACCTTGTGGCTTTTCCAAAAGTGGTTGATTTGATTGTGTTACTACTGCCATGGGGATTGTGTCCTGTTATGTTCTGAATTTTTAATATTGTAAGCCACTGTGTGTGAGTTGGGTAACCATATAAATTTGTTTAGTAATAATAATTAAGAAGAAGAAGAAGAATGGATATTTCTACGAGGCTACCAGTTCTAGCATGTGTTTTGTCTAGTTAATTCATGGTAGCTGTGCTTGCAGTATGGAGGAGTATTCTTCTCTTTTTTCTCTCCTTTCCCCCTTTCTTTTCCCATGATGCTTTATAGTTCTGCCCCTTGATGTTGGTGATTAAAGAAATGTCAAGGCCATAGTAACCTCTTTTCCAAAGAAGAAGAAAAAAAAGGGGGAAAGCAGTCAATAGGAGCAAAGAGAGGCAGTTGTCCCTTTTAAAAGACTGAAGAGTTCTGAAGAGCTGGAGAGATCAGCTTCTCTGGATGTCGAAGCTCTTCCAACAGGCCAGTTGCTTTTGCTAGCAGTACCCAAACAAACAATTAGCAAGAGCTAGTAGCTGGTACTGCAGAGAACAGCTATTGCACAGGGCTAATCAATGGTCTCCAATTGCTAATGAGAGGAAAAACAGAATAACAAGAGCAGCCAGCAACTGTCTGGGAGAAGACAATGAAAACATCTTTCCCAGGTCTGTTTTCTAAAGTCAGGGCTCGAACGTGACCAGGGTTGCAAGAACTTGATCATTACTGTTCAGAGAAGGAGGAAGGACCAAATAAGACAGTGTAGTTGTGAAGGTGTTGAACTGCCATTGTGAGACTCAAGTCCATCCTCAGATACAAAAAGCGTGTTGGGGAAGTTGGACTTGTTCCTCTCTCTCAGCCAAAGAACCACACTGGTGTAGTGGTGTAGGTGTTAAACTAGGAGCAGAGAGGCCCAGGTACTAATCCCTGCTCAGGGATGAAGATCAGCAGATGACTTTGGACCAGTCTTTCCCTCTCAACCTAGCCTATCTTAACAGAGTTATTGGTTTTGGAGATAAATAGGAAGGGAGAACATTGTGCACCACTTTGAACTTCTGAAGGAGACATAACAAATCAAGTGTCAACCAGAGCTCCAGATGGATCAGAGTACGTGAGATATGGACTAGCACATATTCAGAGCATCATGATGGGGAAAAACATTCTAGATCAGTGTTGAGGATATTTATGTGCCCTTACTGTCTATTTAAGGGACGCGGTGGCTCAGTGGGTTAGGACGCTGAGCTTGTCGATCAGAAGGTTGACAGTTTGGCGGGTCGAATCCCAAGTGCCGCGTAACAGAGTGAGTGCCTGTTACTCATCCCAGCTTCTGCCAACCTAGCAGTTCGAAAGCACGTAAAAATGCAAGTAGAAAAATAGGGACCACTCCGGTGGGAAGGTAACAGCGTTCCGTGCGCCTTTGGCGTCTAGTCATGCCGGCCACATGACCACGGAGACATCCTCGGACAAGCGCTGGCTCTCCAGCTTTGAAACAGAGATGAGCACCGGCCCCTAGAGTTGGAAACGACTAGCACGCATGTGCGGGGGAACCTTTACCTTTACCTTTATTGTCTATTTAGGATAATTTTGTAAGTCCTTGAAAGGTCTTCTGAAACTTTTTGGTTATCCTATCTTGCCTCCTGGACTACCAACTTACTTTGCTTTATATTTAAATCCAGTCAGCCCTTGATTTAATGATCCAATAGAGGAAGAGGATCTATTAAAGTAGAATATCTGTTATTTCTGAATGAGAGTTTATGAATGTGTGTTTTACATATACTATACCTGCATAAAATGGCAAACATGTTGTGTATATTGACAATAAATGTATATTGACAGTATTTGTTCATTTAATCCAGATTACTTTTTTGCTTATCCAAACACAATTACCTTCCTTCCTATGTTCAGAAATTTAGGATCCTGAACCCACCTCTGCCAGTTTGCCAGATTCCACCTAAATAGGTTCCGAAAGACATTAGATCTTCTCAGTGTGAAATCTGTTTCACCCACTAAATCCATGACACATATTCCAATTTATCTTCTTGATATTCTATTTCTCCAATCACCCTTCCACAGTTGGTTGTACGATGAGTCTTTTGGACAGAGCTGGCTTCTGGGCACTTCTGAGTGTAATCACTTTTAATTATGAGATGCTGCTAGGAGAAAAGAAATGGAACTAAGAGAAGCAGTTAAAGTCAAGCAGGGAATTTTTGAAAGCACTGTGAAACCAGCAAGAATGAATTTTCTGTTAAGTTCTGTTGCGAAATTGGCCAGAGAACAGGCAAAATTTCCTCTTCCTTCTCCATTGTTGTTTGTTATTCAGTCGCTAAGTCATGCGCAACTCTTTGTGCCCCCGTAGACCACAGCACACCAGGCCCTCCTATCCTCCATTGTCTCCTGGAGTTTGCACAAATTCATGTTCAATGAGTCAATAACACTATCTAGCCATCTCATCCTTTGCCCTCCCCTTCTGCTTTTGCCTTCACTCTTTCCCAACATCAGGGTCTTTCCCAATGAGTCCCCTCTTCCCATCTGGTAGCCAAATTGTTTGAGCTTCAGCTTCAGTATCTGTCTTTCCATTGAAGAGTCAGGGTTGAGTTCTTCTTCATATTTCCCCAAAGTGGGCAGGAAAATATTTCTTTCACTTGGTTAAAAAAAAGAAAATCCAACATCTAATGGAATGGAATGGAATGAAGCTATTCTGACTCAAATCATGGCACAGTCTCAGAAAACAGAACTTTTGATCAATTGAATTGGCAATTTTTGATGAAAGTTTTAGATAAAATGAATTTTGGAGATAAATTTTTGCAACCAATTAGGGCATTATATCAAAAACAAACTGCCCGAATAATAGTTAACAATAGTTTGACTGAAGCTTGTAATATTGAGAAGGGCACAAGGCAAGGGTGTCCGTTATCGCCTTTGTTATTTGTGCTAACATTGGAGATATTATTAGTAAAAATACGGAATTTGGAAAGAATTAAGGGTATACAAATTAGAGATCAGGATTATAGATTGAGAGCGTTCGCAGATGATCTGGTTGTTACGGTGACCCAGCCGGAGAACTCTGTTGTGGACCTGATGGAGATAATAATGCAATATGGGAAGGTTTCTGGATTTAAAGTTAATGCACAAAAAACTAAAATTCTGGCCAAAAATATGACAGTATCGCAAAAGGTTCTTTTAGAAGGACTAACTGGATTTGAGATTGTTAAAAGGGTCAAGTATTTGGGGGTGTTTTTGTCACCCTCTAATACAAAGTTATATAAAAATAACTATGAAAGATTATGGGGAAGAATTCAAAAAGAAATGGAGAGCTGGGAAAAATTGTCTTTGTTGGGGCGAATCGCAGCAGTGAAAATGAATGTCCTGCCTAAATTTTTATTCTTATTTCAAATGATACCGGTTCTTAAGAAAGATTCTAATCTGGAGGAATGGCAGCGAGGTATCAATAAATTTGTTTGGGCAGGGAAAAGGCCACGAGTTAAACTTAAGATTATGCAGGATATTCGTGAAAGAGGTGGCCTTAAAATGCCCAATCTTAAATTATATTATGAAGCTGCTGCGTTAGCAGGAATAAGTGATTGGATTAATTTGACACAAGAGAGATTATTAAATCTTGAGGGCCACGACTTGTTGTTTGACTGGCATGCATATTTGTTGTATGATAAGAAGGTAGATAATGTGTTTAAAGCGCATATTTTAAGGCAGGCATTGTTGAGAGTTTGGAAGAAGTATAGATATAAGGTAGATTGTAAGATACCGTTGTGGACAATCCCAAAACACGCAATAGAAAATATAAATGTTGGTTTTAAACATGATGTGACTACGTATAAGGAGATTTTAAGTTTGGAAAGAAATGTCTGGTGTCTGAAATCGTACAGTCTCTTGCGAGATGAGAAGATTGTTCAAACTTGGTTCCAATATATTCAGCTACGGGCCAGGTGGAAAGAAGATCAGAAAACTGGTTTTACAATGACTGATGAAAATCTGATAAAGCAAATTAGAAATCAGGGTCCAGCACATATCAAACGGATATATCTTGCATTGATAGAAATTGACTCAGAAACAGAACTTGTTAAAGATTGTATGATAAAATGGGCCCAAAACATCCAAGAAGTTATTACAATGGACACGTGGGAAAAGATTTGGGTGAGGAACGTAAAATTTACACAAGCTCAAAACTTAAGAGAGAACTTTTATAAAATGTTTTATAGATGGCATCTAGATCCTAAAAAGCTTGCAAGTATGTATCCAAATTATCAGCCCAAGTGCTGGAGGTGTGGCGATGAAGATGCAACATATTTTCACATATGGTGGACTTGTAAAAAGGTTAAGGCCTTTTGGATAAAAATTTGGTGGAACATGCAGAAGATTTTTAAGCAAAGGATAAAGTTTTGTCCGCAACTTTTTTTGTTGGGTATAATTACAGATGTTACGGTTGTGGACATTAAGTTGATGTTGAATTTAATCACGGCAGCAAGACTCTTAATAGGTCAATATTGGAAGAAGGAGGAACTGCCGACTATAGAAGAATGGACTTTAAAGGTTTCTGACTTAGCAGAGATGGCAAAGATCTCGGCTTATTTGAAAGATCACTCGCAAGAACGTTATATCATGGAGTGGAGAAAATGGATTGAGTATATCCAGAACAAATATGGGACTAAAAAGTTTCATGTAGCATTTGAATAAGTCTTCCTTTCTTTTTCTTTTTTTCTTTTTTTTTCGTATACTTAATAGTAATAGTGTTTGTAGTTACCCTATATGAGCTAGAGAGTGACAGGTTTCAGAGTTTATGGTTGTTAGCATATGGATGTTTATGATTGTTTTTTTTGTTCTTATACCTTGTACTTAGCTCTGGGAAGTCGGGGGGGGAGGGGGGGAGGGGTAGAGAGGGATGGGTACGGGAGGGGGAGGGGGGATGGTTAAAGATAAAATGTATGTTAAAACTTTTCAATAAAAAAAAAAGAAAGAAAATCCAACATCTAATGGAATGGAATGGAATGAAGCTATTCTGACTCAAATCATGGCACGGTCTCAGAAAACAGAACTTTAAAAACACAGCAGCAACTGCAGTGTTATTACTTGCCAAGACCAAAAAAAAATGTGGCCTTTGGTGAATTTTCTATTTGTCCCCTAGCTACCAAGTGTGCATCACATACTCACATTCTGTACCCAGCAGACACTAGAGTAGAGTTTGTGATGTGAGCCTACACTGCTGCAAAAGGCCAAAAGTACAGCCACTCTCATACTGATCTTCCCTTAATCACAGCAGCTCCTTCTTTATGAACTGTTTAAAACAGAGTCAAAGTATTCCAACTACAAAACATTTGGTTTCCGCTTTGGAACAATGCTAAAAGGGAAACGGAGAAACTAACTAACTTGGAAACTAACCAAGGAGAGTAGTAAACTAGAACTAAGGAGAAATTTCCTAACGGTGAGAGCAATCAACCAATGGAACGGCTTGCCTTCAGAACTTGTGGATGGTCCATCACTGGAGGCTTTCAAAAAAGGGACCGGACAGCCACTTGTCTAAAATGGGTTTTCTGCTCAAGCAGGGGGTTGAAGACCTCTGATATCCCTTCTCAGGTTAGGGACAGATCATTATGGAGAAAATTCTATATGTGTGGTCACTAGGAGTCAACAATGAGTTGTTGGCACATAATCAACCGATCATGTTTAATAAATATTTCAGGACAGATCATTAGAAATCACACCATCTTCTTTTACAAAGCATCAAATAATCTTCTGTAACACATCTTTATCCACACAGACCTTTCTGAAGTGGTTTTGATTATATATATATATATATATATATATATATATATATATATATATATATATAATAAGGAAACTTGAGAGTTCGCGAGGTGGATGCTATATGACTGTGACTGCGACTGAATCTGGATGTTCTGCTTCAGATACCGTGAAGCCCCCTTCTCCCAGAAGGTAACAAGGAAAACAGGTTCGTGGAGAAGGATATGTAGATATACTGCAGATAAGATAACATTCCCCAAATTACCAGATTTTCTGGGCAGAGAATTTTCTGTCGCATATGAAATACATCAAGAATGTATTGCTTTTAACACCTTTTAACAGTTTTAAAAACTGTTCTATGGTGACTGATGGCTGAAGGACCAGCCCAAACCAGCAGTATTGCTAACATTTTTCAGTTTACAACTCTGGTTTTCTGGACAGAAAGAAAAGTGGTATGACGTAGCTTGATTTATCCTCCTGAATGGAAATCAGAATGGATACTGGAATTAGAATGTTGTTCATTGTTGGTCCCCATCATGACTATCCTGCTTCAGCCCTCAATCACCATAGATTTTTTTTTTGGGGGGGGGAGAAATAGAAAGTCTACCAAAGGCCACATTTTCTGTTTGTCTTGGCAATCTGTTCACAGCAGGTTTATAAAATTCTGCATTTAGCCAAGCATATTTTGTGTGTGTGTGTGTGTGTGTGTGTGTGTAATTTTAATTACAAAGTAAAAAATAAAAGAAAGGAAAAAAGATATAGTACAAAGGAATAGAAAGTGAAATGAAAAAAGAAAGAGAAAACAAAGAATATGATAAAAGAAATAGAAAAGAGATAGATAAAGAACTGAATCCCCACTTTTGTTACAACAACTGCAGAGAAATTTAATTACTCTGACTAGTTTGATGCAGTGGGCAACCTATTTCGTAGAACAGATAACTGATCAAGGAGAGATTCAACCTAGAAATAAGGAGAAATTTTCTGACAGTGAGAACAATCAACCACTGGAACCATTTGCCTTCAGAAGTTGTAGGTAGTTCATCGCTGGAAGCTTTCAAGAAGAGACTGGACAGTCATTTGTCAGAAATGGTGTAGGGTCTCCTGCTTGGGTGGGGGGGGGGTTGGATTAGATGACCTACAAAGTCCCTTCCAACTCTGTTATTCTAAGAAAGAATACAATATACTAAGAAAGTAACTCAATAAAAACATTTACTTTCACGAGGACGATAGGATTCTAGCTGTGAATGACAAAATGGAAAAAGTGAAGTGGTTCAAAGCCCCTCTTGGTTCACTGCAGATATCGTTTTCAGCCTCAGCCGCTTGACAAAGTTTTTGGAAAGATAAAATTAAAGACAAGTAAGCTTGCTTTAGCAATTAGAATAAAAGCATCTTAGAAGTACAATTAATAACAGTTATACTGGATTTAGTTCTTTGACATTTTTTCCCATCTACATTTTGTCTGTGTCTGTCTAGTGAATGAATGTCCTCTGAAAATGTCCAGGATTTGGCAACTGTCTTGAATCAAAAATTGGATGGCTTTGTACCATACACTCTACTTAATTACTGCATTAACCCATTTCCTGGGTTCACACAATACAATGAATCTTAACCCAACCAGAGGGGCTAAAGCTTTTCCACAGAAACATTAAGATGAACGTTAGCCAAGTTTACTACAATGAGCAAAAACTGGATTATTGTTTGACTTGCTTAAGTAAATTTTGTCAACACAGCAGTAGGTTTTCCTCTCTCTCAGAACACCTATCCATTTTTTTTCATGAATTGTTGTCTCTTAATTAGTTTAATAGTCTTGGCCATAGGCCCAAACTGAACAAGGTTAGACATAAGGGGGAGAGGAGAAGAGAAACAATAATTAAAAATATTGATTACTATTTCCTGCATGAGTAGTTACTGATTGGCTTCCATCTTTCTGCTGCAAAAGAATACTTCTGTGAAAATTCATGTTCAATAACTGACAAAAATTGTGCTGATAGAGAGATATATAGATGATGGGTGGGTGGATGGATGGATGGATGGATGGATGGATGGATGGATGGATAGATGATAGATCATTCAATTCAGGAACAGAGTAAGCTGCATTCACATGTGTGTGTGTGTGTGTGTGTGTGTGTTTGGATGTTATTTTCCCTGAAAATGTATTTGTGGAAGTGTAATACTAATTTTGGAAGGGATGTGGTGGCTCAGTGGGTTAGGATGCTGAGCTTGTCGACCAGATGGTCGGCAGTTTGGTGGGTTGAATCCCGAGTGCCGCGTAACAGCGTGAGCGCCTGTTACTCGTCCCAGCTTCTGCCCACCTAGCAGTTCGAAAGCACGTAAAAATGCAAGTAGACAAATAGGGACCACTACGGTGGGAAGGTAACAGCGTCCCGTGCGCCTTTGGCGTCTAGTCTTGCCAGCCACATGACCACGGAGACGTCCTCGGACAAGCGCTGGCTCTTCGGCTTTGAAACGGAGATGAGCACCGGCCCCTAGAGTCGGAAACGACTAGCACGCGTGTGCGGGGGAACCTTTACCTTTACCTTTAATACTAATTTTGACACTGAGCGCTAGATCCAACATCATCCCTGCACATGGTTCAGGTGCTGCACTTTTTCTTGAAAAATCAAATTTGAATCAAGTGATATTCCCTTACACCAGTTTCCCATTCAGCATCTATATCAGAAATTCCATGGGGTTGCCTTGGACAAGTATTCAGATTGGTCGATTGATTATGTGCCTTTAAGTCATGTTCAGCTCCTGATGACCACATAGATAGATTTTGTCCTTGATGATCTTGCTCTAACCTGTTCTTTCAATTTCTTAATGGACCAATTATCATCAACGTAACTAAATCTGTTCACCTTGCTGCTGGTTGTTCTCTTCTTTTTTCTTTCTGCCTTTCCAAGCATTAAAGCATTTTCCAGAGATCTGAGTTTACTTAAAGTAAGATAATTTGGATCTGGTCATTTGGGCTTTAAGTGAAAACTCTATTGATTTTTTTTGATGATCCATCAGCTCAATTTCTGTCCATGGTGTTATCTGGCGTCTTTTCCAACACCCAAGCTGAAAGTTGCCAATGCTCTTCTGATGCTTCTTCTTTAAAGCCCAATAAATACTCAGAAAGTGAATGAACATAGCAACTCTTAGGTGTATTTTATTTATAGCAGGTTACTGCTCATATCAACCTGTCTGATCCTGCCTATAACATGAGACCCATTGTGTGCCAAGGATAGGGTATTTGAAAATGAGCACCATCCCCTAGTGTTAGACATGACTAGACAGGGGAAATCTTTATCTTTTTTTTTAGAACTACTGGAGATGAGCCAGGTGAAAGAGAGTACTGTAGAGGAATCATAGAATCATGGAGCTGGAAGGGAACTAAGGGGTCATCAATCCCAGCCTCTGTTTGAAAAACCCCAGTGGAGGGAAAGAAACCATTCACTGGGAACATGTTTCAACATGACAGCTAAAAGGTAGCATTTAGTGCACAGGTGGAAAAATTTTAGTAGGTTGGTACAAGAGGAACAATGGGCCTCAGTTCCTCTCTCAAATATTCTAACTGCACTTCATAAAGTCTGCTTTACTTACAGCCAAGTCCTCCCACAGAACTTCCTTCTGATCCCACAAACCCTGTGCTCTTCCTGTACAAAGTCTCTTCTTCCTTCAGGTGCCACAGGATGATTGGGGAGGATACCCAACATCGGGGAAGGATGGTGAGATCCCTTGTCGACGGATGCGGAGCGGCAGCTACATCAAGGCCATGGGAGATGATGACAGTGGGGACTCAGATACCAGCACCAAAGTGTCTCACAAAGAGGTGGCCCGGCGCGAGGCATACCGCCGTTCATCCAGTGTAGATCAGGCCAGAACCAAGTAAGAAGTTAAGAAGGGTGCTAATATTTCCTGGTTACTACAGGGGAAATGCTTAAGAAAGGATGAACATTGAACTGAGCTGTGGTCTATACACAAAACATTCTCTCTCAACCAAGAGCAAGAAGCCATAGGAAACCTGAGTGAGGTTTCCTAAAACCAGTAGCAAAATTGATATATTATGGGGGAAGGCAAAGTGGGTAGGGGAAGAAATCTTTCTGGGGTAATGGTATTGCTGATCAGGAAAACCATAGAAAGATAGTAGCAGAAGTCAGTGGGGAATGTGTTTGCTTGTTCCTGAACTCAGATTAGGTACCAGTTATTTTTCCTGACCTAAGTGAGACATGGGATACCTCAAGGAGTTGGGCAGGGCAGGGAAAAGCTAGCCTTCAGAACCATGGATAGCTCCAGACAGCCAATATGCCCCAATGATCTGAGGGTCTGCGTCCTTCTTGAGCCAGTCTTCCTCTTCCTTGATTCCACCCCTTCCTGAGGAACTGAAAATCAGATCAAATCAAAATGTTATTATGGTAATTGATGAGAAACATCAGAGCAATTTAATGACAGTCAATAAACGAGAATATTTGTAGTTCAGGGTTGAAGTGAGAGATCTCTGATGCTCTCTCAGCTTGGTTGTTTTCTTGCAGACACTTCATTATGCAAACTAGGTAACATTATGAGTGCTAGCACTAATGATGTTACCTAGTTTGGGTAATGAAATATCTGCAAGAAAACAACCAAGCTCAGAGAGCACCAGGAACCCCTTAATGACAGTCCTCTGAAGTCTACCTATCTGATCATTGATTTTCTCCTTCTGGACTATCCTGGGGATAACATGGTACCATGTCAAGGGCCCCAAATTTTCCAGACCTGCTCTCTTTGGCAACCCAACTTTCTTCCTTATTAGCAGAGTGTTGAGGTCGAGTTTAGAGTCACATTCTGTATAGCTGATATTTTGTCTTCCTGATCCACAGAATTCTCATTCCTTAATGCTATGTCCTGGTAGTTGCTGGAGGTTATAGCCACAAGAGTTCATTTTATCAATATTTATTGCCATTTTGAAATAAAGGAGCATACCAATACCTTTGCAAGGATCTACCTATTTTATAGGAGCAGAGAACCTGCCCATATTAAACCAGCCAGTCCACTCCTTTCCATGTGTTCTCTTGTCCTGCTTTGGGGGTTTGTTCAGAAACCTTTCTTCCCCATGTCTCTCATTAGGTTTGCAAGTAGACACTATTCTGACTCATATATCTGTAACTGTCCCAGCTGCTGCACACCACCCCGAATCCGGCCACGGGGACAAGGGTATGGACGTTCCTTCACCACTGGGCAGGTGAGGTGGTTTTTCTCTTTGGTTCTTGGATTGTAGAAAGCTGACCGAGTAGAAGTGATGGACAGTCACGAGAAGTAACACCGATATCAATTTAGCTGAGTGGAAATTGTGTCACATAACTTACGGTATTATAACTGGATGGCTGGGATGCGAAATATTGAGAGTCTGTCATTTTTTTCCCCTGCTTGTATTGAGAGTCTGTCATTTTTTTTTCACTGCTTGTAGTGGGATGATCAAATAAAGTATCAATTTTGGGGAAGGAGGCATTTATTTGCATTTCATTGCCCCTATTGAGATGCTTGCAAGTACAGCTTTTTTTCTCTGGGGATGTTTTATTAAGAAATGCTCCACCAAGCAAGGAGAGAATTCCAGATCCTCCTCCTTTGTGGAACAAGAGCTTTCTGGAAGAAAAGGTAGCATTAGCAATAGCACTCAGATTTATATACCACTTCATAGTGCTTTACAGCCCTCCCTAAGTGGCTTACAGATTCACCATAGTGCCTCCAACAGTCTGGGTCCTCAGAAGGATGGAAGGCTGAGTCAACCTTGAGCCAGTCAGGACTGAACTGCTGGCTGTAGGCAGAGTTTGCCTGCAATATTTCATTCTAACCACTGTGCCACCAGGGCTCATAGTCCTCTCTGTTGAGCAGGGATTGCCAGTGAAAATGACTAAGTTTCATTGGATACCAGACATGTCAGTCAGGCTGCTTTGGCTTAAGATACCTTGGCTGCTCTCCTTTGGTCTGATGCATGCTCATCTTAACTGCATCTGTGAATTAGTCGTCCCTCTCTATGCTTTGGCATCCGCATGCTTTTCCATTCAGTCATTCAGAGCACTATATACACCAATCCATTTCTGCCGAGTAATCCTGGAATGGCTTTCAGTCTCTGGAGCCAAAAATTCACACTTTGCATTCCTGAGATTTCATTTGCACTGCATCCTGGAAAGAGAAAAGAGAAATGATGAGTAGCAAATCAAGTTTGGGATTTATTTTCCATGCTGTTTTTTTCCTTATTGTGATTGGGGAAAAGAGGATGAGGGGGGCTGATATTTATTTATTGCAAACAGTGTGTTAGATTTGCAAACATAAAACGGCAGCCCTGGTTGCGAATAACAGATATTTGTGTCAGAGTTGCTGGAATTTGGAAAGTTCAAAGGGAAAACATTCTTAAGGTATGTCTAATTAAATTATGGAATTCACTAGGACAGGATGCAGCAACAACCCAGCGGAATTTCAAGGAAAGGATTAGTTATAGGAACTGAAATTGTGGATTATGGCATTAAAAATTGGGGAGAAATTTTTCAATGAATTTGACATTTTCAAACTGACGCACAAATCAAAATTGTTCTTCAGACTTTGTGCTTTTACACATGCAGAGGCACACACAAATATGTGTTATAATCTGATATTATAATATTAGGGCAGAAGCAGAATTGCACACAAAAATTGTACAGGAATAATTGTGTGTAAAATTTATTAAAATATATTGTAATGTTTGTTTGTTTTTTAAAAAAATCTTGAACTACTGCGGGATGACACAAGCCAAATGTATGCATAGAAAAATGACAAACGGAATTAAAACTGACAGATTTGCACAAATGAGAAATAGAAAGCAACTGAGAGCATCTGAAATTGACAGATTCTCCCATTCCCAGTGATGGCTGAGTGAATCATGCATAAATCTGCAGATTTCCAAACTCTTGAAAAGGTGCTTTTCTGAACAATTGAAAGAAACAGAACTTATCTTTTCACAACTCCAAACAAGCATTGGTTTTGTCAGGAACAAGTCTTAGATTCATCATTCTGAGTGGCAATTAACCATTCACATACTGTAGGTTTGAACGGAATTTAAGTATTCTTTGGTGTGAATCAAAGCAGAAATTATATTTGCAATTTTCTAGCAATCGCAACTAAGCAATATGCCCGAATCAACCGGCCTTTATAAAATAAGACTGATTTGCTTTTAACTTGGAACTCTGTGGTTTTGTCTGAATAATCAATTCAAGCTGTAGCTCTTAGCTAATTAATTTTAAAGGATTTGGCCAATGCAAGTTTGCCAATCTAATTTACCCATATACTTAACTTTATTTGTTCCACTGCTAAATCCTAGGATGGAACACAGTTCATCGGGGACAAGCTTTCTTGAACACTGCCTGGCGTTTTGGGAGTTTGCATTGACTGACTGTACAGGTAGTCCTCCACTCACAACCAGAATTGACCAGAATTATGGTTGTAAATCATGCCAGTTGTTAAGCAGATCATCATGTGACTCATCCCAATTTTATGACCTTTTTTGAAGCAGTCATTAAGTGAACTCAGCAGTTTTAAAATAAATGCTGTTGGTCGTAAAGCATACACACACGGGGAATGTGGTGGTCTTTTGATTGAACCCTTTGTCCATAATGGACTCTTTTTTCTTTTTTTCTTTTTTTGCAAGAAATTAGAAGTAAAAACCAATTTCTAGCAAAAAAAATTGCAAATTGTGGTCACATGACCACAGGATGCTACAAGCAGCTGAAGTGTGGATTGGTTGTCGAGCTCCCAAAATGTAATCACATGGCCACAGAGGAGAGGCCAGCAGTCAGAACTTCTAATTCAGTTTGCAATTTTGAATGGTCTCTAAGTTTTCAATGGTTAAGTTGAGGATTACCTGTACATCTCAATCAAAGGTATGGTTTGTTTAAACACAGTTTGTTGAAGAAGTCCCAATTTTGATTTAGACATGGTCTTTGAAACAAAAGGTGGGGTTCAGGCAATACATTGAGATGATAGCCAACAAGCTACCACAGTTTGATTTAAAGTGGTGGAAGAAACCAGCAATACGCCTTAGTTATAATGGTGAATGTGACCGAGATTTGTGTCTATGGAGATTCTCAGTCATCCAGGTCATGGTTGTCCCAAAGGAGCTTTTTCAGGAGGCAACTGGACTTTCTTGTTTTCCTTTGAAGACATTTTGCTTCTCATTCAAGAAACTTCTTCAGCTCTGACTGGATGGTTGGGAAGGGAAGAATGGAAGGATGTCTGCAAGGAATATAAATCCTTCCATTCCCCACCATCCAGTCAGAGCTGAAGAAGCTTCTTGGATGAGAAGTGAAATGTCTTCAAAAACCCCCCAAAAATCCAATTGTCTCCTGAAAAAGCATCTTTGGGACAGAGATTTGTGAGAACATAGACCCAACAGAAAGTTGACACCAGGTAGATACACTCCTTTGAGTGTACCCTTGGTAGGACAACAGGAATAAATTACTGAATGTGTGAATGAGTCTGAATTCCCTCCACTCCACCTTTCCATTGTCTTCCCAGATCAATGATGAGTTGAACCATCAGTTTGAGGCTGTGTGTGAGTCTGTTTTCGGAGAGGTGGAGTCCCAGGCTGTGGAGGCTTTGGATCTGCCCGGTTGTTTCCGCATGCGCAGCCATAGTTATCTGCGGGCCATTCAAGCTGGCTGCTCCCAGGACGATGACTGCCTCTCTCTCTTCACCATGGCAACAACTCACCAGCCTGGCCAACCTCTCACCAGCAGCATCCTCAAGCCAAGCACCTGTAAGTACCAAGAAGAACCTCTAAGTAGAGATGAACAATGTCTCCTAGGTGAGATTAACAGAAGGCCTTCTGATAATAAGATGTCATGTGATGGAAAGGAATTTAGACCTGACCTTGAGGAAGGTATGTAGAACTCACCATGGTTTTAGGCAGGAAACTGTACCTGAACCAACTTACAGGCTAACAAACCAAATTAATTTTCACTCTCTGTTTCAGGAATGTAGAATTCTATTTATTGTACATAAACATGACTTACTTTTTTTTATGAATCAATTTATGTTAGCTTGTATTTGTACAGGAAAGAATAAAGACAAAAATTGGTCAAGTTTCCTGTCCTTGGCCAACATTATTAATAAACTGGGTCTATAAATGTAATGGACAGAAGGAATAACCTTGAGGAACAACTGGAAGATCCACAACCAAAGCAACAGTCAGATAAAAGAAAGCTGAGCCCTGGAGAGAAGTGTAATTAGAGACAGCATCTCATGCATGACCTTCCCTTGTTCTCATGAAGATAAATCTAATTGAATAAAATAAATAAATAAAATAAAGAAGGAAAGGGGAACCACATTCAAACTTGCAAGGTTCTATTAATATCATCTCACAATAAAATAATATTTGCTTGTGTGTCTTTGGCCTCCAAGTCTGATCTACCTGGGAGAGTTGACATTAAGTTTGAATGCACTTCCTCCCTCCCTTTCTTTATCTTCGTGAGAAAACTAGGGAAGGTCAGATCTGAAACTTTTCACAAATTGTATTTTGGCCTTGGAATCAGATTTTTTTAAATCTGCCCATTGTATAACAGAATAACAGAGTTGGAAGGGACCTTGGAGGTCTTATAGTCCAACCCTCTGCTCAAGTGGGAAACCCTGGCCTATACCATTTCAGACAAATGGTTGTCCAATCCCTTTTTTAAAAACCTCCAGTATTGGAGTGCCCACGACTTCTGGAAGCAAATCATTCCACTGGGTTTTTGTTCTAACTATCAGGAAATTCCCCTTTAGTTCTAGGTTGCTTCTCTCCTTGACTAGTTTCTATCCGTTGCTTCTTGTCTGCCTTCAAATGCTTCGGAGAATAGTTTGACTCCCTCTTCTTTGGGGCAGCCCTTTAGACATTGTTTTGGTTGCAACTCTTCCTGCTCTCCTCAGAATGATTCCTTCTGCCCATTTCAGTAAATTAATACCAAAACCAAGCAACCTTGAGACAAGAAGGCTGTGATGCCATGGATGTAGCCTAGTAGATGCTAATTAAAGTGCAGCATCTTATTTTTTTTAATTGGTCCATTTTGCTTTCCTTTCTCTTCCCTACCCATCCCCCAACCTCCATATAGCTTTTAGTTACCGGAAAGCTCCACCAGCCCTCCCTTCAGGAATCAAAGCCAAGCCCCTCATTGCTGTTACAGCCCAAAGCAGCACCGAATCTACCCATGACAGTTTCCTGCCCAGAGAGATCAATCGGAGTCCATCCTGGGCCAAAGAGGCCACCAAGCACTGCAACTCCTCGGAGAGTTTAGAAAGCAGCAAGATCACTGCCATGTCTCTGGATTTGCCTTCGGTCCAACCCCGGACTTCCCCCAAACCCTCCACACTTATCATCAGGACAATTCCCGGGAGGGAAGAGCTAAGAAGTTTGGCTCGCCAGAGGAAATGGCGTCCATCTATTGGTGTTCAGGTAGGTTTGGGATGGTTTCAAAGAGAATTTGTATCTTGGCTGGGGGCAGTTCAGGAAGCACTGCTTGTGACCAGCCTCTAACTTTACTCCTGTCATAATCATTGACCATCAGAAACATAATATCTTCTTTACTTCCCCTCCCCCATTATTTGGATGATGATGATGATGATGATGATGATGATGATGATGATGATGATGATGCTTTGAAAGTACAGTAGAGCTTCTGCACCAGACAAATTCCTTGTCTGTCTATTCACACTTGGCCAAATAAAGTGTTCTGTTTTGTTCTGTTCTGTACTGTTTTATTCTACTCTACTCCACTCTACTCTAATCTAATCTAGATTCTATTCTATTCTATTCTACCCCACCCCACCCCACCCCACCCCACCTCACCCTACCCTACCCTACCCTACCCTACCCTACCCTACCCTACTCTACTCTACCCTACCCTACCCTACCCTACCCTACTCTACTCTACTCTACTCTACTCTACTCTACTCTACTCTACTCTATTCTATTCTATTCTATTCTATTCTATTCTATTCTATTCTATTCTATTCTATTCTATTCCACTCAAGTCTTTGGTTGTTTTTGAAGCACTCTTTGTGAAGCTTTAGTTTCCTCGGCCACATTTGCAAGGCAAACAGCAAAAAGAAAAAGGGAAAATGTTGAGTGAATCTTGAGTTAACTGAATTTTCTTTAGAAGACCTATGAAATTTGCACTACAGGGGGTACTTCCATCCATCTGACATCCTCATAAAAATGAAATTGCCTTCAAGCTTAAAGATACTATGCCATGTTGCTAGAATATGATTTCTACCAGCAAAATAGCCGGTGTTGTGATCTGCAAAGAGAGCAACAAGATATTACAAAGACACCAAAGAGTGTTTCTGGTCTCTAGCTTCATTTCCGTGCTATTGGCTTACAGTGTCTTCACAGCATGAAGCATCCATTGTTGAAGTGAGATGAAGCCTGTCTACACTACTCTTATTCTGGCATAATGAAAACTGCATGATTCAAGAAGAAGCTATAAATCACTAATGTGGAATTGATATGGGTGTGCTAGAAGACATCTTGGCTATGTTTCTATTACACATTTCATCACGTCCATTGGTGGCTGTTGTTCTTTCTTTTGTTTCTCTCTGAGGCAACTGTGCTTGCCAAACTGCAGGGAGACAAGAGTTCCCATTGTACAGGTGCCTGGAAAACATAGTATGTTTTCTTCAGTCCAACTCTTGAACCCTCATTCAGTTCAGTTCTCCTACCAGGCAGGGCATTCTCCAGAAGACTCCCAAAAGTTGCAAATCTAAAGATCTAAAAAAAGAAAAGCTCAAAGGGATGTATTTGTAGCTGACTGAATAAACATTTGCATAGTTTGCTGACATTTTTCCTCTGAGGAATTCAGGATGCCAACTGGACGTGGTAGGCTCGTTTTGCTGATAAGCTGCTGCTTCAAAAAATCAGTAGGTTACATTAAGCAGCCCTTTGATTTTGAAGATAATGGGTGCTCCAGAGCATGAACCTGGGTCCTCACATAGCATCTGTTTGAAACTTCTTAAAGCAGCTATTTCTTTGCACAACATGCTGTGATCCTTCAGCTGATCCTTGGAAAAGTTGTCCTTGGTTTAAGGACATGCAGCTGGATATTGCATCCACAGCCCAACGTTGTGTTTCGTTCCTCAGAACCAAAGTACCGCATAGCCCTTGATCTCAGGGATTTGGTGCTCATCATTGTCAGGCTAAGTTATTCCCCCAAACAATAACTTTGCTTTGTGTGATAACTTTGTGTGATACATTTTAATCTCAGTTCAAATTGGATTTGAACCGGGATGGCTATAGGCAAAGTAAGTCAAGGATCCCACTTGAGCAGACAGTACTGTTCACAAATGGGGGCATGATGGCTCATCAATGAAAGACACTGAGTTTGTCAGCTGGAAAGCTGACAGCCCAGGTTCAAGACCCAAGCGCTCCGGGACTGGGTGAGTTCCTGTTACTTGCCCCAGCTCCTACCCACCTAGCAGTTCAAAAGCATACAAATACAAGGAGATAAATAGGTACACTTTGGTGGGAAGCTGTCAGTGTTCCATGTGCCTTGGCATGTAATCATGCCAGCCACATGAACATAGAAGCATCTTCAGAAAACACTGGCTCCCTCAGCTAGAAAATGGACCATCCCCTAGAGCCGTGGTGGCGAACCTATGGCATGGGTGCCACAGGTGGCATGCAGAGCCCTCTCTGTGGGCACGCACACCATTGCTCCAGTCTTAGGCCTTCAGCTGGGTTTTATAAAACCTTTTTGCTTTAGGCCTCCACTGCCCTGTGCAAAAAAAAAAAAGTTCAATCAATCAATCAATTTCAACTTCTCGCGGGGAAAAAAAAATCTCGCAAAGTTGGAATTGATTGATTGAACTTTTCAGTCCCACCCAGTCTGCCATTACTATCATGGCCATGCCCACCCAATGGGCCACGCCCACCCAGCACCCGATGATACATAAGTGGGTTTTGGGTTGCAGTTTGGGCACTGAGTTTCTAAATGTTCGCCATCACTGCCCTAGAGTCAGACATGACCGGACAGGGGAAACCTTTACCTTTCCTGTTCATAAATATTGGCAAAATCTGCAAGATAGCAAAAAAGGATGTCATGTGCATTGAGACGTCACAATAAAAAGGTTTTCATATTGCCTCTCAGTATGCCAGTCGGGGGGGAACCGTGTCGTGTTGTCACAACACATTTCATCATTTGCCCACATGGCCTCTTCTCAGATGTGTTGTTTCCAAGGCCTTCATGTCTTACTTTAGATATTCCGAAAAGAGCCAGAAAGTTTCCCAAGGCAACAGAATGGTGAGCCTTTGGGCTAACCCCGTGTGGGCTCTTCTTGAACCGTACATAAAGTGTTCTGACAGAAGAGCATATTTGTAGCTCAGGGTTGAAGTGTGGGGTCCTTGAGCTTGCTGGTTTTCTGGCAGGTGTTTCATGACCAAATTAGGTAATGTCTTCAGTGCACTGCAAAGAGAGCCACCAAGCTCAGAGAGCACCAAGGATCCCACAGTATCTACAGTGGCATTGGTACTTGATGCTTTAGGATCAGGAGAAAGTTACATAGGAAGCTTGTCCTTAATTCAAGCAGTCTTGATGGACTGTGGTTACCATAACTGAGTAAGCAACTGGTTTCCACACCATCCTACTCAAAACTCTCCATCTAGATTTCCTTGGTGAGAGAGATGGGCAGTTTCTAAATGTGATAAATCAATCAGTCAATCAATCAATCAATCAGTGTCTGCAATATGGCTCAGAGAATGTCCTAAGCTGCATCTGTTTGCCACCGCTTTGATCTCAGCTCCTTCCCATCACTTTTTATTTTACTAAGGTTCCTCTCACATTGCTAATAAGCACCAACTTCTTCCATCACCATCCTTAATCCTGTTTTTAAATATAAGTTTAGGCATCATAGCTTATTCTAAGAGAAGCTCAGGGAAGGGGCAAGAGACCTTCACGAGAAGCCATAATTCTTGACCTGATTTCAGCTTCTTAGCACACAAAGACCCAACTAGCCATTCCCTCGAATGCTAATGAGCCAAGAACATTTCAGTAAAAGCTGTTCCCACCATCTTTCTTTTTCTTGACCCTCAAACCAACAAATGAACATTAAATGCCAGAAATGAAAACTAAAAGACCTTAAAATCAGAAGAAAAGGAGTTTGAGCACCCTAAGCAATCTTAGACTTTTAAAATTCCCTTGGGGATTTTTTTTGTTTTTTGGGCTGGTATTTTCCTGAACAAATATATATATATTTAATCAACTATAATCCTCTCCCCTTCTTCTCCTTAATCCTCAACTAATTTATTCTGGTGCCAAAGCAAAATGACAAAAGCGTTTATTGACTAACCCTTTCAAGCCTTTGCATTTTCATGAAAGGTGGATGCCGCTAGCAACAAAGATGGAAGGAAAATGGGGTTAGGTGGTTCCTGTGATTCTTCTGGGATGGAAGACAATGTTTTAGCAGATTGGGTGAACTAGTAAGCTCCAGTTTGTTTGGGCATAAACATAACTGAAGCTGAATAAAGAGAGAAGCAACCTAGAACTAAGGAGAAATTTCCTGAGAAATTTCCTGAGTGAGAACAATTTTTTTTATTTATTTTAATTCCATTTATATCCCGCCCTTCTCCGAAGACTCAGGGCGGCTTACAAGCTTAGCAGTAGCCAGTGGAACAACCTGCCTCCAGAAGTTGTAGGTGCTCCAACACCGGAGGTTTTTAAGAGATTGGAGAGCCATTTGTCTGAAATGGTACAGGGTTTCCAGCTTGAGGAGAGGGTTGGACTAGAAGACCTCCAAGGTCCCTTCCAAATCTGGTATTCTGTTATAAATTGTGGTTTAGGAAATAACATACAGGTAGTCTGACTTACGGCTACCATTGGGATCAGAATTTTCGACTTAAGCAAGGTAGTTGTTAAATGAATCATGCCCAATTTTACAAACTTTTTTTGCCATTGTTGTTAAGTGAATGATTGGTGTTAATAAGTAAATCACGCCGGCGTGAAGTAAATGAGACTTTCCCCCGTTGACTTGGCTTGTCAGAAGCTGGCTAGGAAAGTCACAAACGGCGATCATGTGATTCCCAGGATGCTGCAATCTTCATAACCACATAAAGGGGTGCCAAGCACCCCAATTTTGGTCATATGACTGTAAGGATGCTGGGACAGTCATAAGGGTAAGTCACTTTTTTCAGTGCCATCGTAACTTTGAACTGTCACTAAATGAATGATTGTAAGTCGGGGACAACCTGTATTGTGTGGCCAAGTGGCATCCACAATGAATTAAAAAAATTAAGACAGTAGCCACAACTGTGCTGTGAACGTTTTGCCTCCTTTCTATTTTGTCTATCTGTCTGTCTGTCTGTCTATCTCAATCCATCATCTGTCATACATTTATCATTATCATCTATCTAGCTATCATCTATCATCTATCTATCTATCTATCTATCTATCTATCTATCTATCTATCTATCTATCCATCTCAATCCATCATCTATCATGTGTCATATTTATCATTATCATCTATCTAACTATCACCTATCATCTATTTGTCTGTCTGTCTGTCTATCTATCTATCTATCTATCTATCCATCCATCCATCTCAATCCATCATCTATCATGTGTCATATTTATCATTATCATCTGTCTAACTATCACCTATCATCTATTTGTCTGTCTATCTGTCTGTCTGTCTGTCTGTCTGTCTATCTATCTATCCATCTCAATCCATCATCTATCATGTGTCATATTTATCATTATCATCTATCTAACTATCACCTATCATCTATTTGTCTGTCTATTTGTCTGTCTGTCTATCTATCTATCTATCTATCTATCTATCTATCTATCTATCTATCTATCTATCCATCTCAATCCATCATCTATCATGTGTCATATTTATCATTATCATCTATCTAACTATCACCTATCATCTATTTGTCTGTCTGTCTATCTATCTATCTATCTATCTATCTATCTATCTATCTATCTATCTATCTATCTATCTATCTATCTATCTATCTATCTATCAAATCTATCACAGGAGTCCCCAATCCTGATCCCTGGCCCACTGGCGTGCCGCAGCCCATTCAGAACCAGACTGTAGAAGTGGTAGGCAAAGCTGAATCTGTAAAGCAGTGCTCACATCTATTTATTTATCTGTCTATTATCATCTATCTATCTGTCATCTATCTTCTGTCTGTCTATTTATTATCTATCACTATCACCTATCTAGCTATTATCATTTATCTCCTATCTATTTATCTATCTATCATCCATCTATCTCTAGCTAGCTAGCTATCATCTATCTTCTATGTGTCTGTCTGTCTGTCTGTCTGTCTGTCTGTCTATCTATCTATCTATCTATCTATCTATCTATCTCCCCTCTATCTATTTCTATCATCTATCAATCTATATATATCACCTGTCGATAACTATCCTCTATCTCTATCCTCTGCTTATTGCTTTGCATATAAAAAGGAGATCAGACTGTTATTGTGCAGCTGCAACCATTGTCCTCACTTCTTTGACACCCGTCCCCTCTCCTTCCAGAGCTGCCCCGCTTTGGACTGTTTCTCATTTTTATTCATCCTCTAAATATGCATTTCTGCCACCTGCCCTGCCGTCTCCTTCATTAGCAGGCTTTGTCACTTAGCATCCGTCCAGGTGTTGCAGGGAGAGGTTCAATGAAGTTTAGACAAGGGTATCCAAGCGGTTCAGCCGAGGGGGCAAACAAGCGGAAAGGAAGTGTCTGATCCAACTTCATGGTGTGCAGTTGCTTTTGACAAGGTCAAAACGTCAAAAGCAGTGGGGACAACACTTAACAAACCACTCCAAGCTGACACCAATGAATCAATTAAGCCTCTGCGCCAGTCTTCCGAAGATTCAGCCATCCAGGGCTGTGTTCTGCAAAAGACGCCGATATTTTTCATGCCATTTGGAGAGTCTGAAAAACCCTATTTACTGTTTCAGTGCCAGTCCTCTGCGGGACCTGCTCCAAGCATACTCAAGACAATTGCAAGCTTCTAGAATTTCTACTTTGTGTTTCATTTTGCTTTTAAACCAGTCTGATGCCAGTTGCATTAAGAAGAGCCCAGCAGGTAGACGTTTGGGCAATTAAGGCTTTTCCTGGCATGGGGAGCTGCCAGCTTCTTCACCAGGCCTCTGTTTTTGCCACAGAAGTTAACTTATGACCCAATGGCCACCGGTAGCCTTCTCTCACCACTCTGGGGTTGCTCTGCCAAAATGGACCAAGCGTCTTCTGGACACCCGGCAGCCTCATGGGATTCCAGTTCAACAGTTTGCTTCCTGCTCCTTGAAGGAAGCTCTGTAATAAATGAAAATCCACAAACCTCTTCTTGTGCACATAAATCACACACTAACAAGTGCATTTGCACTTGCGGCTAAAAGAGGGGTCGGGCACTTTGTGGCCCGTGTTTGTGAAAAACCAGCTATTAGCTGTGTTCACACACCATGCAGCAGCTGTATTCAGGCAGTGATAATTTTCCCTTGTTTGATTCGTTTGTGGATTAGTGTATTATAGGAAAACCAAACCACAGAACTGGCTTATGGTTCAATATTTGCTTAGTGAATTAATGCAGCAATTAGCTTGGGTAGGTGGGGTGATGTCAGGACTTCAGGCTGTCCTCGACTTACAACCATAACTGGGCCCAACATTTCTGTTGTTAAGCAAGGTGGTTGTTAAATGAACCGTGCCTGATTTTAAGACCTTTTTTTGCCACGGTTGATAAACGAATCGCTGCAGTTCCTAAGTGAATCAGGTGGTCGTTAAGCAAATCCAGCTAGCCCATCAACTTTGCTTGCTGGAAGAAAACTGGGAAGGTCACAAATGACAATCACGTGATCCTGGGGCTCTGCAACCACCGTAAATACAGGCCGATTTCCCAGGGACAATAATTCTGATGCTGTAACTGCAGGGATGCTGCAAATAGTTGAAAGTGCAAGGACCAGTTATAAATCCACCATTTTTCAGTGCTGTTGTAATTTCGAACAGTCACTAAACAGACAGTTGTTAGTCAGGGACTACCTGTGTTTTTACCTTAGCATATATTGTGGGTTGAGCCAGTAAGATTTATTTGACAATCACATATTATGTGGGAACAGCCATTCAGGTTTTGGGGGCTGTACATGAAATGGCTTTTCCATAAGTATTGTGGGAAGGGGAAATGTCTCTAACTGATGCCAGTATGAGCAGCCTGGGGAGACTTCAAACTTTCTCCCAGGAACTAGCTTTGTAAAATCCCTTTTTCCTCCCCCCACAAGGGGTTCGAAATGACAATCAACATGGTCCCATTTGCCCATTTTCCACTGCCGTGGCCAGACGTGTGATTCCCAAATGAAACAGAAAAAACAAACCATTGATAACCTTCTCCAAGGACACAGTTTTCAAATGAAAACTATTTACACATGAAGTCATGTTGTGTGTTATGTCCTCTCTTTTCATACCTGAATATTTTATTTAAGAGCATAGTCTACGGCAGGGGTTTCCAACCTTGGCAACTTCAAGACTTGTGGATTTCAACTCCCAGAGCTCCTGGCTGGGGAATTCTGGGAGTTGAAGTCTACAGGTCTTAAAGGTGCCATGGTTAAACATCCCTGGTCTGCAGGAAAGGAGGGAGAGAGAATGATGGATTGATTTGAATTTGTCTTTCCTTCATATTCATATTCTTCCCCGTTTCACAATTTCATCATCCACACAGCCCTGTGAGGTAAGTCTGCCTAAGAGAGATCCCCCAAGAATTTCACAGTGGAAGCTGGATTTAAATCTCAGCCTGCTACTTTCTTATCTCCCTATGAGACTTTGGATGGAAAGTTTTCCATTTGGTGAAAGAAGATTTATGGAATCACAACTCCACAAAACATCCTGGAACATCTTGGTGATAAGCTCTGGGTGCTTTTGAATACCAAGGCATCTGGAAAGAGAAGCACAAAACTAGGCCAGGTTTTAACTCCACTCATTATTGCTCTGCATATCTCTGCATAGAATTGATCTGAAACTCCTTCTGTACTTGGGTATTTGAGCGCAAAATTCCCTTTTGCCACAGAGGTTTCTCCTTCTTATTTCCTCTCCGTTTCCAGTCATATCCAGCCATAGCTTTTCTCCTCAAATGCCATTACTTAATTAACTTATCCATCATTCTTGTCTACGGAGATTCTCAGTCATCATCCAGGTCACGGTTGTCCTGAAGGTGCTTGTTATGTACTGGGCTCTTGAGGAATACCACGTGGGTTGCTGGAGAAGCTAACGGCTCTCCAGCAACCCAGACTACAAGTCTCCTGTGCTGCAATTGGCTATCTCCAGGCGGCAATGGTTGATTCAAACCTATTGGCTGCCGCCTAGGGGCTAGACTATATATTGCGGCTAGTTGCAGCCATTTCCCCAGTACAGTTTCTGCACGAAATAAACTATGAATTACCCTCTACTCAGTTACGCATCTTCATTCCTGCACCAAAGAACCCGCTATTTAACAGTGGCGACAAAGGTGGGATCCTGCTTCACTGAATAAAGAGTTGAAGTCTACGAGGGAAAGGCAGCACACGCCGGAGGGAAAAGGCATTTCTCCCCACCTCTCTCAAGGTCAGCTAGCAAGCTATGCTAGTGACCTCGTACTCAGTGGACTCATTCCCTGACCCTGGAAGCAGGATTCGGAAGAATGCAGGAACCAGCAAGAAAGGTCGGAAAACTGCGAGAATTCAACATGAAACACCCGGAGGAATGGCCGTCATATTTATCACAAGTAGAAAACTACCTCATGGCCAATCAGATCGTGGAAGAAGGACTGAAGGCTGCAACGCTACTCTGCGTGTGCGGCCCAGCAACCTTTGATTTGACTGAGAACCTTTTTGCACTGACACCAATTGAAGTAGTCTTCTACGCAGATCTCAAAAAGAAGCTAACCGGGCATTTCCAGTCCAAGAAGAGCGACTACTAGACCAGCTCGTCTGCAGCCTACGGGACAGAACGCTTCAGCAGAGACTCTTTGCTAGGCAAAACTTAACATTTTCTGAAGCACAAGATGAGGTGATGGCCGACGAAGCCGCCGGGGGCACAGTTCAAACAGTACAGCCCGCCAAATCAACAAAGTTTGAAGAAACGGTCCACCTTGAGGATGCCAAATTCACCCAAGAATCTTCCAAGGAAGAAGAAACTAAAATCAACCGACTCCAAAAGCAACCCAACACGCAACACTGCAACAGCCAGCAGCAAGAGGACAGTTACAAGACAGTTCTCTTACCGAGATGTAAGGGGTGCAGCGGCAACCATTTTCGCGCCAATTGCAGATTTTGATCAGCCATATGCAGAGCTTGCGGAAGGACAGGCCACATCGCAGTGGTTTGCAGAGCCCACTAGAGAGACCGGCCACCCAAACACCAGTCGGAAGAACCGACTAGGAGAGGTACTGGAGCCCAGAGACCAGTTAGTGTGGGTTTTTTCAGAAGCTGTAGAAGCATATGCCGCACCGTGGCTCGACGCCCCCTCAAACCCAAACTTCAGTTCATGGTAGAGCTACAAGGAGTTGCATGTAAGATGGAATTGGACTCTGGCTCTGCAATCTCAATTATTTCTCAAGACACTTTTAACTTCGTGTGTAGGCACAGTAACAATTGGGCCAAACTAAGACCCTCAGATATAATCCTAACGGACTTTCAAAATGCTCATGTTAAAGTTAAGGGAGAAGCCACTTTGTTGGTAAAGTTTAAAGGGTTTTGGGGGCACCTGTATATAATAGTGGTAGGGGGCCAGAGAACGAGTCTCATTGGACTCAATTGGTTTGATGCCTTAGGTATTCAGATTACTGGCATAAACCGGACACAAACTACAGACCTCGCGTCAGTATGCGAGGAATATGTGGATGTTTTTGATTCAACCCTAGGAACATACACAGGCCTGCCTATCTCATTTAAGCTAGATCCCAACATAGTTCCAATCAGGGTTAAGCCTCATAGGGTCCCCTTTGCCTTAAAACATAAAATTGATTCCGAAATTGATAAGCTTGTAGAACAGGGCATGTTACAGCCTGTTGATGGTGGGGAGTGGGAAACTCCTATAGTCACTCCACTTAAAGCCAATGGGGAAATTCGCATTTGTGCTGACTATAAATGCACTCTAAATAAAGCCCTCAAGCAACACACTTACCTGGTCCCAGTAGTCAACCATATTTTAGCCTTCTTGCAAGGGGGTACTATTTTTCCTAAACTTGATTTAGCACAGGCCTATCAGCAATTGCCGGTTGATGAGGCCACAGCCGCGGCTCAAATGATCGTGACTCACAAGGGGGCTTTCAAAATTAAATGCTTACAGTTTGGGGTCAGTGTTGCACCGGGTATTTTTCAGGGAATCATGGAGCATACACTCAAGGGTATTCAGGGCGTCTGCCCTTATTTTGATGATGTTCTTATTGCAGGGGAATCCCCAGAAGTGTTGGCCAGTAGGCTCAGGGCTGTCTTGCAGAGGCTTCTTGAAGCAGGCCTCAAATTAAAAAAGAATAAGCGTAGTATTGGGGTTTCTTCAACAGAATTCCTGGGTTTCCGAATTGATGCTAACGGCATTCACCCTGCTGATTCTAAAGTGAAGGCCATTAAAATGGCTCCTAGGCCCAAATCAAAAGGAGAGCTACAAGCATTCTTGAGCCTCCTAAACTTCTATCACACATTTCTACCTCATAACGCCACAATAGCAGAGCCCCTCCACAGGCTTCTAGATAAGAAAGCTCCATGGAAATAGACTAACGTACATGAAAAAAGTTTCCAGGACTTAAAAGCACTATTGTCAGAAAACTCCACTGTAACTCACTACAAAGAGTCTAAACCTGTATGTCTTACATGTGATGCATCTCCCTATGGGGTGGGGGCAGTTTTAAGTCACATAGAAAAAAATGGGAAACACGTTCCTATAGCATTTTACTCAAGGACATTGTCCTCTGCTGAGCACAACTATGCTCAGATTGACAAAGAGGCCCTAGCCATCATTGCTGGAATAAAAAAATTCCATGACTATTTATATGGCAGGGATTTCACGGTCTACACTGACCACAAACCTCTGCTGGGACTTTTCACAACAGACAAACAAACCCCCCACATACTCTCTCCAAGAATGCTGAGATGGTCTATTTTCCTATCTGCATACAATTTTAAATTAATTCACAAACCAGGCAAGGAAATGGGCCATGCTGATGGCCTCAGCAGACCACCACTGCCACTAATGAATCCAGATCCGGCTCCAGCTGCTAGAATATTGTCCATACAGGACATACCTGAATTTCCCCTCCATGCAGGGGACATTGCTGCTGAAACTGCCACAGATAAAATACTTAGTAGAGTGTTGTCATGGGTATACATGGGCTGGTTGGATAAAAGTCCAGGCTCAGAATTTCAGAGCTATTTTGTCAGGAGGCATGAGTTATCTGCCCATAAAGGGTGCATTTTATGGGGAAACAGAGTCATAATTCCCATTTCCCTAAGAGACAGGGTTTTACAATCATTACATGAAGGCCATCCAGGCATTGTCAGAATGAAAGCTTTAGCTAGAAGCTACCTCTGGTGACTTGGCCTTGATAAGGACATTGAGGCTCAAGTCCATGGTTGTTATACATGCCAGCAATCTAGGCCTGAAATGCCACAGGCTCCAGTTCACAGGTGGGAGGAAATGCACACTCCCTGGTCTAGGGTTCACATAGACTACGCTGGGCCCTTTCAGAGACAGCTCTTCCTTATAGTAGTGGATAGCCACTCCAAATGGCTGGAAGTAATTTCAGTTCCTAGCATGACTACTGCTAGAACCATCCAGGTGCTGAAAAAACTCTTTGCCACACATGGGTTGCCAGATGTCTTAGTTTCAGACAATGGGGCCCAATTCACTGCTGCTGAATTTCAGGCCTTCCTTAGAGCTAATCTCATCAGACATGCAACGTCTGCGCCTTTTCATCCATCTTCTAATGGTCAAGCTGAACGCATGGTGAGGACAACAAAGGAAGCACTCAAGTGCATTATCACAGGTGACTGGCATCACAGATTGGCAAATTTTTTACTCTGGCAGCATTCTACGCCCTGCACTGCTAAAGGCAAAAGTCCTGCAGAACTACGTTGGGGGAGGCGTTTGAACTGGACAGGTTGCATCCAGATAGAGTTGCAGCAGAAGCCTCTCGACCAAAACCCCCGAGGGGGCTGCACATGGGCGATTGGGTTTGGGCCAGGAACTATGGTCATGGGAATCTGTGGGTTCCTGGTCAAATTACCATGGCATCCGGACCCTTATCTTATGAAGCGGGATTGGAGGGAGGGTGAGTTGTCAGACGACACATTGATCAGCTCAGGAAGCGGTTTCCAGAATGGCCACTAAGTGAGGACTGCATCATAAGTCCCTCCCAAGGCCCTCAAACTTGTGGCCAAGCCAGTCCTCACATGGACTATCAGGACTTTTCCTTCTTAACTGAGGTGGAACCGGAGGGATAACTGGGGAGCCCTGGAATGCAACATGGATCCCCTGAAGGAGCAAGCCAACCGAACTTCAGCAACCGCTGTGCCTATTCTGCCGAACAGTCTGACTCTGGGGTGGGCCAACCTGCAGAGGCCAGCCAGAGTGCATCGAATCCCCTTGACTCAGGAGCATAAAGGGACACAAGTCTACCCAGCCCACTGGGTAAGCTGGTAGAACACAAAGTAATGGGAACTCTGAGACATTCCTCTAGGGCACACAAGCCTCCTTCATATCTTGCAGATTACGTTGTAAAATAAAGAGCAATATATTGTTGTAATTCCTGTTTGCCACTATACTACAGAAACTAGTGCTATTATGTAATTGTCTAAAATTGCCAACTTTGAAGCCTATTCATTCAGACGTTGTTTGATAACATTGTAACCTACATTGTTTTTTATTTTTTATTATTATTATTATCACTTTTACTTTAGTGTGTTTGGATAATGAGTCTTGACAATTGTTGAGACTAATTGGTGTTATTATGGTCTGTTCTAAGAGGGGAGGGGGTGTTATGTACTGGGCTCTTGAGGAATACCACGTGGGTTGCTGGAGCAGCTAACAGCTCTCCAGCAACCCAGACTACAAGTCTCCTGTGCTGCAATTGGCTATCTCCAGGTGGCAATGGTTGATTCAAACCTATTGGCTGCCACCTAGGGACTAGACTATGTATTGCGGCTAGTTGCAGCCATTTCCCCAGTACAGTTTCTGCACGAAATAAACTATGCATTACCCCTGTACTCAGTTACGCGTCTTCATTCCTGCACCAAAGAACCCACTATTTAACAGTGCTTTTTCAAAAGGCAACTGAACTTTCTGGGTTTTTCCTTGAAGATGTTTCGCTCCTCATCCAAGAAGCTTCTTCAGTTCTGACTGGATGGTGGGGAATGGAAGAATGGAAGGATGTCTGCAAGGAATATAAATCCTTCCATTCCGCACCATCCAGTCAGAGCTGAAGAAGCTTCTTGGGTGAGTGGCAAAATGTCTTCATGGAAAAACCAAGGAAAGAAAGGAGAAGACCTTTCTCCTGTTTGAAGTTTTTTTCCCGCCAAGCTACCCTCATTTTTTTTAAGTGAACTATCTGTTCGCACAATCTGGCCACGCTTTGCCTTCATTCATTCCTTTTCTTTGTCCTTATCTATTTTTTTTTCCCTCATGGGATTCAAACAAAAAGAGCCTTGGTGGAGCAGTGGGCTAATGCCTCCTTAAGTAACACCAGCTGCCTGCAATTAGTGCAGGTTCGAGTCCCACCAGGCTCAAGGTTGACTCAGCCTTCCATCCTTCCGAGGTAGGTAAAATGAGGACCCAGATTGTTGGGGGCAATAAGCTGACTTTGTAATAATGCCGCTTGGGGGGGGGGGCGAAAGCCCTAATAAGCAGGCATATACATAGAATGAAGGCTACTGCTAAGCACATTGATTTGTGCTTCTTAGATTGTAAGCCGCCCTGAGTCTTCAGAGAAGGGCGGGATATAAATGGGATTAAAAAAAAACAGTTCTCTCAATTATGTCTTCTCTCTCGTCTTGTCTTTTTTCATCTCGAGATCTTTTCATTTTTTCCCATCTATCTTTAGTTCTCCTTTTATTCTCTCTGCTATTTACCTCAGTACTTAGCGACCTTTCCTGGACTAGCTCTCTTCCTTTCCTTAATTTGTTCTCCCTACATTTTTATAATTCCTTTATCTTCCTCTTTAGTTCAGCTTCGTGATTTTTTTTAAAAAAATGTGTTTCCTTCACTTACCAATTTCACTTCTTTGCTTCTTTCTTTTTTAAAATTCCCTTGTCAAATCTTCTACAGGCAGTCCTCAACTCGCAACCATTCATTTAGCATCTGTTTGGCACTGGAAAAAATTATTTACGACTGGTCCTCACACTTATAACCATCACAACATCCCCACCACCACACGATCAAAGTTTGGGCACTTGGCAAACACATGTTTACAATGGTTACAGTTTCCTGGAGCTACGTGATCACCATTTGTGACCTTTCCAGATGGCTTTCGACAAGCAAAGTCAATGGGGGAAGTCAGATTCGTTTAATGACCATGAGACTCGTTTAACAAATGCAACGGGTCACCTTAAAAAGGTGGCACAAAAGATCTTAAAATCAGGCACGATCCATTTAACAACTGCCTTGCTTAGCCACAGAAATTCTGGTCCTAATTGTGATGATAAGCTGAGGACTATCAGGATTATGCTTGTTAAGTCTCAATTCTTTTTCTCTTTTTTTTGGTTCTATTAATAAACTTTCTTTCTTAAGCAGCTACCCACCTCTCCTCTGTTCCGCTAATTAAGTTTTCTTATGGATCCATTAATCAACTTCTTTTTTTCCTTCTTGCTGTCTTCTTTCCCTTCCCCGGAAGGTGGAAACCATATCCGATTCTGACACCGAAAGCCGAAGCTGTCGAGAGTTCCACTCTATTGGTGTTCAAGTGGAAGAAGATAAACGGTATGGCTGGTTAAGCATGCTTCTCAATGTCTGCGTCTCTTCCCGCGCACGCACGCACACACACACACACACACAAACACAGAGACACCATGCCACAGTCTCCTGCATTAATGCAAAAACCTGTCAGCCATATTGTCTTCCCCCAGGTCAGTATTTGCAAGGCAAAATTTCCAGAAAGCAAAGCTATAAGTCCAATGTTTCTCAACCTTGGCACACCTTCTCTTCATTAAACTAGACATGCCCAATTCCTGCAACCGTTCTTCATATGTTTTAGCTTCTATTCCCCTAACTATCTTGGTTGCTCTTCTCTGCATTCTTTCTAGAGTCTCAACATCTTTTTTTATGATAATGCCAGTGTAGGAAGCGACCAGGCTGAGCTGAAATGAGGGGTCAAGTATGTCATTATTTGGAGTCCCTTCAGGCTCACAAGAGATCTAAGTCGAGTCCCCCTTGAATTCCGTTGACTCTTATCTACCACCAATTTTTCTTGACCACTAGTAGTTCAGATTCTCATTTATGGATAGCACAGAATAAACCTGTACTCATTTGAAACACCCTGGTTCCCAATTTCTTGCACCTGGCAGCAACCATGAAAATGATAGATGGGATATCATAGTGTTGTGCAAGACCCTACATACAGGCTTGGGACAATCAAATAGAGGTAGTCCTCAACTTACAACCACAATTGAATCCAAGATTTCTGTTACTAAGCGAGACAATTGTTCAGTGAGTGTTGCCCCATTTTGCAACCTTTCTTGCCACCATTGTTAAATGAATCACCGTAATTGTTAAATTAGTCGCATGGTTTTTAAGTGAATCTGGCATCCCCATTGACTTGGCTTGTCAGAAGACCGCAAAAGGGGATCGCATCCCCCCCCAAGACACTGCAACTCTCATCAATATGAATCAGTTGCCAAGCATTTGAATTTTGATCACGTGACCACGGGGATGCAGCAATGGTTGTAAATGTGAAAAACAGTCATAAGTCACTTTTTTCAATGCCGTTGTAACTTTGAACTAAATGAACTGTTTTAAGTCGAGGACTACCTGTGTAGCATGGGAATGAGCAGAGACTCATTAGTCTGAGTCCTGGAATGGAGCACTCTTGACTCTGAAAGAAGAATAAGCACTCAAGCCAGAAACTCAGATTTATAGTATTTCGGGGACTGTCTGACCTGATATCCCTGCCATGCGCCACACAAACCCTTGAATTTCAAAGCTCCTAGTCAGATATCCCATTTCTTCTTCCAGTGAGTAATTGGCCAGCACGTCTTCTGCTGCACTCAATCTCTCTTTGGTCCTCTAGCATCCATCCAACACTGGTTGCCATAGAAACAGGCCAGGAAACGCAAGGGAGTTTGATGCTCAAACAAGAAGGCATGGAATTTGTTCCTGCTTGTTGAAGGTTTCCCTAACACTTGTTCCTGCCTCTGGGGCCCCAGTCGCTTTGTTGCAGAAAGAGATGTACTGTACGTTGCATCCTAAAATTGTCATACTGGATGTAAAAGACACTGCTGCCCGAAGTTCCCCATATAATTGACATTCTAATTCTTGGGCTCCAAAGTAGTTCATATAGTTGGAGAAGTAGATTGGCTGGGAAAGGAAACTGTTCATATCGTTCAGTTTCAAAGATGAAGAACCTCTGGAAACCATAAACCACTTCCTGTGTCAATCAGTGAACATCTAGAACTAATAAACCATCTCTGGATTGCACAGTTTGGCACATTCCAGGAGAAAACTGACATGTTCCATAATAATAATAATAATAATAATAATAATAATAATAATAATAATAATAATAATAATAATAATAATAATAATAATAATAATAATAATAATAATAATAATAATAATAATAATAATAATAATAATAAATCCATGCCAGGCTTCCCATTTTGCATGCCCATCTCTGTAATATATTTTGACCATCAGTCACAAAGAGGGGCTTAGCATTCTAGCCTTATTCTCTCTGGTAAGGTCACTGAATCATCCTCGGGTTTTTATGGCTCTCAATAGTTGAGAAAGAACTTTGTAACATGCAGTTTCCAAAGGCTACATATATGAGTGAGAATGTTTTGTACAATTGGAAAAAACAGTTGTTCCAGATGACTCAACTTCATGGTCAAAGTAGAACCTACTGAGCTAAGTGGATCAACCCTCTCTCCAGTGAATTGCTTTGCATTACAGAATACCAGGGTGTCAGGCCACGAACCAAGAATGACGTGTGATTCTTCCAAACTAAGTTCTTTATTGTTCCCAAACCTATAGACAGAATCTTGCCAGACTAAACACTCTACCATCTGCATCTTTGGGAACAAAATGCTTTCTCTCACACAGAATATCTGGGCTGAGTTGCCTCCTACTCCTCTGGAATGCAGCCCCTCACTCCTGAGAATCCACCTCCCTACTCTATTCCATCACACAGGAAAATCTAATCCTTTCTCCTCTTCGTCTTAGGCGTGCTCGGTTCAAGCGGTCCAACAGCGTGACAGCAGGTGTGCAGGCTGACTTAGAGCTTGAAGGCTTGGCTGGGCTGGCCGTGGCCACCGAGGATAAGGCTCTCCAGTTTGGACGTTCCTTCCAGCGGCACTCCTCCGAGCCTGAATCCACACGGCAATATTCCGTCTACAAAACAGTTCACACGCAAGGGCAGTGGGCCTATCGGGAGGACTACCAGATGCAATACGACACGGTGGAAGTGCCGCGACAGGAGTCCTGGATGGACCGAGGCTCCCGGAGCCTGCCGGATTCTGGCCGAGCGTCACCTTGCCACCGGGATGGCGAGTGGTTCATCAAGTTATTGCAGGCTGAGGTAGAAAAGATGGAAGCCTGGTGCCAGCAGATGGAACTGGAGGCCGAAGATTACGATCTGCCGGAAGAGAGTGAGTCCGTCTCCAGGGCCAGGAGGAGGTTGGGCAGCTCCATCTGTACTGTCGCTGGGCGCAAGCCAAGCTGTAGGGCTCTGTGGCTGAACATATTTTGGACAAGGAAATTAATACCTGACTAGAGAACGAAATGATGGTTGCAATGAGTAGCATCCAACATTTAGAGTTAGACCGATAAATCAAAAGCCATAAGTAGGTGCTGCATTTCAAATCGCTTTTAGATTATAGAAAATATCGGGAAGAGCTACAGAAATAGTCACCCTCGCGTTACATAAAGACTTTGCTGTTCAAAAACACTTTTATAAGGGAAGAGTACATCCATGAATTCCTCTTGAAATTCCTTCATTTACTTGATTACAGATTGTCCTCAAGTTACAACCAGCCATTTAATGACCATTCAAAGTTATGACAGATCCCCAAAATGGTATTTATGATCTGGATTTGATGTTCTGGTGACCAAGGGGCCCCTGCAGTCACATGATCCCATTTTGGGCACTTGGAAACCATTTACATTCACATTTACGGATCTTGGCAGGATCCCACGGTCACATGACTGCAATTTATAACAATTTTGACCACAGTTTCAGCAAAATACACCCATTGCAGATCATAGATTTGTTGAACAACCATGGCACTCATGTAATGACCATGAATTTGCTTAGCAACCATGGTGATTCACTTAACAACCACCACAAAACAGGTTGTAAATCCAGTCAGTCATGACCTGCTTAGTAATTGACACAACTTATGATCATAATTCTGGACCTGGTTACTGTTGTAAGTTGAGGACTGCCTGCATTAAGAAGGTGTTTGAGGGTCCTGTCTGACTGGTAGAACCAACTCTCCGGAGAACCACCATCAGCCTGGCTTTCTATGCATTGATTTGATATATGCATTGATTTGATCTCAAGGAAGAGAAACTCTTTCATGAAACTTTTCCTGACTGGGAAGAATGGAACCCCACAGTGGTTTCAGAGGGATAGAAAGATACATCATGGTAAACAGCAGCAGCAAATGTTGCCTCCTCTCCCTCATCCAATAATAAAGTTAGCTTTAAGAAAAACCTCCAAGTGAAATTAAGGTATTCTCAAGTATCTTGAGGTAGAAAGCAGAACATGCTGGAGAAAGTGCACGACAGGTTTTGGCACATCTTTCATATGCATCATGGTTCGTCATACAGTCAGCCAGATGTTTAGACTGGATTTAGCATTTTACCCATCATTTGAGTTCTTCCCAAGGACCTGGGATTGGCAGAAGTTGTCTGGTGATAGTATTAGCATTAGCATTATTGCTTTATCTCAGGGATGGATGATCTGCTTACTTCTAGAAATTCATAAACCTTAACTGTGAGCCAGGAAAGAGAGAGGGTTGAACATAGACAAGGCTATCACAAATAAAGTAAAAAAAAAGCCAAGATGGCAACTGGATCATGTGATTGAAACTGTGCCCTGCCTTCTCTCTCTCTCTCTCTCTCTCTCTCTCTCTCTCTCTCTCTCTCTCTCTCTCTCTCTCTCTCTCTCTCTCTCTCACACACACACACACACACACACACACACACACAGGGGGGGGGGAGAGAGAGAGAGAGAGAGAGAGAGAGAGAGAGAGAGAGAGAGAGAGAGAGAGATACTATTGGTTGCAGGAAGAACAATTCCACATTTGTTCAGACCTCCTGTCCCCTTTCCTACTTTGGGTAGAATTGAGTTCACTCACTAAACTAAGCCAACATACTACATAAAAGGAAACCCACCCAACTATTCTATTCATGCTTAGCCTAATTTTTCATAGGTTGTCTTAATAACACATAAATAGAAAAGCAACTGGAAGGTTCATATAGAAATGTATAATAATAGGTAGAGATTTTTCCCCCATTCCTGGGGGATCATTCAAATATGCCCTTGATCTCTTGTAATTAACATGGCATCTTTGAAACATGGAAATAGAATGCATGGGGCAGGATGTTCCCCAGATAGCAGCAAGCATGGAAAAGGGGAGAGGGATTTAATTCTTTCAGCCATTTAGATGGGAGGAGGGAACCTCCTCTGAAGTTATTTGCGTCTGGAGGAAAACTGCCGTTGATGCCAAATTAAGGGGCTTTTTGCCTATCGTAAATGTCAGTTTTCCAAAGAATTAGCTTGTTTCAACTCCATCATTAATAAGCTTCTCCCAACAGGGGTTGCCTTGTCTTAAAAAAAAATTGCTCTTTAAATGCAAAATCTTATGCAGTGTCATTCAGGGGTTCCCAGCCTTGGCAACTTTACAATTTGTGGACTTCAATACTCAGAATTCCTCAGCCAACATGGAGAGCTGAGGAATTCTGGGAGTTGAAATCCACAAGTCATAGAAGGGCCAAGTTTGAAGACCCCTGTTATAGCCCGTTTGCCCTAAAGTCATAAAGTTACCAAGGTTGGAGACTCTTGTGCTGATTTGTCACGCAGAGGAACAAGTACAGAGCAGACGTCAAATTTATCCCAATGCTGACTTTTTCTTGCTTTACCTTGTTCCTGTCCAGTTCTTGAGAAGATCCGTAGTGCAGTTGGCAGTGCTCAGCTGCTGATGAGCCAGAAAGTCCAGCAGTTTTACCGACTCTGCCAGCAAAATATGGTGAGGGGAACATTTGATATATGTTACATATTTATATGATATATAAATAGGTTTTCTTAACATGCCTTCCAAATTTGGAGCGGTTAAAAAAAAAGGTCCAGCTTTCTCCAAGAATTCAGTTTCTGGTGACTTTGTGGTCATGTACAGAGACTTTTTTTGGCAACAATGCAATAACAGCTTGCCACAAATTTCTTCTGAGTTGGTTGGTTTGACCTCTAACCCTGAATTCCTGGTGGCTCCTCCTTATGTTTCAATCTACCCACGGTCAATCTGGTGCTGCCACCTTCTGAGATTTTGGAAGAAAATAGGGAGTTGTAAAGCGTGTCCATGCCACCTGTGAGTTCAGCCAGTTTTCCCTGGGCACGATTTTACAGTAGACACCGAGCTGTCACTGAAAATGCCATATGCCGTACTGAACCAGAAATGGGCAAAGTGTCGTCTTCTGGATGTGCTTAAACTTCAGTTCCCAGAAGACCAGGAATGTCTACAGCAGTGGTGGGGAACCTATGGCACGGGTGCCAGAGGTGGCACTCAGAGAGCTCTCTGTGGGCACCCGCACCATGCCTTGGAGGTCTTCAACCAGCCGCCCCCCACAGGTGTCCCTCCTCACGAGCGACATTGAGGTGACCACACCCACCTTGGTCACACCCATCCAATCTTCCATGACCACTACAGCCACACCCACCCAGTAGGCCACGCCCACCTGGCACCCAGTGATAAATAAGTGGGTTTTGGGTTGCAGTTTGGGCACTTGGTCTCTAAAAGGTTCACCATCACTGGTCTACAGGGTATAGCCCAAAAGTCAACATATCAGCCACACCCATGCATTTGAAGCTCCACACACTGGGGTGGGGGGAAAACAGGCCAACTTTTGATCTTGCCTTCGAGAATGCCCTCTCCATATTTTTGCCCACATCCTGCAATCACTCTCGCAGCAGACCAGATCTGATTCTGCCCCCATCCTCTAAACATTTCTCCTTTTCATTTTCTTCCCGGCAGGATCCAAATGCTTTCCCCATGCCCACTTTCCAGGATCTGGCTGGATTCTGGGATCTCCTGCAGCTCTCAATTGAGGATGTCAGCATGAAGTTTGCCGAACTTCAGCAACTGAAAGCTAACGGGTGGAAGCCCATTGAGGCCAAGGTAAAAAAAAAAAAAAGAGGAAGGGGATGGGGATGGGATAAGATGATACAAAAAAAAACAACCCTTTGTCCGTATTCCCTTGCTGACCCTACTGGCTCTTGTCAGTCTGATGAAAGTAAGTTTGCTTCTGAAATTTCTGTCCAAGTAGAAAAGAGTTGGGTGGACTGTGGCTATGTAAGAGGCAATGAACAGGTCCGTGTGAAGGTCCTAGCTTGCATTTAGCAGGAAGTTCTCTAAGTCACCTGTGTTTCTTTGCTTATCTACTGGCTCTTCTTCAGTCTGATGAAAGTAAGTCTGCTTTTGAAATTTGAAATTTCTGTCCGAGTAGAGAAGAGTCAGATGGACTGTATGAAGCAATGAATCGGTCCGTGTGGAGGTCCTAGCTTGCATTTCACAGAAAGTTCTCTAAGTCAGCGGCCTGCCCAGCTTCTCATCCTTCCTAGGAATGACCTTCAGCCAGAAGTACTTCCACCAAACCTTTTCAAACTGGGAAGCATAAACAGCCAGGGAAGCTGCAGACCAATGGATGTTTCCAGAAAACCACCCTCCCAAGAGCAGCTTCCTCTGCTCGCCCCACCAATAAAGTAACAGCCTTGAGCTTCTTTTGCTCACAAACCCAGAGTGGCAGCTTGCTGCACTGGGATCTTTCCTATGAATTCTCCAAAATGGGGACCCCCTACAATGAACAGTTGCAGGAACTGGATATGTGTGTGGCTGTAGTGTAAAGGTAGTCCTCGGTTTATGATCAGAATTGAGTCCAACATTTCTGTTGCTAAGTGAAACATTTGTGAAGTGAATTTTGCCCTATTTGACTGTCTTTCTTGCTACAGTTGTTAAGTGAATCACTATAGTTGTTAAGCTAGTAACGTGGGTGTTGGGCGAATCTGGCTTTCCCATTGACTTTGCTTGTCAGAAGGATGAAAAAGGCAATCATGTGACTCTGGCCCACTGCAACCATCCTAAATATGAATCAGTTGACAAGCATCCAAATTTCATTTATGTGACCGTGGGGATGCAGTAATAGTCGTAAGTGTGGGAAATGGTCATAAGTCACTTTTTTCAATGCCATTGTAACTTTGAGCAGTCATTAAATGAACTTTTGTAAGCTGAGGACTACCTGTAATCTAATGAAGAGAAGGATTAGGGGTCCTGATCTAAGTTTTTCAATATGTGAGGGTTAGGATTAGGGTTAGGGTTAAGGGTTAAGGGTTAAGGGTTACGGTTAGGGTTAGGGTTAGGGTTAAAGGTTAGATTTAAGGGTTAGGGTTAAGGGTTAGGGTTACAGGTTACAGGTTAAGGGTTGGGGTTAAGGGTTAAGGGTTAAGGGTCAGGGTTAAGGGTTAGGGTTAGGGTTACGGGTTAGGGTTGGGGATATGATTAAAGGTTAGGGTTAGGGGCTAGGGGTTGCCGCAGAGAGGAGGGGGTTGACCTATTCTCTGAAGCACCTGAAGGCAAGATCAAAAGTAATGGATGGAAACTTCTCAAAGGGAGATCCAACTTAGAATTCAGGATAAATTTCCTGAGAATGACAACACTGAATCAGTGGAACGACTTGCCTCCAGAAGTTGTGGATGCTCCATCCCTGGAGGTTTTTAAGAAGAGACTGGAAGACCTTATTCAGAAAGGTAGAGAGTCTCCTGTTTGAGCAGGGGTTGGACTAGAAGGCCTCCAACGTCTCTTCCAAGGCAGTTAAATTGTTCCTGTTACAGTTACTCTAATGGTACCAGGGACTTTTTCCCACGAAGACACATCTCCTAAAGATGTACCAGTTTAGGAAAAGAAAAATAAATCAAACTCTCAGTTAAACATGCATCAGAGGCTTCCTGCTTCCTTTTCTCACAGGTGTCCTGAGAGATTTGCTCAGCATAAAAGAGATAAAGAATTGAGAGAGAGCCATCGCGGCTGTTTTCCTCCTTCCCCCCCCGCCCCCCCCACTCCACTGATCTCTGTAAAGCTGTGTTGCTGGCCACGGCAAAATAATTGGACATTTTTAGTGAACCTTTGCTCTCTTTCCTTCTATTTTAAAAAGAAAAAAAGGAAGGAAGAAAACAGCCAAGCTTCCCGAAAATAGAGAATGGGGAACAGCTCGGAATTTGGCTGAGAAACAAGTTCCAGATTTGTTTTATTTATTTATATATTTATTTATTTTTGCCATGTGTTTCGTTTTAATGCATCTGTTCTCTCCCTCAGTGTCTGCGCTCGTGCGTCCGCATGTGTGCAACTCAAGCTCCTTCCATGCATCCACTCACAGCTGTGCATATTTCTTTTTAAAGCTCTTCCAGACTAGGGCCAGCACGCCCGACCGGCAGGATTGGTTCTAGACAGAGGTCTGCTCTCTTTTAGTGTTTCTGCTTCATCACCTCCAGCATTGCCAGAAAGCCCATTTCAAGCCCAGATCCTTTACACAGCTCTTTCTTCCCCATCTTCCATGTTAAGGATGCGGAAAGCCAGGATTCTTCCAAATATATGTCATTTTTACAAATAACTAAGTGACCTTAACCTTAATTCATTTTTTGTACAAGATTTTAATGAACATAGATACAAATACATTCATGGGGAAGCAGTCTCTGTCTGTCTCTCTTCTATCTATCTATCTATCTATCTATCTATCTATCTATCTATCTATCTATCTATCTATTATCTCCATCTATTATCTCTATCTATGCTATTTTTCTGTCTGTCATCTATCATCTATCAATCATTATTTCTATTATTTCTATTATTTCTATTGTCTATCTATATCATCTATCTACAGTATATACCATCCATATATCTGTCTGTCTATGACTGTCTGTCTATCTATCTATCTATATCAATCTATCAATATCTCTTTCTATCAAACATCTATCATCTCCATCTATTATCATCTATCTATCTATCTATCTATCTATCTATCTATCTATCTCTTTCAATCTATATTGATCTATCAGTCTATCAATATCTCTTTCTCTCTATCAATCATCTATCATCATCTATTATCATCTATCTATCTATCTATCTATCTATCTATCTATCTATCTATTTATCTTAATGTGCACTTATCCTTAAAAACAATCTTCACTACAAAATTCAGTAAATTTTGAATGAAAAGATTTTGTTTTGTGTGCTGGCTACAGAATGAGAAATTAGATTATTTGCAGACACCCTGAATTTCTTCACCATCCATAATCCTGATGAGCTGGGACAGCAATTTTCTTAACTCCCAGAGTGTGTGGCTGAAACATCCCAGGAACTCCAGGATATGGAAAGTTGATTTAGTGTGAGAATAAAACTTTCTTTGCTCTTCATTAATCTGCATTTCTATATCTCTACTCCTGCATTACTTCTGCAAAACTAAAGAGGGACAAAGAGATCGTTAAACCAGCCCTGTCAAAATCACACCCCACACTTTTGTTAGAGTAATTCCATATTCTAAATAGAGAGGGGTTAAAATGATCAAGAGACCAAATCTTGCCAGGTTCATTCATGCATCAGGCAAAAACTACAACTTTTACAGCACAAAAGCAATATTTCAAGGGAACCAACCATATAAAAATACATGCAGTTGGGCCACAAACGAAGTTGACAGAAATACGTCAATATACATTTTAAAGCACATCAGTCCTTCCATCAGAGCATCTTGGTGATAAATGCATGTGCATAAAATTACAAATTTGTATACGCACAGCTCTCCTAGGCAACACCACTTAGTCATCCTTGGCTGATCCCAGAAGCTAAGCAAAACCACCCTTCATAGCTGCATGGCAATTGCAAAAAATCATGGGGTCCATAGGGTGTGGTCACAAAAGACAAAATGATGATGTGGTCAGTGCTCTCCACCCGATGTTTAAAAGTGGTGGACTTGTGATACAGGATACAGAATCACCAAGAGTGACATTCAAGTCTAGGATGACCTACACATCATTACAATGTGGGTGGGTTGGCACGAAAACAATAAAGTAGCTAGTTTGAATTCTACCCTGTCCGATTGTTTGTGCCTGACTCTAAGGTTGAGAAACACTGGTCTATAGCACCAGTTTAGACATCCACAAATTGTAGGAATTTTGCAAGGGGTAGAGGTAGAATCAGCAACCTTAGCAGTGGATGCCATTCTGTGATTACCCAAGAAGTCGCAAGACTCCAAGAAATCAATAACATTAATGATGTTTTAATTTTTACATAAAAACAATGAAGGCTACAAATGACCTGCTATGGATCTTTCAAGAATTCTGTGCAGAAGGAGTTTTCTAAATCCATGCCTAGCTTAATTGTGGACTTCTGTGAAGTTGTCTTCTCCTTGGAGGCCACATTTGGTCTTCTAAGACACAGGAATCTTTTCAGAGATATCTCCTTTTTACTTATAGCTGGCTTATACCTTTTCTCTCCACATCTCTCTCTCTCTCTCTCTCTCTCTCTCTCTCTCTCTCTCTCTCTCTCTCTCTCTCTCTCTCTCTCTCTCTCTCTCTCTCTCTCTCTCTCTCTCTCTCTCTCTCTGTAGCAGGAGGAAAAGAAGGTGCCTCCACCGATACCAAAGAAGCCGCCACGCTCCCGGCTGCACCCGGTGAAGGACCGATCTCTGGACTCTGTGGACCGGCAGAGACAGGAAGCTCGCAAGAGGCTCTTGGCAGCCAAGCGGGCTGCCTCCTTCCGCCAGAGCTCAGCTACTGAGAGTGCGGACAGCATTGAGATCTACATCCCAGAGGCCCAGACCAGACTGTGAGGGCTGGGGCCACCTTTTCTAACCCTCCTCCAGGCAGAGCGCACAGCATTCTGGGATCTGCTGGCTGTGTTCCACGGTTTCTTCCAAGAGAGAAACACAAGGATCTATCCAGTCTCTACTTTTTTAAAAAAGAAGAAGAAGAAGAACTTCTGAGAAATCCATGAACTTCATACAAGACAGTTGAGAAAACTGAGGTTCTGGCCCTTTCACTCATCCCTCTCAGCAGGACTTGGCAACAACCAGCCTATACCACATGCTGTCCTCGGATCCATCCAGACCCTCACCTCCTTCCCTTCCTCTTCTTATCCCCTTTGCCTCCTGTTCCATTGGTGGGCATTATCCCTTCCCCTTTAAATCAACCCCGTATATGAGCTTTTCTCACTGTCCTGCAGGCTCGGGCCCCCTCCCACCACTCTGTCACTCCACCTCCGTGGGTTCTAGACCCATCAATATTTATATTAAAAAATATATATGTATATGTACTTCTATAAATATAACCGAAAGGGCAGAATCTGCCCCCAAGACCACAGCTGTGTTTCTGATGGCGAGAGCTTCTCGTCTCCTCAGGAGACCCTCCTCCCTTCCATATCAGCAGACCCCTTCTCACCACTCACGTGCACAAACCGTACAAAAATCTCTCTCAGTTTCCACCCACTCACAAATGTCTCGAGCTGGGATTGTCAGCAAGCAAACCAAGTCTTACATAGTGGTGAGGTCAACAGATCAGTGTTTTGGTGAATCTTGGCATGTCACCGTGGTTTTCCAAGGAGCCTTCGGGATAAAACTTCTAGAGAAAATTGCAAAAAGGGGGGGGATTCCTGGGTAGGAGAGTTCAGAATGTTATTTGACATTAAAGGGTTAGTGGTGCCCCCTCAAGGGACCAATATCTGATCATGTGCATCAGAAGGGACCTGTGGCCCAGACAGAAAGCCATGATTTTGCTATTCAAGAAGGAAGTTGTTGGTGAGAGTTCAAACAAGATCTAGAATAGTAGACCGGTGGTTATAAAGAATCTCTAAGAAGACTGAGGGATGTTTTCAGAGAGGGCTATGCTTGTGCCTCATTCATGGATTTTTCCAGGGGCCCTTCCTAAAAATGTCTTCCATTCATAATTCTTTTATGTTATGCTAGGGCCAAACTGAGCTTTTCAAAAGAATCACTGGAAATTCACTAAGGAGAAAAAAACGAAGGGTTACGTTCTCATATTAAGTCGATAGTTCTAGTAGCCTGCCACTTGGAAACACTCAAATGGCCCAGGATAAATCTAAGGCAGGTTTTCCCATCAGGTGTTCTCTTGATGAACTGGAGTACAATTCACAGCATGTCCAACCACAATAATTTGGGGAAAGGGGGAGTTGCAGTCCAGCAAATTGGAGTGGGATGAGTTAAAATGTTAGCTAGAGATACATAGCTCACAAGCAATGAAATATGAGATTTCTCATCTTCAGGGAATCACTCCATATTAACTGTCTGCTGTTGAAACCACGTTGAAAAGTTATCAGTGGTCTAAGATGCTCAGTTCCTTCACGTGGGGCACTGGCCAGAGTTTTTACTCCTTAGAATTACTTTCTGCAACGTATGTCCTAGATAAGATTTTCCAAACTCAGTTTCAAGAAGTTAGACTTCAGTTCCTAGAACTGGAGAATTTCAAATATGTTGGACTTCAATTCCTATTAGCCACAATGGCTGAGAATTAGCGAAGGACACCAGACAGTGGAAGTCCCATCTTAGAACAAACAAGTAAATTGTGCCCATCAATTCCACATGGGAAGAGACGATTTATCAAGGTTGAATAAGCTTATTTGGTAGAAGTTCCCAAGCAGAACCAGGAGTTCTGACAGCCACTAGGCTAATGCAATGAAAATCAGTAAGTCAGTTCATGGATATTTAAAACAGCATCAGTATACAGACAGTGACAGGACTGATCCTTACTCTCCTCTATTTAAAACAAAAAACAAGATCAATGACAAGACCAAGTTGCTGAGGGTGACTTTGTGACCTCGTTCCATGAGACTTCCTGGAAAGAATTTTTGAATGCTGGGATTATGTTGTATTACTAATTGAGACTTGTGGATTTAGGGCTCTCGTATTTCCTAGCTTATAACCAAAGACTTGGTGATACAAAAATGATAGAGGAAAGTAGGGAAGAACCAGGTTAGTTCCAGACAGGGTGGCATTGGGGTGGAATTTAGAGCCAGTGGTAGGACTGTGGTCAGATCAGAAAGTAAGAGAATGTTCTCAACCTTTAAGACACATGGAAACCAACTCCCAGAATTCCCCAGACACCGTGACTGGCTGAGGAAGACTGGGGATTGAAGTCCAAGTGTCTTAAAGTTGCCAAGAATGAGAAACCCTGTCTTAGATCTTGGATCCCAAAAGAAAAGGACAGCCTTATGACCATAGATCTGTGTTTTCTCCTGTTCTCAGCAGTTATTAAGAGGGGAGAACAGCAGGAAAGAGGGAAATGGGAAGTGAGAGCAAGGACCAACTAGGACATAGCTTATCACATTTATTCAAAAAAGATCCTTGAATTACCATGCCTCCAAAAAAAAGGAATAAATAACAGGTACAAAACTGCAAGCCATAAACAGATGCCAAAATGTTGTTCATTTATCAATGTTCCTAGTTTGTCGACAAAGAGTTACCAATCCCCATTGAATGGAGTATACCAGTTTGGGAAAAGTAGCATTAACTAGTTTTTGACATGCCCTCCGGAAGTATAAAATTATAAGTCCTATCACGTCCAGCCAGACACAGACCAAACCTTCCTGAGGTCGCCATTAGATCCAGGAAGGCTGTGCTAGCAGGATCCCAAATATCTGACTGCATCCACATAATACTTACTGAAATATCCCATTTGCTTGGTGTTTGCTGCATGTTGAAGCATAAACTAACCTAGGTTCACACAACACACTAAAGGTAATGGTAAAAGCAAAGGTTTCCCCTGTCCAGTTGTGTCTGATTCTAGGGGGCGATTCTCATCTCCATTTCCTAGCATAGGGAGCCAGCGTTGTCTGAAGACATTTTCATGCTCATGTGGTCAGCATGACTATATTCCAAGGCACACAGAACACTGTTATCTTCCCACCAGTGGTACCTATTGCATCTGCATGCTTTCTAACTGCTAAGTAGGCAAGAGCTGGAGCAAAGAATGGGAGCTCACCCTATCATGTGGCACTCAAGTCTCAAGCCCGGGCTGTCAAGCTCAGCATCTTTGACCTCTGAGCCATCATGCCCCCCTCATGCAACACAGTAAGCCACCCACAAAAAGAAAAGTGAAAACTAACCAAGCTTAATGATTGTGTGAATGCACCTGCAAGGTATTTATCTAACTTAGTTGGGTTTTTCATGTCTACACAACTAATGGATGATCTGTTCTAAGATCATCTCTCATCCCTCAGTTGCCAAAAGAAGTTACTAAAAACAAACATTTAAAAAAGATTGACAAGCATAACCGTAAATGTTACCTCTTTGCATTTAGTTTAGCATGGCAAAAGCCCCTGCAGGTTCTCTGGCCAGAGAGAGCAAATAGGTTGGTTTCTTTAAAGGATTCTCATGCAAGACAATTCTTAGCTTTTTCTACTGACTTCCAAAACCCATTCAAATTCACCTTTTGAAAAAGAGAGCAGAATCCTCCTGGGCTTATTTCAGCTTTGACTGTTATTACTTCTTAGTCTGATAGTTTATCTCCCAGAATTGTATTTATCTGGGTTTCTCTCCGGGTACACTAGTACAATCCTGCAGAGTGAATCGCATGTTGAACTAAGCCATAATATAACTGGTTTGCTTTGAAAAAGAGAGGAAAGACCCATTGTTGGTGAAGGATAAGAACAGTGCAGAAGACAAGGTTCAAAACAGACCACAAAGCCTTTCTTGCACATAGTCAATTCCCCAAAAGATGTCAAAGGCCAAGATTTTCTAATAGGAGGACATCTCATAAGGTTCCTGAGATCTGAACTGGGAAAGGTCCTGTGAGCTAGCACAAGACACTGGTGTCTTACCTGATGTATTGCATGATCTCAGATAAGAAAACCAGTTTTGTGACGTATATGGAATCCATAGACTCCATCCAGGATGCTATAATTATGTGTCATATTCAATCAGAATAGAGCTGAACGGGATCTTGGAGGTCTTCTAGTGCAATCCCCTGCTCAAGCAGAAGACCATTTCAGACAAGGGTCTGTCCAGTCTCTTCTTAAAACCTCCAGTGATGAAGCACCCACAACTTTTGAAGGGAAGCTGTTCCACTGGTTAATTGTCCTCACTGTTAGGAAGTTTCTCCTTAATTCCAGGTTGCTTCTCTCCTTGATTCGTTTCCATCCATTGTTTCTTGTCTTGCCTTCTGGTGCTTTGGAAAATAAGTTGAACCTCTCCTCTTTGTGGCAGCCTCTCAAATACTGGAACACTGCTATCATGTCACCCCTTAGGAGGCCTTCTTTTCTCTAGACTAGCCATTACCCAATTCCTGCAACCGTTCTCCATATGTTTTAGTCTTCATGCCTTAATCATCTTAGTTGTTCTTCTTTTTCTTCTTTCCATGGTCTCAATATCTTTTTTGTAATGTGGTGACCAAAATTGGATGCAGTATTCCAGGTGTGGTCTTACTATAGATTTATAAAGTGTACTAATAGGCATATAATAGTATATATAATAAGGGACGCAGTGGCTCAGTGGGTTAGAACGCTGAGCTTGTCGATCAGAAGGTCGGCAGTTTGGCAGGTCGAATCCTGAGTGCCGCGTAACAGAGTGAGCACCTGTTACTCGTCCCAGCTTCTGCCAACCTAGCAGTTCGAAAGTAAAAATGCAAGTAGAAAAATAGGGACCACTACGGTGGGAAGGTAACAGCGTTCCGTGCGCCTTTGGCGTCTAGTCATGCCGGCCACATGACCACGGAGACGTCCTCGGACAAGCGCTGGCTCTTCGGCTTTGAAACGGAGATGAGCACCGGCCCCTAGAGTCGGAAACGACTAGCACGCATGTGTGGGGGAACCTTTACCTTTACCTTTTAATATATATAATAGTCTTATAATATAGACTCTCTGTTTTTCATGGCTGTTATGTTGGCAATGTCTCACCCACAATAGGAGAGCATAGAGTCTGATCATTTGACCTGGCCTTTCTTAATGTCCCCCTTCCTTCCTTAAAGTCCACAAGAGAAGGGGGGGAAAGGAACATATTTCTGGGATATTATTCAACTCCGGCACCAAAGCATCCTCTGACAAAGATGCAAATATTGTCTGGCACATCAAATAAGAGAAGATAACTGAAAAAGATAATTAGGGATTATGACTCATACTCAAGCAATATAACCTGATGAAATCAGGTGGTTTTTCCACTTCTGTCTATCTGATGCAGACTAGGAATTTGTTTCAATATGAATATACACAAAATGAATCAGTGGTTAATTATTATTATTTTTTGGGGGGGATGAGGTTTGTTGCTGGCAGCCAAAAAAATCTAGAATAAGCCATCCTGCTCCTGTATCCCCCCCCCAGCTGTTATGGATTCTGCAGAGACCCTAAGAATTTTGCAAAACACAAAGATTTATCTACATCTGCATTAAGTGGCCCAATATAAGATTTATTACCTATTTTGCATCTTTCATGCTTCATTTTTAATATATCTATTAGCAATTCAGAGTGTATCCGACAAGCAAATCAATATTTAAAAATGAAACCATCTCAGTCAATAAAGTATGCCCTTCATTTAATACGTGTACAGAGAGGAAGGATTATAGTCCCTGGTTTTATATATTTTATATTCCCATGTCAGGGTAGTTGGAAGTACAGATTCTCAAGCTAACATGATGAGAAAAAGAGAATGGCAAACCATGTGAGAATCCAATAGTAATCCAAAAATGGCTGCTGACTTCTCAGAGGAAATCTAATTTTTGGCAAATCACTGTTTCTTTGTGTCCCTAATTTAAGGGTCAGTTTAGTGTAAATCAGTGTATCACATGCAAGCAAAGCTCCAGAAAGCTAAATGATGAATTAGCAAACCACAATTTAACCAGGAATGTTGCACAATTCAGCTAGTGCAAAATTTATGTCTTATTATGCCATGCAGACCAGTTAATAATGGATAAGTGTGTCACACAAATACAGCAATACACAGACACACACAGACACACAGACACACAGACACACACACACACACACACACACACACACATTGAGTGGCTAATTTTTTTTTCCTGTCAAGAACCAGAGCCTTAAAAAAGGAGCCCTGTTGGCGCATTAGTTAGAATGCAGCATTGCAGGCTAACTCTGCCCACAGTCAGGAGTTTGATCCTGATGGAGGTCAAGGTTGAATCAGCCTTCCATCCTTCCGAGGTCAGTAAAATGAGGACCTAGATCTTTGAGGGCAATATGCTGATATTTCTAAACCGCTTAGAGAGGTCTGTAAAGCACTCTGAAGTGGTATATAAGTCTAAGTGCTATTGCTAAATTCGTTTCTCTTGTGACACCACTTTAGTCTGCATGAGAATTTGCACTGAAACTCTAAACTGCATGGGGGGGAAAACATTACTGAAATTCACACCCTTGGAGTATTTTTTTCCTCAAAATATCTTTTTCATGCCTTTGAAAAAGGCATGAAATAGCGTAAGAAAACCCAAGAAGTGTGAAAGCAGGCAAATAAATAGGTTAATCTGAGAATTGCAGATTAGATCAATTCTGGATTGGAATTTGCAGCCCAGTTTCCTAAAGTTGGACTTCGGTCAACCTATACAGTAGTTCCTAGCTTCAAAGTCCAAAAATCTAAGTTGTTGGAAGGAAAGTTGATATAACAGAATAACAGAGTGGAAGGGACCTTGGAGGTCATCTAGTCCAACCCCTTGCTCGGGCAGGAAACCCTATACCATTTCAGACAAACGGCTGTGCAGTCTCTTCTTAAAAACTTACAGTGTTGGAGCATTCCCAACTTCTGGAGGCAAGTTGTTCCACTGATTAATTATTCTAACAGTCAGGAAATTTCTCCTTAGTTCTAGGTTGCTTCTCTCCTAGATTAGTTTCCATCCATTGCTTCTTGCCCTGACTTCATGAGCTTTGGAGAATAGCTTGACTCCCTCTTCTTTGGGGCAGCCCCTGAGATATTGGAACGCTGCTGTCATGTCATCCCGTCTTTTTTTTTTGTTCCATTAAACTAGACATACCCAATTCCAGCAACCGTTCTAACCGATATGTTATATACTGTAGTGAGCCATGCAAGGCTTTGCTTACATCGATTTTGCAAAACATTGATGTTTCAATATCTCAGATCAAGTCATCAAATTATTAATACATCAAATCAGATTTCACAATTAGATTTGGTCAACCGAAAGATCACTACGTGTGTTTTCACAGAAAAAACATTTTTGGAATCCACGAAAATCAAACCGATCCAATTTGAAGATTCAGTATTTTAAATTTTCAAACATAATCAGTTTGCTGAACTAGATTGGACAAGATCCTTACACCTCCTACTGAGCTTCATTTAGACTAGAGTTTAATTTAATGAAAAATTTGCATATCATTTTAGTCCGTTGTTTATAAATATGTGCTGCCACCTTAGCTCTGTCCCATGTGACACTTTAGCCATGGTTAAGCATGTTGTTTCCACCTTAACAAGACACCATTTCCAGCTATCTCTGTCTAGAATGTGAAACTAACAATTAATTTTGTCAGCCATGCATGACCATTGGCTTCTCTAACCCCTCAACATATTCAAGGAGCTGTAAGAAGGCAGAGTCAAGAAACTTAAAATGGCAACCATGATTGATGCAATTGACACTCCGATGGCTTTTTAAAAATTTATTGGTCATATTGGTTGTTTGTTTATTAAATTTATATGTCCCCCATCTCACATGCAACTCTGGGAGGCTTACAACAAAAACAAGATAAAATATAAAAATGATAAATAATAACCACCCGTCCCCTTGTGGTTGAGATGTGGAGCAAATATATTAATTAAATATATATAACGTTAAAATTAACAAAGATAGCTAAGGAAGGAAGCAATATACAGTGGGATGGAGGTGGTGTCTTCTCTTAATCCATTAACCACCTCCAGTATGGAACACCCCCATTGGGATGCCAGGCCAATTGTCAGAGCAAGGTTTTAAGGCCCTTCTGGATGGCCAAGAAGGTGGAGGTAAATTTCAGCTTGAGGGGTACAATGTTCCAGAGGACGGGAGCCACCACAGAAAAGGCCCTTCTCCTGGATCCAAATTGGCTGGATCCAAATTCCTTGGCTGTCGGAGTCCACAGCATGTCTCCTCTGCCAGCACAAGTGGGACAGGGCAATCCTATCTTTTTAATGCTTTTTATGCTTTTCTTTCCCCCATACCTTGACAACACTTTTAAGGAGATGCATGGAAGAAAAAACCCAAACATTCATGATACTGAATCAAAATGAGTTTCTATGTCTCTGTAGAGACCAAACTGGGAAAGACTTGGACAGACTGACTGCCAAACTAAATCTCACTCTTTGAAGTCCGATGGTCTTGTCATTTAGGTATCACTTTAGAATGGGGGCCCCTGTATCCCTTTCATTCCTGTTATTGGGTGTTGAGTCTTGGCCGATGGCTCTAAACTAAGCAGAGTCAGACCTGGCTCAGATGTGGATGGGAGACCCCATGATTCACTTCCTCTGACCTCTAAGTTAAGCAATGTCAGACCTGGCTCAGATATGGATGAGAGACCCAGGAAATGCTACTGCTGCAAACTAGATGCAGAAATTGAAAAACATCTCAGAAGAAAGCAGTAGGAACTACCAAAAAGAATGCACAATTGGGGTTTTATGATTATTAGGAATCTAGTTCAATTGGAAGGAATGTTTATTCTTGAAAAACCTTGGGGCAAATATCCAGCATGGAAGAAAAGCTGGCCCTTCATAGAACAGCTACAATAAAAGACACTGCACGGAGCATGCTTAACCAGCTCAGTTATTAACCAAGCAGTTGCCTTCATGGAATAGGAGAAGCTCAATGACTTACAAATTAATTTACTTTTTTTTTCTTTGGCTGTTTAGTGTGTTGTGTGAATCCAGCAAGTTTGGTTCCTTTCATGGTGCCTTGTTCTTTGGAAATGGGCTCATTCAGTACTCAAGTTAAGCATTTGTAAGAATGCAGCCAGCTGGGTTTCTTCACCTTTCTCCCTACCAATTCTCCCTGCAGCTTCCCTACACACAAACACACACACACACACACACCACAATGCCCATAAAAACCAAGAGGCATGGTGTGCCTACCATCTTTCCTTTTTTAGACCACATCTTGTGGACTCCATCGATAGACATCTTATTACCCCAATAACTTTTTCTATATTTTTCAAGCAGCTTATTAAGCCCTCTATTTATCATCTGTTTGTTTTTCTGTCTGTCCATCCATCCATCCATCCATCCATCCATCCATCACATTTATAAGCTTAGGGATCCACTGGAAATGAAGTTCTTGCTGAAATAGAACAAATTTCATTGCTTGGAAGTTCTTCTTCTTCTTCTTCTTCTTCTTCTTCTTCTTCTTCTTCTTCTTCTTCTTCTTCTTCTTCTTCTTCTTCTCCTCCTCCTCCTCCTCCTCCTCCTCCTCCTCCTTCTCCTTCTCCTCCTCCTTCGCTTACGGACACTTTGGACAAGGCCCACCTCCTATCCTTAACTCCCTCTCCCAAAGATCATTTAGCCGGGTTTTTTTTTAACAATAACCCATGTAAATTGAGGCAGATGAAACAAACCACTTTCAAGATTATGTCAAATTGCACCTTCCCACCCCCACCCCCCTGCACACACAGAGAGAGAGACACACATCTGTTCCCTTACAAAATTGTTGAACTTCCACTCCAGTGAGTCCCAACCAATTGTCAGACATTTTGAGAACTGAAGTCCCGAATATTTAAAGGCTTCAACACTTGGGGGGAAAACGTCTCTCTCTCTCTCTCTCTCTCTCTCTCTCTCTCTCTCTCTCTCTCTCTCTCTCTCTCTCTCTCTCTCTCTCTCTCTCTCTCTCTCTCTCTCTCTCTCTCTCCCCAGCAGAAAAGATACTGACACTTTGACCATCTTCCTTTAATCTTCCTTGTAATTCTGATCACCTATAGAAGAAATCCCCAAGTCATTAAATCTTTTACCAAGCATCAGGCTTTTGACAAATGCCTGCCACTCCTTGTCTGCTTGGCGGAAAAGTTGCTCCACCTAACCACAAAGCTTTCCTAAATCGGGGAGAGAGAAAAAAAAATCTTTTTTTCTTTTTTTTATTCAGAAAGCAACACTGCTCTCTGCTGGCATAGAAGTGCAGCAAGTAAAGTCTTCTGGCTTTCTGTGGCCAAACATCTGCCTGGCCTTCAAATCCCCTTCCTTCTTCTTAGCCTCAGTTACTTACAACCCAGCCAAAGAGGCCGGCTTTAGTCCATTATCAACATGGGACTCTCAAAAGTCATCCTTTAGGAAGCAAGTCCCCACAGTTCACAATTCATCTGAAAGGACCCTTCCAGATCTTGGAGCATCACCATCGCCCCACAAGAGAAGGCAGCCATCTGGTCTCCCGGTATTTTGGACCACAAGCCCCACAACTCCTTGCTGTGGTCCACGAGGGCTGGGGCTGCTGGGAGTTGCTATCCAAGCATCTGGAAATCTGCAGAGTAGCCCTGAACTTTCTTAGCATACCCTTTGCGGGCTAAGTTTGCATAATAGAGGTGAGTACGGGTTTGGGAACATCTTGGCAAGACAATATCCTGGTTCTTCTAGATTTGACACCAGCTTTATTTTTCCCAAATGCAGTTGGCTGCACTGTGTTACTCCACAAACGTCAACAGTGAGAGCTGGTTTGTTATCTGTACTTACAGGTAGTCCTCAACTTATGATCAATCACTTAGAGATCATTGAGAGTTATAATGGGCCTCCACAAAGCTAGCTACAAGACAGTTCTGAAGTTCTGATAACTTCAGATTTGATTTGCAACATTTTTGCCAGAAATCAACATTTACTTCTAGTTTCTGGCAAAAACCGCCCACACCAAACGATGGGTTCACTTAATGACCACTATGTTTGCTTAACAACCATCACAAAAAAGTCATAAAAATCAGGTTGTTCACATGATGACTCGCTTTATGACCTTCATGACTTACAACCAGAATGGCCAGGGTCAATTATGATCATAGGTCAAGGACTACCTGGTACTGCTTTTTTGTGTGGCTGTTTCTCACAGAGTACCACTGCAATTTCTAGCCCAGGGCTCTTCAGACTTGGCCCTTTTATCACTTGGAGAACTTCAACTCCCAGAATTCCTCAGCCAGCGTGCCTGTCTGAGGAATTCTGGGAGTTGAAGTCCACAAGTCATAAAAGGGCCAAGTTTGAAGAGCCCTGTTATAGCCCATTTGCCTTTGGGGAAAAATAGGGACCCAGTTAGGGGTCATTTTGAAAACAGGACAGCCCCCACAAGCCTCATTACCAGGTTATAAGGGATGGAGGGATGCAATTTTTTTTTCAGTTGCTCTTTTGTATAGGTGGATTGAAGATGTCAAATTGTGTTGGTCAAACTTGAAAATGATTGGCTGTGTTTTGGTATACATTTCTGCAAGCACTTTTTTTGGCTAAAACTGCATCTACAGTCAAATTGCAAAGAATTTTCCCTAGAAACCTGCAACTTTATACACTGTTTTCAGGAATAGGTGCATTTCTCATTCTGCACACAATTTTTTACTTCATGTATTTTTTTAAAAAAAATTGGTAAACAGCATTACATACTTTTTAAGAGGGCAAAATTCTGTTGTTAACTAACTTTTGGTTCATACATTGGGTCAAAAAAACAACAACAGCTCAGTGTAATGACAAATATCAACTAAATTACTTTCCCCTTATCCTTGCTGTATGGGATCCAGAATGTGGCTGATTGTGCTATGTCTCATATCAGGTCTGCTGACCAATATCAATCCATCCTGAAAAACTTTTAAGAAACCCTCCCTGGGCCAAAGGTTGAGTGCAAAACACTATTTCCAAAGGCTGAAACCAGATTCATTCATCCTTTTTTTATTTCTCTCAGAATGTTCCCATAATTCACATTAATTAAAAATACTATCATCCCTAATGTTGTAGTCTTCTTCCAATAAGCTTTCTTAATACAGGCAAACATCACTATAATGTCACTTGCTGAACATTCCCTTTAATTAGAAATCATCCCATCATCGGTCAAGACAAGGAACTCATAAGAATTGAAACTTTTTTTTTAAAGGCAATTGATTGTCTATTGATTGTTTGTTAAGGATTTGATTGAAAAACCTTCCATATCTCTTATCAACTTTAAAACAAACCCAGTTATGCCCTAAACTGCACTCGCTCATATGTTTCATCCCCCTGGAAATGTCCAGTAGAATGATTTCTTTGTCCTATATTTAGGACCAACGTAAGTAAAGAGGTAGTATTGTGCCATCAAATTGTTTTTGACTGCTAGCACTGCCTAGATTTTCTCCATTTTCTCTCATCCTAATTTAGAGAGGTAGCAGACTCCATTTTTCCCCCATGCGTTCAAAGTGGTGTTTCCTCCTGAATCAAAAGTTAAAGTGATGCAGGGGGGGGGAAAGGTTCTCCTACTAACTACTCCAAACTACTTTCCATTTTTCCTTTGCAAGGGGAAACCCATCCCAGATTGGTTCTGTGTGGGTGGGTGAAGTCCACAATGCTATCTCCACTTTCCCACATCTCCATTCCATTCCAAGGAAAATTTTCAGGAGAGAATTCCTCCCTTATTCAGATCAGGAATTATGGGAAACCAGGAGATTAAGAATGATGGAGAAATGTGTAAATAATTTCCAATGAACTCAACAGGAGCAGTTTCTGCTACCCACAACATTAAAATAAGCTTTAAAACAAAGTCAAGACAAATTTAAAAAGAAATCCTCAAGTACCTTGAACATGATATAAAAAATAAATAAATAACAGGGGGAGCAAACTTTCAGGAAAAGAGAGGACAGACTTCAGCACAGTATTTGGCTATTTCCATGAGGATCCCAACCTAAAGGATTCATACAAGAGCGTTCAGTCTTGTATACAGTGGGCTAGGAAATATTTTTTTTTAAATCCCATTTATATCCCGCCCTTCTCCGAAGACTCAGGGCGGCTTACAATCTAAGAAGCACAAATCAAATGTGCTTAGCAATAGCCTTCATTCTATGTATATGCCTGCTTATTAGGGCTTTCGCACACACCCCAGCGGCATTATTACAAAGTCAGCTTATTGCCCCCAACAATCTGGGTCCTCATTTTACCTACCTCGGAAGGATGGAAGGCTGAGTCAACCTTGAGCCTGGTGGGATGCGAACCTGCACTAATTGCAGGCAGCTGGTGTTACTTAAGGAGGCATTAGCCCACTACTCCACCAAGGCTCTCAATATCCTGAGAGAACTGAAATAGAAGACTTTTAGCATCTTGGTCTTTGGCCCTTGACACTTGCATTGGTTCTAAATGCGGCAATGAAAATTAACAGAGCATCAGTTAAATAGCCAAGAAATGTTAGGAATGTTGCTAAAAAATAAGATGATGTTTCTCAGGAAGAAGAGGGGGTTTGCACACACACACACACACACACACACACACACACACACACACAGACACTCCACCTCTATGTTGCTGCCAAGTTTAGTGCCAAAGCAACATCTGAAATGGAGATGGAGAATTGTGCTCAGGCAAAAAAAACACCCAAATTTTTTTCAGATCCTGAGGTAAACATTATAGAAAACAGCCATTTTTTCCTTTTCAGATGAGAGGGGGAGAGGAATGAGTAGCAGGGAGCAGTCATCTAAAGCAGTGACACTGAAGGGTTGAAACTATTCTTTGATTTCTCCCCTAGACCCCAAGTCCTCACACCACTCGTCCTAAGTAGGAGAACTGATAATAAGTGTTTGAGGAAGGGGATGGTTTTATTTTGGGGGTGGGGGGCATGCTGTGGATGAAATATCCAATGGGCTGAGAACTGGGAAGTCCTTGGTGCTCACTCAGCTTGATGGTTTTCTTGCAGATGTTTCATTACCAAACTAGGTAACATCATCAGTGCTATGGAAGGGAGTGGGGTTTGCTCTTATTTTTATACACTAGTGTATTCAAGTTTTATATACTATTAGTATTTAAAAATAAGAGCAAATCCCAGTCCCTTCTAGCACTGATCATGCTACCTAGTTTGGTAACGAATCGTCTGCAAGAAAACCACCAAGCTCAGAGAGCATCAAGGATCCCACAGTTCAACCCTGAGCTACAAATACTCTCTCCTACTGGGTTGAGAATGGTGGAAAGGCCTTCTGAAGAGCAGCCATGCAGGTCTGGTGCCCTCCACTTGAGATAGTGACCATTCCCATCACCCCAATAGCCAGTCTGCAGAGGTTGTTGAAAAAGCAGTCCATCACTCCTGGAGGTCATCCAGGCCAAAGGATGCTCTGTATCTCCAGGCCAATATCCTCCTAAACGGTCCTGAAAGTTTTCATCTCCCTTCTTTTTCTGCTCATGGTTTCCCAAGCCACTCACCTGTCACACCCCTAGAGCCATAGGAAAAGCATTTGGCCAATTTTCTATCACCACGAGAGGAAGCTTTTGCTAATGGGGAAGTAGGGAGAGGAGGCCCTCCAGCATCTGCGGTGAGTGAAGTGCTATCTCTGGAGGCTTCCAACCAGAGAGCCCCCATGCACTGTGAAAAATCTTTCTGGGGAGGGGGGAGCTGTGTTGTTGTTTTTTAATTCCATCCACCTCTTGAGTTGGAAGAAGCTCTGTCTCTGTGAGAAATATTCCAAGGAAAGCACGCAGCAGACACTTTTCAAGCAAGGCACAGGCCCCATGAAGGGACAAGGACTGGGCATCTCCTGAAAATGCCATGCCTGGTTGGGGCCACGGCCGGACTGTCAAGGACTTCCGACCTGAAGAACACTGGGAAATCACACGGGTAAGCAAGGCGCTCTTCAGCTTTTTTCAGAGCACAAGTCAGATCTCCCTGTTCCAGAGCAAACAGCCTTCCTCTGTGAGCTCTTTTCCTAAGGAAGACTTCCAAGTGACCTACAAGCACAACAGCTAAGCCTGCTTGCGTTATTTGGTCTAGTTTTCATCTATAACATTGTAGAACTGATGATGGTGATGATACAATGATGATGATGATGATGATGATGATGATGATGATGATATGATTAGAATAATGATATGATAATAATGATGATGATTATGATGATGAGATGATTAGAATAATGATATGATGATAATGATGATGATGATGAGATGGTGATGGTGATGATGATGATGATGATGATGATGATGATGAGATGATGATGATGGCTTAAAAAGTATTTATGATTCACCCTTCAGCCCAGAATGTCAATATACAGTTTTTAGAAACAATCAACCACCACCCCATTTACTAAGACACCCACTATGTAGCCAAACCTTCTGCTCATACTGTGTGCCTCTTTGTTGTTTCCTTTCTGGAGAATCGCTTGCTTGCACCTCTGCTTTCCGTACATCAGGGGTGACAACTCAATGCTCATCAGGCAGGTTGTTCGGATCCATTTCTGCAGAAAATTCAGTGCAATATGGACCACTGTTCAGTGTTAGGAAACACACTGGAGTGATAACCTTAAAGGACAAAGAAATTCCCCTAACCCACCTCCCCCAAAAACCTGGGGGTGGGAAAAAATATTCCTGCCTCAGTCACCCTCATGACTCAGCTCTTGCCATGTTGCACCGCTATCTTGCTTCCCATGACACTCGTCAAAATATGGCTTATGACCCAGAGCCAGCCACCCCATTCATAACAGCAAGGTTCCTTTGTAAGCTAGATACCATGGGCCCCAGATATCCTGGCCTTGCAACTCCCAACCACTTGGAAGATGCAAGTTGTTGATATTTGTCCAAAACAAAAACAAAAAATCTCTCTGTGATGAGATTTTCCTATACCACAAGAATCGCATCAAACCATTGTTGAGAACTGCAGTGCTGAACTCATGTATTATGGAATACTTTCTGTTCAGAAGGCTGACATTTAATTCTAATTGACGATACAAGATCGGGCTTCACTAAATCCGCTGGTGTCTCCTGCTGTCTAAGACATCTACTCTTACCTTATAAAAGAATATGAGCAGGTTGTCTGCAATAAACACAAGCTCCCATAATGTTATTTCATAATTACAATGTCGACAAAGGTATCGAATCTGAACAGGTCGACAAGCTCGCTCCAGACCCTCTGCTGTTTTCATTTTTTAAATACCCACCAAATATCAACCTTTTGAGGGAGGGGGGGTTTGTTGCTTAAAAAAAGAAATCAGGTAAGTCTTTAAAATAACCGCCCTTAAAATAACATTTCTCCCCCTCCCCAAAATTTTCTGGACTACTGTTTTGAACTAATGTTTGAATAAAATTCTGGAGAAAGTTCAATGTTGGCGTTGCTTGTCCACCTGGAGATGGGTTTTTGACAGACCCCAGCTGTTCTGAGAGGGCAAACGGGTTTTGCAGACAAGCTTATTTCAGCTCTTTAACAAAGACTTCCTATCCAGATATCTCCAACTGGGTTAGTCCAGGGGTAGAGGAAGGAGGGGGTTTTTTTTTTTGCTGTTGAAATAAACCTGATTGAATCATCCTTTCCATGGTTTCCACACAGAGCTGCCCCGTGGGATCTTCTCACCCTCGAGGTCAAACGTGTCCTACCGTGGAGAAACTTTAGCACAACCTCACATCTTAGCAACTTGTTAAAACTAGATACATCTCAGGAACTTTTCCCAGGAAGCAGGTCCGCTCGATTTGAGATCTGCCAGCAGCTAAAGGCACAAAGGGATTATTGTGTAGTGGGGTTGTGGACCGCGTGGCAATGAGAAGGCAGATGAGTACCGCATGTCAGCTCTTTATTTGTGGTAGACGCGTACTGAACAAAGGGGGTTAGCTGGACCCCTTATATACTTGGCTAGGTGATGCTCTGGCCAATCCATCCATCCGTATCTCCCGCCGAAGCCCTCTCAGCCAATCCAACCACAGCACAGCGCCCCCTGATGGTACCTGCAGAGCTGCTGCTCACACCCCATACATAACAGGGATCTTGGCCCGTTCTATCTCTGCCCTGATGGCTGGAGACCCAAGACGTGGTCACCTCTCACACTGGGTCTCGGTACGTAGCTTAGTTTTTAGCGATGTGCCTGAGAAGAAGAAGGCCTTCCCCTTGTAAGGCAAATAAACTACTGTACAGTAACTGTGCCATGTGGTTCCATTTTTATTGTAATGACTTTAGCTGTAATAATAATAATAACAACGATAATAATTCCAATAATGAACATAATTTTAAAAAAGTACACTTTGAATGTTACCGACCCAGAGCATTGCTTGGAAGAGCTTGATCAAGTCTGAAGTCTCACCTCTGGGTTTTTTTAAAAACCAGTGTTCCTCTCTGTGAGGCTTGGCCATTGGTTTGGCAAAGGCACCCCAAAAAAGCTATTTTGATGGTCCAAGCAGGCACGTAAGCTTTTCTCCTTTCAAGATGAGAGCTTTGGAAGGCATGGATAAGAACAAATGTCCTCCATGGATTTACATTCCGCTATCTGTTGGAACTTAACATGAAATGTCCCTACAGTCAACAGTCCACAGTTACAAACCAAGATTTAGTTTGATGGGAGAAGTGTTACTTTTCTATCCCACAACAGCTCCTTGAGATATGACCACAACTGGGGGGCAGAATTTCCATTGCTAAGCGAGGCAGTTGTTAAGTGAGTTGTGTTTAATTTTACAAACTATTATTATTATTATTATTATTATTATTATTATTATTATTATTATTATTATTATTATTATTATTATTATTATTATTATTATTATTATTATTATGCAGATCGCTGCAATTGTTGAGGGAATCACATGGCCATTTATTTATAAGTGTATTTATTTATAAAGTTGATTGGCTGCCTATCTTACCTCAGGGTAACTCATTAAGTGAGTCCAGCTTCGGAAAACTGGCCAGGAAGTTTGTAAATGATGATCACATCACACACACACACACACACCGAGAGGTTGCAACCATCGTAAATACACGCTGGTTGCCAAGGACCTGAATGTTGGTGACATGATTGTGGGGATGCTGCAGTGGCTGTAAGTGGCAGGACCGGTTGCAATCGTGCTGTCGTAGCTATAAGTGGTTGCTAAACGAACATTTGTAAGCTGAGGGTTACCCATAGATGCGTTTGGCCGCATTCCCTCCACACTATTTTGAGTGAGCTAGTTCTAATCTGAACTTCTCACCAGGCTCCAGATGCATAGAAACCTTGCTTAAGAATGAACAGCTTTCAAACATATAATAATAATAAAGTTGGAAGGGACCTTGGAGGTCATCTAGTCCAACCCCCTGCCCAGGCAGGAAACCCTATACCATTTCAGACAAATGGCTGTCCAGTCTCTTCTTAAAGATTTCCAGTGTTGGAGCATTCACCGCTTCTGGAGGGAGGTTGTTCCATTGGTTAGTTGTTCTCACTGTCAGGAAGTTTCTTCTTAGTTCTAGGTTGCTTCTCTCCTTGACTAGTTTCCATCCGTTGCTTCTTGTCCTGCCTTCGGGTGCTTTGGAGAATAGCTTGACTCCCTCTTCTTTGGGGCATCCCCTGAGATATTGGAACACTGCTGTTATGTAGCCCCTAGTCCTCTTCTTAGAGTAGACATTCCCAATTCCAGCAGCCGTTCCTTATATGTTTTAGCCTCCAGCCCCCTGATCATCCTTGTTGCTCTTCTTTGCACTCTTTCTAGAGCCTCAACATCTTTTTTTACATCATGGGGATGTAAAAAACATGGGGAATCTAATCCACTTCAGTATTTTTTCTTACAATCTCCTTTCTCATCTGCCATAACTGAGCCGTGAAATACTCCCATGCAGACAAAACAGTGACAAACAGAACCCTCCGTCCAAAAGTTTGCTCTCAACTCAAAATCAAAACTCACTGATTATTTCATATAAACCTTCACTTCTCTTTCCCGCTCCCGAACGTTTCCTTATCGGTTATTCTTATACTCAGCACTGGACTTTTGCCCCTTAGATAACTCTATTCAGTCACATTGACCACCGGCACCTCAGATGGGTTTTGTGCTATTTGTGACTATTTAGACAAAGGTAGCCAGATGAAGAAGGAGAGTGCAAAAGTTGGGTTGAAACTAAACATTAAGAAAACCAAGATCATGGCATCTGGCCCTCTCAATTCCTGGCAAATAGATGGGGAAGAAATGGAGGTAGTGACAGATTTTATTTTCCTGGGCTCCAAGATCACTGCAGATGGGGACTGTAGTCAAGAAATTAAAAGACGCTTGCTCCTTGGGAGGACAGCACACTAAAAAGCAGAGACATCACCCTGTCAACAAAAGTGTGTATAGTCAAGGCTATGATCTTCCCAGTTGCAATGTATGGCAGTGAAAGCTGGACCATAAGAAAGGCTGAGTGCCAAAGAATTGAGGCCTTTGAACTATGGTGCTGGAGAAGACTCCTGCGAGTCCCTTGGACTGCAAGGCGATCAAACCGGTCAGTCCTAGAGGAGATCAACCCTGACTGCTCTTTAGAAGGCCAGATCCTGAAGCTAAAACTCAAATACTTTGGCCACCTAATGAGAAGGAAGGACTCACTGGAGAAGAGCCTCATGCTGGGAAAGATGGAGGGCAAGAGAAGAAGGGGACGACAGAGAATGAGGTGGCTGGATGGAGTCACTGAAGCAGTAGGCGTGAGCTTAAATGGACTCCAGAAGATGGTAGAGGACAGGAAGGCCTGGAGGAACATTGTCCATAGGGTCGCGATGGGTCGGACACGACTTCGCAACTAACAACAAAGCCAGATGTTATCTGATAGCCTCAAACCTTGGAGCAGGAACTGGAAACATGGATTTAAAGAGAGAAAACTAGATCATACTGCCTCCTGGTGCTTGGAGTAATTAGGAAAAAAACCCCATAGGATATATACATTGTGTGAAAATAAAGCAGTTCCCACCTCCAAGCTGGGGGGGGGGCAGATGTTATGCAAAGCTTTGTACATAGGGGCACAACATCTGAATCTCTAACAGCTTAAAGGAGGCACTATAGATACCATCTGCTTGAAGGGAAACAGCTTTTCAATAATTTTCATTGTAGATGAATCAAAGAAGTTTGCTGGTCAGCTGCAGAGCTTACAAAATTCTATATATATATCTTTCCATTGTTCATTCAAATGGAATGCAATCGCAACCAACTGCACTGTGTATCTAGGAAAATATTTCCTGCTTCCCACACTGCAGATCCAGTTGGGGTGCTGGAGTGGTTCAATGGTTAAGATGCTAGGCTTGTCAGCTGGAAAGCCGGCAGCCTGGGTTTGAGACCCAAGCACCACGTGATGGGGTGAACTCCTGTTCTTGCCCCAGCTCCTGCCAACTATGCAAATGCAAGTAGATAAATAGGTATCACTTTGGTGGGAAGGAAACAGTGCTCCATGACGTCATGCTGGTCACATGACCACAGAAATGCCTTCGGACAGCGCAGGCTCAATGGCCTTAAAACGGAGATGAGCACCGACTCTTATAGTCTGCAACAATTAGCAGAGTAAATTCCACAGGGACTCCTTTGCCTTTTACACTGCAGATCCATAAATTCAACTTACAGCTAACCTTCTTTGTTAACTGGTTCTCAGCACTGACAACACTTCCCATCAATATCTAGTGTGTACATTTCTCATCCCAAATGTGTAACTTTTTCGCTCTTAAACACTTCATCCACGTGATATGTGTCTTCAGGGTTTGCACGCTAGCCTCACAGGTCCCTGGGCTCTGCTTTTTTATTATCTTTCTGGAATGTCTCCCCATTTGAACTCAAGAATAAGATTGACCTGAAAGCCAATTTGGTTTAAGCTAATGGTTAATTCACGGGGAGGCAGCGAGGACTAATCTTGCCTTAGGCATAGAAGGCAGCTGGATGACTTTGGGCTAGTCACTCTTCAGCTATAGGAAGAACTTAACTGGCAAGCTGGTCCCAAAAAAAGTTGCCAAGAAAACTTGGTGCATTAAAGTAGAAGCCTATCAAGAGGTCTTTCTGTTGGTAGGCCTCTGCCAATAAAAAGCCCTGAGTCCAGAACGTGCAAAATAAACCTTAAGGTAATTTCATCTGGTTGGATGGATGTGGCCTTCTCCCAATTATAAAGAAGTTAAGGAAGAAGACCTGAGGTTGGGTGGAACTCGGTTTTCTGATGGTATTGGCAGAGGTGGAGGCAGAGATGAAGGGACGGAGCGGCAGCTGGCAGTCTTTCGCACCATTGTCCATAAATCAGTCCTGAAGCGCTTGATGGAGAAGCAATAGATCAGAGGGTCGATGCAACTGTTTAGGCTCAGGAGAGCCACACTCAACATGTGAAGGTTATCCAAGAAGGATGGAGGACTACAGGCCAAACCCGACATTTGGTCAGTGACCCAAGGAACCAAGGAGAGGTGATAAGGTGCCACACAGACCACAAAGACTAAGAGCATGCCCAGCACCATGGCGCGTGCTCTGCGCCGGTGGCCACCTTGACATGTGCCAGCTGCAGTGGACAGAGTTCTCATGATAGACAAGTAGGTCCCCAGCACAACCAAGAAAGACAGAGTGAAGATCACCACCATAGCATAGGCATAGGTTCTATGGCCTGAGTGCTGCTCAAAGCATTTCAAGCTGGTGGACTCTGCCTGGTGGGTTTGCTGCTTAGTCAATGAAGGAACGGCACAAAGTAGGCACAAAATCCAGGCCATCACACAGCTGATCAGAGCCCCCTGGGGCCGGTTCAGAACCAGTTCTACCTTTACCACCGTACAGTATCGGTTCAGGCTGATCAAGGTCATGAAGGCCATGGCACTGTAGGTGGACAGATAGTAGATGGCTCCAGCCAAGCGGCAGAAGACTTCTGGAAGACCCCAGTGTCCTTTAGCTAGGTAGTAGGTGATCCAGAATGGCAGGGTGAGGTTGAAGAAGATGTCTGCCAAGGTGAGGTTGAGAAGATAGATGCGGATGGCTTTCCTGACTCGTCCATTCTGAAGGAAAACAAGCAAGGCTGCCACATTGCCAGGCAATCCCACGCACAACACCAGGCAATAAGTAGCTGGCACTAGGACAAACTGCAGAGGATCGTTGAGCTGACACTGGACATCTGCCAGCCCCACAACGGTGGAGTTGTTCATTCCAACACCCCTGGAAGACAGGAAGGTAAAGAAGATCAGGCCACAATAAAACAACTTAGAGGACAGCAAAGGTGGGAAAGGTGAAGTTCATCAACTCATTGAGATGGATGTTCATAGAAGTGGACAGATAGAATAGATTTATTTGTTAAAGTCCAAATTATATTGACATTTCAAAGTCTAGATGGTTTGTAAAACTTCCAGAAGTTCATAAATTGTCTCCAATTAACAATTTAACTCCAAATTAATTTTTGTTCTGAGCTCACCTGCTTCTATCTTCTGTTCTCTACCACTGGGGGATGAAGCACAGCAAGGCCAGTCAGGCTTATCAACCTAGAAAACACAGAGACACATAACAGAGAGAGAGAGAGAGAAAGTTCAGATGTGATGGTGAACGTTTGAGAGACCAAGTGCCCAAAACCCACTATGTATCATTGGCTGCCAGGTGGGCGTGGCCCATTGGGTGAGCATGGTCAATTGGGTGGGTGTGGCTGCGGTGGTAATGGTAGACTGGGTGGGACTAAAAAGTTCAATCAATTCCAACTTTGCGAGATCGTTTTTTGTTCCCCGTGAGAAGTTGAAATTGATTGATTGAACCTTTTTTTTGGCACACGGAGGCAGAGGCCTAAAGTGAAAAAATTTTTATAAAACCCAGCTGAAGGCCTAGGACTGGGGCGATGGTGCACGTGCCCATAGAGATGTCTCTGCGTGCCACCTGTGGCACCCATGCCATAGGTTCGTCACCACAGGGTAGGCGCATGGAGGGAGAACAGATTCGGAAGCAGGCAGGCAGATAGGCGGAGGGGGGGGTTGCAGAAGAGAGAAGGTGGTTGGCAACCACTTCTGGCTGAACTAAAGAAGAGGATGGATGTCCCAGGATACAACTGATCAGATCAAGCCGCTGATACAAAATGGGATGTTTTGAACGGTTGGACCAGTAGACAAACAAGAGAGTAGAAACTAATGCAGCACAGTGCAGAAGCTCTGCAGGGGAACAGGCCCATCTGCACACACACCCACTCTCCACTCAGAGAGCAAGATTTCTTGTCACAAAGAAAGGGAAACCACACTCGCAATCCAGAGAAGTTTTATCCGGCTTGCTTCCAGAGAGATCTCCCTATTCCCTGAACCCAGTTTTGCTGCCCAGGCATTTCTGATGGAGAAGTAGGAAGCACAGCTGCAAAGGGGTGGCCCCAGGCAGTAGACACCCCCATTGCCTGTCTTGGAGACATGGCTCCTGGCTCCACTCAGCAGCTGCTGGGGCTTAGCTTTGTGGAGGGTTGGGGGAAGTGGAAGGCTCTGGACAGAAAGGCTCCCCAGGGCTGAGACACAGTTCAGCTGTTCAACTCCCCCTCTTGCTGCTAAGGGAGAGGACAGCTGAGCCTGAGTAGGAGGGGGACAGGAGTGGCTGTTGCTCCCCACTCCCCTTCCTCATCAGCCCTGGAGGCCTTGGCTGAGTAGCAGAAACGCCACGGGAGAAAACATCCAATCCACGTTGCTTTCCTTCAGGTAAAATCAACCAAGTAGAAGCTGTAGAAGCTGAAGGCATTTGAACCCATACAAAATATGCATTCTCCGTCATTCCCACCACCACACACAAACACACCTCTGTTTACAATATATATATATACACACATATACATATACACACAAACACACACCCACATCACACCCACATATGTATATATTGCAATAGATAGAAGATAGATGAGAGAAATTAGAGAGAGATTTTTTTAATTCCATTTATATAGATGATATAGAGGTAGATAGATACAATTGATGATGGATAGATGGATAGATAGATAGATAGATAGATAGATAGATAGATAGATAGATAGGTAGATAGATAGATAGATAGATAGACTTGATGATGATGATGAAAGATAGAAATTAGCGAGAAAGAGAGAAAGAGATGATCAAGGGAGAGAGATGATAGATGATATAGAGGTAGATAGATACAATTGATGATGGATAGATAGATAGATAGATAGATAGATAGATAGATAGATAGATAGATAGATGATAGACTTGATGATGATGATGATGATGATGATGATGATGATGATGATGATGATGATGATGATGAAAGATAGAAATTAGTGAGAAAGAGAGAAAGAGATGATCAAGGGAGAGAGATGATAGATGATAGATATAGATACAGTAGATAGATAGATAGATAGATAGATAGATAGATAGATAGATAGATAGATAGATAGATAGATAGATAGATAGATAGATAGATAGAGATAGATAGATGATAGATAGATAGATAGATAGATAGATAGATAGATAGATAGATAGATAGATAGATAGATAGATAGATAGATAGATAGATAGATAGATAGATGATAGAGAGTTTTAACTGCCCTGTTTCTATCTGAACAGCTCATGTGTTTACCATACTTATCAACAACATGCAACCTCAACCAATCCTAAAACTAAAATTGGTCCTAGAAAGCTATCTCTCTTAATGCACCTACAGCAAACAGCAGTACAGGAACATTTGGTTAGTTAGTTAGTTAGTTAGTTAGTTAGTTAGTTAGTTAGTTAGTTAGTTAGTTAATTTTTAAAAATCCCAGATTGTTTTATTTTACAATGTCTTTCCTACTTAAATTTTGTAATCTTGCCTGGAGCCTGTGCATTCCGCAAAGTTCAATACTGAATAAGATAAAGTATCCTCGACACTCTTTTTTTTTCTTCCTAGCAATTTCCTGCAAATGCAGCAATTGCTTTACTTTTTCAGATCAACCCCACTATTCAAATGCTTTAGGAAAAAAGGCATTACATTTTTGGTCATACACGTGCTGAATTCAAAAGCATTTAAACAAACTTCTAGGCCTGAATTAGTAACATCATAGCTAAGAGTTCTGCTGCTTATGTGTTGGATTAGTTGATAGTAAAGTACAGGTAGTTCTTGATTTATGATTACAATTGAGCCCAAAATTTCAGTTGCTAAGCAAGACAGTTGTTAAGTGAGTTTTTCCCCATTTTACAACCTTTCTTACTACAGCTGTTAAGTGAATCACTGCAGTTGTTGTTAGTAACATGGTTGTTTAAGTGAATCTGGCTTCCCCCGTTGACTTTGCTTGTCAGAAGATCACAAAAGGGGATCACATGACCCCGGGACACCGCAACCATCATAAATACACGCCACTTGCCAAGCATTTGAATTTTGATCACATGACCACGGGGATGCTGCAATGGTTATAAGTGTGAAAATGGTCATAAGTCACTTTTTTCAGCGCTGTTGTAACTAAATGAATGGTTGTAAGTTAAGGACAAGCTACGAGGGCAGTTCAGAAGGTTATCAGTGACAGACACTCACAGATACAGAACTTTTACTATACACATTAGAAAACTACAACATTATATTACCGGTACTTTTCGACATAATCACCGTTCAAATTGAGGCACTTGTCATAACGTCTTACAAGGTTTGAAATTCCTTCGTAGTAGTCGCTTGGTGCCAAATCTGGGCTATGGGGGTGGATGATCAAAAACAACTCAACAGGACTGCTTCAAAAGTTCTTGGGTGCATCTAGCGGTGTGCCAGCAAGCATTATTGTGAACCAACACTACACCGGGAGTGGTGCCATAGAAAATCCCACCAAATGTGAAGATGCCAAAGGAGTACTGCTAGTGAAGCCCATGGAGTGTGGTTCGACCATCAATTCAGACGCCTACTGTGAAACGTTACGAAAACTCACAGCCGTCCATAACAAGTGTCGGAGCATGCTGACTTCCGGTGTGGCGTTGGTTCATGATAATGCTCGCCCGCTAGACGCACCCAAGAACTTTTGAAGCAGTTCCGTTGCGATGTTTTTGATCACCCATCCCCCATAGCCCAGATTTGGTGCTGAGTGACTACTACTCAGGAATTTCAAACCTTGTAAGACGTCATGACAAGTGCCTCAATTTGAACGGCAATTATGTTGAAAAGTAATGTAATGTAATGTAGTTTTTTAATAAAAGTTCTGTATCTGCGAGTGCCTGTCATTGATAACCAAATGGAGGTTTATTTCTGAATTGCCCTCGTATATGTGAGACAGAAAAATGCAGTGGTGGGATTCAACCAGTTCACACCAGCTCGGAAGAACCAGTAGCTAATTTTTTGTTGCCCAGGCCCAGAATGGACTTCCGGAAGCGACATCCACACAGAGAACCAGTTGTTCACATATTTGAATCCAACCACTGGAAAAATGGGTTAATTCAGGAATTCCAGTTGTATATTGCTTAGCCTTAAACCCAAACAACAAGCCTCATACATAGGCACATTTGCTGATTTATTTTCTTATATATTCATGCAATAGAGAGTAAAATACCGTACAGGTAGCTCTCTACTCACAACCGGAAGCATGTTACTGCAAACACTGGGTGTGGTTAACAACCGCCACAAAAAGAAAAACTGTGAAATCAGGTCAGTCGTGTGATGTTTTGTTTTACGACCGTCACAATTTACGACCGTAACGGGCAGGCTCCATTATGTTCATAAGTCAAGGACTACCTGCATATTAAAACTGTTTGAAAAACCCTTCATACTTGACAGAAATTGGGAGGGGGGGGTCCATCAGATGGTCCCTTATGTACATAACATACTTACACTATCCCTTTTTGAGACAACTGTACTTTTTTTTTTCAAAAATAATCCTTGCTTACTAACTTTTTTATCCAGTTTTTCAACCTTAGATGATCTGTTCTTTTATTTTTGGACAATATAATTATCCTTTAATTATCCTTAAATATAAAGAAGAAATAGATTCACTGATACCAAGCAAACACCCTCTTTCAAGGTGGCCAAGTTTTAAACCTGCTTGTGCTTTAGCGCATTAAGCTTCAGCCCAGCCTGTTAAAAATATAAAGTGGAAATATCCTGATAGATCCAATCACACCTTAACTTCTGCTGTCATTGGTAAGGAAAATAGCTGGCAATGCTGATGGATTTGCTGCCTGGAAACAAGTACCAGTGCAAAAAAAAGCATTTTTAAGACAGAATTCATTCATTTTTTTTCATTCATACCTAGCAAATCTTCACTCAGGTCTGTCTGTTTTCAGAAAGTGCTTCTCCCAGTATGTGAGACATCACAACCCCCTCAAAATGTAGTTCTCTATGCTGCTGCAGTTATGAATGTCTGTGGTGATTTGTCATGACTGAGTCATATATTTTTTGCACCAGCTGGGGGATATTCTACAGGAATAAAGCAGGCAGGTGGGGAACAGTTGTTATTTTATTCATAAAAGAAAGTAAAATCCGGCCTTAGCCACCAGAGGTGGCGTCTAGAGCAGTGTTTTTCAACCACTGTTCCGCGGCACACTAGTGTGCCGCGAGATGTTGCCTGGTGTGCCGTGGGAAAAATTGAAAAGTAATTATAAAATACTTTCTTTGTGTTTATTTGATTCCTATTCAAGAGAATTACTTTATATATAGTCAATATAGGCACAGAGTTAAATTTTTTAACATTTTCTAATGGTGGAGTGCCTCGTGATTTTTTTCATGAAACAAGTGTGCCTTTGCCCAAAAAAGGTTGAAAAACACTGCTCTAGAGTCAACAGTTCCCCTGGCCTGTTACATGTAGATGGAAAGATTCAGCACTATCCACAATGGAGAAATGGTTGGTGAAGATGATGGAACTTTCAGAGATAGCTAAATTGGCTTCCTTGATCAGAGAAAAGACAGCATCTACATTTATGGCTGACTGGAAACCTTTATAACCTTTTTGCACCAAAAAAAAATGAAGCTATGATTTATCAGAATAACAAAATAATAGAGTTGGAAGGGACCTTGGAGGTCTTCTAGTCCAACCCCCTGCTCAAGCAGGAGAACCTATACCATTTCAGACAAATGGTTGTCCAGTCTCTTCTTAAAAACTTCCAGCGTTGAAGCACCCACAACTTCTGGAGGCAAGTCGTTCCACTGATTAATTTCTTCTAACTGCCAGGAAATGTTTCCTTATTTCTAGGTTGGTTCTCTCTTTGGTTAGTTTCCATCCATTGCTTCTTGTCCTGCCTTCAGGTGCTTTGGAGAATAGGTTGACCACCCCTCATCTTTGTTTGCAGCCCCTTAGATATTGGAACACAGCTATAATGCCACCCCCAGTCTTTCTTTTCACTAGATTAGACATACCCAATTCCTGCAACTGTCCTTCATATGAGTTAGTCTTCAGGCCCTTAATCATCTTGGTTACTCTTCTCTGCACTCTTTCCAAAGAGTGGAAATTAAATTATTGTTTTAATGATCCGACAGAATAGATTATAAAAAGGAGAGAGTTATGTTGTAACTACCGAACAAGAGAAAACTTATAATTATACTTATAATTGCCTGCCAGCATTGAAAGTAGTGCCCCCAAAGAAGTGGTGGGATTCAAATATGTGAACAACTGGTTCTCTGTGTGGATGCCGCTTTTGGAAGTCCGTTCTGGGCCTGGGCAACAAAAAATTAGCTACCGGTTCTGCTGAACCGGCGCAAACAGGCGGAATCCTACCACTGCCGCAAAGGTCCTGGAAGTATTCCTCAGTGACCAAGCTGATTTTATTACTTTTTTTATGGAAATCATTAAACAAATCTGTGGTCATTAAGCAAATGGCACAGACATTAACTGAACCAATGGTTTGCTATGGGTGTGATTTTGCCAAAACGCAGAAGTACAGTTAGTGACAGTTTTCTGCAGAATATAGTAAAACGTATCACGTGAATGCGGGAGACCGCAAATGGCCATAAATGCACGCCATGTTGCTGAATGCCCAAAGTTCAGTTCACTTTACCCCAGAGGGGGTCTGACCCTCTGTCGTCCTCAAATTCAGGTTTGTAAATCCCCTTTTTCAGGTCAGTCACACCTGTCGAATGGTCACCCTGCAGCCGATCCTAAATTGAGGACTGCCTAAATAACGATGGATGTGAGTGAGGCACTTGCAAGGATTAAAATCACATCCATTGAACAAACAGTGCAATACAGTGCCAGTTATAGAAGAACTGTGCGTTGAAACCCAAAAGCGAAATCGTATTCAGTCCTAGAGGGCAAGATCAGACTGGAGGCTAAAGATAAAGAAATTAAGATCAGATGCAAGTAATTTAAAGAACACGAAAGGGCCAACGTGGAAGGGTGCAAGGATCAAGATGAGGTAATAAAAAAATTTTGGCTTTGCACCAGAAAAATTGAAAAGGGTTTGGAAATCATAAAGCAACAAACAAAGCAACAAACTGCTAAGCTTGTAAGCCGCCCTGAGTCTTCGGAGAAGGGCGGGATATAAATGGAATTAAAATAAAATAAAAAACAGCAATAGCAGTTGAAAACTGAATGCTACAAGGCATGAATCAACCAATTTAAGCAAAATCAGCTACTGCAATCAGATCAGAGGCCATTCTACCAGAGTATAAATGACAATGAAAATTCTGAAAGTGGGAAACATGGTCAATGGCGAAGGGGGGGGGGTTTGAATGCTGTAGGCCAGCAACATCTGGAGCCGAAGCAGGCACTTCTGCAGGTGTCAAAACAAAACAAAACAAAAAGCCAACACTGCTACATGTAAAAGAAAAAGGGGGTGGCGGGGGTGGCAGGATTTTGATTGCATGGCGATAGGCACCATGTTGATTTTGTGAATTCTCCTGCAGGTGTGGCAGCACACTTGGACCACTGAAAGCAAAGGCTGTGAGGAACATTCCCCAAAGGGCTGCTGTAGAAGAATACATATCTAGAAGGCCACTGGAGCCTGCTCCCAAAATAGAGTCTACAGTCCCATGGAGACGCTTTTTTCAAAAGGCAACTGGACCGTGCTTTTTTCCTTGAGAAGAAGGCATTTTGCTTCTCATCCAAGCAGCTTCATCAGTTCTGAGCTTATGGTGGTGGGACGGAGGGGGGAATGGAAGGTTTAGTTCTGATGATTAGTTCCATCCCTCCCCCACTATCCAGTCAGAACTGATGGAGCTTCGTAGATGAGAAGAGAAACGTCTTCTTCCTCGAAGTAAAAACACAGCTCAGTTGCCTTTCGAAAAAGCACCTTTGAGGGAACCATGACCTGCATGACAGAGAATCTCCACAGACAACCCCGTGGAGACTTTTGCAAGATCTGAAATTTTCCCTTAGTTGAGGAACTAGGTCCGTCTGGTCTAACTAATCACTGTCAAATCTCTTTTCTAACGAGACAGGACTTTCTCTAGGGAACATGGTATCTCTACGTCTAACAAAGAGAAGGACCAGGGGATGACATGACAGCAGTCTTCCAGTACTTGAAGGGCTGTCACATAGAAGAGCGGGCCAACCTATTCTCCAAAGCACCTGAGGGCAGGACCAGAAGTTAACAGGTAGAAGATCATTAAAGAGAGATGTAACCTAGAACTAAGGAGAAATTTCCTGATGGTGAGAACAATTAGAATGGCTTGCCTCCCAAAGTTGTGGATGCTCCATCACTGAAGGTTTTCAAGAAGAGCCTGGACAGCCATTTAACAGGGATGCTGGCTGGGGAATTCTGGGAGTTGAAGTCCACAAGTCTTAAAGTGGCCAAGTTTGAGGACCCCTGGTATAGGGTCTCCTACTTGAGCAGAGGGTTGGACTAGAAGACCTCTAAGGTTCTTTCCAACAGTGTTATGCTATGTTCTTTTCTCCAGATGTCTGGTTTACTTCCAGCACAGCAGCTTCACATTTATTTTAGATGGTATGGAGGGCTATAGGAAGAATTTCTATTTAAAAAGTCAGGTGAGACAGCCTGACAGATAGAAGCTCAAGCGTTTGCATGCAGAAACAACACACTGTCTACCACCGATGTAGCTGTTGTATTACAAATGACAGTTTGCCCGGCAGGAGAAATAAAATCTTGATATTAAGGATGCAGGTGAAAAACATCCTTTATAGCTTTTTCAACAGCATCCATCATCAATGCTTTGAACACTTGAAAGACATTTTTTTAAAAAAAAAAAAGTGGGAATATTGCTGACAGGCAAACCTCGAAAAACCTGACACATTTCTCTCTCTACGACTCTCCCCCTTGCTGAAATCTAAGATGATGCTTCTAGGAATGTCGCTCACAGCCTTCTCCCTCATTATCCACTCTTTGCTTCCTTCCATCTTAGAAGAGCTGATAGCAAAGCCTTCTTCACTCAGAGCTCAGTGTGAAAAAGTAGGGCAAGGTAGTGAGTGATTCAGAACTGGAAATCAGAGAAGTGCTTAACAAAGCATTCTGGACACACACCCAGGGTAGTTTGAGAAGTTTAATGGGCCCCAAAAGGTGAATAATCAGTGTTAGATCTCCAGAGAAAGTATTTCTTTGAATGTAGTTATTTCTGGAGAAGGAGTTTAGTTCTGCTTGGCTAGTTTACATCATTGAGTTGATTTTGCCCAGGCTCAACATCTAAGCAGGGTTGGATCTGGTTAGAATTTGGATGGGAGACCAGCAAACAAAAAAACCAAAAAAGCTCAGAAACACCCCCCTCCCCACAACCCACCCTAGTTGTATTCCTACAACAAACTTAACCAGGTAAACTATGATCCTAATAGTTATATTAATCCAGCGTGCAAAGATTGGATAACTTATGCTTAATTTGCATGCATTGTGTGAATCTGACAAATCCAGTAACTAGTTCGGTAACCAGGTTAAGTATGTGGAATGAATGCAGCCAAAGAAATTTTGAAGCATGCAGGGGGAAAAGGGAAAGCAACTTGGAGGACATTGAAAATTTCAGCACAGTTTATTATATTCCACTCTTTCTCTGATGGTGTGGCATGTTAGCATGTATATATGTGGCATGTATATATGTACATGTATTAAATTTGGATTGCTAACAAAGAATTAAAGGGAGACTGGTATAGCTATTTCATGCTGCTTTGCTCTCATCAGCCAGCCACACCCTTCCGAGATTCAAACCTGGGCTGCTTGCACGTTAGGCAGTTGTGTTAACCTTCTCCCCATATTTGGGTCAACTGGGTGCATCAAAAAAACACTCAAGACATATGTATATATGCATATGTGCATGTATGTATGTATGTATGTATATATGTATAGAGAGTGGCATGGTGGCCTAGTGGTGAAGATGCTCACCTCCCACTCGGAGGGCTTAGAGTTTAATCCAGGGGTCTTCAAACTTGGCCCTTTTATGACTTGTGGACTTCAACTCCCAGAATTCCTCAGCCACATGGCAACAGGAACAGGAAGGGCATCTGGCCAGTAAATGTTCAGCTACACACACACACACACACACACACACACACACACACACACACACCTGAAGGAGAAACTAGAGAGGGTGTGGAAAGTGAAGCCAAATGGTCCCAGTGGTGATAGGGTCTTTGAATCGTAAGCTGGCAGAGTAGCTCCAACAGATCCCAAGACGAACATCAGAGCTCTCTCTGTCCAAAAGATGCAGTGCTAGAAGCAGTAATATTACTTTACAACCTTTGACAGAGAGAGAGAGAGAGAGAGAGAGATGGTGGGTGGGTGGGGAGGGAGAGAGGGAGGTAGATAGGCAGACAGGCAAGGATGGAATCACAGAATAACTTGATCAAGGGCTATAATGTGCATAAAGGTAAATCTGAGGAACAGGAACAGGAGGAAGAGCCACAACCAAGACAACCATCAGATAAATGAAATCTGAGTCCTGGGCAGATTTGTAACCTGAGAAAGCATCTCAGACAAAACCTCCCTAGTTCTCCTGAAGATAAAGGGGGGGGGGGGCAAACAGATTCAGAGGATTCTGTTCCTATAAACCTCTAATAAAAATAGTGCAGTTATTAGCATGCATGCTTTTGGTTTCATAGTCTAATCCACCTTGCAAGGTTGACAAGGACCTTCCCAAGTCAGAACCAAGGAATCATCTGCACATCAACTTTCCCTAATCCAGTACAGTGCCCTCCAAGTATTTTGAAACTGCAGATCCCCAAATACCCATAATAACCCGCCTTGCCTGTACTCAATTAGCCCCTGAGGCTCTCAAAGATTCTTTTCCACTTGCCCCAACTTCTTTCCCGATATCCTTTTGCTGTCCTGTCATCTCACTGAGGTTCAAACCACGCTTATCTATACTGATCTTCAGAGAGCCCTTTCCCTCTGGTCCCAGCAACGCTTGAGGACACCCTCAAGCCGTATACAACTTATTTGGCTTTCTCACCTTTCGCCTTGGAAGAAAACCAGGACTGAGCAACCTGAAACAAAAGCCAAAGCAGGAGCAGACAGATCGGCTACCAGAACAGGGAACGGCCACTGTCATGCCGTTGTACTCAAAGATGGTTGGTGGAGAGCAGTTGGACTCAGCAACAAAGAAAAGCCTCAAAGGAGCGTCAAAGCAGCCTCAGGAAGCTCGGCTTCCCCAGCACAACAGCTGCTGAAGGAGGCCAGGAAGGAGACAGAGAGGGAGAGATCGAATTTAAGAGCTTCGGGGAGCTTTCACAGAGGCGTAGCATCAAAGGAACCTTGAAGTCTGGGCCACAGCCGCTGAAAAAATGCCTTTCGTGGGCATGCTGCAATACGCAAGGAGGGTGTGGGACAAAAGAGGGAAGGGGGATCGGCCTGGATTAATCTGCCAAGCATCTTAAGAATTTTTTTCCCCTGCATGCCACTCACGCAGGAAGGCAGAGGAGTGGTGCAGAAAATGAGACAGAAAATTAGCCCTTGAGTCTATATTTTTTCCCCAATAAACCTAGAAACATACCTCTTGGCTCTGGTTTGCACAACACCCTAGATTAGGCAAAAAAAAACCCAAAAAACACAATAGGATTAGGATGGTGGCGGATAACAAGTTGTGCAAAGCCGGCCTGTTATATGAATCAGACCAGCACAGTAACAAGAGATGATCTAGATAGTTATGCAGATCGAGAGATTACCTTTTGCTGAATGAGTTTGCGCGTGTTCCATGAAGCTGAATTGGGTGTGCAAATAAGATGGGTTACATATCCGTATTGATTGAATAGAGCACAATCGGGGGATTCACCAAACACAAAGCAAACACTTTTATGGTTTAACAAAGAGGTCCCCAACCTTTTGGGCACCAAGGACCGGTTCTGTGGAGAAAGGTTTTTCCGCGGACCGGAGGTGTCGTGGTTTTGTGTGCTGCCTGCATCCCACACATGGGGCTTTGCTTGTTTGTGCAGACTGGTTGCTGGCATGCTGTGGCCCGGTACTGGTCCACGGACTGGGGGTTGAGGACCCCTGGCTTAACATCTTGAATGAACTGTCTTAAAACAGTCTTAAACTGTCTTAAAACTGTCTTAAGAAGAGTCTTAAAAGGAAGACAAACTGTCCTTTCGCCATTTTGATAACAATATTGCTCAAATGCATCACAAACAACAAATCTTCAAATTTGTTACTAAAATCCTACGTGTGTGTGTGTGTGTGTGTGTGTGTGTGTGTGTGTGTGTATAAACGTGAAACCTTAATACATTTTAACATTTTATTTCCAGTAACAAGTTTCACAGCACTTTGCCGCTAAGATGCTTTCCGGTCTTCGACTTACAACCGTTCCATTTAACAACCAGTCAGTTTATCACAGAACTGGGAAAAAGTGACTCGCAAAAGCAGTCCTTGCAGTTATGACCGTCACAATATCCTTGAGGTCGTGTGATCCTATTCCAGCACTCAGCATATTTTTTTAAGGCTGCAGCTCCCAAGGTCACATGATCACCACTTCTAATCTTCCCAGGAGGCTTCTGACGAACAAAATCAGTGGGGGAACCCAAATTCACTTAAGACCACAGGGGGGAAAAAAAGTTGTAAAATGAGGTGCAACTCGCTTAACGACCGTATCACTTAGCAACAGAAGTCCCGGTGCCAATTGTGGTCATAAATCGAGGAGTATCCATATTTATGTGTATGATGCTTGAATGTTAGGATAAGGAGGCACTCTGCAAAATATTTTTGTAGGAACGCAGGAGAGAATTACATTAACACTCGGCAAACGTGCAGGTTGGGTCTTGTGCCTTCAGCCTCATCTACAAGTGAAACTGGCAAAGAAAATTTGTTTGGGCTGGGAAGACAAGGAAGGGAAAGACATGTTGAAGGTAAAGAGAAGGTTGCTGATATCAGCATACCATACCCTACAGCTCTGGTGGCGAACCTATGGCACGGGTGCCACAGGTGGCACGCAGAGCCCTCTCTGTGGGCACGTGCGCTGTCGCCCCAGTCCTAGGCCTTCAGCTGGGTTTTATAAAAACTTTTCGCTTTAGGCCCCCAACGCCGTGTGCAAAAAAAAAAAAGGTTCAATCAATAAATTTCAACTTCTCGCAGGGAAAAAAAAGATCTCGCAAAGTTGGAATTGATTGTCCCATCCAGTCTGCCGTTACCACCGCATCCACGCCCACCCATTGGGCCACACCCACCCAATGGGCCATGCCCATCCGGCACCCAATGATACATAAGTGGGTTTTGGGTCGCAGTTTGGGCACTCAGTTTCTGAAAGGCTCACCACCACTGCCCGACAGGTAGTCCTCAACTTACAACAATTGAGCCCAAAATGTAGCCTTGGTGGAGCAGTGGGCTAATGCCTCCTTAAGTAACACCAGCTGCCTGCAATTATTGCAGGTTCGCATCCCACCAGGCTCAAGGTTGACTCAGCCTTCCATCCTTCCCAGGTAGGTAAAATGAGGACCCGGATTGTTGGGGGCAATTAAGCTGACTTTGTAATAATGCCGCTGGGGGGGGGAAAGCCCTAATAAGCAGGCATATACATAGAATGAAGGCTATTGCTAAGCACATTGGTTTGTGCTTAAATTGTAAGCCGCCCTGAGTCTTCGGAGAAGGGCGGGATATAAATGGGATTAAAAATAAATAAATAAGCAAGACAGTGGTTAAGCGAATTTTGCCCCATTTCACAACCCTTCTTGCCACAGTTGTTAAGTGAATCACCACAGTTGTTAAGTTAGGAACGTGGTTGTTAAGGGAATCTGGCTTCCCCATTGATTTTGCTGGTCAGATGGGTCACAAAAGGGGATCACGTGACCCCCGGGACACTGTAATTGTCATGCATATCAACCAGTTGCCGAGCATCCGAATGTAAATCACGTGACCCTGGGGATGCTAAAATGGTCATAAGTGTGAAAAATGGGCCTACGTCACTTTTTTCAGTGCTGTTATAACTTTGAATGGTCACTAAATGAACAGTTGTAAGCTGAGGACTACCTGTATTTCTCATTATGAGTTTATTAGTTTTTCAGTTGCAGATGAATTTTCTAACTAATGTTCTTTAGGCGTCTACACTTTTATAAACTTTTTAAAAGTACTTGCACTTTAAATATTATATTTATAGTGTTGATTATACATATCTAGGGTCCATGTCGGTCAGAAGTTAAAATTTGCTGAGTCTATTCTATTATTTCCATGTATACACACACACACACACACACACACTGTAATCATGCAATGTAGATCTTATTGGATGTAGATCCAAAACTGTTCTCCCATAGCCAGTGCTTTGATGTGATATGTAGTCCTTTTTCTAATGTTAATTCAGTTGAACTCAGGACTGCCCCCGACCTTCGCTCATTTCGCCGGGACTTGAAAACCTGGTTCTTAGAGCGGTTTGGCCCAGACTGAGGGGTTTAAACTAATTTAATTTAATTGGGTTTTAGTTAACTTCAGGGATTGTAATTTAATCATAGTTTTTAATTTTTTAATTTTTGTATGCTATGTATTTTAATTCTCCCTGTAAACTGCCCTGAGTCCTACGGGAATAGGGCGGTATATAAATTTAAATAATAAATAAATAAATAAATAAATAATATCACTGGGTCCCTAAGAAAGCAATTGTTCAGTCAAAATGTGTTCACCCCATTGCCTTGAAACCTAAGGTGGCCAAGTCTCTGTGAAGTTGATTGCTCATAAACCAGAAGGGGTTAGGTGATGGCCAAAGATCTCTCTCTTGCCACAAGCTCCAGCTTCTGAATTTGTTTGGCTCCTTTAACCACCCCACAACCTGGTCAGTTAAGAGGCAGTCTTGAATGAGGGTTAGCCTTTCAGCCAAACAGGTTTGAGAAGAACACTAAAACACCTGGGTTAAATGCACTCTCTCTACATTTAGAGATGGATCACTTTCCACTGGAACCTGGTTTTTCAGTGTGTTCAACTGATCATACTGTAATTGAACACAAAGACTGGGTTCCTTAAGACACTAAAGAATCGAGCATAAGCAAGCTCAGTATGTGGCAATGTAACTGCTACATTTGTTAACTGGTTAAGTGTGTTGTGAGAGCACAACTACCACACATTAAAACTTAGTTTAGTGGCACATCCATGCCTTCTAGAGATACATCTTCAGTTGGGCATCACTTGGGTTAAGATTAAGAGTCCACTACAAATTTTATTCATACTCAGGGAGAAGTGTTTTATTTTTAAAAAGTCTACAACGGGTTTTCCTCTAATATTCCCTCCATAAAAAAATAGTAATAATGAAAAATGGGTTCAAAATGCAGAAACAAGTTAAGCAGGTGTTGAAACAATTCCTACAAATCATTCAGAGGTCAAAACTAGCATCAAAAAACATGAGCCAAACAGTAAACCCAGCATAAAAGAAAAGAGTTTGCGGTAATAATTTTAAAATGTTTGGTTGAATGTAACCCTTTGGCTGACAAAATATTCAAGGTGAATGAGACAAATAAGCAAATGGAAATAATGAATCCTTGTGAGAAGTGAACAAATACATTTCTGACAATTTTAAAGCGCCAATTCTATTGTTGGCATCATTGTGATTTTACAAAATAACGGAATCATTTTCATAGGCATAGAAAATGTTATACTTTTCATTTCTTCCTAACAGACGAATGTTTTCCAAATATTTTTTCCTACTCCATGCCTCTTTGTATGCAATTTTCAACAAGTTACATATTGCAGTCTTCCTATCATTTCCCTTATACACACAATTCTCTCCACCAGACATATTTTGGTATGCAACGTTTGATTGAGGACCAGCGTTGCAATAGCTGAAGTACCCAAAGCTAAATCATCTTCAGATGTGTATATGTCGGTTCCAGAAGTACAAATTAAGTGGTGAATAAATGTTAGTTCCCTAATTGGCCATTCTGGAGTTGCATAAGAAAAACACAGTCAAATCTCTTTTCTAACTTTCTCCAGGGAACCAGAGATGTCTAACAAAAAGAAGGATCAGAGGATGACATGATAGCAGTCTGCCAGTACTTGAGGGGCTGACATACCCAAGAGGGGGTCAACCTATTCTCCAAAGCACCTGAGGGCAAGACGAAAAGTAATGGGCAGATCATTAAAGAGAGAGGCAACCTATGACTAAGGAGAAATTTCCTGCCAATGGGAAGTTAATCAGTTACCTCTGGAAGTGATGGCTGTTCTATCACTGGATATTTTCAAGAAGAGATTGGACAGCCGTTTGTCCGACTAGTATATGGTCTTCTTCTTGAGTAAGGAGGGGTTGGGCTAGAAGACCTCCAAAGTCCCTTTTAACCCTATTATTCTTTCAAGATGAAGTCCCTCCACCACCAAGTTCATTATGAATTTCAAAAAACATGAGGGCAGCAAAAGATATCTTTACGCAACTTTCCTTAAAACAGTGTCCGCAACAAGAGGCTCAGCGGCAACTGTGCTATATACACACCACCAAAACACTCCCTTTTAAAAAAGCTTGTTTCTTTGGGTGGGGGGGGAAATAATTAGGCATGATCCCATCATACTATTAAGAGCTACGAGATCCCATTTAAAACCGAGTGAAACCTCTGCTTGAAGGAGTAGCAGACGACGATTCTGTGAATGCTCGATTCTCAGGCTTGGCAACTTTGAAGATATGAGCTGGTTTGCTTGCGGACCTTTTAATTACTCAAACCAGGTAAAATCACCAGTGCTAGTAATGAGTGTAGTTTGCTGTCAGTTTATATTCTAATGGCTTGCCCTGTCAGTGTGGTCTCAGAGCAGGGGTGTCAAACTCAATTTCATTGAGGGCCGCATCATCATTGCGGTTGCCCTCAGGGGGCCGGGTGGGTATGGCCAGGGTGGGCGTGGCCTACTGGGTGGGCGTGGCTAGTGCGTATGGCCTACTGGGTGGGCGTGGCCAGCTCTACATCGTTCGCATCAAGGGTGCCTATGGGTGCCTGGGCAGGAGTGGGACAGATCTGAGGGTCTCTGGTAGAAGGAGGGTCTCTGGGCCAGGGCCAAGGCAGTGGGGGTCGGTCCCTCACTGTTTCCAGGATGGCTTCGCGGGCCGCATGAAACCACTTCGCGGGCCGGATCTGGTCCCCGGGCCTTGTGTTTGACATGTCTGTCTTAGAGATTCTTTGATTGGGCTGTTTCCTGTTGGCTTGTCTGGCAATTCCTTGACTGGGATATTGTTTACTTGCTTGTTGTTCTGATGTTAGTCTTGGGAGTTAATCTCTGCTCATCTGGATGCTGAATGCTGGTGGGGAAGCGTTTTGCTCTTTTTTGTTCCCTTTTTGGCCTGTTGATTGTCTCTTTTGCACTCTTTGTGTTTATGTATTGTGTTTATCTATTGATAAGCTCAGAGAGCACCAAAGATCCCTCATTTCAACCCCGAGCTACAAATATTCTCCTTTATCAGTATTTTAAGAAGTGTGGGTTTCAATTTCCAGAATTCTGGGAATTGAAGTCCACACATCTTAAAAGTTGTCAAGGGTGAGAAAACACCTCTCTGGAACATCTTTTCAGTCTTGAATCCAAAGCAGTGAACCACTCCCGTTTGTCTTAATTTTTTAAAAAAAAAAACTCAGAAGCCCCCAACCAACTTTCAATCCTGCAAACATGGATATAAAATTTGACTCTACTGATTTTTACAAAATTATCATAAAGGCACATGGCATAGAATCCGGTGATTTTGTCACCTATCTCTTTTCATTCCTAGATTATTTCTTAAAAATCGCAGTGGCTCAAGGTCACGCCATACTTATTAGAAGAAACTTATTCATTCTCCTTTTATTTCACCAAATTCATGAGCAATTAACAAAACTGGAATGATAAAAAGCACCTTTGCTTGATGCCTATGGTATGTTTTTGTTTTTTTTAAGTGGGTAAATGGAATTAAATTTAATTCTTTGGAAAGTGATGAGGAATAGCAATTAACGTAGGTTTCCTCGACCCACAAAAATAAGTCTTAATCTAGATCAGGCCAAGATGGGTTGATAGGAAAGTTAATAAAATCCAGAAATGAAGCAATACAATATTCAACTGATGCAACATCTATGTGAACCCTTTGGTTACATCATTCTGCAGAATTCCAAGGTTTCTTTACCCTCAACAATATACTTTGGTGCCCAACAACAATCCCATCCAACCCTTGTAATGTGGTATTTTCTTCTGATCCATGTTGCCTCCTTGCCTGGACACAATAAGGATCCACTGATTGAAGAGAGAGCAACTGGTTTTATAGTGAAGACAAGATCTCCAATCAGGTCTAAAGAGGGATGGAAAACTGGCAAAGTTGGCAGTTAAGGCAGGACTTCAAATAGGGATCTAACCCCGTTTCTGGGTTACACACTGTGAAGTCCACACGATCAGATCTGTCAGTGAGCAGGATGGGAAACACATGTCGTCTGTTCTTTCAAGAGCTTCATTTTGGATCCTTCCCATCTCTCCAGATCTCCCTTCTCCTCGCCTCATTCAGACTTTGACTTCACAGAGTTGCCTCTTCCACGGATGTTGAGGAGGAGCAAGAGGCCCAAGGAGACAGTGGCTGGTACGCACATGGCTAAAGGCTCTTTCAACACCAGGAGGGTGTAGATGGCACCTGCAATATCACACGCAGAGACAGAGGAGGGAGAATTATAAAACCAAACTGCAATCAAAGACTCCCAACGGCTATCCCAAGCTGGACTGGTTTCCATTCTATTTATTTATTTATTTATTTATTTATTTATTTATTTATTTATTTATTTATTTATTTATTTGATTTGATTTGTATACCGCCCTTCTCCCTAAGGACTCAGGGCGGTGAACAGTGACATAAATAATAGAATGCACAAAAACAGATATTGAAAACAAATTAAACCCTAATTTAGCCCAAATGTAGAAGATAGTTACCTTAAAATAATAATTACAACAAAACCCGTCAGACCAGACCGGATTGCTTAAACAGATGTGTTTTTAGGTCGCATCGGAAGGAGCGAAGGTCGGGAGCCATCCAGAGCTCAACCGGTAAATGGTTCCATAGGTAGAGGTGCGCCCACAGAGAAGGCCCTCCCCCTGGGAGCCACCAGACGGCACTCTCCGAACGGCGGCACCCTAAGGAGGCCCTCTCTGTGGGAGCGCACTGGACGGAGGGACGTTGACGTTGATGCTCATTCTGTTTATATGTAAATAGTCTTGTCTGTCAAATGGCACAATACAAGGAAAATAAACACAGCTTTATCTATAGAAAGCAGAAATGTGATAGAGATCCAGTCCAATCGAAGCAGGGGGCCTTCCACTCTTCCACTCATCAACCCCTTGATGAAGTATCATATTGTTCATCAGCCCCCAAGCTTTTATGATATGAAAATAATTTAATAAACATTACGAGGAGGAGGAGGAGGAGGAGGTGGAGGAGGAGGAGAGCACCATTCTCACCGGTAGCCAGTCATCTAACATGGGGTAACATTATCTCATCGTTAGCCACCTCACCTTCAGATCTAAGGACTGGTGTGGAGCTCTATGAAGACCCCAAAAGATCAACAGAACCCCAACTGGCCTCCAAACATTTAAAAAAGTAAAGGTTTCCCAGTCCAGTTGTGTCTGACTCTAGGGTGCTCATCTCTGTTTCTTGGCCGAGGGAGCCAGAATTGTCTGAAGATATTTTCCACGGTCATCTGGCCAGCATGGCTATACACTGAGGTATCCGGAACAGAACACTGTTACCTTCCCATGGAACACTGTTACCTTCCACTGAAGTAGTACCTATTAATCTACTCGCACTTGCATGCTTTCAAACTGCTAGATGGGCAGGAGCTGGGGCAACTAACAGGAGCTCATCCCGTTGTGCGGCACTCAGATCTCAAACCCAGGCTGTCAGCTTTCCAGCTAACAAACTCAGTGTCTTTAGCCACTGAGCCCTTCCAGCGCTCTTCCATCATTTATCAACAAATCTATTGACCCCCCAACCATTATAAGCCTTTTGGATAGTCACATCAACTCTTGGGGTTTGATATTGACCATGTTGGTGAAGCTTACATTAAAGTCAGTTAAACAGCGCAATGGAAGTCCCAAAGATGCTTTTTCACGAGGCAAATGGACTTTCTTGTTTTTCTTTGAAGACGTTTCGCTTTTCATCCAAGAAGTTTCTTGGATGAGAAGAAAAACATCTTCAAAGAAAAACAAGGAAGACTAGTTGCCTTGTGAAAAAGCATCTTTGGGAAAACTATGACCTGGATCACTGAGAATCTCCATAGCACAATGGAAGGATCAAATGAAATCATTAGAGAGGGGCATAGATATCCCAGTGATCCTTGATGTGTTCATTTTTCATCAAATTATCATTATCAGCCATACCACCCTACTGGTACATTATGACTGTATTTCTCTCCAGCTGTCATCCAACATCTGCTCAGCTACTATCTGGCTGGGTTCCCTGTTACTCAGGGCATGAGAGGAATTTGGGGAACTGACATAGATCCAAAATATGTTTTAAAAGAGGCAGAAATGATAACATTACTTTGCTAGTTCCCCCAAAGTGAGATTAAATATGTTGGAAAAAAGCAGAAGCATTTGCAGCAATTGACATTGCCAAGCTCAATGGGATTGTCCAAGATAAGCTACTTGAGGGATTGTCCCACTGGGATTGGCCCATGTCACTATGCTGTGGACCCCATTGGCCCAATTATTTTGGCTGGGGGGGGTGTCCAAGAGGGCCTTCACTGCTGTTGCACCCGCCCTCTGGAACATCTTGCCCCCCAATGTGAGGTTGGGGTTAGTGGAGGTGATGGATCAATTAACAACAGATCTCACCTCCCCCCACCCAGCCCCTGCCCTCCCCATCTGTAATTGGATCTTAGCCGTTGGCATTAATTTATGTTAATATACGTGTGTGTGTGTGTGTATGCACACATACATACACATATGTATATGTATGTGTATATGATTGTAAGCCACCCAGTTATCCTGTGCTAAGATGGGTAATCAATAACTTTTATAAACAAATAAATAAATGGCTTGGGCTCAAACAAGGGTCAGTAAATGGCTGAGGATCAACAGTGGGTTAACCAACGATAAAGCTCTTTTTGGCAGGAAGCCAATACGCTTCTGCAAGAGACCTATGCTAATTTCCCACAAACCAGTAGATTCTATAAGAAACCAATCTTAGAAATAGTTCAGGAGCAGATCCCAGTCAGAAATTCATTAAGAGGACTATCCTTACCTATCATGATCACGGTAAGCACAAAATTGCTGATTTCTTGCAGCAGTTGAGGCCCAAAGGCTAAAAGGCAGCCGCCGATCAGTTCTATCCAGCCCACGGTTTCCATGTAAGGTCCTGGTTCTGGCTTATAGCCAAACTCCTTCAAAGGGAAGACATCTGCAAATTGTACAAACTGGGTTTTCTGGAATAGGAAGGAAAAGGAGCGTTAAGTGCCAAAGACCACGAAGGAGCAGAAGAAGGGGACCCAACTTTTACAGCAGCAAGTAAAGGCACAAATAATCCAGAAAAGATCCATAAGAGCCTTGGTGGAGGAGTGGGCTAATGCCTCCTTAAGTAACACCAGCTGCCTGCAATTAGTGCAGGTTCGAGTCCCACCAGGCTCAAGGTTGACTCAGCCTTCCATCCTTCCGAGGTAGGTAAAATGAGGACCCAGATTGTTGGGGGCAATTAAGCTGACTTTGTAATAATGCTGCTTGGGGTGTGTGTGAAAGCCCTAATAAGCAGGCATATACATAGAATGAAGGCTACTGCTAAGCTTGTAAGCCGCCCTGAGTCTTCGGAGAAGGGCGGGATATAAATGGAATTAAAAAAAAAAAAGGTGGACGGCTAAGCAAAAGAGACCACATCGAAAACGTTCATGCATTGCTGTGATACAAGCAGCCCTCAACCTGTGCCCTAAGGCAGGGTTCCCCAAACCCTGGTTCATGGACAGTACTGGGCCGTGGCATGCCAGCAACCAGGCCGCACAAATGAGCAAAGTCCCATCTGCAGGATGCAGATGGCACCCAAAACCACGCCCCCTGGGTGGCCAAAAACCTGGGGACCTCTGCCCTAAGGCAGAAGTGGGGAAATATGGCCCTTTTATGATTTGTGGACTTCAACCCCCAGAATTCCTGAGCCAGCATAGGAATTCTGAGAGTTGAAGTCCACAAGTCATAAAAGGGCCATACTTCCCCAGCCCTGACTTAAGGGCGTGCCTTTTTTTAAAAAACAGGACCTCTTCTCATCCAACCAGGCCAATCAGAATGGGCATCTGCAGATCCTGCCAAAGAACGTCAGTGGCCCCCAACGCTCTTAGCCTTTCATAAGGCCCTAAAAAACTGGTTATGTTCCAGACCCGGGGGGTGCTGAATATGTCAAGGGCCCCGTTTCCTGGCTATATTGCTAACTGGCCAAGTATCTTGGCTCCTATGTTTAGTTAATTTGGCTGTTTTTGCACGCTTTTATTGGTTTTACTGTTTCAATCGGTTTAAAATGTTTTAAAATGTTTTCCTTCTTCTTTCCTTCCTCTTTTACTATTTTGGGTGTGGTGGGGGGGAGAGATTCAAAGTTCCGGTGCTTGCACTTCTGGCAGCCTCCACCCATGTTACTTGATGCTGTTGTGGTAGGTCTTTGATGTCATCTCTCCACCTTCTACTGGGTCTTGCCCAGTAGTTTTTATATTTGTAATTGTAATATTTTATATAATATATATATATATATATATATATATATATATATATATATATATATATATATATATATATATATAATTATATATATAATTGTAAGCTGACCAAAGTCATTGACTGATGGATGGCCACAGAAATTGAACAAATAAATAAACTTTGACCTTTGTTTAGCAATCATTCGAAAGTTACAACAGATGTGAAAAAAATTGACTCATGACAGGTCTTTGCACTTTCGACTGTCTCGGTGTCCTCACTATAAAGTGAGGGCAATCCAGGCACTTGGCAATTAGCATTATTTACAAAACATGCGCGCGCACACACACACACACACACACACCAGAAGCACAAGCAATGGCCTTTTGAGACTTTCCCAGCCAGCTTGCCACAAGCAAAGTCAATGGGGGAAGTCAGATTTGCTTAACCATTATGTGATTCGCTTCAAAACAGAGGCAAAAAAGCTCGTCAAATCAGATGATGACTCACTTAATGACCGAACTGCTTAGCGACAGAACTTCCAGTCCACCTTTTGTAGTTGTAAGTTAAGAACTCCCTGCATGTTGCTTCAACTATATCTTTTCCACCTATTTTGCATTCTGATACGGTCTTATTTATTTATTTCTTAACGGTCAACAATCCCAACAGATCTGCAAGCGGGTTTAGAATCTTGTTCCTCTAAAATCGTTTGGCTCATCTTAACCCAAAGAGGCTTCTCTCTTCCACCCAGCCCACTTTTCATTTATTTATTTTTTAAGTTTACAAAGTAATTTCCACCAGTCCAGTGAGGGGGGGGGGAGAAACAGGCAGCCCTCTGTTCCAATGCACACATTCTGGGGAGAGAAAAGTTCCCTAAGGATGGGTTCCAGCACAAGTCTGAAAGCTGAGAAGACTAAACCTCTGGTTCCGTTGAACGATCCAGATTGGATCCAGGCAGCTCTCTCGGTGTTCCAAAAAATCTTGCAACCTGGTCTCTCTCCCGACTACAAAAATTCAAACGGTCAACCTCAGGTGCCAAAATGCTTCCACAAATGGAAAGCTGGCTGAAGGCCAAAGAAACTCCCAGATTTAACTTGGAGGGTACACCCAGGCAGTTTACACAGAGGGCAGTCCCATGAGCTCTGCTATTCTCCCCCCCCCCCTCCAACTAATTTTGTAAACTGGGGCAGGGCAAGAAGATTCCAGGAAACTTGACGGCCAAAACTCCTGGGGGAGGAGGGGCAGAATGAAACCCATTCAATATGGTTACATATTACACTGTAAAGTACATATTCCACTGTACTTTACACCGTACACCATAAAGCACTGTTACATACATATTACACTGCAAAGTAACCAGTTTTAAAACATCCCCAACTCCAATTGAGATCTGCTACAAACGTCTGAAAGAGCCAAATCCCATTTTAAAAATCTCTCTCTCTCTCACTCCAATGAGAGGAGAGGGAGAAAGAGAAGAGACGTGGCTTTTGTGTTGTTAGCCCAGGGAAAGGGAAAAGATAAAAGTTGTCCCAAAGAAATCCCAGGGTGGTTGGAAGTAGTGGGGGGGGGAGAGGAATCGCTGGCCTGAATAGGAAGCGTCCTCCGAAGAGAGAGCGCTCTTCGGCGCTGGAAGCAGTGCGCCTGAAAAAGCTGCGCCCCTTTTCTTTTGCAAACACGCAACTGGACAGGTAAAGCCCCAAAGCTCTGCCGCCTGTCGGGTTAGCGGGATTTACCCCTGCTTGTCGATCAGAAGGTCGGCAGTTTGACAGGTCGAATCCCGAGTGCCGCGTAACAGAGTGAGCGCCTGTTACGCGTCCCAGCTTCTGCCAACCTAGCAGTTTGAAAGCACGTCAAAATGCAAGTAGAAAAATAGGGACCACTCCGGTGGGAAGGTAACAGCGTTCCGTGCGCCTTTGGCGTCTAGTCATGCCCAGCCACATGACCACGGAGACGTCCTCGGACAAGCGCTGGCTCTTCGGCCTTGAAACGGAGATGAGCACCGGCCCCTAGAGTCGGAAACGACTAGCACGCACGTGCGGGGGAACCTTTACCTTTACCTTAAGGCAGGGGTCTTCAAACTTGGCCCTTTTATGACTTGTGGACTTCAACTCCCAGAATTCCTCAGCCAGGCAAGCCTGGCTGAGGAATTCTGGGAGTTGAAGTCCACAAGTCATAAAAGGGCCAAGTTTGAAGACCCCTGCCTTAAGGACCGGGACGGCGGCTCCCAGCAAGCCAGGGCGAGCTGCACCCCGCCTTAACGCGAGAACCCGGGCTTGCCGAGCAGCGCCAAGGCGCCCTCCTCTCCTGCGCGCCTCCTTAAAAAGATTTCCGACCAGCCGAAGAGCAGCAGGCTGGCTGAGGAATTCTGGGAGTTGAAGTCCACAAGTCTTCAAAGTTGCCAAGCTTGAGCAGCCCCCCTGCCTTAAGGATCGCCTGCAGATCCGCTCGGCAAGGGGGGGGGATCTGCTTAGGTAGGTCCGCAAGATCAGGGCTGTGCTGGAGGGCTGGGGCTCGACGGCGCAGCGGCCCGGAGGGGTTGCAGCTCCCCCTCCTTCCCACCCACCCACCCACTTGTGGGTTGCCTGGCCAAGCGGTGGCCCGAGCGGGCTTGCCCCGGAGACGCCCGGCTCACCAGCTGCCGGTGGGCGTCGCCGGCGATCTGGTCGGTGAGCTTGACGACCCCGCTGACGGCGAAGAAAAGGCCCAGCAGCACCCGGAGGGCGGAGAAGAGCAGCGCCATCGTCGCCTTCGCCGTTTCTCCCGCCTTGCCTGCTTGTTGGCGGCCAGCCGGGGGAGGGAGGTGGACCGGGAGGCGGAGAAAGGAAGCTGGGAGAGCCGCCCCGGACGAAGCCAGCAGGAGCCGCCCGCCTTTACAACGGCCGACCATCCGTGCGTAAAACGCGCCGCCCGCCCAGCCGCCCGGTGCCGGGCTTCGCTGCTTCAACCCACCCGACGGATGCAACTCGGGAGAGCTGAGCGCCCTTGGCCGGCTTCGTGTGACAGGAGGAGAGAGAGAGAGAGAGAGGGTTCCGGGGCCATATGCAGAGAGCTGCAGGCTCCGAGAGAGATTTGCACGGATGGCGCGCGTGGGCAGGTGGAAATCGCGGCGTGAAGAGCCGGGGACTTGAGTTTCCAAGGGAGCAAGGTCACGGTCGTCTCTTCGGTGATATTGTTGAGGGATAAAAAAAAAATTCAACTGCAAGGATGTTGGAAAAGAAAACAGGTTTTTTTTTATGAAAGCGTTTGCAAAAAGCGGTGGAACTCTTGGTAATGGCAAATCCCAATGATTTTGCTCAGTAAATTATTAAGACATATTTTTTTATTGCATTGCATTGCACTACATAAATCAACAAAGCACTCTAAAGTATGGACCTGTTGATTAAAACAAGCAGAAGTATCTGAAAATTTTAATTTTTTTTAAAATTAGCCAACTGCCTAGCCCTACCTTAAGAACTATGATTTCCAACCCATAACCTGTATCTTCTGCACTAGCTAGACTTCATCTAAAAGAGCTTGGAAGCATTCAAAGCAGCAAATATTTTTAAATTTTCCTTATTATTTTTTTCTCTCAGCCCTCAGTTTGATGAAATAGAAGTGGCATTTGAAACTTCTCTCAAAGAATAAGAGAATCTCACTGCAGCTCAGTTATAAGGGGACAGAGGCATATATGTAAATCTCTGTCAAAAATTACAGCCTCCCTAGCTTTCTAAGATGCAAGAAAATCTAAGCAAAGTCAAACAAAGGAACTTTGCTGGTGTCCTTGATGCTCTCTGAGCTTGGTTGTTTTCTTACAAACTGATGATGCTAGCTAGTTGGGTAATGAAATGTCTGCAAGAAAAGAGTTTGTAATTATCAAGGACAATTAAAAAGCAGTATGTGAGCACTATACATAGAAAAGAAAAATAGAAGCCTCGCTTACAGAGCAAGAACATTTCTCCCCTGGAGTTTTTGTTCTTGTGTAGGAAATGAAAGGGAGTGTATGAAATATCAAGCAAAGGTGATGGAGAGGTATGATAAGGGAGAGTAAATAATGCAAATTAGATATCGGTGTTTTCTTAGCTGCATTCTGCTTATATCTTTTAACCTTTTTTTCTCCCCGCTGCATAACACTGTTTCCATGAAAAAGAATAATCAGATATGTGGGGTCCTCGAAGTTATCTAGTTGTGAAATGAAAGTCTGGGGAAAAAAACCCCACCAAACTCAGAGAACATCAAAGACATCACAGTTCAACCTCAAACTAAATCTTCTCTTCTATAGATACGTGTGTGTCTTGTAGAGATCAGTATTGGTATCAGGCAATTCATTTGGCTTTGGGTTACCAAACATGAGTGTTTGACGACTCTGGAATTTTGCAAGCTTAAACCACTGTCTGTGCTCCATCTCTTCCCAGACATCTTCACCCCACTACTTAACATCTGCACCATCTTTCTCGCTGGGAAGATAAACATGGAGCTCCAGCTTCGGCCTGGGTAGCAATGGGAGGTCTCTCTGCCATAGTAGTCTGCAGTTCAACCCAGTGACGGTGAAATCATGTGCGGTGTGGTGAGCTAATTGTCTAGGGCCACACTGCAGGACCTCATGTCTGGTTTTGCGAGGAGCTGGCTTTGGAATAAGGCGGACGGGTTTAGAAAAATGAAAGTAGGTACATTTTTTCTTCAAGCTGTTGTCCAAATTCATGTTGGAGGAAGGGCAATTCCAACAACCATCTCTTCTTGTTTGAATTCTTGCCCCAGGAAGCTTGAGAGAAGGTAGCTTATTCTTATCCCGGTCTTTGGAATTCAGGCACCTGTTCTATTTTGGAAATGTATTGAAAATAAAACTGTAAGAACCCTTAGAAGGCCTGCTAATATCCCTGGTGTAGTATTTCAGTGCACAGATCATTGATAATAGGCAATTAAAAGTATGAAATAAAACTGGGCTAAGCCTAGGTTTGTCTTCCTTAAATATTTTCCTGACGAGAAACATGCTAACTTTGATCAGCAAATCCACAGATAACTGCTAGATTTAACCTTTAATGAAACAAAGATGAAATATTTTGAGACACTGTTAACACCTTATTGATTTCACTATCTTAAAATAAGCAGTTCCAAAATCTAGTTGACATACTTAAGAGATTTGCAAGTTGTGTAATTAGGGCATAAATGTAAGCTGCGCTGAAAGATGATTCAGAAGCAAGCTAAAGTTGTGTGATTAAATGGATGTATAATTTAAACAGGGCAATTGATGTCTCTGCCTTTCAAAACAGTTGGGAAACAGGTACAGAATTATTGCAGGGTAGAACCAGAATTTTGAAAGTTCACGTGATATTTAAATAACTGCTTTCTTAAGCGAGTCATGCAGTTAAGTGAATCTGGCTTTCCCCATTGACTTTGTCGGGAATGTCACAAATGGCAATCATTTGACCCCAGGACACTGCAACATGTTGCTTGCCAAGTGCAACATGAGGATGCTCTGCCAACCCCTTTAAGGACTAATCATTTTTTTCTACTCTTTTCTGAAAGCCTCCATCCCAAGTTCGCTCATTCCCCAAACCATGTTTTCCATTACAATATGGAACAATGGGAATATCTGTGGAAGACAAATCACACACACACACACACACACACACACACACACACAGAAATGCTAGCAATCAGATGAATCATTCTTTCGTATCAGGTGGCAGTCATGAAGCTCACTCTAGAAAGTGATTCATCAAAGGATGGAAAACATTGCAAATATTGACTTTTTGTCCATGTCCAATTCTTCTTCTGCCAACATTCCATTCCTAATATATTGAGTTGTTTTCTACAGCTGTTTGGATGCACTACACTTCTTTTGGGTATTAGAATTCAGTGGTCTGGATAACTTTCCTATACTGAATTTACAAGAATCTTAAGTTTTGAAGGATTTTAAGAAAGGACAAAGGAAAATAATGTTCTAGGACAGTATTTGAAGGGGTTAAAGGAGCATTAAAAATATGGTTTTGGATAAAAAAATTATTTGGTGTTAAGAGGCAACACTGAAATAGTCATTTTTCTGCATTTTCTTCTATATTAAACTATAAAAAAGACAAATCTTGCAAGACAGGGTGCTATTTCTCCGGGCCTTGCCTGCCACTTGTAAGGTTTATTCACCTATTGTAAACTAAGGCTATCAATGAAAGCGAACTTACCTGAGGAAATCCACTGTGCCTTTCCAATAAATCTGAAACGCTTGGCTGGTAATAATGGGAGAAGCATGCAGGTAGATATGGACTAATGGAGGCTCTCGTCTCCCCAAAAGCCAGACGGGTACTATACTCCGTCTTCATTGCCATTGGATGAAGAGCAATGCCGTTTGTGCTCTTTTGTGAATTCCTCCAGCTGCCTCCTCTTAGCTTTCCTTGTCTAAGCCTACATATAAATAATTCAAGCTTGACCTGCGTGCAACATTTATCAGTAATTGAATAGGGGTTTAACCTTGTCTGACTTTGTAAATAAGCGTACTTTAACTTATCTTTACGTCTCACCTTTTTTGTAATTCAAGGTAGCGAACATGCCCAATACTCATTAACACCCAGATGGGTTGGGTTGCCTGAAGTCACCCAACCAGCTTTATCTAAGAGCACTACAACTCCCATTCTCCTGGTTTCTAGCCTTGTGTCATAACCACTAGACCAAATTACAAAGAAAGATTATGTGAAATTTAGAAGAAACTGGGAGCAGGAAGATTTTAAGGCAAGGAATCAGGCTTTAAATTATTCGCCATCAAGAGTGAGCCAGTTGTTCTGATCCAAGTGAAGAAATTTCATGTTTTATTTTAAAGGGAAGCCTTGTGAAATTCAATTCTGATCATATGGCAGAGAAACTGAGCTTATTTTTCCTAATTAATCAAGCCAGAGATTTCTGACTTTTTGCAAAACATAGATCTAGCATTTTCAAACAAACCTGAATAAATGTAAGCTAGTAACTTGTATCAAAGGGTACTTTTTCAGCACTTCAACTGAATTCAGGATATTTTGAAACCTTCCAGCAAATTTGGATCCAATCTAGTTCACCGCCCAAATCAGTGTAGCTCAAATGGGCTATTTCTATATTGCTGTTCTACCACCAATCAAGCTATTTGAAATTGGTTCCAGTCCTCAAGTGAGCTAATGAATTACAGAATATTGAGAAAGGGCACAGCTGAAGGATAGAAATAGGAAGAAGAGATTTCAAAAGTGAACTTGAGGGTTACAAAATACTGCAGAAACAACAAAACTCACTGGGGACTAAACAAATCAAAAAACAATGCAGCTTTTCAGCATGATTTCAGAATAATCTACTAAAGAGTATAACTGCCTATAAAGGAGTTTTTAGGAGATGAAAGAGTTTGACATATTCAGCGCATCATATCACTCCCACCTTCCTTCTAGTATTTCAAATGAACACCAATTGTAAACTGATTTTTTTCAAGAATTGACACTAGTTGTTATGTTTCTTAATAGTTTATTGAAGATTTCAAGAAAGTGTCACTGCGTCCTTGGACTCCTCCTTTTTGCAATCACATGTACCATTCTTCTCCTGAAAAAAAAAACATTAGAGAATTATTACGCTGACCAGCCAGAAATCAAGATTTTTATGGATAAATTATACTATTGCTGCATCCTGTTAATTCCATCTTCATTTTTTGCCAACTCAAGAATATATACATACCTAATATTCTTGCTTCCTAGTTTCCACACATAATCAGGTATATAGTGCATTGAAAGTGATTGACCTTCAGCTTTCATGCTAAAAAAAATGTCTAGAACTCATCTCTTGGCTTCTAGGGCCAATAGACCAAATTGGCTCTTCAGAATATCTATCATTTAAACTGGCTTTAGCATATTAAATGCAAATCAAAACTAGACATCATATTTACATTCAGCTTCAAGACATTCTTAACCTTTGGAAAGCCTGCAAGTTTTCCTATAAAGTCACTTGGATAAAAGCCAAGATCAGACTAAACCTGGATTTGTTTGGTCATAACTATGATTTTGTTAAATATGAACCAAGCAAAAACAAGAAAAGCTATCACAATTTTATATGAATAACCTGATCCATAAAATTTTCTACCAGTAGAATTTAACAGATGTTCCTTAGTACATCGACTGCAAACTGCTCTGACAGGCATGCTGTTGTTCTTTTGCAAAAAAAATGAACAAGTGATTCATTTCATGGGCAGCTTGGCTATAGAGAATTCGAGAGCTGACAGAAATTCAGCTTCTGCTTCACCCCATTTCACTGTTCAACAAGAACCTGTTTCCTTACCTATGTACTGCAGAGTTCTCCTCTCTATAACATTCAAGTGTGTGGGCATATACTGGCTATTGGTCAACTGTAAAATAAAATTTAAAATTTAATTGTAACATGGAGTGTTGTTTTGAATTTAATATAAACCAAGGTTAATAAGTTTCATTATAATTGGTTTTATTTCAGAATGCCTTTTTAGGCAGCAGACTCCAGTTTTGTTCACTTCTGTAGGGATCAAGTGATTCTACACAATTTTGCAATTACGTTAAGAGTCTGAACTTGGATAGGGAAAAAAAAGTTTTATCATGAACTTCTAAGTGAAATTTTAAGATTTTCATTCAATAATGAAAGAATATAGTCAATGAAGTATTTTAAGGCTTAAAGCTAATGTATCAATAAATAGCACAGAGAGGAAAATAAAAAAAATGTAGCATAAGCCGGTAACAGTAATTTATATACTAAAAATGGAAAACTAAATATGACTGGGAGAAGAGGAAAAGTAAAGCATGCTTTCCAGGTCATTTTTCTCTGTAGCAACTTCTGACACTATATATTAAGATATTTCCCATATTTGCATGTGGCAAATAAGTCACCAAATTTACATTCAGCTTTGTGAAATGAAGAGTCTTACCTTATATGGAAGTGTTCCTAGTTTCATCCAGCTGGTATTATCTTCACCTAAAGGATAAGAATTAAAGTTAGTAGGGAAAAACAGACTGAAATATTTCTGAAAACAAAATTAAGTTTAAACATTAAATGCAAACTTATGAACTTGTAAAATTGAGGGGAGTTTTACAAAAGCTACTAATATAGTCATTGGGACGTAGCAAGGGGCACAAGGAGGAGGAGATGAATATTTTATTCCAAAGACTGAAACACAGGATAGTGTACAATTGCAACTACTCTTAACTCTGAACTGCCCCTGGGAACAGATGCTGCCTAATCAGAAGGACAGTTGCGGCCAGAGGTACACTGCCCCTTAGGTGCAAGTGCAAAGCCATTGCATTCAGCTATTTAACTGCCTCTCTGAATTGCTGCCATGCACCCTTTACCACCCCATAAAGCAAATCATCTTTTCAGGTAATTGAAGGACAAGCCAAAGCTTTCTGAATCTTTACAAGACAGAGAAGAATTTGCTTACTAGACTATTAGAAATTTCCCCCCCCCCTATGGTTGTCCCTAGCCATTTGCAAATGTTCTTATTAAGGGCGTAAAGTGAAAGGTCAACCTTTCCACCTGCAACTAATTCTTAACGGCCCTTATGTCAGAAACACTGCCAAGCCAGCCAATGTGCCAGTTTCAAGACCACATCTTGATTTAATACTTTTGCAAAACAAAAGGTTATAGGAATACAAATTATATTCTTCTCCCTAGCTATTTGTCTGCAGCCATCCCTTCCCACATTTCATTGTGCCAATATTCAATATCGAAGTTTTCTGAGGAGGGGCGGGGATTGGTAATACACCACCATTGGGCTTCCACAAACAGTTGCTAATGGAACAAACAAAATGGGAGAAGCCTCCCTCTTCTCCCCTTCCCCTCCCCCTCCCCCAGACCCCCTCTCTTGCATTTGCTTAAGCCCAGCAAGTAGCGTAAAGACAGATCTGCAACTGACCTGTTGATTCCAACCTTGCTAGCTGTGATGGTGGAAAACAACCAATGGTCCAAACAAACCTAAAAAAGCACAATCTCTTCATGTTTGGCTCCAATTTTAGAAGTTACCACAGGCCTTCCTGCTCAGCCGCTTGAAGTTACTTGCAGAGTTTCAGCCCCCTGGTTGCTTAGTCTAGTCTTGGGGGGAGAGCTTCAGCCAATAGAAGCTTTTCGATACTGTAACAAAGCCTCCCCCCCCCAATAATGTTAGGAATGTGCTTCTGTCCTCACACAGCACTAGTAACCGGAGCTGAGAACCTAGCAGAGTACGCATAATGTATTCTGGCATCACACTTCTGAGCTCTGAAGTCAGTTTTTGCAAGGGGGAAATCGAGGATCAGAATAAAAGCTTTAACATGGAATACAATGCAAGCACTTTTGTTATTTCTTATGCCACTTATACACTTAAGAGGTTTTGAACAGTTACTGCCCTTAAAAGAATAACTTTACAACTGCAGTTAATCATGTACGTAAGAAACTGGAATCCAATTCACCTGTTTACTAAAAATTCATTTATGTCAAGAGAAACTCTAAAGATATAATCCCCAAGCTTCAATTAAGCCATTGGCATAATTGGTTCAAACTGAGTAGTCACTATGGTTGAATATATCTGCAGCCCAGTTACATAGCATACTTATTTGTGGAGTCCATTAGAATACTACTTGGAATATCCAGCTTGGAATATAACTAGTCCCATGGTGAACATGCTGTTCATAGGATTTAAAGTTTACTGGTTATACTGACAAGGGACTTAAAAAACACTCTTCTCTTGCAAACCACCCAGGTACAAAATAGGAACTCCAAACCATTACTTGGCTGTTAAGATTCAGTGTTGAATCCTGTTCACAAAGCAGTCTTTTCTTCTTCTTCTTCTTCAAACACACTGAAACATGAAATTTGACAGAACTGCACTTCTGTTTTAAGCTGAGCATTGCTGTATCTTATGAATTGATCCAAGACCTATGTATTATGAAATGCTTTCAAGAGACATAATATAGACCTAGCTAGCACAACAAAGCCAATAGTTCTGGAGGGCAACTTAACATTAGATAAAAAAAAAACCTATTATTTTTTCATCAACTTTGTCATCAACTACATTAGATATAAAACCCTATCGTGTTTTTTTTCATCAAGTAGTAAGCAAAGTAACCTTTACATTTTGGTAAGATGCATGGATTAGAGTAAGGGGAGCTCTAAAATTATTATTTTTTTACATTATCAGTCATCATCCCACAGCCGGCCACCCATATTATATTAACTTGACACTACAGTTACAAAATACTAATTCAATACTACCTCAAACTTAACAGAGCAACCACTATTATAAAGGGAAAAATACCAATGCATTTATCTGCCTGACCATGAAAGTGTTTTCCTAAAACTTTTAATATATAGCCAATATGAACTAAAAGCAACCGTTCCTATACACAATGGAGACCATGAGTAGTAAAATTATGCATAGATGGAACTCACTTTCCCCTCCCATTGAACTCTATAAAAATGTCCTTATCACAGTGAAGACAGAAGTAGGTCGTATGCACGAAGAAATCACGGGTCTGAGGCACAAGTGTCAGCATCATAGTCCGTTTGCCTAATGCTGATTTCAGTTTAGGCCTCACAACTAAGCACCATACCATATGAGAAGTGCTGCACTGAAATCCCACTGTCAGTAGTGTGATGCCAGAATACCCCCATAGCAAGATTACACAGAAAGTCACCAAGTTAGATTATAGTTCTTTTTACCTACCTGTATGCAGGCGAAAATGAGAATCTTGGAGCAAGCAGGAATACTACATCCAGGTGCTAATGTCCATTGCCACTTGTGGTACTACGTTCCTCACAGTTATGCACTGCGGAAATGCTGTCTAAGTGCTGTTACATAGCAGGCCACTACTTTTAAACAGTGTCATATTGCAGTCTCAAACTCCAGAGAAAAGCATGCTGCCACAAGTGGTTGCCAAGGAGATGCCAAGAACTTTTTAAAAACAAATATACCACAAAATACGCACAGAAACAGAAATTCATTTATTACAACTAACAAGGATGTGATTATAGCATGCTATGATTGTTAAACATGGGTAGACCCTTGAATTGGGATAACTTATGCATGACCTAAAGGCTTAATGGCATGCAGAAGTAGAATAGTTATGGCTTCTGCTCAAAAGGCATCATCTGTAAATCTAAACAAATATTTATACCCATTTGAAAAAGCTAAAAAGATGGAACATTCAATTCAATGAAAACTCCCCAACAATTGATTTGGTACTGAGGGATTAGCCTGCTTGTTATCCTTTGAGGTCAGACTACTGTGCGTATTTAATATAAGGACGTTTGACAAAAGTACTCGTCCAGTAAAGTGTTAAAAATCTACATTGGCCCCTCAATATTTCCTTCCCATTTTAATATCAGCCGTGTTTAGACAAAATGTAAACAAGAGATGAACCTTAGGAAGGAAATGGGACCATCAGCTTCCTTCACTCGTCCAAGATTACAGTACTACAAAAGAACATGGTTTAGGATATGTGCCAGCATCCTAAGGAAAAATGGCATGTAATCTGAAAAATAAACTGAAAATTAGTTTCCATTTCCAGAGGCCCCACCACTGTCAGTCTTGGTGTTTCCTACAGCGGGTGTCCATGAACACCTCCTTGAGAAAAGCAGAACTGAGCTGTACGCAGCCCAGGACACAGTTAAAGTCCACATTTGTATCACAAGGGTTTCTCTACATCAGAAGTCAATGCAAGAACTGTGGGCGTTCTTCCCCCTTTGATGGTAACTTCTTGAAGCTTCTGGGAATATAGCTTAATTCAACCACAACACTAAATGAGAGGCAGTCCAGCAACCTTGAATATCAGCTGTTTACCATTCTTGGGTTTTCAAAAGGCTTGCTCAGCACAAGCTTTTGAGTCAATCCATTTTGCAGAATGAAAATACGTAATAACTGGTGGCAGTGAAGTTTCATAGGCTGCAGTTATAAGCGGCTTACAGGTAACTGATTCTTCCTCAGCTTTAGCACATTTAAAGTAGGGATGGGGGAACCACATATGGCATTCTGGTTATCGCAAGCTACTGGAGGTAGTAGCACAGAGAAAGTGTCAACAGTTGAAAGGGAAAAAAACCCAGCCAAAACAGGATGCCTGCAAGTAATCAGTACTGACTTGCCATGTTTTATGCCCCCCCTCTCAACAACCTTCTGGGAAAAAAGGTAAGAGTAAATGCAACATTACCCAGAGTAACTGTTTTAAACAAGATATAAAATGGCTCCCCATTAGAGGGGAAAAAAGCTCCCCACCCTTATTTAAAGCACCGAAGTTATTGAATAAAAAATCAACAGGATTAATCACAGAATGTTCTCTGATCTGGTTCATCTTCATTTTACCAAGCCATTGTACCTTTTTATACCAGGAAACTGAGCACCCAGTAGTTTAGGTACGAGGGTATAGAGTCCAAGTCAGCTTAACTTCTTACAGCATTTTAATAAATACAAATTAATTCAACTCTACCAAGTCAACAGCACAAGTTGATACTATGTAGCCCAAGGGGAAAAAAATTCCATTTGAATGGTACTTAGATTTCTGTATGTCAGCCTTTAAATCTAATAAATTACTACTGTAATCCCGAAAGGATATTTCATTTCTGCATTTCAGTGAAGTTTTGATATTAAATATAACACACAAGTGCCCACCAATGCTCAAACCTTTTGTATCAAGATTATGCTGGTTAAATCAAAAAAAAGTACTCCTTCCAATATTTGGATTGCAACTTCAATATATATTCAATCATCAAGGTTTCTGTTAAGATAAAATGTCTGGTGGGCACTAAATGCTTAACTAGGAAAAGAATTAGAAGTGAAATAGATCAACCAGATCTCAAATTTTGAGACTTATTAAAAGAATGAGATGCTGAACAACATATAGAAAGTCATGCTGACTTATTAACAGTTGGAATGGAAACGTCCTTTGGAGAGACAACAGCCAATACTGTTAGATTACTTGCCCTTACCCATTTCCTTCCCACCTCCTTATTCAAAACTGAACTACATTGTTCATTAAGTTAAAGATCTATTTCACCAAAAATCAGTTTGCTTCCTCATTGTAAGGAAGTTAAAATTCCAAATACGTATACTTGAATAATTATAGTAAGTTTTGCAGAATTCTCAAAGCCTTTTCTAAGGGTAAGACTTCATTTGATATGAAATATCAAAGCTCAGATTTTAAAATTGCAGATATTTTAGGCTTTGTGGCACGGTAGCATCCCAGCCACGTGTATTGTGCAACACTCCAGATCTCATTTCAAGAAACGCATTGCCTTTTGGAAGTGTTATTTGCCCTCTATGCTGAGAAGTTTTACGATAAAAGAATCTTGCGCTACATTTAGACTATTTATTTTAAGCACAGTAAAAAAAGTTTACACTTGGGATTGCATATGGCACACAGTACATTGCCATCAAGGTAGGGACGTTATACATCAAAAAAGCTAAGTTTAGAACACTGCATTACATAATTAGACTTTTTTGCCCAGGCCACTTACAAATTCTAAATCATTTTAAGTTCTAACATCCATAAAAACGTAGCTTTCTTACTAAAATGCAAGAATTTTCTTTTTTAAAAAAAAGTTAAGTGTCTAAACAAGACAAATAAAACAAACTGGAATGAAAAATCTACAAGTCACATCTAAAATCGGGGCTTTTTGTTTGGGCCTTCATATTCTTCTCTCCCTCTCCCGTAAGCTGCAGGAGTTCCAGGCCCCATTCCTCTAGGGCCCTGGCCACCTACAGGCCCCGCACCTCCCTGTCCAAATCGCTCAGGGCGCTATCAGAACAATTAAGAGTTCATTATGTGTAGTTGATGTCCATGTGTGTTAAGAATTTATTTTAGAAGGTTCCGCAGTCAACGTTCGTCGATACAATCACCATTGAGTCGATCCACAGGTACCGGGAACATAGAAAGGAAAAAAGGGTAATTTAATAATTAGTTTAACTTAATACATGTCTCGTGGTATGTTCCCAACTTGATCCATTCTGAAATGTCTGTTTCAGCGAACAGATTTTCCCTGAAGCGCTAAAAATTCAAGCATTAGTTATGGGTTCCAACCAAGAATTCTCTCTGAAAGGAATTCTGGTTATCTGCCACAATTGCTAATCTAGACAGTCGGTGGACAAGGAAGGTACAAAGAAGCCCTGCAAGAGCTTCCTAAAGCATCGGCCATCTTGTATAAAAAGCAGATGCCCAGTTAAAAGGTATAAGACCATGTTTTCGAAGTTACTTGAACTGTTTTTCAAATGTTTTTCGAAAGCCACTGATCCTATGAAAGTACAAGAAATATTATGCACCTGGTTAAATTGCCAAGACAAGACAACCACTAAACCTTTGCACAATGTTAAGCTTCTTTAAATAGCTCCACTGCGGTAGAGGTCCTATGTCTTTAGAGTAAGGATTAGCAGAGTCTATTATTTTGCAGTATCTGAATACACGCAAAGCTGGTCTCCTCTGAATCCACAAAAGCTCAACTAAGCTGAAATAAAGCAGACCAGTTCACTTGTCAATTTACCTGTTCTTTCTTCATTTCTTGATTTACCAGGCACAAGGGAGTATAATGAATCAAAGATGTTGATGTTGGTATTATTGGCGCTGTTAGGGTAGCATAGGAACTATTATACAAAAAAAAAGCTTTCCAATGCACTCAAACGTAACAACAGAGCCAATTCACTCAGTATTTAATTCCTCAGACTGGCTGTATGAATCCTTTAACTAGATACGCATGCAGATGTTCTTTGTGAAAGGCTCACACTAAATTTATTCCCCAATAACCCCACAAACAAAAGCCTAGATTCCAGAATGCTACTACCACAATCATCACAGATGAGAAAACATATGCATGAGCCCTTCACTGACTTGCATAAGTATCCAATCATGGAGTCACTGAGAGTCTGGATTTCTAGCATATAAGTAAAACTCCATCAGATTTCCTCTAACAACTGGCTTACAGTTACAGGCCAAGTGTCATGAATGAACAAATTCCATAAAGGAGACAATTTCTACTAAGTTGTTAAAGTTATGTACTTTAGAAAGACACCACAGTGGTTCACTGAAATTTCAGGCTTTTTTTCTAGTGCCACCAATTACAAGCGAATGAGATACTTAAAATATTTGATACACTGCATTGTTAATTTTGAAAACACACATCAGGGTTTTATCAGACAACCTATTTCAACAGAAGTCTATGACTAATCGCAGACTCCTTTGAGCTATACAGTCAAAACAGCAACAGGAAATCTTTAAGAACCTGGGATTAAATAAATGGTATTGGTTTCTATATTAAGTGACACATGAGCTACTAGTAGCCCATCTCATGTAGCAAAACCTCCAGTACTAGAACAGCCTCCACCCTTAACCCCCAACACTATTTTATGTGTTAGATTAAACTCTTAAGGTGAATGTGTACCAGACAAGAAGGCTTAGGCTTAGATTTTTTCAGTAATTCTATGTATCAGTTGTACACTCCATTATATTACTCCAAGGCTTCACGTATGTGAAATCAAGAAATTTCTCTGAAGCCTACAAGTACAGGAACAGGAAGTAAAGTTCAAAGTGCTTGGAGAACAAGTGTACTATAAGGCAAGTACAAGTGTACTATATGCCCCTGAATATTGGTGACAACCGGGAAGAAGCTACTGCTTTCAGACATCCCCCGAAGCATCTGGTTAGCCACTTTAGGAATAGGATGGATCTTTAGTTTGATCCAGCAGCTCCATCTATAGTCAGGAAACTTAAAACAGCACCATAACCAAATCATATATTATTTAAGAGTCAACAAGCAACTTGCTCAAGAAACAGATTGCTAATGAGTGGCCTACCTCAAGAACTGCTTCTTCCCTCATCACATATTGTGTTGTCCAAAGCCAATGTGTACAGTAAGATACGTAATTTACACCTAAATATTCTCTACCTGTGATTAACCCATTACATTAACAAGTAGCACAAGTGTAGTGTAATTATATTTTTAGGCTTATTTTCATCTCCCTTTATTTTATGCACATTTCTATGCACCGCAGTTAACTCAAGTTCAGAAAGTGACAAAAGACCACTTCTGCTCATTAAGCTAACAACAGGAATGTGTGCACACACACCCCTACGCACATATTGTTAGATTACAGAACTAAAGGCTCCTTGCAAGTTTAGCCAGACAACTCCCAACCCAACTGATCACAGGAAAGTCTGCCAATATCCATTGCAGAAATGTGAGCAGACCTGTAACCATACTGGCAAAGACTAGACTCAGTTTTACATTGCTCAACAGGTTTCTTCCTATTAACAAGCTGGAAAAAGGAAGCCTATCTAAAAGTGTAGGTTATGTGGAATTAATGCAAAAAATCTCTAGAACTATGGTCAAGCTGCCACAGGATACGTTACCATATCGCTTCCCATCATAGTGCCACTCATAGATGTTTGTCCGACTCCCGGATTGGTCTCATAGCCAAGGCCAGTGCCACCTGCTAATGGTGGGAATTTTTGAGCAGATGTACCATAGGGATCTATTTAAAAAAAATCAAATGGTTATGCATCAGATGGATCACAATAATTTATACAGGTGAGTTTAATTGGAAAACGTTTTTTACCTCCCATGTTCATTGCACTGGTACCGCCCATTCTCATGTCTCTTTCTCTCTGCAAAGACAGACAGACATTTTTAAGAACAAGTAAATTCCTTAAAAGCTCTGTAACGCACACTTAGAAGCTGGGAGACTATGACTTCTAATTCTTAAGTAACAAAAGCCAGCAGGATGATCAGCTCTAAGGTAGCAGGGACCAATCCTACAAGATCCAGATTTACATCATCAAAATTGGGAAAAGTCTTTCAAACAAGTATCAAAACTTATTCCTAGGGTTCAATGTGAGAGTCAAGCATCTGGGCAATTAGATTACTGGGATTCTTCCAGCCCCAACTTACAGGATCCATATAACCCATTCTAGTGTAGCTTTCTTCTCTCTGCCTTCGCATTTGTTCTTCCATCTCACGCTGACGGATCATCATCTCTTCTTCCCGCCTACGGCGCTCTTCTTCTTGCCTGAAAATACAATTACTCTTTAATAATTTGTACTTTTAGAAGACTTGAATAGTGTACTAATTAATTTTACTACAAAATTATTTAAGCTAAGAAGCAAGCCTTCAAAAACAGCTGTAAATAAGCCTTCATGAATTACAATAAAATAGGTCTATTGGGAGGAGACAAAGCTAAGCAATCCTCCACTAGTTCCTTCACTTGGTTCTAGGCAATTTCTGGTTTCCCACAGCCACATACAAAACTTGTAGTTAAATACAGGACTAACAACGATAGGTTCAAATTACCTCAACTGCATTTCTTTTCGTTTCTGCATCTCTTGATTGTGAAGTTCCTCCATGCGTCTCAATTCCTCTTGTCGCCTCATGAGATCTGTAAGTTTGACCATTTAAGCAACCACTGTTTAATAGTTTTCTATCAATTAAAAAGAATCTAAATTTTATTAAATGCAAAAAGCCTAACAAGCAACTTTGTACACAAACAAGTTTGCCTCCAGATTATTTTAGTTGATGATTCATACATTCAACAAATACTTAGCAAACACATTACTACTTAGGCAACTGATGGAAGACAAATATTTTCAGCTCAACTTTTTTCTGAAACAACAGCGTAAGACTGTAAGGGGAAAACTGCAAATAATAAAATGTAACTGTGGCACTCGCCTTATGGTACACCCTTTCCCCCTGAAATTAGAGTGGGATCATCAGTTTTGATATTTATTGGATTGGTTATACTCTCAGGCCTAGTATTCCTAGGGAATCATTGATATCTTGATGGCTCCCTTGTTGAGTGGGAGCCATCAAGACCAATGTCCGGTTCCTTGGGAATCCTAGGCCTGAGAGCATAACTAGCATTTTACCCTCTCTTCACCATAGTTAGTATTTTTGTTTTTATGCTATTATTGTGTTTTTTAGATTTTTATATTGGCTGTTTTATCTACTGTTGTGCAACCACCCAGAATCACCTTTAATAGTGAAATGGGGAGCTATATGAATGTGAGTAATAAACCTAAAAATAGTAAATTTATATTTTAACTGGAGTAAAAGCAAACATTAGAATACTAAAAAGTGAAAACTTGAGAAAAAATGGGAGAAATCAAGCAAAATCTCAACCAGAGATCTGTGCCCTATACCTTGGCGTAAAAGATTTGCCTGATGCTCATGATAAGCATCCTCCATCTCACTTTCCAGTTTGTCCTTGGCATCTTTCATGTTTTTCTCTACTTGATCTCTCTGCTGTTTCTCCATTTCATCCAAAGATTTCCACCGTTGAGAATATTCATACTCAAAACTTCCAGGTTGTGCGAATCGTGGAGGAGTTTCTCTCTCCCTAAAATTCCAATTTGAAAATGAAATGCAGATTAATATTTTACAAACAGCTGGTAAAGTTTAAGCCTGGCTAATGTTCAGCCAGGGAGGGGGAGGACTTTAACATCATACTATAACATTAGCACTTTTCTTTTATCTAGATAGTTATTGTACTGCTACTCAGAAAGTCAAGTACAAAAGAAATTATAGTCTTAAGACAGTTACAGAGGAAGAAGCCTTTTTTTCTTAAATATTTTCAGTTTACTTTTGAAAGGCACTATTCCATCAAAATAGTAATTAGAGTGAACACAATATGAGTCTGGCTAGAACTGACAAGTTTAAGTTCTAGCTAAAGGGTCTACGTATACCATCTCCTGCTAACAATGCCCTAATTTTCAGTTTCTCACTTCGAATGAACTACACCCCAGGAATACTGAGCATTTTCAATTTGCCATTAAAAAAAAAAGCCTGCAAAATAGGCCATAAATTCTGATAGTACTATTGCTTCTCTTTATTACAGCTGCCCTTAATTTACAAATTATTTTTTTAATTTAAAATTAATTTAAACTCAAAATCAAATTGCAATTTTTTAAGATGCCTTAAGTAGCATAATATACGACTCCTGAAGTGTTACAATAGGTTGCTTAAGAACCTAGAGCGTAAGAGCACTAAATGTTAATTATTTCAAAATAAAACTCTGAATCTTTTATATTTAATCTACATAAATTCACCAAAAAAATAATTCCATTTAAGTATTTTAGGTGAAAGTTTGGCAGTAAAAAAACTGTTCATAAACATACAATATGCTTACTTTTGATACATTGGATTTTTCTGAGCCAGCTTTTCTGGAAGACCATCTTCATCATCTAGCTGTTCAAGAGGCTCCACAATAACTGGCCTAGGAGTGCTGCAAATCAGAGACAAAGTATTGAGTCTGGTTTAAATACTGGCTTAAAGCTTTTATTTAAACTTTCAGTCCAAAGTCTTCAGTTACTAAACTACATAAAAAAGACTTACGTTGTCAGAAGAAAGACGCCTTCAGTGCAACGTTCAAATGCTTTTCGAGCGGCAGGCTTAGATGCAAATTCCACAATGCCCTTTCCTGTGGATCTGCCACGATCATCTACTATCACAATAGCTCTTTCAATTGGTCCAAATTGAGAGAAAGCTTCTTCCAGCAATTCATTTGACACATATGGGGAGAGATTACGCACAGAAAGAGCAGCAGCATGGGTGGCAAAACGCACACGAAGCTGCCTTCCTCTCATAGGAATATCATCAAGTTCTGCCTTTGCAATTTCAGCCAAAGCTCGGGATTCCTGTAGATAGGTTAATAAATCTTAATTTAAAAGTATGTTCAACGTAAGAATAATCTTAGTATTAAGTCTAAAAAAACCTGGAACACCAATGCTTACCAGTTTAATAAAGCCAAAACCTTTTCCCTTGTTAATGAAGACCTCTCCTGGTTCACCATATTTGGAAAATAATCTCTTAAACTCCTCTTCGGTGATATCAGCAGGCAAATTCCCAACAAACAGACGGCAGCGCTGAGTATATGTTTTCTCTCCAGGGCGTCTCAAAAGTGACAGATTTGCTTTAAAACCCTAAAAAAATTAAAGACAAAAGTTAATATTTGTATTTAAAAGGCACACGCCATTTTATCTATTTCCCTCTTACATACATAGTACCATGCAAGCATAGACTCTGATTATGCTCATAACTTACTCCATATCCAAGCTGACACAGTCGATCAAGCCTGGAAATACCCACTTTCATAAGCTATTATCCCTTTTTCATATTTACTTTCATTTACATTTCAATATTTGAAGAGACCCCTTTTACTTCTATGAAAAGTGTTGTACTAATTAATCTGACAATTTTCCATTTAGATCAGGGGTGTCAAACTGCAGGCCCGCAGGCTGGTTGCATCATGTGGAGCCTGGCCCACCCAGGCTGGTTGCATCATGTGGAGCCTGGCCCACCGCAAGATCGATGGACTTAATGGATCTATCACATAACGAATCCACAAACCTTTACCCAGCCATGAAAAGAAATGTAATGCCTGCACCCTTCCCGCTTAAGCATCCACTCTAGTAGGAAATCAAATTCAAAAATTCCAAATATTAACAATGAAACTATATCTGCTATTAAAACACTGATCATAATTAGAGCCCTGGACAGCTAGTAATGCAGTCCCACACAATCATTATGTGATTTACATTAACTATAGCATACATTTTATACACAGCCCAAGACAATTCCTCTTCATTCAATGCAGCTAAGGCAAGCCAAAAGATTGGGCACCTGTGATCTATACTGTCTTGCACAAGTATCACCATCACCTCATTTTCTCCCAAGCCACTTAGCACAGCACTAAAATATCATTTATTAGGCCTTTGCTTCAATATCTCTATTAAAAGTATCACAATTCTAATACAACTCATCACTATCATATTCATTTATATTATGCAGCACGCTTTCAGTATTCCAAAATATGCAACTATACATCTATGCTTAAAAATCCAACATGTTTCCAAGCATCACAAATGCCACTGCTAATTCTATTATTACCCTACCATAAAAGCAAAGCGGACAATGGCCCTGAAGGAAACACAATCAGGCTTAATCTAATTCACATAAACCACTAATGCAAAGCATATGGTTACTTGATTTAAGATTTGTGGCATCTGCAGACCAAGCTTTATACATATTGCTTTATATAAACCTATTTATGGTTTAGTCACTAAGTCAGATTACCAGATAAATGGGCAACCTTATAGCGAACCTAAACGGTTTCCAACGTAGCAAACTACAATAAAACTAAAATACCAAGGATTACTTTATTAATAATGCTGTATTTTTCATCCTGCCCTACAATACGTTGCTTGCCTTAGACAGAGTAACTGGGTTATATATAAACTCAAGGTGATAAAACATACCCAAGTGAGAATTGCAGTTACCCAGCCAGTTTTGGTGCTTAAGGGAGGCCTAAAGTTCAGACTTCTGCTTTCTAAGCCAGAACCATAACTAGATGAAACTGGGCTATGTTGCAGGCATTACGTGTCTGCATACAAACACAAAAGAACTAGTTTGCTGTAGAAGCTCAGGCACCAGGCTAGAAACTTGGAAACCATAAGTCCTACTAGCCTTGCCTTGGGCATAACTTGGGCAAGGCATTCACTCTCTGCTCTAGGGAAGAGGCAATGGCAAATCAACTTCCACTGTAGTCCCCGCATGTATTTTTTTTTCGGAAGTGATTTGCCATTGCCAAAGATCGTCCAGAGAAGGACCAGTTCCTGCAGTGAAGCGCTGACCCTAAGGCGGGCACCCACGAACGTACAGCCTACTGATAGCCGTTTTCTTAGAATAGTGCGATCTGTGCGATCGAAGATACTGCCAAGATAGCAAAAAAACAGGACTTGCACCCAGCAAGCCTACTGTTCTGGGAACGCCAGCGCGGCACACCTCTTACAAAAGCAGCCCGATTCCCCTTAAAAGCCATGAGCTGCTCCTCGGCCGCCGCCGCCGCCACGCCCGCCGCTCCAGCCCTCGCGCACGCGCATTCCCTCGCCCAAGATGGCGGCCGGGAGCGCCGTCGGAGAAGGCGCGCGGCAGAGCCGATACGCCGGCGCCATCTTGTGTTAAGGCAGGGCCGGGAGGGGCCGCCGCCGCGGTTCGCTTTACCTCACTGTCGGAGACCTTCTCGTCCCCCGCGCCTTGCTGATGCGATTGCGGCGGGTGCGGGTGCTGGTGAGACGGGTGGTGGTGCTGCCCGCCGCGCCTTTCGCCGCCGCGGTGTTGCTGTCCAGGCCCGCCGCCACCGCCGCCGCTCTTGGGGCCGCCTCCTGGCTGCGGCCCTCCCGGGCTTCCTTTCAGGGCACCTATGGGTCCCCCTCCACCTCCGGGAGATGGCCCGGGTCCCTTCTTGGAGCCGCCCTGGCCGGGACTTTGGTTCGGCGGCGCGTTAGTCTGCTGCGGCGGCTGCGTCTCCCCTCCTCGGCCGCCGCTCTGGAGGCCTGAGGGGGCGGCTGGTGCCGAGACAGAACTTGGTGTGGAAATGGAAGAGGCGGCTGACGAGGTCGAGGCCGGTGCGCCGACCTGATTCTGGGTCGGCCCCAAGGAAGGCGACGAGCCTGCCGGGCTGGAGGAAACGGAGGCAGCGGTGGAAGGCGGAGTGGAGTTCGAGCTCGGCGGTTTAGCAGGCTCCGGCTTCGGGGGGCCGCCGGCTGCAATATGAGGGCCGCCGCGCGGTTGCCCCATACCGCCCGCCATGGCCGGCGGCGGGGAACGGAAGTCGTGGTTGCCGGGGAGGCCACCTCGGCCTCCGCCGCCGCCGCGCCTATGGAAGCCGCCGCCGCGGCTACGAAAACGATCTCTCGACATGGCGAATATGGTGGCGGTTAAGATGGGGCCTGACGGCCTTTCCTTCTCGGAGTCCGACTGAAGACAAAATGGCGCCAGGCGCAGAGATTAAAAAAAACGGCCTCGAGGCCGCCTTTGTCTCACCCTTTTATAGCCTCGGCGAAGAGGCGCAGTCCCCGCCTTCCTGGCTTGCTTTTTTTTTCCCCCTGAGTGAGCCAATAGAAAACGTCCCCAAACAGATTGACAGCTCTCCGACCCGATCGCCAACAAAGCGGGAGGGGAGGGGAGAAAAAAGGCCGCCGCCTTCAGCCCCCCCCCCCCCCGTGGCTCCCGCGTTCGTCCATTCGCCAGCCGCAATACAGAAAAGAGCGACTCGAAGATGGGGGATTAAGGACGAGTCCTTTAACTTACGTTTCCACCGATTGGATCGTTTGGTTCCCAAAAGGCGGGGCTAGGTGTTGAAAGGGAGGGGGTCTAAACGGTGCGCATTGCCTTGCAGGGGACAGAGGCCACGTGGGCTGGTCTGAGCGAGTGGCCGTTTCTTCGCTTACCTTGAGCGTCTTTTTATTTCGCCCCGCCGGTGTGTTATTTTACTATAAGGATATATTCCCTTTACTATGAACGTCATTCATAAAATAAATTTAGATTTCTCTCTTCAGTTCCCCGTTGCTGCTCGTCCATATTATTTCAACCACAGGGAAGGGATAAAGCGTTGAGCAAGAGGCTAAAAGGAGGAATGCGGAAATACAGCTAACTCGAGAGCTCACCGTGCTGCTATCTCCTTTTGCAAACCACAAACGCCTTGGCCATCGATACACAAGTTCCGCCTTTTATATACCGGTGTGCAATATTGTGACGACGTGAGACACGTAGGGGAGGGTGGAGCTTGCATTGTGGCGTCGCAATGCAATATTTTACCCTTTTGATGTTGGGGTTGAGACTTTGGATGCGTAGGGCCATAAACTTCAAAACGGATGAATCTTGGGTTCCTGTCATAAACCCGATTCAAACTCTGCCTTTATGTCTCCATCTGAAGACGCCAAATTGCTGGGTTTTGTGTGAAAAACTGCTCCCATCAATTTCAGCTGCTTCTCTCTTAAACTAATTTGAAGTTGACCCAGATTTGCAGTAAACATAGCCTTTTTTGAGAAGTTGTCATATGCCAAATTGAAGACTAAACTATTCTTTTTTCCCTTTAACTGCCAATATTATGTTTATTTCTTGGCAGGATTAGAAATATTTTTAGCCACCCTTGTCTCTTCAGAGAGGATAAATCTTGCCAAGTTTCAGATGATGAAATTAGAGGAGGTTATGCTTATGGTATTCAACACCATCCAAGTAAATATTGATGTTATTACAATGAAAAAGGCCAAATATAAAATGCCGAAAGCGGATCTGATTTTAAGAATAGTTGTTTATTTAATATATTTAATAGTATTCTATAATCTTTTTTTACCCACTACTAGGGACTTTAATATAGTTTACAAAAAGGCTTCTGTGTTGGGGCTGTGCCTTAGTCTATGGCAGTATTTCTCAGATTTGGCATATTTAAGCTGTGAACTTCAATTCCCAGAATCCCCCAGCTGGATATAATTTAAAAAAATATCAGGTGACAGTCACAGTGAGGCAATTGAAGCTCTGCCTGTTTTTATGTGTGTCATAAAACTCTTGGACCTGCAACATTTTGAGTATGAGGCCCCTGCTTTACAAAGCTCAATAGCAGTGTTCTCCAAACACACTAAAATGGGGGGGAGTAAAGCCATTACACAATTTGTGCCTTTAGTTTTAGAAAATTCAATTTTCTACTTGTACTCTCAATTTGGCCATTAATTTGACTTGAAGGTAATGTTGCTCTCACTCCTAAACATATCCACATTATTAAGGTATCCCTTTGAAAATGGGATATAATGTTTATATTAATAGGATTGTGCATAGGTTTTCCCTCCACTTTTCTTCCTATTTTGCATTTTTGTATCATTGATTTTCCTTTTGTTTCAATTTAACGGATCAGTTTAAAATATTTCTTTCAAAGATCTGCACATATTGCACTTTTGGACACAAAGCAAAGCACCAAAGGCACACTGCAGCAATTCTCACAACCTGTTTGGAATGGTCTTTAACCACGTGATTTCTTTAATTATATATAATCTTGTATTCCTAATTTCAATTGGCTGGATTTGTTATTTATTTTCATTTACAGTATTTACCCCACTATCCGAGCACCTTTCCTTAAAATGGGAGTGAGGGTATCTCCCCTCAGATGGTCCCCACAGAAGCAGCCCTACGAATCAGGCTGCTTTGAAAGCTAGTAACTGGCTGTCAACTCCATCCTCAACGTAATCACAGACAGCAGGCCGTAGGAACGGGTAACAACGAAGAAACGTTTTATTCTCACCGCGAAACGAGAAAGCGTTGGAAGCAACATGCTCCCAACGCTTTTTTATAGCCTATTTACACAACGGCCCCACCCCCTCCCGGCACAGGCTAGCATCCGGCCATGCGCACATAAACACCCCTCCCCCTGTGCTCTGTCCGCGCATGCTCCTGCGACTGTGCTCCCGTTTGCCGTCCTCCGCGAAGTAAGTGTTCTGGGTGACCCCCGCGCAACCTCCTGGAGACCCACCTCATGCGGCCATGCTGAATAGGCCCCACTGTGAGACCACCCCTCCCCAACCGGCCGACCCCCGCTCACCCCTAGCCAGACCCAGCAAGGCACCTGCAACCCCGGTCCGTGTGTCCATAGCCACTAATCCATCTGGGCTTGGCTCGCCACCGCCCGGATCCGAGGAGGCCAGCAAAGCCGGAATACAGCCAGATACCGCCCCTTCTGGCGCGGTCCCCACCACCAATGAGCAGGCAATAGCGTAGCCCGGTCTGCCCCTCTGGGTGCCTGCGCGGCCTGCTGAAGAATCCATCCGTGCGGGCCTCTCTACTGCCAAGCAGGCATCGGTGCGGCCCGGCCTGACCTTCCGAGCGCCTGCGGGGCCTCCTGAAAGGTCCATCTGTGCAAACGCGCCCAGGAGCTGTTCAGCGGCTGGTGTTCGGAGCTGCTGCAATCCGGCGGCCTTCGGTGGTTCATCCGGTCTCGTCTGGGATGCCGGACCGTGGGGTGAGCCAACAGGGCTGCCGGGCAGGGCATCGGGGTGGTCTAGTGTCGTGGGGCCGACGCTCGTGGCCGGGCCCCCCTTGTAGTGTCGGGCCTGCGGACCTTGACACTGGCCCAACTATCCTGGTCAAGGGAAACCTGAACCCGAGTTTCTAGTCTAGTTCTGGTCTCAATCATTAAAATGAACTGGATTCTGCCAGCTATGTGTTGTGAGTTCTGGCTGGCATTCAGACAAATCAGCCATCTGCAGGCACATACAGATAAACAACATCTACATACCATTAAAAAAAAGATAATCAAAAGCTAAACAGGAAACAAAAAGACCACAGTATCTCCTCCGCCAGCAATCAACACCCACGTGATCAAGCAAACAATACCTTGATCAAGGCAAGCCATGTGTATATAAACAGAGAGCAACCCCACTTCCTTCTAGCACTGATGATGTTACCTTAATTGGGTAATCAAAGATCTACAAGAAAACAACCAAGCTCGGAGAACACTAAGGACTCCACAGTTCCGTGGCCAATGACCACTTTCCATGGTTTCTGTCAACAAGAGGAAAAGGTTGTATATCTCAATACTATTTAGTGTTGTGTACTTACTCCATCACCCCCTCCTAGGAGCTGTCGGCCATGCCACTTACTGCCAATGCTGTCCTTCCCTTATTTAATCATATGGGAACTGGGGCAAAACTGACTCAAGTTCTGCCTCTTTTTTCCAGAGTTAAGGCATGTACATAGTAGAAGGGTGTAAAGAAAATCAGGAAGGACATTGCCCGATTCTCTTTGCGAACAATCCATTGTGCTATAACTCAACACTTATTTATTTTATTTTTATTTATTTATTTTTATTCCATTTATATCCCGCCCTTCTCCGAAGACTCAGGGCGGCTTACAAGCTTAGCAGTAGCCTTCATTCTATGTATATGCCTGCTTATTAGGGCTTTCACACACACCCCAAGCGGCATTATTACAAAGTCAGCTTAATTGCCCCCAACAATCTGGGTCCTCATTTTACCTACCTGGGAAGGATGGAAGGCTGAGTCAACCTTGAGCCTGGTGGGATGCGAACCTGCACTAATTGCAGGCAGCTGGTGTTACTTAAGGAGGCATTAGCCCACTGCTCCACCAAGGCTCTTTTAGCTTTAGATAATCTAAGTGTGGCTCTAGCCCTCTTTTGGAAGACACCGTGTCAACATCCAGAAATAGCTCAAGGGGTACATCACTACTAAAGAAAAGTATGATGCCAGTCGCTCAAACAGTTTGAATGGTACCCTCCCAGGTACCCAAGTCCACCTAACCTCACGCTAAGGAAGTATTGGTGGTTGCTTTTCCTTATGGCCCATGAAGCTGGTTGAAAGAGGAAACACAGCCAGAAGAATCTACAAAAACCCTGCCCTTAAATTGTCCTGCATTCAAACTGTAATGTCAGCATCATTCACAAGCTTATTCCTGTGTAATGTCTGTTGACCTACTTTTCTGACATTTCAAGGTCAGGAGGAATGTACACTGGCACAGATGTGAGGAAGAATCTTATGATTCCAAAAAGTACTTCTTAGCTTCAGAGCAACTATTCCATCAAAATCTGGACTGGAGAACTGTGGTAGAACAGAACCTTTGTACACAAAAGACCTTAGATTGATACCCACCCCCACCTCATGAATGAAGTCTGGTCTGCAATGCAGTAAAGCCACTGCCAGACTATGCTGATAATGCAGAGGTACACACAGCAATGATTCTTGCAGTACAACAGAAGATTCTATACTCTTAATCGTTATAAAAATCAAAGCATTCTTGATTAATTAAATGCCCATCCGTGAGCAATAGGAAGAACTAAGCAATAAAAATAAATAAACCCATTCAAAATAAGTCCAGCATTATGTATGCACAGAAGTCCAATCCAATCTTTTGAACTGGACAGTATTTGCCCGAACTCCCAACCAATTATTCCAAACAGCTAACATGTGACGGTCAAGATCTACAGTGAGAAGGAAGGCATGGCTAGGTCACACTTGGAAGGCAGTTTATTTCTTTGGGGTTTATTTTTCTTAGCTTTTGTGGGATGTTTGATTGAAACAAATCTTAGCACAGAGATGTAAGTCTAATAGCACACATTCTAAGTCCAATAGCCTCCATGCCAGTTACCTACAGATATGATACTCGTGCTGCAAAACTCCAGATTGCATTAGATGGAAGCAAAAAGTGTGCAATTCTTTGCTGCCTTCTAGTGTTTATCCAGATTTTTGCATCACAGGTCTGATAAACTTAAATTGTGTTTACACTACAATTAGTTAATTATGGTGATATCATGATGATAAACAAGGAACCTCTAGAAGCAGTTCTGTAGTTATTTGTATTTTTTTCGTAAGAGATGGTATACTTTCCAAGGCCATCCAAGGTGGTCAACCCAATGAACTTAAGAAGAAGGAAGGAAGACATGAAATAAAAATTGATTGTTTCGGAAGTTTCCTGGGGGAAGGTGTAACAGCAAATGAATTAAAACAATTCATAGGTCCCAGGACTGAAATAATGCTGAAAGGAGTCTGGTTTATTTATCCAGTTATTTCACATGGAGAAACTTAATTTTCACAATTTGGTAAAACCGGAAAGCTATAAGGAAAAAAACCTAAAATAACTTCTACTGTGGGACCATGCCAGCTCGTGATTTTCAAGAAAACTCTGGGCTGAACAAGGAGGACCACCGAAAGATAGATGATCATAAACTTCTGTGGGTCTTTGGCCTGGCTAAACTGGAAAGAAATGCCTGTCTAGTCTTTGCAGAACTAATTTCTTGTGAGAGCGCTAAGTGCCCTCAGATAAGCCTGAAGGCTCTGCTTCCACAAAATGGACGGCCCTTTCAAAGGAGAACTTGTGTTTTCCAAGAGCCATAAGCTTTTCAACCACTAGGTGTCTCAAAGTACAACCGCAGGAAGTAATGATGAAACGCTGTTGTGGGCTTTATGGGGGCACCAATTTGGAGCAGTTTCTTGTATCTGCATCAAGCATCCTTTTACCAATCAGCTGGCTCCCACAGGTCCCACTGCCCTGCAAAAGTCATAAGTTAGGACTTTTTTTAGCCTTTGTCTGCACAAACAGAAATCGGCGATCTTCTAGAAGGAAAGGAAAAAATAGAGATATATTGGCTCTCTGAGTGAGATGCTCCTTTTATTTGTTTGCCTTGAAAATGGGCCCATTGTTTTGCATTATGTCTATCATCGTATTGCAGACGGGATCAGTTCTGCGGTCTAGGTCTGCCTAGTCCAAGCGTAGGCAAACTCGGCTTTGTTATGACTCGTGGACTTCAACTCCCAGAATTCCTGAGCCAGCCATGCTGAGGGGAAAGGGAGAGGTTTCCAAGCCGAGCCATGCTGGCTCAGGAATTCTGGGAGTTGAAGTCCACGAGTCATAAAAGAGCCAAGGTTGCCTACCCCTGGCCGTTTCCCTCACGTAGCTGCCGTCATGCACTGAAGGAGTCCTAGGCAGCTTTCCACAGTCAAGTGCCTCTATGGGTGTTGAGAAGGCAACCAAGCCCTTGACAAGGGAAGCATGAAAGATGGACTGGAGGTGACTAATGGAAGAGGAGCAGGGAGGGGAAGGATTTCTTGCTGTCTCTTCAGGGAACTCAGCCAGAGAATTAAGCAAATGTCTGAGCCAAAATATAATTAGGAGTCAAATTTTAGAAAGCTCCCAACCAACAAAGGCAAATGATATGGAAGGGTTATTTTAGATACTGTTTGTGTTTGTACCACAATCTTACCCATGCTTAATCTGATGGAATTAATCCAAATACCTACACTTGGATAGCACATGAAACCAGGAAGAAAGCAAAGGGGAAGGTGACATCAGACACATAATTAGGTCACAATGCATGGCGGTTTATAAAAACAAATAAATAAATAAATAAATAAATATTATCCGGCTCCTACCCAATATCTATGCTGTCTGGGTTCATACGCTAAACTAAAATGCGGATAGCTGAAGGGTGTATAGGGCGTCATGAGAACACAGCCTATGGAGCTGTTTGGTGATGCCACTGGAGTCATCTCTGTCACTAGTCTGAGAAGCACCTTTTACTAGCTTCAGTTGGTGCATCAGTGATATTCTCTAGACATGGCAACCCACCTACAATTGTCCTTGACTTGGAAGAAAACAGATGGTGCAGCGTGAAGCAGCTAAGCTCATGAGTGGGATGACTAAATATGAGCATATTATCTCCTGCTAAATCAACTACAACCACAGGACTAATTTTACAATCCCTGTTGCATGGACTTTCTCATTGGTGGTGCTTACCTTCTTTGTTTAAAGCTCTGGGGTTTGTCCCTCCTCCATCCCTTCTCTTGGTAAGCAGAGGCTTCTTGCCATCAGCAATATTATGGTGAAGGCTGGCAGAAGCTGTGATCAAACCAGGCCCCATCCTTGGTCTCCTGATGGGTGGGGATCTCTTAACTCCAGTGGTCATCGGGATCTTCCCAAAATACACCCTGGCTTAATAACTTCTCAGATCTGCCCAGATTCTAATTCTTGTAGACTCCTTAGTGTTGAACCGATGCTTATTTCCCCTCTCCATGTCTGAGTTCTTTGTATATGCCTTTTTTCCCCCCTCCAGATGTATTAAACATAAAACTTATCTTCAAAAAAAATGGTTTGTAATCCACAGCAGTTTCGCTCCACCAATATATTGAGACACAATCAAATCAATGGAAGCCAATCATATTGGCGTTTACTCTCATCCATGCCAGAAGACCTCCTTCCTTGCAGCCTGGACTGGAAGCAGTTAATCCCAGGAAGAAGACTGTCAGGATGCTGATTAATAATATTTATTGGGCAAGCATTCTAAAACGTAGCCTGATTTCAAATAGGATAGGCAATTTTAGGGTGGCAAATTGTTGTCCATTACCTCCTTTTGCAGAGGGCTGGAAGCTTGCCTCTCTAGGGGAAAAAAAGGAAAAAAAAGAAGTCTGCTCACTGTCTTGATAACTGTCATTTCCACCAGTCTGAGAAGCAACTCTCACAATAAATATGAACCAAGTGTCCATGGCAACTAGTAAGGGGAAAACAGTCATGAATACTCATATTCATTGGGATCTCTGCTCCCTTCCTGTGGAAGACGTGATGGTCAAGTACAGACTGTACACCAGTCACCTCACTCTTCTGCCTCCCCATGTCTCAGGTTCAAGTTCTTCCACTTCATGAAGGTGAGTGACACAGGCACTCTTAACTCCGGGGTGCATGTAGACCCAAAAGGACAAAAGTATACATGTCCCAGTCTCTCGCCCCATCAGATGTTATATTTGGGGATTTTTCTAAACAGGATTTTGTCCAGATGGGACATGGGTGGCATTTTCTATTTTTCTCCAGGGTTTTAAGACATAGTCATAGGTGGAATAAATGGTGTTTCTTTGTATTTTAATTGCAGTAGTCCTGTTCTATCCAGTACTCATATTTTTCAACCTTGGCTAAGGATAAACATTTGTATGGGGTCAGATCCAATTAGCTCACTGTTCAGGAGATTACTAGAGAATCCCGGGGCTGTAGACTAGAATAGATCATGAAGTTGCAAAAAAAAAAACATCTCAGAAAGAGGCAAAGGCAAATCACGTCCATGCCGTTGCCAAGTGAACAGGGATGTGTTTATGAAGCCATGAGGAGCAGAGCTTGATTGCAGAAGATTTTACATCATCCATCCATCATCCTGTTTTTATGGGGTTTCTGCCTCAAAAGCCAATTGCCCATTTTCAGCAATACACACACACACACACACACACACACACACACACACACACTTCTTTCTGAAACTGCAGCGCATCAGTCTCATACATGCATTCCTGTTTTCAAGAGGAAAAAATGAGGAAAACGTTAAAAAGTTTTGGAAGTTCAAAGTGAAATAAATGCACGTTTCTTTTTAAAATGAAGAATTCCTTTCATTTACCATTTAAGAATAGGAACAACAGATGCTCATTTTGTTCCTGGCCCCCTCTGTCAATTTACTGCTGAACAGTCAGCTGGCTGATTTAGCAACAAAAGAGACTGCAAAAATTTACATGTGTTTAGTTCTGGCTGCTACAGACTTTTGCATCAGAACCAAAAGTTGGGACCTGATTTAATGTCAAAAGTAAGAGAACGACAGAGATCACCATTTACTCCAGAATTAACTCCTGGAATTGTTTGAAGAGGTTCTGTGCTTGAATAAAATTTTCTACTTAGATTAGAAGATGCAGAGTGAATGGCAGCTATGCACTCCCTTTCTGCATTAAGATCTGGCTTCATTTGCATAGGGATAATTATGCAGCTGCTGAGCTTCCTGTTTCTAGAATGCATAAGGCTGATCTGAGAGGGAAAGGAATTTCTTGCTTTTAAAAGTTCCATCCTTCTTTGTCCCATTCATTGGTAGACCCTTCCCAATGTCCATTTGGAAACAATGATGGAGATGGAAAAAAGATGTGCTGATTTCACAAAGAAGGAAGTGAACATAATGTTAGTTCAACATTTGGGCTTTGTATTATGTCATTCTCCTCCTCCTCTTCCTTGGTTGGCTCCCAGGGTTTGTAGAACCAGCCAGGAAGTTGCCCCATGGGCATTGACCAATTTGCATGCCTTCCAAAGAAATATCAACAACCTAAGATACGCAGATGATACCACTCTAATGGCAGAAAGTGAAGAAGAACTAAAGAGCCTCTTGTTGCGAGTGAAGAAGGAGAGCGCAAAACTTCGGTTGAAACTTAACATTAAGAAAACCAAGATCATGGCATCCGGCCCTCTCATTTCCTGGCAAATAGATGGGGAAGAAATGGAGGTAGTGACAGATTTTATTTTCCTGGGCTCCAAGATCACTGCAGATGGGGACTGTAGCCAAGAAATTAAAAGACGCTTGCTCCTGGGGAGGAAAGCCATGGCAAATCTAGACAGCACACTAAAAAGCAGAGACATCACCCTGTCAACAAAAGTGCGTATAGTCAAGGCTATGGTCTTCCCAGTTGCAATGTATGGCAGTGAAAGCTGGACCATAAAAAAGGCTGAGCGCCAAAGAATTAAGCCCTTTGAACTATGTTGCTGGAGAAGACTCCTGCGAGTCCCTTGGACTGCAAGGCGATCAAACCGGTCAGTCATAGAGGAGATCAACCCTGACTGCTCTTTAGAAGGCCAGATCCTGAAGCTAAAACTCAAATACTTTGGCCACCTAATGAGAAGGAAGGACTCACTGGAGAAGAGCCTAATGCTGGGAAAGATTGAGGGCAATAGAAGAAGGGGACGACAGAGAATGAGGTGGCTGGATGGAGTCACTGAAGCAGTAGGCATGAGCTTAAATGGACTCCAGAAGATGGTAGAGGACAGGAAGGTCTGGAGGAACGTTGTCCATAGGGTCGCGATGGGTCGGACATGACTTCACAGCTAACAACAACAAAGATCACATTACTTTTGACACCAAAGAACAGAGTCACTAATCTGTTGGTCAGATACACACAGAAACTGAAGCAATCTTGATGCTGAGAAAAGGACCATAAAAACAGAAGCTTGAGGAAAGTGAGAGGTTGGTTGTAAAGATGGAGACACTGTAATTATAGACATACTGGCTTGCTGGCTGAGGAATTCTGGGAGTTGAAGTCCACAAGTCATAAAAAGGCCAACTTTCAACAACAAAGTACTGAAAAAACTAATATCCAAAACCTGGCTTTACTCAAAAGAACCTACAATTTTTAAAGTACAAGGAACCACTACTATGACAGACAATCTTAAAGACCAACAACAACAAACTAGGGAAAAAACTTAATACTCAACTTCTGACCCTCTCTAAGGAGCCTACAATTTCAGTGCACTACATGCAAGATAGTGATGCCAATATAGAGGAACCTGAAGACCAACAAAGACAACCTGTGGAAAGCTTGGACAGTCAATTACTAAATATAAACTGGATAATATTTTCTACTCAAAACAGATCAACCCAGATGGAAGAAGAATCCAGACTGAACCACAGACATAGATGTCAGAACAAATAAAGAGAGTGGAATTAACATGTCAACAATATAATGACTACAAATGGTTCAACCTTTGTATATTGCTGATGGTTGGATGGCCTCCTCTGGTGCAAATAATATACATGCGAGCAGATGAAGACCTACTTGGCAATTTAAAGCCCTGGGTCTGCAAAGCCGACTGGCAAAAAAAGAAACCTAGAGTTAGATTTAAAATATGAAATTCCTAGAGAATTATCGTAGGTCATTTTGTTAGTAATTAGTGACTTATTAGGATCTGAGATAGAAAATATTCATGAGATAGAATTAAAATGTGTTTACTATTTACTAAGCTTATTTCAAATATTATAAATTTATATATTGATTTAATGGAAATTTTGCTTATGGATCCTATGTTTGATGTTAAAACTGTGGTTATATAGAAGTAGAAGTAGATTTATAACTATAGACTCTCCGACTGGTAACTTGTGATGTATTAAGATATGAAATAAACAATGTTTATTAGGTAGAAGCTAGCTATTTAAATATTGGGTGTATGTTAGATTATACAATTTTTGGTGTAATAAGATAAGGGAACTTGGGGTTGTGAATACTATTTGTTAAAGGTTAAACATGGATACTATAATTAACATCAAAACTAGATAAAATTTAATAACAGGGTACAGATATACCTTATCGAAACTGGATTGACAAAATCTTTAATTGACCATGCTATTCCTAGAAATTTGTTAGTTTAAATACGTCGTATTGAATGTTGAGGGAAATAGAGAAGGATGCTATGATAACGTAACCCGAACTATGTATTGAAAACTCTATTACTCAATTGATGACTACCCAGGTATCATGATGCTTTCTAAATATATAGGTTGTAATTTGAAAAACTAATAAAACTTGTTTTTTTAAAAAAGAGCCAAGTTTGAAGACCCCTGTTTTAGAGGAATTCTAGCGCCACCCAAAACCACTTTTACACCTGATGAGATCCCGTTTCAATGCATGGATCCCTTCCTTTCCTTTCCTCCCTCTGAAAAAGCAACGGGCTAAAGAGATGGTTCAAATCTCAGCCACCTTCTTTATCTTGTCACTCTCTTGCTTCGAATATTTAACCACCTTGCAACTCTTTGAGGAACCTTCAGCTGGTCTCATAAAAGCATTGCCCACCCCCACCCCCACCCCCTGAAGGATTTTACATTATCTTTTTCTGTAGCTTAAGATGGCTTATCCTGGACTGCACCACGTTGCCCTGCTGGGAACTTGCCCGGAAGAGCGCCACTCAGGCTACTGAATGCATGGCCAGGAGGCAGCACAAGGACATGACTCGGTTGAACGATGAAACACCTGTGTTTGAGAGAAAAGGAAAAGAAAGAGAAAGAAAGAAAGAAAGAAAGAAAGAAAGAAAGAAAGAAAGAAAGAAAGAAAGAAAGAAAGAAAGAAAGAAAGAAAGAAAGAATACACATGCACCCATCTATTTATAATCTAGGTCCCAGAGATGGGAAGGATCCATGTGAAGGCCAGTTCTGATTCCAGCTGCCTGTGAGCCTTTTGTCTTTAGAACTGATGTGACTTCTTGGCAGGATCTATTCCCATGACATTGGAGGATTGAGGGAAAGCAACTCTCCCCTCTGCAACTGAAGGGTCTGTATCCTGCTGTTTTCCTCATTAACGCCCCCTCCCCAGAGATCCCCTTTTCCAGCCAGACTCCCCTGCAGGTGATTACAATCCTTCTACTCAAATCTGCCATATTGAACCAATGAAGAGACTCAACCCGGGTTCCCTCTCGAAAGAATGCAACCTTCCTTGCTTTTTAAATATTTTAGTTTATTTTCATCTTGCTAGAATGGACGATTTCTTTCTCACAATCGCTCATCCTTCCATTGCGTTCATTTTATACACAGCAACGGTAGCTCCATTTGCCATTATTAAGGGGGGGGGGGATTCCTTGCAGGTAACATCTGTATTAGGGCAACTGAATTTTGTACAAAATCACGACAAGTTTTTGGATGGGGGTCTTATTAAGTAGGCAGGAGGGTTAACTGGGGGAGACCTTTCAGAATTTTGCAGGGAAGAGGAAACGGCCAAACGTTTTTATATTTTGTGAAATAACTCCATCTACTGTATTTTCAAGGGACAAGACGAGATGCTTTATTAGAGCTATAGAACAACTCAAAAATAAAAGGAAACCAACTGGGACAGGAAGTTAAAAACACAGTAAAACCAATAGTGCAATTGTAAAACTAGGAGGATAAAGGTGTGAAGTATTTTACAATTGGAGCAAAACTTAGCCACATTAAAAAAAAAAAGATCACATTGGTGGGATCCTGGCACTGTAAATAAAGTTAATTCAGGTGACTGGAAATTTTAATAGATGGGGTATTTTTTCCTGTGTTTCAGGAATTCCTTTACCACAGGTGCAAAGTTTTTGTTCAAAATGGATACCCATCATTTTCCTGACAGAACAGCTGTTGGAAGGGCATTACATCTGTCCAGGATTTGGGCTCTTCTGCATTTAGAAGCCCTTATTTGACTTAGATAACTAGCCAGCTTAGAAAAGGATGAATACCTGGGTATGACAGCCAGGTCTGACTGGGCCCCCAAATCTTTGGTGTGCTATTTAAGGGTGGCTTGTGCACATTCATAACCCATCATCAGGATAGCATTAAGTGAGAAACCATAACACTTCAGTTTCTCTTTTTTTATAGGTTTTATTAATTTTTTTTAAAATTACAATCTTTGAAGCTTAGTAAACAACATTTGTCTGGGTTCACATATTTAACATTAACTTCTTCAATATAAATCTATTCAGTACTGGATTGTGCAGTACTGAATAGTACTGAATGTGGCAGTCCATATTTCCCTTCTATCTCTTCCATCTCTAGGTCCATTTCTTCTGCTTCACCCTCGTGATTTCTGGTTTATTTGTTCATACTTTGTAGTTGTTGTCTGGGAGCTTTCCAGTTGTAGATTCATTTTGGAGATTTGGTCCTTTATGTCATCTAGATTATTTTTAGTCTCATTATGGTTTCTTTTTATGTCCTCTTTGTGTGCAAGAATTGTTTGATGAATTTGCTGTAGCACAGAGAGTATTTCCTTCTGAAAGGTATTTGTTTTTTCTTGAGGCATCATTTTTAGAAATCCTCTAGTACAGAGGTCCCCAACCTTTTGGGCACCAGGGACCAATTCTGTGGATAGAGGTTTTTCCGTGGACTGGAGGGGCGTGGTTGTATGCTGCCTACATCCCATGGATGGGGTTTTGCTTGTTTGTGTGGACTGGTTGCTGGCATGCCAGGATCCATTACTGGTCCACGGACCAAGGGTTGAGGACCCTTGCTCTAGTATCACCAGTCTCAGTAAGAGTGGAACAGAATTTCCTCTAGTTTTCTGGTCTTTATATATAGCCTTTAAATATTTTATATTTATCCTTTGTCTCAAGTATCCTGAAAATTATCAGTCAGGCAAGGTTATAATCCACAATGTTCCAAGTATTCAAAATGTTTAACTTCCCTGCAGCCAGACACATTCAAAAGTCAAAATTTTCTTTCTCTCCCACTAGCTCTTGAGATTAAGAGTCCACGCTCAGTAGATATTTATAGTCCAAGAAGGTCAGGATGATAAATATGCTAAAATATTTTTCTTTATTGCCAGCTGTTCTGCCTTAAACTGAAATTCACCATGCAGCCAAGGAGCTAGTTATAGTGCTGTACTCAAATCCGCCACTAGATGTCATTCAAAGTCCATTTTCCACTATTACAACAAAGGGTTGATTTCTTATATTTCTTATATTTCACTCAATATTTTTTTTCCAAAGAGAAAATCTTAACAATTTATCTCAGTTCTCAGATTTATCAAAACTATAGCTTTGTATTACTTTCACTTCAGTATTGTGTATTTCTGTCTCCCATAAAAAATTTAAAGTGCCACTTCCGTTCACATCCGGAGGTTTTAAGCTTCTTTGGAGCCTTTCCCAGGAAATTCAGTTGTAAAATAGAAAAGAAAGGATCAATATTCTCACCCAGTTCAAACATGCTGTTTGCAGTGTGCTAATTAAAGTTTTTGTTCTTTGATTGTCAGCAGCTAATGGCCAGCTGCAGTGGTGTGGCCGGTCTTGAGGATTTTCCTTGGATCGAATGGAGAGACCGCCATTTCTCCATGATCAAAAAGGCACCCCTCCTTCTTCATCGCCTCTTCAGGGTGACTTTAGGCCCTTTTCAGGGCCCCCAGCAGGGCGAAATTGGCCACGGAAGGTAGAGTTCTGCCTTCCTGCGTCCCATCTCACTGCGACACAAAACCAGAAGTCACCAGCACTTCAGTTTCTCATGCAATCCCCTAGCCTAGCTCAAGATGAAATTAAGTCATCATTGAATATCAGAGGTGTTAAGTCAATGTTGTGTTGGTTAAATAACTTTAACCAATAAGAGAAGTTACACGTTCCAATACAGTTTTGGTTACAGCAGCGACATGGCTTAAGATCGCATTGGGGCTCAAAATATCTTCCTTAAAATGTAGATTGTGCTTTGTCTAAAGCAGGGATGGGCAACTATGGCAATGACTGGCTCAGGAATTCTGAGAGTTGAACGCCACAGATCATAAAGTTGTCATAGTTGCTCATCTTTGGTCTAAAGGGATTTATCAGTTTTTTTCTTAAACTCATTTCATGCAGTTAAGACATACAGATCCCTTGGACAGTGAAAAAGAGGCAAGAAATCATTGCACCCATTAATGTAAATGTTTTATAAAGCTGGATTTAAATTTGATTACCGGTACTTATTCTAGGTTACAGAAGTCAATTAAAGACAAATTGGGGGGTGATCACTTACTGGCATAAGGGAATAGAACCTAAAGTAATGTTCATTTCAAATAATTTGTTTTTGTTCCCCAAGCAGGTCATTTTTAATTTCCATTTTATAAATTCAGATAAGAAATCACAATTCTTCATAACTGAAACAACTGAATGGTTTTATGCTAAGACATAATGTGGCTGGTTTTTTTTCTGGGTTGCTCCTAGACATTGTGTTTTTCAATTATTAACAGCAATTACTGTATGTGGGTTAAAAAATAATAGTGCATGGCTTAAGGAGGTGTGAGATGATCCAATAAATTTTCATTAAATTCTTCTAGTATTTAATCTGTCATCTAAATACCAATGAGGTCTAAACCCTCTTAGCTTTCCAATATCAACCAATGTCTTTTAGGTTTTGGGTCTTCCTAGCTGAGTACAATATTTACATACAGTGCTTATCTTCATAATTACAAAAATCTTGTCAGTTTTTTTAAGTCAAGCTGAGAGATGGAATTATCCATTTATATTATCATTCATCTGCTTTATTTAGTTTATCATTAGCCTATGAGTGATCCCAATTAGCCATGAACCAAATTCTCACATCAATTTATGAGCCAGTTTAACCATGGCTTATTTTTTGGTTAAGTTAGAATTACTGGGTTTTTACATCGTGCAATGTTGAAACCAGATAAATCCCATTATAGTTCAGCATGATGCATCATCAACTAAGCCAGCCACAGATCAGGTGTGAGAATTGCGGCTTCAGTCTAAAGATTATTTAATACTGGCTGTCAGTAAGGAGCTTAATGCAGAGATACCGGTATATAAATGTAATGTAGACTAGTCTTTCTCAACCTTGGAAACTTTAAAATATGTGGAGAACTCCAAGAATTCCCCAGCTGGCCACTGAAGTCCACACATTGTAAAGTTTATTTATTTATTTATTAATGGGATTTATATCCCGCCCTATCTCCCGAGGGACTCAGGGCGGCTAACAACAACAAAACTTAAAGGTCTCTGTACAGTAAATTAAAAAATAAAATTTGAAATAAATTAAAATAAATTAAAGAATAAAGTTAGAATTGTAAATATAATTAAAATCCCTGTCAGTCTAGGTCAGCCAGGTGGAAAAGGAGTGTTTTGAGGCCGCGGCGAAAGGACTGGAGATCTTGGGCCATCCGAAGCTCAGGGGGGAGCTGGTTCCACAGGGCTGGCGCTCCCACAGAGAAGGCTCTTCCCCTGGGGGTCGCAAGCCGACATTGTCTAGCCGACGGTACCCTGAGGAGGCCTTCTCTGTGTGAGCGTACTGGGCGATGGGAATTCGTTCCTGGCAGCAGATGGTCCTGCAAGTATCCTGGGCCTAAGCCATGTAGGGCTTTAAAGGTAAGAACCAGCACCTTAAATCTCACCCGAAGGGCAACCGGTAGCCAATGCAGCTCATGTAGGAGGGGTGTAATATGGGAGTATCGGGGTGCTCCCATCACTACCCGTGCAGCTGCACTCTGCACCAGTTGAAGCCTCCGGGTGGTCTTCAAGGGCAGCCCCATGTAGAGAGCATTACAGTAGTCTATACGGGAGGTAATGAGTGCGTGGGTGAGAATGTTGAGAAATGTTCCCAATGTTGAGAAATACTGATGTAGACAGATGAACAGATATATGCGTAATAACTAGAATTGTCATTATTTGCACTCTGCATTTATGCTAAGATTTCCGATTAACTATTTCTACATTTCCCAGATTTCCAAGACACTGGATTTGTTGGTAGGAAATTCTGGAAGTGTTATTTTCAAATTTCAAGAGGTATTACATTTGGAAAAGCTGATGTGGGCTATAAATTCACAAGAAGAAAGAGTTCTGCTCAAAAGTCCAAATAGGGCAACCTTTTCCTTTTAATTACCCAGCTTTCACCCCCACACCATCAGTGAAACTATCAAGAGAACAGCTCCTATCAAATAGCATTCAAAAACACTAAGTGCCGCTGAACATACATATTCCGGTTAGCTCCTAGAGTTAATAATCTGTTAATCTGTCCACTTTTTTTAAAGAACATTGTAAGAATGAATGAATTTTTAAATTAATTCATTAAAATGAATTAAAATTAAAATTAATGAATTTTTTTCTTAAAACAAATGCATGAAATAGTTTACACCAATATTCTTTAGGGGATACTAGGGTGATTAAGTCGACTATCATCTTAGCTTCGAATATTTGGATATAAATTATATCTTGTGCAGATTTTGAATCAACATTGTTTTAATTTATAATATGTTAAAAAAATAAAATTATAGAGACACACTGTCTTTTGAATATACTATGACTAGAGTCACACATTAAGCCATAAATGGGATAGCTATGATTTGTTGAATAAATCATTTTCCTAAAATTACACAGATTATACTGTAACTATAATTTTCAAAGCACTGTCAGAGATTATTCACTCTGCTAAGCTGAACAAATCACTTTATGATTTATTATCGTATGTGAACCTAACTTGCCCATAAAGTTTATGGCATAAACCAAAGCTTACAGATCATATTGGATGACTTGATACATTGTGCTAAGACAAATCAATCGATATTATTATGGCTTAATGCAATGTGTGAACTCAGCCAATAAAATAAAAATTATGTTAACATGAAGAAAAGGGAAGGAGAAAATAGCAGAAAGAATTACTATTTATGAAATCTTCAATATCAGTGAAGTGGCTGGAGCCACATTTTAGTAATTAGAAACAGTTATTACAATAGAAACTTTCAAAGAATATTTTTCTCCAATATGTTAGGTTCAAATTTATTCTTATGAAACACATTCCAATGTAAATTTGAAACCTTAAAGTAAATGTGATTAATTCCACTTCATTTCATTTTGCCACTGATCTGATAAATTTAGATATAATTATACTATAGAATTATGTTATACTTACTGAAGAATTTGACTTAAAAATCAACCTAATTTTTATAAAAAATAATAATGAAAAACTAATTTTCTTGTCATAAAGTAAGTGTTTAGGAAGACTCAGATCAGATCAGATCAAATCAGATCAGAAACTAAGATTTAGCAATTGTAAGTGGAATGTTGCCTCATTTTAACCATAATTAATATTTTAAGATCATAAGGAGCCACAATCTTCATTCACGATTTAACTGTAACAAACTCACAAAGCAACCTCCATGGAAGTTTTCATTTTGGTGAGATCTGAGTTGAATTTTATGAAACAGAGGTTGCCTAGAGTCACTCTGAGATGAGCTGTCTCCTGTCTCTAAATCTGATATGTATGTATGCATGTATATACGTATACATACATACATACATGCATATACACAGAGAGAGAGGGAGAGGAAGAGAGAGAGATACATATTTATACATGTCAGTGGTGAGGATCAGAGCATGTAGTTTGATGTGGGCACTAAAATAAACAGATGACAGATATCAGATGACACAGGAAGTGTGCAGATATGGAGATGGTTAACTATGGGTAGCTTTTTGCTGATGCTGGATCTTTTGGGCCCTGGGAGCACCTACTTTTTAAAAGAACTGGATATTCGCTCACCCAAAAGAGGGAAGCTCACTATGACTAAATCTTACTAAAAATTTAAATGGGGCTTCACACTTGGACCCCTTCCAAAAGCAGCTAGCAGCACATTTAACTTTTCATAACCTCTCGTAGGTTCTGCATCATTTAGCCATGAGACCTTGTTGCATTATTTAGCAACGAGACCTTTCTATTAATGCCTCCACCGGTGATATCTATTTATTTGCTTTAAGGGACTTAACTGGAACCTGGATCCTTCACCAATGAGCAAGGTCATTTGTGCTGGAAGTGGCATTTTTCTGCATATAGGGGAAAAGTGGCTTAGGAAGACTTGGCCAACCCAAAGAAAAGGATGGTGGTGGAGCCTTGGTGGAGCAGTGGGCTAATGCCTCCTTAAGTAACACCAGCTGCCTGCAATTAGTGCAGGTTCGCATCCCACCAGGCTCAAGGTTGACTCAGCCTTCCCTCCTTCCGAGGTAGGTAAAATGAGGACCCAGATTGTGGGGGGCAATTAAGCTGACTTTGTAATAATGCCGCTTGGGGTGTGTGTGAAAGCCCTAATAAGCAGGCATATACATAGAATGAAGGCTACTGCTAAGCACATTGATTTGTGCTTTAAATTGTAAGCCACCCTGAGTCAGGGCGGGATATAAATGGGATTAAAAAATATATATAAAATAAATAAATAAAAAAACAGTTATGGCCAAAGATGCTATGGCGGGAGCACCTGTGCAAAGGAGCATCCAGCACCAGGGTGTTCTAGAGTGGTGGGGTAGCCTTGCCCTTTCCAATGGCTACTAAAGCCAAATCCATCTCTTATTCTAAATCCCCCCCCCTCGAGCTTCTTAATTTTAACTTCCCATTGGCTCGTCATGACCCAATTTCTGGCTTGGCTCTTCCTCCAGAAAGGGGCGTACATGGCCCTTTAAGAGGGCGCCATTCTAAGACCAGTCCTAACGTGCTCCAACATCCACAGGATGAGCCTCGACTGCGCCGGCGCGAAGGGGAGGAGACCAGGCGGGCCCGGAAAAAAAGGGCAGGGCGATAGGCTGAGGGGGCGTGCGCCTGCGCCGAGCGCGTGCGCACTAGCCTTCTCCCCGCCCCTCTCGGCTTGGGCAGGTCTCTGCAGCTTTAAGAGGGTCGTGCGGCCTGGAGGGTCCCTCCGACCGTCGTCTTACTTTGGGCTTGGTTGTCTCGCTTCTGTTTCTTTTCTCCTTCTTTTTTTTTTCCTCCGTGGAGGGCTCGGAGCCCTCGAGCTCCTGAAGGAGGCGCTGTGCCCTAGCCCACCCACCGCCTCGCGAGGCCTCCCGAAGGCGGCTAGGGACCTTCCCGGAGCGCCCTCTGAGGCGGCAGCACCCGCGCCCCTTTCCCTCGGCCCGGGAGCGAGGAAGAGGACCGCCTCCCCCTCCCCCTCCCCATTGGCGGCGGGCCCCCCAAAATGGCGGCGGCCAAGGAGGAGGGGCCAGGACCGCGCGCCAGAGTGAGTGGGCGGGGCCGGGGGCGGGGCCAGGAGGTGAGCTGGGAGGGAGGTGGATGCCTGGTTGAGGTTCGGCTGGAGGGTCCAGTTGAGCAATGGGAGGTTGTGGGGGCTCAGAAGTGTGGGGAGGGTCCCTGTGGGAGATGGACGAGGCAGGAGAGGATGCCTTGAGACTTGGGGGGTGGGGTGGGGTGGGGAGGGCTGAGGTCCAGCAGGGTTGACCCAGGCAACGAGAGTCTGCAGAGAGGAATGATGGAAAGGGTCATTTCCAAAGGATCATGGAGGGTGGCCTTGTTGCTTTTGGGGGTGGTGGGGGTCTATCCCCTTTGGTGGCATGGAGGGAGTGAAGGGAGATCCGAGATAACTGGGGAAAGCTACGCTGGACCTGGAGAATCTCAAAGCAAAGCCAGAAAGGAGTGTCGTGGGCTAGTTTTCCTTTGGGGCAGCAGATCTAGCAGGTTGTGAGAAGGCTTGAAGATGTTGGAAAGGACATAGGGGTGAAGGGAGATGCAGCACCTGTCCCAGGGAGTTCTCTCCTTAAGAGTTGAGCAGATGAAAGATAACAGAAGGGGGAGAGTGGAAAAGTTGGATAACGGGGGAGGGGGGAAAGCATGGGTAAAAAAGGTGGACTGATTAGAGGGTATGTGGGCAAAAGAGTGCTTGGGTACCTGGGGAATGGGGGCAAAGAGCTATTTGCCTTAGGATTTATCCTTGTGAGTTAACATCTTGATAACGGTGGAGCCAAAGGGCATTGGTAGGTTTACAGTTAAAGACATATACTAAAGCCTTGGGTATGTACCTCTGCAACCTTCCTCTTGGGAGGATACTCCTAGATTACAGTATTTCTTAAAAGAGTAAAGTGATGACGGTATTGATTTTCATTATCTCTCTCCTTTTTGGCCCATAAATGACTGGAGCCGTTAAAGGAGGCCTTTGTGATATATAGCTTGGTAAACCGATTTGGATTTGTGACTTGTTAAATACTGGGTAACATCAGGGTTTTGGTTTTTTGGGGGGCTAGATGGACAGGTGGATTCAACTTGGTAAGCTTGACATTAATGGGATGTATACCTTGGTGTTTTGTTTCATATTACTGGCATTTAATAATGAGTTGTTTCCTATTTGTAGTCTAAGCTGTATGACCATTTCCTTTTTAAATGGTTGAAATATTGTCACACATATGTGCACTTGCACTTCGTCATGATATCATTTTTTAATATGTCTAAGACATAACATGCAAGGGAAACTACCGGTATGTAAAAAGGTTGGGCATCACCAGTCTTAACTTCAGTGTGCTCAGATTACAGTTCTTAGTTAGAATAAAACATTAAACCACAAATCTTACCTTTTAAAAAAATGGATAAAAGCACAATGAATATCAAAATCCTGCTATTGGCAGTGACATTTTGATTTTCTTGGCAAATGAAGGACTTCAGTCACAGAGAAGAGAACTAGTATGTAACTGAGCAATCTATTTTAAACTTTCCTGCTGGTCAAACTACATGCCTTTTCCACTAGAATTTTGCTGCAGTCCCACCTATGTTTTGTGATGTCATAGCATGGAAGAGATGGAGTTTGCTGTATCAAATAGAAGGTATGTCTGCTAATATGCTTGTGTTTGGGATGAAGGTGAAGATTCGGGCTATGTGTGTGAGCTGCTTACAAATAGTACAAGTTTTAAATTATATTTCCTATCAATAACATTTGCTTTGGCTTGGATCTTCTAAAAATATAATAATTTCAAGTTCATGGAAAGGGCTTTGGTTTTTCTCCCTAAAAATTAACTCCTGAGAATTGGGGGATTAGTGGAATATGTGAAGAGGCTGCAAATAGATGAAGACAATTGTCTCTTTTATATGAATGGAAAGACAATTTGAAATCTGTGCCAATATTTTGTGTCACGAACATATTGGATGGCATCTCTTATAATTAATGCAGAACTTGTATAAATAGACTTATGAGATGCCAGCTACCACATGCATATAATAGTTTATTCTTGTCAAGGAAAAATATATCTCATTTAATTAGCTGTCAGAATAATAATGTAACTGCAGTTTAATTGAAGTAGCTAATAAAGATAAAATTTCTTGTACTTATTACACATTTTATTTTAGCCCTGAGTAATGCAGTCAGACTTAGATTTGAGTAGCTGAGCGAATAATACTAATTGTCTCATTGTGGTTCTAAATTATGTTAAAATGATATATACTTAGGACTTTTACACTAGTGTCAGATCAATTTAATTGTTCATTTCGTAGTTTAATTTTTCTACTATGAATGGAATTTAATTCTACATATTTCATTCCTTGCAGTAGCCTTTCTAGAGAAATAAGGAAATATTCTTCATTGAAAAATAGAATTTTAAAGTGTTGAGAATTGTTATTCCACTATAATAATATAGACAATACCCATCAAACTGTCTTTTTACCAATGAAATGTGATTTCTGGAAAGTTTAGTTTCTCTAAATGGATGAAAATCTATTATAGCATTTTTTTAAAAAAATATGAGAGCCAGTTTGGCCTAGTGATGAGGGCACCCGCTAGAAACCAGGAGATTGTGAGTTCTAGTCCGGCCTTAGGCATGAAAGCCCCTTTCTCTCAATCCATAATGTCTGACTTGGACGATAAGGCAGTCCATCAATTCCTGTCGTGATCAGTGGATCATTATTTGGCCGTTCCAGAAATAAAAAAAGTTCTGCACTTGCAGGAAAAACATTAGGAAGAAAAAAAATAATGTAATGTTAAATAACTATTTAGTAAGCAACATATTCGGTATTGGTGAATGGAGGCAGTGGTTTAATAAAGTGCCCATTATTTTAGTGATAACAGCTTTTCCTAGAATAACACTAAGCAAGCCAACATAAAAACAGTTTACATGAGCTTGTTTGGACAAATCATAGTCTAAGCCACAGGTCTGCAACCCGCGGCTCCGGAGCCGCATGCGGCTCTTTCAGCCGTCTCCTGCGGCTCCCAGTCCTTGGCCATGTGCAGTCCAAAAAAAGAAAAGTGGGACTAAAAAAGTTCAACCAATCAATTCAAATATGCAGGGTAGGTGCATATCTCGCCTTGGCTCCACTCTTCAGTCAAACCCTGTTCTGCACATGCGTGCATGTACACACATGCGCACACATTTTTTGCGGCTCCCAGTTTTTCCTTTTGTGAGGGAACCGGTTCCGAGTGGCTCTTTCACTGTTTCAGGTTGCTGACCCCTGGTCTAAGCTATAAAATAGACAAACTAGTCAGAGTACAAAACTTAATCTTGTAACACTATTTGTTTAGATGTATTTTTTGGACATGAAATCTATTAGCATCACTAATTGCCAAAGAAATAGAATTCTTTAGATGGATATTTATTTTAATCTATAAATCAGCTTTAAAAGAATCAAAACCAGTACTCAGTGAAAACAGACACCTGATGACCTGAGGATCAGGGGTTGCCAGAAAAAGAGCCATGCTCTAATGGCCCTCAGTATTGTATATTGATCAGAACCCAGTACAGTAATATGTTTCACCTAACATAGTGAGGAAGTCTGGAGAAAATCTTTGGAGAAAATATCTAAAGAGCCAAGATTTTAATGTCAAATTCAGCAACTGATATCGGGCAGGTGGACTGTCACACATCTGGATTAATTTAGATAACATTTGCATTTTCCCCTTGTTTTCACATTTTTCCCCTTCTCATTTTCACTTTGTCTCTGAGGTACATGAACTATAATATTTAAAAATGATAGTTTCTTTGTAAATTAAGACTGAAAAACGCAGTAAAAATTAGAAAGAAATCTCTATGCAAAAAGAAGAATAGCAAATTTGATGGATCAAAACTGTAAAAATCTTACCTTCCTAGTTATTCAGAATATTATTTTGCCAAAGGCAGTGTTGTTATTTAAATTTTCCATTACTACCCTCAGCTTTGCTAATAAATCAAATTTCAACTTCTTAAATTGGATATTTATAGTGATTCAGTTTGAATACCTTTTCCATGCTTGCTTTGTGTTGCTCCTTGGTTATAAAACATCATGTTAATTATTTATCATAAAGGAGTTGCTGGGGAAATGAATGAGAATTGCATAAATTGACTGTGCTGGTAAGTTTTGTGCTTGTCAGTCAGTGCACAGTAATGTTGAAATTAAATTTTCCAAACTCCTGAATTCATACGAGGCTTTGTTTTTTAATTTAATTTTTTTATACTATCTTGCCTTTGGAAAAAGCAGGCAACTTTTATTGAATATCAAAAATCAGATCAGGGGTTTCTAATTAATTGTGGTTCCCTGGCCAAAACTGAGAAACATCAGTTATTAAGAGATTGAGCCATATAATTTGTACTAATATTGCGATGCCAAGAGGGCTTGTTCATAGCAAATTATTTGGAATTGATTATTTGCACCAACTTGGTCGGCCAAGAGAGAGAGTATGCCATATGTTCAGAACAACTTCAACTATTACAAATCTAGATTAGGACTGAACTCAAACTAATACAAAATATGAAAGCATAATGCTGTAAAATATTCTACTCTTCTGCTAGTCTAATGCAATGCAGTTTTCCGCAGCTTGTTGCTTCCCAGATGTATTTTGCACTGTAGTTATTATTTATTTATTTTTATTTTATTTATTTTTATTCCATTTATATCCCGCCCTTCTCCGAAGACTCAGGGCGGCTTTACAAACTTAGCAGTAGCCTTCATTCTATGTATACTGTATGCCTGCTTATTAGGGCTTTCCCCCCCCCAAAGCGGCATTATTACAAAGTCAGCTTATTGCCCCCAACAATCTGGGTCCTCATTTTACCTACCTCGGAAGGATGGAAGGCTGAGTCAACCTTGAGCCTGGTGGGATGCGAACCTGCACTAATTGCAGGCAGCTGGTGTTACTTAAGGAGACACTTCATGTTGACTAATTTTCAGTCTCAACATATCTGGAAGGTGCCAGTTGGGAAGAATGTTTTACTACTAGTATTACATTTAGAGCAAAATAGTCCTTGGTTGCTGCCCATGCCCTGAAAACAAAATAAGTTATGCCTAACCCTTAAAGGCTGTACAATTGCATTTTTGCCGTATATGAAGAGTTACCTGTTATTTTCATAACTGTACACATTATAACATTAGTTTTCTGCTTTTATTTCAGAAATCTTAACTTTAATGTATGGTGTATATTGTCTGTAAATCTGTAAAATAATTTCAAATTAAAGCAGTATTGTTTTGTGTTTATTTAGTAAAACCAAGCTAAAATAGTATAAATGATGTTATTTTTTATATTGTATCATTACACGATACAATTTGCTAATAGTGAAAAGGAATTGAACTAGAGAATGAAGGTGTTCTATACCATTCTATTTTGAATTTAGTTCTAGTTATTTCATTTGGGTTTATTTACATAATGCCTCAATAGGATTACAGCCCAAGGATTACATTATTCAACTACCAAGGATATTTTATTAGCATATGTTAAACTTTATATTGAAAAACATTTAAAGCATAGCCCAAGAGATATTTGAGGGACATTTATATATTTTAAAAAAGGAATAACTAAGTAAATACAGCACATTTACAGGTATCTTACTGAGATAGTTTAAGGGAAAATTAGGATATTGGAAACATTAGTGTTCCTAAAGGTCTGTACCCATTTACATGTGATTGTATATTTATAAGTTTTAATTTCAAATTTGACTAGCAATATAGTCATTACACTTCTCGGTTTGATAATGTTATACTAATTGATTAGAGATATTTTCCATTTTTGAAAAATACACCTTTTCAATTTCATTGGAAATGTATGACAATATGTGCAGCTTATCCAAAGAAAAGTTTGGATATAATCAGTTTGCATTCCTTTGGTGGCTTAAAATAAGTTTCCTTATTTTTATATCTGTATTTGTGTTCTACTTTTCAGCTAGTAGGCTGAAGGTAATTCACACCTTTAAATTTATAAGCATAATGCAGAAGGGAGAAGGAAGAGAGATGAACGCATAAAGTATTCATATTTGAAAAAAGAAAAAGAATTCTTTTTAGTTATTGTTTACTCAAAACCACTGTTAATATTTTCATCAGCAAATGCTTGTGTGATTTTATTTAAAACATGATGTTTTAATTCTGTATATCACACGTTTAGGTGTATCCCGGTATTTCCCAAAGTTTTATCTATAAAAACATAATAGCACGCCTTTCATATGGCCATTTACCAAATTCACTCAGCAGATGTGCCCAATCATGAGGTTAATGGATTATATTCCAAGGCCCACCAAATATACTTTGATTCAATGCATAATTGTTATGTTTTTATTTCTTTAATTCATAGCAAATGGCAGCCTCTTTTATGTGATGGGCAGATAGTACTTGAATGAGGAACCATTTGGAAATCCCTGCGCTGTAGACTGGAAAATTAAAAAAATATCCCATAAGAAACCATTTCTATGTTATGCCAATAATACAACAGCATAGATCACCCATGTATTCATCAGGATTTGAGCTTGGCTCAAAGGAGACCTTTATCTTGCACGCTTACCTGTTGAAACTAGATAATCAAAGATAAAATAATTTAAATGAACATCACAGAATACAATCAATTCTCCAAAGTGCCCCTTTGCCTGCACTGGACAGTTTTATCACCCAGGCTTCTGATAATTATATCTTAAAAATCTCTCGAGAGGGCGCAGGTTAGTTACCTCTTTTTTTGAGCAGCATAGGCCTAGTTTGCCTAGGCAAATATGTTACTTGATCTTCCAATGCCAAGAGGTTGCTAAACAGACTGTTCCATATATTACAGACTGAAAAATCACAATGCTTATTGTGACCCAAACATAGAATACACTACAGGTTCTGTGATCTGTCTAGCAGGGGAGCTGGATTTGGGAACATAGTAAGCATATGCAATGTGGTCATCCACAAAGGCCTCTTAATTGTTGCAGGCTATTTATTCTAAACATCCAGAATGTGATACAGGAGATCAATGACAGGAATTTCATCTGAGATCTGGGACTGTTGGGATCTGAAGTATGTGCTGCATTACATACGTTATTGCTAACAATACTAATAATCTGGCTGGCTGTGTGACCAACCATAATTCATTTGACATTCCTGACTATCAGTGACTCTGTTTATGTAGGTTTTGTTGATTTTTTTAATGTTCTTTGATTAATGAGGCTTTTACATTTTTAATGATTGTGGCAACCCATGGAATTGCCATAGTTATCAAGGAAAAGTATGATCAACGAGTAACAGATTTGAGTGTGTGTGAGAGAAAGAGAGAGAGAATTGGATTTGTTTTTTTAAAGGAAAGCAGTTCATTCTTGATGGTTTTGGATGTTTTCCTGATGAGATTTTCCTCTTTCTGGCATGATCTTTTCCTGTATCGGGAAAACACACAGATATTCCATGAGTCAAATGGTAGTTTCAAGAGAGAAAGAGTTTTTATAGCAAGAGTGAATTCATCCCCATCCCCAGCCTAGATCCATATAACAAAGCCCTGTTTTCTTTTTCTTTCCCTCCCTTCTGTTTTTAGCTCATTTAAACTTTGGAGTCATCCACAAAAATCACCTGCGTCAACACCATAGAACCGTTCATAAACTTGACAATCTGACATTGCTTCAACTTCAACTCCATTCTAGTAACTTTGACAATGTTGTTGGCAAGTGGACTAGACAAAAATTAGGGACCATGGCTATGGATGTGTATGTGACAGAGAAAGACACCCCTCACACACAAACACCCCAAACCTAATTGGATGCTTTTCTTGGAAGTTTTTTTTCTGTGGAATTTTCTTTTTAAAAAGACTGGGAATAATGAATAAGTGAAAGTGCTGCCGAAATCTTATGTCCAAGTTTTAAAAACTGGATCAACTTCCAAGGGATTTTCAATCACTGTTTTTTGTCCTCTGTTCTTTGGTTATCTTTGATTGAGGGGATTTCCAAACCCATTTGTAATATGACCCAGGCATCTATACTGTTCTATATTGTTATGAAAGGAGTTATTTCTTTTCAAAACAAGAATTTACACTGAGACATTTATGTGTTCCTAGTCTTGCCCGGTGTGGATCTTTGGCTGTATAGGTACTTTTGCATGTAGAGAGCTGATTTGGAGTAGTGGTTAAGGTGCTGGCCTAGAAACCAGGAGACTGTGAGTGCGAGTCCTGCCTTAGGCATAAATGCCAGTCTTTCTCAGCCCAATCCACCTCACAGGATTGTTGTGAGGAAAAATAGGAGGAGGAAGGAATATTAGGTATGTTGCCACCCTGAGTTACTTATAAACTAATAAGGGGAGGATAAAAATCAAATAAATGTCCCAGATTAAATCTTGGGTTCTCCAGGTATGGCTGAGAAATAATGATCAGATAACCTTTATTGACATTTTTTTTACCGTGGGCACAACGGCACACATCAAAAATTACATTTAGTTGCCTGCTTTAAAAGTGAACACATACATGACACACACCTAGACATCCGATATACAATATATGTATAGACCCACACCCCTACATATATATACATAACAAATAATGTTAAATACTGTCCATCTTGAATATATAACGGAAGGAGGAAGCTTGGGACTTCACACATTTATTGCTGTATGGAATGAAACTATGGCTGAAGCTGCAAAGCCTCCTCCCAGAAGGTAGCAATAATGCTGCCCAATTCCATGAATAGCGCAGTTATCGGTACCTCTAGACTTACAGATGAACCCATAGTTTTATCTAGAAAAACCAGTTTCCTATGACCTAAGTATTTTAGAGCTTCCATGAGCATAGTTGAAGGAAGTGGAACAAAGTGATAAATCAACAGCAAAGCAGTGTTCCTACTACAAGGAATCACTCTGCAAATCCCAGACATTGACTCTCTTGAGCAAAACTGCTGATCGTGTTTGAGGAAAACAAGTTATTGCTGAAATAGAAGAGAAAACTTAGGTATAATGATCGCATATGGCTAATACTGAACTTCCAACATCTGGAGGGTGCCAAGATTTAAGTAATCCTCCTCCTTCAGGAAGAATGCAAATATAAAATAATTACATTTTTTTCAAATGTAAAAATAAATTAAGTGGGACTCTTAAAAAAAGAAATCCACTTCTATATAAAGCTGAACCAAAACATCTTTAGACGACATTGATCCAAACCATAGTTTCTGCTGTTCAACTTTATTTTTTGCGATGCAATTTTGCCAGAATATTTTGCTGACTTATTTGCACTAGCTCAGATTTGTCGCTTTTGAAAAGCAGCTTCAAACATTACCTGTGTGTGTTTGTGTCAATTTGTCACGAATCGTGTGTGTGTGTGTGTTCCATATATTACAGTGTAAATAGCAGAATCACGCATGCCCTTGAGGAATTCTGTGGTGGGTTTGATTTTCCCCATATTAATTTTTTTTTTAACAGCTGCTGAATGTGTGACATTTTTCTTGACAAACCTTTACTGATTGTTGAGCTGCTGTTAAGGAAACAAAAAGTAGAACTAGTTAAAAAAAACAAACTACTGTTGATCCTAGATACTGATATTGTTATTATTACCTACATCATACGTAGTTTTCCCCTAACACCCTTACCCTGAACACTTTGCTCATCCTGTTCTTGAGCAATTCGAACAACTCAACATTTCCATCTAACTTTGCCTTGCTTGAGAAACCATGAAACAGGCATGATTTTCACTTGCCTTGAACAGCTCTTTCAAGTGGGGAACTATAGGTAAAGGTAAAGGTTCCCCCGCACGTGCGTGCTAGTCGTTTCCGACTCTAGGGGCCAGTGCTCATCTCTGTTTCAAAGCCGAAGAGCCAGCACTTGTCCGAGGACGTCTCCGTGGTCATGTGGCCAGCATGACTAGACGCCAAAGGCGCACAGAACGCTGTTACCTTCCCACCGTAGCGGTCCCTATTTTTCTACTTGCATTTTTACGTGCTTTCGAACTGCTAGGTTGGCAGAAGCTGGGACGCGTAACAGGCGCTCACTCTGTTACGTGGCACTCAGGATTCGACCCGCCAAACTGCCAACCTTCTGATCGACAAGCTCAGCGCCCTAACCCACTGAGCCACCCTTACCCTGAACACTTTGCTCATCCTATTCTTGAGCAATTCGAACAACTCAACATTTCCATCTAACTTTGCCTTGTTTGAGAAAACATGAAACAAGCATGTATTTTCACTTGCCTTGAAAAGCTCTTTCAAGTGGGGAACTATATAACCAGGGCTTTTTTTTTCTCATAGAACGCTCAGAATGGAGTTCCGGCACCTTTTTTGGATGGAACCTTGTAGGGTAGGCAAGGCGGGTTGTATGACGTGTGAGTTCCGGCACCTTTTTCTTTTACAAAAAAAGCACTGTATATAACCCACTAATTTTTAGCTGAGCTGGCCGTGCTGGGAATGTCCTTGCATGAAGAGGGCAGGGTTGTATTGAGACCAAAGAGAATGAGCATGCAATGACCCTCTCCTTGCAGTTCTGGTGGCTGGCGCTAGACACGGGCAGCTGCAACAGCTGCTAAGGCTAGGGGGCTCTACACTTCCAGCCGAACCTTCCTGAGTTCACAGCTCAAGCAGGCTCCCTCCTTAGTTGCACTCTATGGCTGTCCTGACCTCTAGAGGTTCACTTCCTGTTGGAAATGCTGCTTTTCCTGCAGCAGGTATATGCAGCAGGCTGGCTCTTTGTTACCCACTGCACTTCTTTCTCCTCTCTCTTTAGATGCTATGAAGGTAGGAATTGATATTCTGCAAAGGATCCGGGGAAAGGCACTTGCCTGTGGAATGGCTAGGGTTTCTCTGAATGATAAAGGGAGTTCCTCAAGCCTAGGGGAGGGGGAGGGGACTGTGATATTGGCTAAAGTGATTAACACATCCCCCCTCCCCCTCATCAGTGTGTCCCAGGGCTGGGAGCTACCGCCTAGACATTATTTTGTCAGGGCTTAGGAATATCTGAAAATTTGATGCTGTTGCATAAATGATTTGCCTATTCTGCACCTTTTTATTTTTTTTAAAGAAGCAGTTTGCCTTAAAAGCATTGTGTATACAAGTTGAAAAATGTATTGTTACGATTCTTCAATTTCAGCAGAAATACTGAAGTTCCGAGAACTTTTTATGATGGGAGTAAAACATTACTGGGTCATCGACATTTTCCCCCCCAAATTGTTGCTCTGAGTCAGTCTTGTATTTGCTGAGATACACAACTTCTATCTTTGTGTTACAAACATCAAGAGATTTGAATTAAATTTGTGGTCTGAAAGCGGTTGGAATATTTGTTTTACATTTCAGTGTTGTCCTATTGTAATGGGGGGTCAAGGTTTTGGTTATTTCCTGATGGAATTTGGGTAATAAAAAGTTACAATATTGGAAGAAGTTGATTAAATGTAATTGCTGTCTGATAAAGGGATTACTTTTAATAGAAAGAAGCATAGTTCAATGATAGAGCACACAGTTGCAAGGAGAACATTTGTGGCTCAGTCACTAGCATTTCAAAGATTAGTAGAAAAGATATCTTCTCTAAAAACTGCTGTTTAATATTAAGAGTACATAGCTAGGTGCATCAGTAGATCCACTCAGTACAAGGATGCTTGCAGTGTTTCTATTTTTATGTTGCTCTTCTGAAATAGAATGACTTGGTAATCTTCAGAACCTGCAGAGTAGGCCAGTATTTTTAATTCCATATTGCAGATGGAGGAGTGCATTTTTGAATGTACATAGTTGCATGTTTATTATTTATTTAAACAATTTACATGGTCATCCATCTTTACTTCAGTAATCCTTTACATTTTGCAGCACTTCTAATATCAGTAATATCAATATTAGGGTAACTGTTCACTTATATTATTTGTTCTGACATGTCTCTTCTGGGGTATTTTGAAATAATGTTTAGTGCTACGGTACATTAGTTATTGTAGATCTGATGCAATTCTTCTATGGACCTTGCACTATGCATTTGTACGATGTAAAAGAAGGTCCGGATCATTGCTAATCTAACTAGAAAATATAATCTTCTCCTCTAATATAACTTCTAGAAGACCTCAAAGATACCTTCCGGCTCTATTCTGATTAACTTACAAATACTCCAAAAGGGGTTTTCCTTGCAGCAAAATAATATTATATACTTAAACCGCAGGGCACCTTTATCCTACTGTATGTTCTTCCTGGTACCACTAGGACAGTTTGTTTAAAAGAAGTGTGATAATTAAATAGGAGAGTAGTTTAGGCTCTGCTTTGGAAAAAGGGCAAAATAATTAACAATTGTATCGTGCCTTTCAAAGTGTTATTTGTAAAGTTATCAAACCATTGATCGTGCAATTAGTTTCTTGTACAGAAGGAAAGGATTAGTTCTGCTTTTAACTACACCCAACCCCATGGCTGCAAATAAGTGGAGAGATATGATCCAGGACAGGGGTCTTCAAACCTGGCCCTTTTATGACTTGTAGACTTCAACTCCCAGAATTCCTCAGCCAGCATCTCAGATTTAAATGATTTTGGTGTTGGCTTTATGGTATAAACACTGGGGCAGTGCTCATTTTTAAAGAAATTTTTATTTTGTTCATGGAGCTATAAAGTTTCATATAATGTGACAACGTTTATATAAATAATTGTACAACATATGTGTTTTGCACAATTTGGGGGCCAAATGCCCTTTTAACCAAAAAAACACCATGATAATGGGCAACCAAAGGTGGGAGGAAAGATTTTAAAATAATGAGAAGCAAATTTGGTCTGGCATAACAATTCCTAATATGTAAACTTGAACAACTTAAATTCTTAATGAAGACTAGGCTTCATTAGTTGAAGGATGTCTGGACTTGAGAAGGTTTGTCAACCGGAAGTCATAAATACAGCACGGGAATTTAATTTTCCTTTCACGCGACACAAAAAAGCAGTGCTATAAAATTTGGATTAATGTTGAAAAAAAGGAAAAAAGGACTCCTGTTGACCACCAGAAGGGTGGATGAAGAGAAAAAGAAAGGCTCAAAAGTTTTTCATTACATTTTAGTCAGATACATAATCTATCACTTGAAGGAGGGGGATGGAAAAGTTTGAGAAGTTAGAATTGACTTGCTATAACTGTTATTCAGGGAACTCAGAAGTAAGCCTTATTGAAGTTAAGTTGGACAAGATTTTGGAATCGCCTCAATGGTGAGTTGATTTTGCTTTTGCAGCTGGTACTATGAGTTGGTGACAATCCTGGTCTCTTTGAGTTTTGGAAGTGTCTCCTACCTTGGTCCAGGTTTGTCTGCTCCTGCACACAACATAGAATTTTAAAGCCAGCTTTATTTTTGGATTTTTATTTTGAGAAATGAAATGCTCTATGCAATGTACTAACCTAATCTGATTATTACAATCTAAACCAAACTTTTTTTTTTACCAGTTGCATCTGTAGACAATCAGAATGCTGGGTTTTTTTTTACTGTAACAGTAATCAATTTATTAAAAAGTGTTTAGAAATAACTGATTTCATGTTCAAAAGATCTTAAAATCATTAATTATCCAAATTTGTATAATCTGAAAAGTTTTATTTCTTTCAAATGTTGCTCAGGTCATTGTTTTTGTCATTTGCCATGTAAAACAAACATGTAAACTAAGGTCATGAACATATTAATAATTTGTATTTATATTGTTAATCTACTCATTAGTGTTGCTCTTTTTTACATACCAGTAGAAATGACATCTGTGTATTTCACATGTGACTAGAGCAGTTTGAGTTCAGCTAAGATACTGTGAACTTAGTATTTTCAGCACCAGGTTGTTGAGATTTTATAATATCATTTCTCATGTAAACTATGTGCCCAAACAATAACAAATGTAATTATTTTAGAAGCAAAATGTTTGCATTTTTACTTTTAACTTACTGTACACTTTGTTTCAAGTGCATTGTTGCAAACATATTGTGCTGCAATTTGTAAATTTGTATTTAATTCTTAACTCTCCTTAGTATCAGATCTAAATTTTTAGCTAGACTTCAGTTTTGTTTTTTTAACATTCTGAAATCAAAGTTGTATAAGAAAAAATGCTATTGAAGCAAAAAAGAGAAAATGCCCTCAAAAACGGAAAAGATTCTCACATCTAAAATATGCCATGAAAGTAAACGTGAAAACAAAACAGTCTAAGTCAGGGGTAGGCAACCTCGGCTCTTTTATGACTCATGGACTTCAACTCCCAGAATTCCTGAGCCAGCTGGCTCAGGAATTCTGGGAGTTGAAGTCCATGAGTCATAAAAGAGCCGAGGTTGCCTACCCCTGGTCTAAGTGGATAAAACCTGTTCTGAAAGGACACAATTATGGGCTAAAAATATACTTTTATAGAATACCGAAAAGGACAACTCAGGGAAAATAATAGGTCTTCCAGCTTACCAGCCAAAAAAAATTGTTTCATTCAAAAAGTGTTTCTGTTGGTCAGTCTTTCCTAATTTGTGCCTTTCAGTTGTGTTGGATGATTGTTTCTTAGGAGCCATAGCTGTCTTGATTGAGTGAGTTGTAATCCTACATATCTGCAGGACATAAAAGTTAGGCTGATATGTACATAGTATGAGGAAGTTATAGCTGGTGGGAGTGCATTTGCTGCTGCTCAGGGGGACAGGGGATGTTATGGGTTTTATGTTGTAGATTTTTTAAGGCTGTAAGCCACCCAGCACTGAGTCAGCATGTGTGAGTTGGCAGCCCATATATTTTTGTTTAATAAATGCAATCACATCTCTAAAAATTAATGAGAGCAGATTTCTGGATAAGGTTATAGCCCAGTGATGGCGAACCTTTTAGAGACCAAGTGCCCAAACTGCAATCCAAAACCCATTTATTTATCATCAGGTGTTTGGTAGGCGTGGCCCATTGGGTGGGTGTGGCCCATTGGGTGGGCGTGGCTGCGGTGGTAACGGCAGACTGGGTGAGACTACAATCAATCAATTCCAACTTTGTGAGATCTTTTTTTTCCCCGCGAGAAGTTGAAATTGATTGAACCTTTTTTTTTTTGGGCACACGGTGGCGGAGGCCTAAAGTGAAAAGGTTTTATAAAACCCAGCTGAAGGCCTAGGACTGGGGCGATGGCGCGCATGCCCACAGAGAGGGCTCTGTGTGCCACCTGTGGCACATGTGCCATAGGTTTGCCACCAGGGTTATAGCCAATTGGAGTGATTTTCCATTAAAAATCTATAAACAAACTGACCTGAAGCTCTGAGCCATGGCTGCAGTGATATCTGTGTCCCAAAACTTAGTGTGCAGATGCTAGATGAAGCATTCAACCTTTGAGAGTAGCGGACTTTTTGGGAAGTCCTTAAAAGGACCCTGTTTCAAAGGATGAGAAAGAAGCCCTTTAATTAATTAAACTTAATTCCTTTCGTCCCCAATCTAGAATCAAAGGTAGAGGAGAATCCTGAGTCTCTTGGAAGGGAACTGAATTGAGGCAAAGGAAGATGCAGCAGTAACCCGAGTGTTACCCCTTCCCTACATATACAAAGGACCGCAAGCAACAGTGACTATCTGCCAGCAAGAAACAGGTGCTCCCTACTCGCCTAGCAATAGCTCATCAGTACCATAGTTGCCTGGGTATTTTAACACATTTTACCATGCCAAGCCATAGAATTCCAAAACAGACCTTAACAATCAGTACATTTATTTTCATAGGATGTAACAGAAGAAGCACCGCAGTAGGCTTTTCAAGCTTTCATTCATCTGAAGGCATTCGAGTGCAGAATGTGCATCATTGGGGGAAAAACGGTCTTAGGTTTCTACTCCATTTTCTTCATTGTGGTTGTAAAAATGAGCCTTTGAGAGCCATTCTGGAAGAGCAATTGATTTATATAATATCCTTATCCTAATTATCAGTGACTTAAGCTTTTGGGACAGGGGAGCTGGTTTTAAGAACTCTAGATTCCAAGTTATTAAACTCCCTGGGACTTAAAACACAATATGTTTTAAGCACGGAAGTCAAGGTGATCATATTAGCAGTTTACAAATTCAGGCTTCTACTGTGTCATCATCACATGCTATTCCTGACAAAATAATGGGTCGAGCACAGCAATATATATGCTAAGCCAGAATTGAGGGTTGTAGTTTTTTTAATCATGGGAATGGCTTCAGAAATGCTGCATGAGCTATCTCTGTCTCTGTCGCTTTCAACCAAGATTATTTAATGTTCTTACACCTGAAAAGTAGATTCACTTTGCAGGTTCAGTATAGTCATGAGACAGTTAGGTCTAAAAGCCTTTCTTGATATTACTGGATGTCTGATGAGGAATCTTTCAGTAGATCTTCTTGCAGTACCAGCCACATTCAAGCTGTCCAGTTCAACTCGTGGGTCGTTGTGCAGAACACAATGGATCAAAAGATACCTTTCTTTGGGTTGGTTTTCTGTACCCTCATGCTCTTAACAAAATGTATCAGGAAAACAGGGAAATTGTTGTTAGAAGAGGCTTTAGTTGCCAAGATCTTTTGAAAGCAGAGCTGAGGATTCCCTTTTTTTTCTTTACAGATGGAGATCTCTGGATTTCTCCTTAACGCAGACGAGTTTTTTCATTGAATATAGTCAGTTCTTTATACCTCTGCTTTTCTCTCCGATGCTTCAAACTTCTTATTTATACTGCTTGTCTCTTAATGTACTGCTCTCTACTGCCATCTGTGGACTTGGATCTTGCTTGCCAGAAGCATGGGAGATTAAATCTTGGGGAAAATAATCTCTTGTCCATTATAGGAAAAATCTTTATGGAAAGTCCTGGACGTGGAAGGACATTTATTTAGCAATATGTTCGTTTAGCATATGGCATCTACGAAGGTCATGCAATCACTGATATGATGGAAGGACGTTGGTAATAAAGTATCTATGCATCTTGGAATTAAAAAAAGAGACCTTGCAAAGTATGTCAAATTATGATGTATTTATTTTATTGGTTGATCAGCCACCTCAATTTCTGTGGCAGTTCTAGACAATATATAATCATGTAATAAATACATTTTAAAAACCAAAACAAAAGATAGCAATAATAGCAACTTTTAACAACTCACATTGGGGAAACCACAAATACTAATATAAGCATCAATGAAACTCAGAAACAAGATCCCAAATTATGCTCCCCTGGGACCAGCTGAAAGGGCCAGATCTTCAGAGGTTTCCTAAAAGCCAGCAGGGACATGACCACATGGATTTCCATGAGGAATGTTGTTCCTGAGGGCAGGGGGGGGGGGCTAGAGAGAAGGCCCATCTCCAAGGCCCCATAACACAACTTATAAGAAAAGTCTGAAGAATGTGATACATTACATCTTTCAGTAAAGTAAGAAAGAATCTGAACGCCACACAAAAATTAAAAGGAAAAGATGAATAGAAATAGGTACTGACTATTGAACCAAACGCGAGGGATTTATGAATTGGTAAATGAAGCAGCCCTGGAAATCAGCGAGATGACAGGCGCCCAATGACCCTCACATCCATCCATACTGATGTATACAGGCATTTCCTTCCTTTGATGAATTTCTGCCAGTATGAAATTGCTTCGTAGAATGGTGACCTATCTTCAGATCAGCAGAAAAGCACAGAAGCTGGATTCACACATTGTGCTAAACTTGTCTTTGACTTAGAATACATCAACCCAAACATTAAGGGGCATTCAGTTAACTTTGATTAAATTAACAGTGGATTAGTATGGTTGATACACGAAACTTACAGAATAAATCAATAAGACTTAAAGATTTTAGTTAATATATTCATCTTTAAAGAACTATCTTTTTTTTTCTTTCGCTCGTTCTATTTAGACTAGAAATCATCGTATTGTCTATCCACTGCAGGATGAAGGCCTCTTCCGCATATTTCCAACCAATACGGTCTTCAGCTTTCCTTTGCCAGTTGGGCCTTCCATGCTTGCCAGTGTCGTCGCGCCATCTTGTTTTAGGTCTCTTGTGGATGCTTTTTATCAAGTGGGATCCATTCTACGACTGCCATCTGTTCTTGCTATGTGACCAGCCCATTTCCATTAGAAATTAATTAGATTAGAAATATGTGTGCAAAACAACATAGCCTTCTCTCTCTCTCTCTCTTCTCTCTCTCTCTCTCTCTCTCTCTCTCTCTCTCACAAATGTAGCATTAGGAATACTGCAAATTACTTCCTGTTCTGGAAAATACAGGCCATTTCTTTAAATAGAAGAAGTATCCCTGACTTTTTCGGAGCAACCCATTTTGCAGAACACTTGGGAAAATCAGAACTTTTGGGAAAGGGAATACACTATTCTATACATCCCAATTAAGAGCATGGATAGATCAGAACAATTAGAAAGTCATGAATTTTAAGAAAGTTACAAAGAAACTTTTTTTTTTGCTTTTGGGAAAATACAAGGACAATGGGGACGAGGAATTAGCTCTCATTACATTGGAAATGAAATTGCTCATAATTTTTACCATAGTGAGGGAACAGATCAAAACACTTTTTACATTCTGGCCTTGTTGATTGCAAATGAATGTTGACAATTCTTCAACTGTTCACAAGTTAAATTTGAACAAAGGCATATCAATACTTTTCCTTAAGTCAATTCTTATAGAAGGCAGTGTACCCAAAAAGATTGATATTATCCTGATTAACATTGACCGCTAGCCTTCCCACGTGATACTTTGAATGGCTGTATATTTTTCTTAGTGAATTTGCCAGACCTGACAAAACATATTTGATTAATAGCATTATGGCTTTTATGTTAGATCAGACAGGTTGTACCGACTTGTGTCACTTGCTACTCTTACTGGGTTGACAACAGACAGTGCTGATGGCATGTCTGGTTTTTAATTGCTTCTACTTATAGAATGTATGAAGAAAATGGAATATCCAAAGCTGAATGATGTGGCTATTGCACTTACAAGCAAGCTGATCAAACTTTTACTTCTGCTTATCTTACAGGAGATTAGTATGGTACCATATTAGTATGGTGGCCATTTATAGTTACAAGAAACAGTAAACAAGGTTTATGATCTGTTTGAACAAAAATGTTTTGTTTTCAGAGACAGGCCTCAAACATCTTCCTAAAAAGACAATCTTTTTTTTTAAACATAAACAGGTGGAGAAGCAAGGCCTAGTCCAAGTGGCAGCATAGGGTGCTTCATCTGTGGAATGTCTTCAGGTATGAAAAATTAACTACAAATCTCATGGGTTGAAGATAAAATATGCTAAACTGTAAACTAATATGAGGATAGAGAAAATTATTCCAGAAGGGAGAATAGGATTGATACTGCTTTTTCTGGGGGGAAAGTATCATGCACCATGTCTATGTAGATAACAATATCATTTCTTTCCTTGCATCCTCAGGGAAGATAACAAATATCACTATGGGTCATGACTCTGAAAATTAGGTCAACGAATAAAAACAGGTGCTGCCTCAGGAATGTAGAGACTTTACAACAGGTTTCCTTAAGGGCAGTTGAACGGAATGCACTATTTTGAAGAAAAAAATACAGAATTTAAAAACAATTAGAAAATCAGAAGCAGAATGTAATAATTTGACTTCATTAAGTCAAATTCACATTCACAAAATGCCAAACTCTCTGATTTGCCAATAAAGGAGAATATTTGTAGCTCAGGGTTGAAATGAGGGGTCCTTGGTACTCTCTGAGCTTGCACTGATGATGTTACCTAGTTTGGGTAATGAAACATCTGCAGAAAACAACCAAGCTCAGAGAGCACCAAGGACCCCTCACCAAACTGTTTTGAATCCAGTTTTGTTTTTTTTTTAATTCAACTTGGCTACTTTGAATGTCACACAATTAAAAGAGTAAAAAGTGGATGATTCAGGTAGGGACTCTTCCATTAATTGAGCCCTTGGTTTGCAGATAACAGGGCTTGTGGGTCTTAGATGCATTCGATGAATGCTTGATTTCTAATTTTGTCTTTTCCACAGCAGCATAGGTTCGAGAAGAGGTTGACTTGAGCCCTGTTGCTTTCTGCGCTTAGTATATACCCCTTTCAGCAAACCTTCTGTAGATTTCTTCATTTCACTATCTATTGTTTTGAATTGTACTAGAAAGATAAATTTGAACATCGCTCAGTTTCACTCTTGCTCATGCTGGGCTATTTCACCACAAAACATTATTTAATTTGCAATGCTCAAGTGTGACTGAAATCCAAGGAGTGGCTTGCCTACTGTGATAAATGGTTTTTCAAAAACCACAGACACATAGGGTGAGGAATTCTTCATTGGGATGCTTCTTAAGGCAATATAAGTTCAGCACAAGACGACTACATTTCGTTATATACCATTTGCTTTAGGCTGGAAAAAACAGAAAATTGCATGCCTAGACGGTAAGTTACAAACAAGAGTAATCGACATTGCTTAGCATCTCAAGACACATCTGTTAAAGCACCAGCCTTAGCAGACTTTGGAGCTTGAAGTAGCTTTAGTGTTAAACTTAATGTAGCAGGTGATTACATCTTTTATATGCAAAAGTTCAGGAAATATATCTTGTTTCTTTTATTTGTATAGCAGGATTATTCACCAGATAACCCCAAACTCTAGCATTTGTACTGGGAATTGGATAATAGAGAAGAAGGAAATGTTCTGTTCTTAAATAAATGAACCAGAATCACAGTGCAATTTTTTTTCCACCTCTGCAGTTTGAAGACAAAACGGATACAGTGTTTGATAACACAGAAGAACGTGAGTATGCAATCATTTGCTCATGAAATATTTCCTTACCCATTTTGTTTGTGTGTGTTTTGTATGTAGGAGTTACAAATGTTTATGTTAAGATAATCCAAAATCCAGGCACTTGTAAATGCTGCGTAAGCTGGTAAAGATGGGAACAAATCGTGCTCAAAACCTCTACTGTTTGATTAGCTGGATTAGGCCAATGGGCACGTTTCCCATCTCTGTTTGAATATAGCCCACAGGAATTAATAGTGAGAATGACTGATTTACTTCTGACATCCTTGAAATTTGTAGTACAGCTACTTTTTATATGGTATTTTCATTTTGTGTCATGCTGACTCAAAAGGAATGTTGCAAATTTGGAATAGAATAGAGAGTAGAGCAGAACAGAATAGAATAGAATAGCAGAGTCTAAAGGGACCTTGGAGGTCTTCTAGTCCAACCTCCTGCTCAGGCAGGAAACCCTATACCATTTCAGACAAATGGTTGTCAAATCTCTTCTTAAAAACTTCCAGTGTTGGAGCATTCACAACTTCTGGAGGCAGGTTGTTCCACTGATTCTAACTGTCAGAAACATAAAAAGGTTTCACTACTACTGTAGTTACTTTTCACAGAGTGTGAGAAAAGTCTAATTGAAAATGGAGGTCTGATGATTGGAAAGAATTTAATAAAGGTTGTACACATAATTTAAAAAGTGCACGTTATGAATAACTTCCTCGCAAAAATAACATAGTCTTTCAGAGAACTCAATTGGAAATATGTTTAGGTTAGACAAATCACATTTTTAAAAAAGCTATGAATGCGTTCGGGTATATATGTTAGCCCCTGATTCTAAATGAGCTGCTGTTTTTTTTTTTAAAGACATCCCGTTGTCTCCCCCTGTTTAGGTGCAAACATTATAAGTTCTGAGATGTCTGAGAAGACAGTCCACAACCTCAGTCCTGCTTTTGACAGCATCCCCTACAGAATGCAGAACCGGACAGGATCCACGAACTCTTTGCTGGATGACAGTGATTATTTCCTGAACTCAGGAGACCTTGCAGGAATTCCTGTGGTTGGGAGTGACAATGAAGAAGAGCAGACTTTTGCTCCAAAGGATGGTCTCTCTTCTGCCCTTCGCTCTGAAGATAGCCGGGGAGATGGGAGGAGGGTCCGGGATCATGTGGGGGACAATGAAAAAGACACACAGATCCAAAACATGATCCAGAAGGATCTCTCTCCCCCTTTTGACAAGGGATCCTCTGTGTTTAAGTCCCTGCGGAAAGACTTTAGCATCGCAAGAGATGATAGTAAAGACACTTTTTTGGCAAAGGAGAAAACCAGAGAAGGATCTTTCCAAGAACGTGACAAACGCTTGGAAAAAATGCCGAAAGAGCTAGATTCCAGATTGAAAAGCAGTTTGCTTGATAAATCAGGTAATATTATTCACTCAGTTTTACTAGGAGAGCTCAGGAACTGGTTCATACTTCACGCTCAGGATAATATGAATTGTTCTTTTTCAGCTAGCATGAGACTTCAGCCATTATGGGGTTTTGTTTTCAACAAATCCTAGTTAATTATTGCCTATCAGATTTCGAGAACCAGACCAATGAGACATCTACAGGGATCTTCCCTCTAAATCATGGTTGTCCAATGTTTTGGCTTGCTTGGGCCACATTGAGTGAAGAGGAATGGTCTGGGGCCGCATATAAAATATATAATAGTGTTAATGTATGTAACAAACTTCTTTTATTTCTTACGTTGTTATTGTGGGGCTGCAATACTAATTTTCCAGGGCTGCCAGATTGTGCAGCCAAAGTCTAACCCATATTTCCAACTTGTGGTCTGCTGTTTGGACTTCTGTTGTTTCCTTGCTGTTTTCAAGGTTGGCATGCCTCTTCTTGACCCACATGCTTTAATTTGATTTTAAAAATTTGAAGCTTCTTAGTTCCACCAGTTTAGGAAACTGAAGCATTGCTGAATAAGTTATCTTTGTTTCCAAAAGCATCTGAAGAAAATACATTGAAATATGTGACACGTGCTCACTTTAGTTACTTGTGCTGAACCCTAAATAATTATTTGGAAGATATTGGTATAAATGATTTGGGTTTCCACAAGCTTCCAAGGATTTTTTTTTCCTTTAAAATGTTTCTAATTGCACTTTTTGTGTTTCCCAGTTGCGAATCAAGTAGATGAAACGTTACGGACACATTTAACACCGCAAACACCAGAAACTAACTTTAGGGTAAGTAGCAGCTCTTGTAAAAGTTTTTCCTTTTATTAAGAGTTGCTTTGCAGAGTAAGATGGGTGGCAGGTAACATTTAAAAAGTAAATAAAATTATGTGCCATAAAACACCTTCTGGGGGCTAGGATTACTGTAAGAATTTTGTGGTGCTGTTGTACCTGGGGTAATTAAAGGGTAACCATGGGGTATTTGGCTTGGAACTTAGAAAAGAAAAGGGTGCAACTGAAAGGCCAGGGAAAAAGTGAATAAATTGTTCGGCTAGAAAACAGAATCAAGGCCACAAACACAGTAGCCTTGCCTGCAATACTTTTAAGGATGCTGCGTCTTTTCATGGCTTCCGTTGGTCATTCCAGAGAACAGCTGCATGATGCTGCACATATGGCCTGCCTTCATGTACACTGTAAATGAATGCCAAAGCACTTTTCTAGAATAAAGCCTGAAGCACTGCATAGCCCCGATGCACTAAAGCAAGTTTCCCACCTCTGCGCTCTAGGAATCTAGCTACCTGTTTGCTAATAAAGACTCAGTTGGCCAAGAGCTTGGGAATTCCTATGCATCCAATATTAGAATCAAAGAAGAGCCTTTGGATAATGACTACGATAAAGCTATGGCACCTCAGCCGGGGCTGCTGAATAAAATTAAGGATGAACCAGACAGTACTGAGGTAAGAATCCGTCTCTGTTTTCGGGCACACGTTGTTTTGAGGGTGCATTGATAAGTTTTGAGATTCACTCAAATGTTATGGTCAAAAACTATAGGCACTTGCAAATAGGCCACAGTTAAATGGTGCGTAGAGGAGCCCAAAAACAAATCAGCCACTCCTATGCAACATAGTATTTTAAATACATTAAATGCAGGAAAAGGCATTTCCGTAGATTGGGATATTTACAACAGGACTCATATGTCGCTGATTGCACTGGGGGTTAAGTGGTGTGTGTTCTAGATGCGGGCTTGGATGCTTCTGGTTACATCAGCTGGAATTTCATCTGTGACCATTTTGTTTCAGGATTATGGCCAGCAGCCAAAAACTCAGGAAGGGGAACTGAAAATCAGTGCTGTGTTTTCTGTCAGTGGCAGCCCTCTCGGTAAGGGTCAAGATTTGGGCTGGATGGGAATTAACAGGCATTTTCTGTCTATCGGTGGCTTGGAGACATAATTTCACATGTTGTACATATAGACAAGACTAGCCCTCCCCAACATGGCATCTTCTAAAGGTGTAAGGGAGTGTTGCTTACTCACTTGGTTTATATCCTGCCTGACCTGCAGGAGTTCAAGGTTGCATATGTGGATGCCTCCCTTTAGCTTATCCCCACAGCTTTGTGAAATAGGTTGAGCTGAGAAACCTGGCCTGGAGAAATTATGTAAGAAGTGCTAAATAGGGGTGGTTGGATTTCTCCCCCCCCCCCTTTTTCATCTGTCAGGAACGGAGGGAAAAATGCATTTGCAGATGGGGTAAAGTAAGTTGAACGTGGGATTCCACAGGCGAGAAAACAACCTCAGTAGCATTGTGTGTGTGTGTGTGTTTTGTTTTTGATAAGCTCCACAGCTGACCTCAGGTTTCCCACCTAACACGCCATCCTCTGGCATGAACAAGCTACTTCCTTCGGTCCCAAGTACAGCCGTTCGGGTTTCCTGTTCGGGATGCAAGAAGATTCTGCAGAAGGGGCAGACGGCCTATCAGAGAAAGGGCTCTACTCAGCTCTTCTGTTCCACACTGTGCCTCACGGGATACACTGTACCAGCTGCTCGACCACAACCTTTCACCAAGAAAACCTGTTCCAGCTGCTCAAAGTAAGTGCAGATAAATGGAACCAATCTCAGTTAATCCCCATCCAGAGACCATCTGGAATCCAACCTTTGGATTCCTTACAGGTTTTACTCTCTGCCTCTGGACTTGCAGCATAGTCGGGGTTAAAGCATCATGGCCAGCCTTCCACAGGGCTTTAACCCAAAGGCTGTGGCAGTTACCTTTTGTGGTGCTTTGATTTTCCTTATAGGAAAGCAGAGCCTGTTAAAATCTTTTGCAATGTACCTCTGGGATATACAAGACAATGCTGGATATATAAGGCAGTGCTTTGCCAGGATTAATTCCACCAGTCTGATCCAGTCTCCCAGAGTGTCTGTTGCAGCAACCCCTTCCGTGGTTCATAGGATGGAGACCATCCTACATAGGTCTTCTTACTGGTGGATCTTGCTTTATGGCATGCCCTTCCCTCGTATTTCATAAGCATATCAAAGCAGTTTTACTCCAGGATGCATTTGACCCTTGGTTTAGTTTGTTTAGTTTTACTGAAAGCTGTGGTATTTACTGCTTTCTGTTTTATGATACCATTTAACTTTGCATACTTTTGTTCTTCATTTGTTGTATCCCACTCCCATCCCAATCTCTTTTGATTGGTGGGTGAGGTTTTTAAACTTCATATAATAGTATTGTGCCATTTGCTTTTGGTACTTTCCCCATATCATCTTGGTTAAAAATTAATTAAGGGTGCATCTCTGCAAAAATATTGGAAATACATTCACTGTATCTCAAACTTCACTGTTTGCTCTCGTCATTTTGCTCCAGGGAATTGGGGTCTCAGCAGGATTCCAATTCAGCTGGTGGGTGGTATTGAGCAAATGACATTCTTGGCACCACTGATACCATATTTGATAAATTAAAATGAATTATTTATTTTATTTATTTATTAATGGGATTTATATCCCGCCCTATCTCCCGAAGGACTCAGGGCGGCTAACAACAATAACATATAACAGAAATTAAGATAAAATTAAAATTAAAGTCATCTGTGCAATAAATTAAAATTAAGAATTAAAAATAAATTAAAAATTGTAAACATAATTAAAATGCCTGTCAGTCCAGGTCAGCCAGGTGGAAAAGGAGTGTTTTGAGGCCGCGGCGAAAGGACCGGAGATCTTGGGCCATCCTAAGCTCAGGGGGGAGCTGATTCCATAGGACTGGTGCTCCCACAGAGAAGGCCCTTCCCCTGGGGTTCGCCAGCTGACATTGTCTAGCCGACGGTACCCTGAGGAGGCCTTCTCTGTGTGAGCGTACTGGGCGATGGGAATTCGTTCCCGGAATTCCCACACCAGTGATTCCACTGCCTGTCACGTTAGGATTACAACCTCCATGCTGTTTGAGAAACCTGCAAGTTCCAGATCCAGTTAATTGGGAGTGGGGGGAGTGCCAGAGACATTACAGATACTACCACTGCTTTTGTTCTGTGTGGTTCATTATTTTTGAGCCTGAAAAAGTTAACTCTCTTTCTCTTAACTGTGTAGGGACATCCTGAATCCAAAAGATGTGATTACAGCTCAGTTTGACAATACAAATTCCAGCAAGGATTTCTGTAGCCAGTCCTGTCTTTCTGTGTACGAGTTGAAAAGGAAGCCTGTTGTCACCATCCATACAAATAGCATCTCCACCAAATGCAGCATGTGCCAGAAGAACGCAGTGGTAACCATCTTTGCTAACCTTTCCTTGTTCTGAACGTTTGGGGTTGTTGTTCTGAGTTGGCTACCTTTGGAGGATAGAGCCATCGTGTTCCGCGTGCATTCAGCTACAAATCTCCTCAGGTTGCTTTGATTAAACCATTAAATCTTTTGAACTTTATTGAGTGAACTTTTGAGGTACAATTGGTAAAAGCATATTGTATGTGCACCTGAACTAAAGAAATCATAACAAGGAATAATCTGCAGCTCTGCAGAAGAAACTTGCTGGCAGCTGTATCGATTTCTGTAAGATATTTCTTGCAACTGAATCTGTAGGAGATTGACCAGGCTGAGCCCAAGGGTCACTTTGGAATTGTTATGCTCCCACAAGAGATCCAAGTCCAGCCCCCTTCCCGTGAATTCTGTTGACTTTTATCTAGTGCCGTTAGTAGATCAGATTCTTGTGTATAGTTAGCATGAAATAAACTCTCAATATTTTTGAACTCTAACCCTGCTCCTGGTTTCTTGCGCTGGACAGAATCTTACATATAAATATAGATGTTGCTTTTCTGAGTCAAGTCTAAGAGAGATTTCCTTCCTTCCTTCCTTCCTTCCTTCCTTCCTTCCTTCCTTCCTTCCTTCCATCCATCCATCATTCCATCATACCATATCTTTTGTTTTTGGACCTTTTAAGAGCCTGGTGGCTCAGTGGTTAGAATGCTGTATTGCAAACTTATTCTGCCCATAGCCTGGAGTTTGATCCTGACAGGGCTCGAGGTTGACTCAGCCTTCCATCCTTCAGAAGTTTTTAAAATGAGGACCCACCCAGTTTGTTGGAGTGCTGTAAAGCATTACGGAGCAGTGTATAAATTAAAGTGCTACCGTTTTGAAGTTTGTACTCATCAATATGCAAACCACCTTCAGAGAGAGAGAAGCTCCTATAACAGAAGGAAAAGTTTGAGGTAGTTCTTTTGGCAGTAACTGCTTTTCCTACCTGCAGATTCGGCATGAAGTGAATTACCAGAATGTTGTACACAAGCTCTGCAGCGATGCCTGCTTCTCCAAGTTTCGTTCCGCAAACAACCTGACCATGAACTGCTGTGAAAACTGTGGGGGCTACTGCTACAGTGCTTCGGGACAGTGTCACATGCTTCAGGTTGAGGGGCAGTCGAAAAAGTTCTGCAGCTCAACATGCGTCACTGCCTACAAGCAGGTCTGTGTTTTCTCCAGCTTCCTGGTTTCTGAAGAACACGTTTCTTTGCGATAGGACTTTACGCATCAGATTTCCTAAGGATTGGAGAAGGCAGCTTCAAGGCCATCTCTTCCCCCTGGGCAGCATGTGGGAGGAGACACTGTCCGCAAGGGTTGTATATTGCAGACGGTCCTTGACTCACGACCGCAGTCAGGGCCAGAATTTCTGTTGCTAAGCAAGGCAGTTGTTAAGTAAGCCATGCCTGATTTTATGACAGTTTTTTTTTTTGCCATGGTTGTTAAGCAAATCACTGCAGTTGTTAAAGGAATCGTGCAGTCGTTAAAACGAATCTGGCTTCCCCCATTGACTTGGTTTATGGGAAGGTTACAAATGGAGATCACATGACTCACATGGTCACATGCCTGCCACCATTGTAAATACCTGTCGGTTCCTAAGTGCCCAAATTTTCCAGGACCCTCATTGGTATAGAGGTGTGTGTGTGTGTGTGTGTGTGTGTGCGTGCGCGCGCGCGTGTACACACACACACACACACACACACACACACACACACGAAAGCTCTGCTCCAGGCAGTTGCCCACTTTATAATTTACAGGGAGGAAAACATACTTATGGAGAAAGTATTGAGTCACGAGGAAATTGTGTACAGATAGTCCTCAACTGGCAACCACAATTGAGCCCAAAATTTCTGTTGTTAAACAAGATGGTTATTAAGTCAGTTTTGTCCCATTTTACACTCTTTCTTGCCAGAATTGTTAAGGGAATCACTGTAGTTGTTAGGTTAGTAACACATCTGTTAAATGAATTTGGCTTTCCCATTAACTTTGCTTGTCAAAGGGGGATCACATGACCCCAGGACACTGCAACCCTCATAAATACATGCCAGTTGCCAAGCATCTGAATTTTTATCATGTGACCACAGGGATGCTGCAACTGTCGTAAATATGAAAAATGGTCATAAGTCACTCTTTCAGTGTCATAATTTCAAAAAGGAATGGTTGTGAGTCGAGGACTTCCTATACTTTCCCTCTGTCTATCATTTTTCAATTATGACTGAGCTCTCTATCAAGATACACAATCCCTGCCTTTCGTGTGACAACTGGGGTAACTTTCTGTGGTCTGCCAAATTGAGAGAGCGCATGTTTCAGGTTAAACAAAACTTTTCTCCTAGTATTGCTGCTTTATGTATGTTCCTTTTTTTTCCCTCCCCCCCCCTCCCCCAGAAATCTGCAAAAATTACCCCCTGTGCAATGTGTAAATCTCTGAGATCTTCAGCTGAGATGATCGAAAACACAAATAATGTGGGGAAAACGGAGCTCTTTTGTTCCGTGAATTGCTTGTCGGCACACAGAGTCAAAGTGGTCACATCGTCAGGTATTCACATACTTTCTCCTTAATTTCATACATGTTCAGAAAGCAACAGGAGAAGCATGTATTCACTCTCTTTTCTTTGCATGTGTTGCTTAATTTATTTTTTCTGTCAGGTGTCCAGGTCCAGTGTAATAGCTGTAAAACCTCAGCCATCCCTCAGTATCATCTTGCAATGTCAGATGGAAGCATACGTAATTTTTGCAGCTATAGCTGTGTGGTGGCTTTTCAGGTACATCTTAAATCTCAAGTCTGTCTCCTTACTTTGATTGCACCATTCTGAATACATAGGAGTCAGGGCAGGTGGAATGTGGGGATTTGTCCAGACAGAACCAAGCCACATATTCTATATACAGTATATTCCCTTTGAGGTGAAGAAAGCACATGTGGCTTTAATTCTCAAGGAAGCTGCTAGAGCTGCCCCTGTTAAAATTTCTAGACAGTTTTGTTAAATTAAATCTGTGTATCAGAAGCCTTTCCGTTAGAGTGCTTGACAGCCTTTGGGATGTTTGGAAGAGGCCAAGTTGTCCAGGTAAACAGAAGACTGGCAAAATGTAGTAATCTCTCTTTGAGCTGTTGTGGCATAGAATTTCTGTCCCTCCCATGCCACAAACAGGTGGGCTTGAATTGGGCCTTTCTGCAAGATACCAAATCCAGCCATCTCTTTGTAAACCAGCAGTAAAAATGCCATATAATATGGAAGATTGCTCCATTAGAGGTCTTTCAGAAGGTTACCTTATGGGGGTTGCAAAACAGCCACTAGATGGCAGGCAGCATGGAGGTAGAATTTTTTGAAATTCTTCACTGCCATCTAGTGGCCCTGTAGATGTTTGCAGCTAGATACAGTAACCCCAGTTTTGATGGCTTTTGTGGTTAGATTGTTTAAGTCTCAATTGGATAATACTGGAGGTGAATTGGGCAGGGATAGGGCTTCATTGTGCAAATCTGTCCCTTCCAGAATTTGTTCAACAAGCCCACGGGAATGAACTCCTCCGTGGTGCCCCTGTCACAGGGCCAAGTGATTGTCAGCATTCCCTCAGGAGCGACGGTCTCTGCAGCGGGCAATACTACCTCAACGGTCTCTCCCAGCTCGGTCAGCAGCTCAGCCGCAGCTGGACTCCAGAGGCTGGCTGCCCAGTCCCAGCAAGTCTCCCGCACCGTCGCCAAGCTCAGGTGTCAACACTGTAATCGTCTCTTTGCAACGAAGCCCGAAGTGCTCGACTACAGGGTAATTGGCACCTGCCATTTTTGTTGTTCACAGATGCCTTGACGTCGGACACATGAGGGCTGTAATTGTGGACAAGAGGCCTAGTGACAGGCAAGGTCGTGTGTATTCCATGCTTAGTTTCCCCCCCCCCTCTTTAAACTGTGGCATTGCTTGCGCCAGCAGAAAGTGACACTTGAGACTTGTGTGAATAACGCAGATTGTTCCTATTTGCATAATGTCTTCTTTTGCTAAGGCCATGTATGCTAAATAACTACATGAAAACATTATTCTGCAAACCTCTCACCTGTAAGGTAATTCCTCGGGAGGGGGGAGTATAGGACAATTTGCCGTCACCATCTCATTGTGGCCATCCTGGCACAACCAACTCATCACGGGACAATTCCACATGGAATTACCCTAATGCAATAAACGTTACCCTCCACCGTTTCTTCAACATTACTTCCATTTTTGTCAGTGGAAATAATGTCGAAGAAACAGTGGGGGACAACATCGCATTGAGTTATCCTGTGTGGAGTTGTCTCGCAGTGAGATGGCTGTGGCAAGTTGTCCCATTCCGTTTCCTGGGGATTTTTTTTTTTTGCAGCTTATAAAATTGGCAAGGATGCACACACTTTTTCCAGCTGCTGGGAATCTTCTTTTTACCTCCATTCTGTCTTCTGAGATTCAGCAGGCGTTGCTCGCATGTTTTTGAACTAATCCCATACAGCTTTAAGACCTAGGCCATGGATTTTTAATGATAGCTGTGGATTTTCATTTCTCAACAGATTACAAACCAGCACCTCTTGGCAGGTTCTCGGTGTGGGGTTGTTGGTTTTTTTTGTCTTTTTATTAGAAATTGGTGAACTTGCATTTCTTTTAGATAAGTACACTGGCATGTTCTTTTCTGAATTGGACTCTTTTTTTTTTTGCTTGATTGATTGCAGGGCAAAATGTTCCAGTTCTGTGGAAAGACCTGTTGTGATGAATACAAAAAGATAAACTGTGTCATGTCAATGTGTGAATACTGCAAAATTGACAAGATCGTTAAAGAAACAGTGCGATTTTCAGGCATTGATAAATCATTCTGTAGTGAAGGTAAGAAAGCATAGGCTGAACTGACATTCAGTCCCAAGATATGCAGTGGTGGAAATGGTAATTTTAATCATCATTGTTTCCCCGTATATCCTGTGTAAAATAGAAAGCTTTATCTTTGAATTGCAAAAGAATTTGCATCTGAAATTGTTATGGTTGGAGAGTTATACATTGGGGGGATGGTTGGAGAATTCTAAGTCATTGTCATTTGTGGTTTTCTGCTCTTTTTTTAGGCTGCAAGTTGCTTTACAAGCATGACTTAGCCAAACGTTGGGGGAATCACTGTAAAATGTGCAGCTACTGTTTGCAAACCTCTCCAAAACTGGTGCAGAATCACTTTGGAGGCAAAGTGGAGGAATTCTGTTCAGAAGATTGCATGTCAAAGTTCACGGTTTTATTTTATCAAGTAAGTTATCCTGGCACTCTTCAAATCTGTCCTCTATCGATGATTCTTCTTGGAAAAACAATACTTCAGCACAGCAGGGTATCTTACCAACAGTGAATTATTTGGGTTAGAAAGTGCCGAATCTGACTTCAAAGATACTTAAGCGTTGTCAGTGAGCCTTAGAATATATCTTTTTGAGGTCAGCCGTACCTCTGTATATTCAATCTATAATTATATAAGCGTTACTTAATTATCTCTTATGATATACAGATAGTCCTTGTTTAACAACTACCGTTGGGATTTGCAACTCTGTTGCTAAGTGTTCTGGCCATTAAGCAAAACATCCTATGACCATGACAGACTTATAAGCTCATTTCCACTATGGTCTTTAAGCAATTTGCCCATAGACATTAAGCAAGACATCACATGATCACAACTTGTGATTTTACCCCCGGCTTTTCAATTGATTATGTATGCCAGAATCTGGTTTTGAAACACACATGGTGATCACATGACCATGGGGTGCTGCAATGGTTCTAACTGGGAGGACCAGTTGTAAAGTTACTATTTATTGCGATCATAACTTTGGTTGCTAAACAGGGCATTCAGTAAGCAAGGACTACTTGTATGTAACGATATCTTTATCTTTATTAGACTTATATACCGCCCTTCTCCCGTAGGACTCAGGGCGGTTCACAAGGTTTTTTAAAATAACAATACAACAATTACAAAAATTAAGAACAGTTAAAATAATTACATTTAGACCTTGAATAAATATAAAACCCCAATTAAAATCCAATTTAAAACCCCAATTAATACTCTCAGTCCAGGCCAGAAAGCTCAAAGAGCCAAGTCTTCAGGTCCCGGTGGAATGAGCGAAGGTCAGGGGCAGTCCTAAGCTCTACGGGCAGCTGGTTCCAAAGGGCAGGCGCACCCACAGAGAAGGCCCTCCCCCTGGGTGTTATCCGCCGGCAATCTTTTACCGGCGGTACCCTGAGAAGACCCTCCCTGTGGGAGCGCACTGGACGAAGGGAACTTGATGCTGGCAGCAGGTGTTCCCTCAAATATCCCGGACCCAAGCCATTTAGGGCTTTATAGGTCATCACCAGCATGTATATAGACATAACAATTTAATTTTACGTTTAACTAATTTAATACATTAAATTGTGTACTGTTCCAATTAGATAGCTCTATATCAAACACAAAGTAAAAGATTGCAAAGCGTAATAGGGAAGTATACCATTGTATACCATTTCAGTAGCTAGCAGCTGTCTGATCTTATTTGCGCTGGGAAGCTAAGGAAGGGTTTGCCTGTTTAGTACTTGAATAGGAGACTGTCCAGAATAGGGACAGGGAATTAGCAAGCAAACAAACCCAGGAAGAAGTGAGCAATAAACAAGATTGTGACTGAGGTTATATGGGCAGATCCTTGTCGCCAGGAGTTATTCAACTCAAGAGATCCTTCTACTTTCACATATACAACACACAGGGTCTTGATTAATTTAGCCATGCCTCAGTCACATCAGAGGCCTGATAGCAGCTTACTAGCAGCAGGTGATGCTTCCCAGTGGGTCATCAGATGAAATGGGGAAAAGATGATTCAGTTACATGTAATTAGGCCTAGTGGTACCTTCATTGTCCCCTCAATTTAGGATTCTCGAGTTTCCTATTTTCCAAATGTGAGAGAGGGAGAGAGATCTGATTTTGAATGAATGAATATATACAGCTTCATTCAGGAGCAGCTTCATTCTGCAGCTGGGAATGGAGCTCCACCCGCATTTTGCAGTCAGGCCTTTCCGGAAGGCCTCTGCAGCCAAGAACTGAGCTATGGATTCAATCCAAAGTTCGGTCCTCAGCTGCAGAGGTCTTGTTGGCTGCAGAGGCTTTCCAGAAAGGCCTGGGACTGAGAAATGCAGGCCTGGCTGCAGAAGACCTCCGCAGAAGTAGTGGGCCAGCGAGGAGAGGCCTGGCTACAAAGTAAGCGGGCGCGTGGGGCAGATCCATCCCCAACCCCTGTGCTAACTTGATTTTTAGGTGTGTGCCTCTCTCCAAAACTAGGGCTTATTTGGGGGAGTAGGGCTTATATTAGACCCACCCCCCAAAAAATCAGGCTAGGGCTTATTTTTGGGGTAGGCCTTACTTTCAGGGAAACACGTAAATATACATACATACCTATGTACCTTCATATATATAGGTGTGTGTGTGTATCCATATATTCATTTTTGTCTGTTTTTTGACTGGGTCACTGCAGATAATTTGCATGAACATAATTGTTTAAAACCGAAAACCATGCAATAGGATCAAGTTTTTAAAAGCTGCCTTGTACCTCTCCCTTCTTTCTCTGCAGATGTCCAAATGTGATGGGTGCAAAAGGCAGGGTAAACTCAGCGAGACCCTGAAGTGGAGGGGTGAAATCAAACATTTTTGCAACTTGCTTTGCATTTTGATGTTTTGCAACCAGCAGTGTGCATCAGATCCACCCCCGCCCCCTCCGCCTCCGCCCCCTCCGCCGCCTCCACCTCCACCACCGCCTCCAAATAATGCAGGTAAAAGAGAGGTGTGGGCTGGCATGAGAACAGAGACTGGACAGCCATTCGTCTGAAAGGGTATAGGGTGCAGGTTGGCAACCCACGGCTCTGGAGCTACATGCGGCTGTTTCAGCCTTCTACGGCTCCCAGGTGTCCTCCGCCATTTGCAGAGAGAGAGAGGCACTTGCGCTTCTCTCTCTCTCTCTCTCTCTCTCTCTCTCTCTCTCTCTCACACACACACACACACACACACACACACACACACACACTGGGGGAAGAGAGAGAACTGGCAAACCAAGGGCAGGAGACAGCCAGCCCAATAAGAATGTGTGTCAGCTTGTCAGAGAACAGCATGAAGCCAGCTTGCCAGGTGAGCAGAAGATCAGAGAGAGGGGAGATGGAGAGAGAGAAAACACTCATGCACAGCAACCTCTATTTCTTTTTAATTAAACTCTTCAATCAAGCTTCCCCCTCTCGCGCGCAAGAGTTTTGTGGCTCCCAGTGTTTTCTTTTCTCTGGGAAACAGGTCCAAGTGGCTCTTCTGAGTGTTTAAGGTTGCCGACCCCCAGTATAGGGTTTCCTGCTTGAGCAGGGGTTGGACTAGAAGACCTCCAAGGTCCCTTCCAACTCTGTTATTCTGTTATAGTGAATCTGATCCACCTGGAGGTAGGGTGTTAGATACCTGTGAGCCTACCCTGTGATTACTGAAGCTTCCAGTGAGGTACATCATTGGAAAATGGAGCAGATTTGGTATGTTTTCTTGATAGTAGCCATAATGAGGTACAGATGCTCCAAAGAAAATAAGGTTTGATAGTATGCTTCAAAGAGTTCCGAACATCCCAGAGTTCTGAAGGAGCTGGCAGATGTTATCTCAGAACCATTGCACCATATCTTTCAAAAATCCTGGAGCACTGGTGAAGTACCTGAAGATTGGAAAAGGGTTGATGTGGTTCCCATCTTCAAGAAAAGGAAAAGAAAAAAAAACAGACCCAGGAAACTACAGACCAATCAGTCTAACATCAATACCTGGGAAGATCTTGGGAAAGATTAAAAAAGCAGATCTGTGAACAACTAGAAGCAAACAAAGTTATAACTAGCAGCCAAGACCGGTTTTTAAAAACAGATCCTGCCAAACCAAACTTACTTCATTCTTTGATAAAGTGACCAAATTGGTAGATCAGTGAAACGCTGTGGACATAATATACTTAGATTTCAGTAAGGCATTTGACAAAGTAGACCACAACCTGCTGTTTAGTAAGCTAGAAAAAGGTGGGATAGACAACATCACACGAGATGGATCTGTAGCTGGCTGACAAACCATACTCAGCAAGTAGTGCTCAATGGTACTACATCCACAAGGAGGGGAAGTAAGCAGTGGGGTAGCACAAGGCTCCGTCTTAGGCCCAGTACTTTGCAATATCTTTATAAATGACTTAGATAAGGGGATAGATGGGGAACTCATCAGATTTGCAGATGACACTAAACTGGCAGGAATAGCCAACACCCAAGTAGACAAGCTCAGGATCCAAAAAGATCGTGACAAACTTGAACAATGGGCACTATCCAACAAAATGAATTTTAATGTGGAGAAAAGCAAAAGTTTTACATTTAGGAAGGAAAAATCAAAGGTTTAAGTAAAGATTAGGCGAGACCTGACCCAAAAACAGTTACTGTGAGAGGGACCTTGGAGTCCTAGTGGATGATCACTTGACTATGAGCCAGCAGTGTGCAGCAGCAGCCAAAAAAGCTAATACAATCCTGGGTTGTATAAACAGGCATAAAATCAAGATCACATGAAGTATTAGTACCGCTTTATAAAACCCTAGTAAGCACACGCCTGGAATACTGTAACCAGTTTTGGTCACCATACCACAAAAAAGATGGAAAAAGTTCAGAGAAGAGCAACTAAAATGATCAAAGGCCTGGAGATTAAAACATATGAAGAACGGCTGCAGGATTTGGGTTTGACTAGTTAAAGAAGAAGAAACGGGTGACATGATAGCAGTGTTCCACTATTTGAGGGGTTGCCACAAAGAAGAGGGGGTCACGTTTTTCTCCAAAGCACCAGAGGGCAGGACAAGAAACAATGGTTGGAAACTGACCAAAGAGAGAAGCAACCTGGAATTAAGGAGAAACTTCCTAACAGTGAGGACAACCAGTGGAACAGCTTGCCACCAGAAATCATGGGTGTTCCATCACTGGAGGTTTTTAAGAAGAGACAGTCACTTGTCTGAGATGGTATAGGTTCTCCTGCTTGAGCAAAGGGCTGGACTAGAAGACCTCCAAAGTCCCATTCTATTCTATTCTGTTCTATTCTATTCTCTTCTCTTCTATTCTATTCTATTCTATTCTATTCTATTCTATTCTATTCTATTCTATTCTATTCTATTCTATTGGAATGGGTGGGGGGGAGAAAGTTCTTTGTCTGTTCCTCCTACTCAATCATACTCTAAGCCAGGGCTTTTCAACCACTGGTACGGGTACCACCTGTGGTACATTGGCACCTGGCAGGTGGTATGTGACCATCCTAGAAAAGTAGTAGCGGGGGAGGGGAATGGCAGCACCACACAAGCCTGAGCGAGAGATGGCTGGAGCTGCAGGGCTGTCAGGGCTCAGCGGAAGCACCAGGATCAGTGCCAGGCTCCAGCTGGAGCTTGGCACTGATCCTGGCGCTTCTTAGCCCAGAAGGCAGGTGTCTTGCTTGACTGTGGCTTGTGGGGCACTTTTTTCAGTGCCATTGTAACTTCGAACAGTCACTAAGCAAACTCTTGTAGGTCAAGGACTACTTGTACTTCATCACTTTTTTCCTTTTTTTTTTCTCGTCATCAGGTTTTTGACACCTTGCTAGGTGACTGGTGGTATTCGGATGTTGCCATATCCTAAAAGTGGTACAATGGGTGAAAAGGTTGAAAAGCCCTGCTCTAGGCCGTGCTCAGGGGAATTGTGGAAGTCCACATGTCTTAAAATTGTCGTGATTGAGAAACACTGCTGTACAGAATAGACAGCATATTTCCTATAGCATCCATTGCCCTTATACCGTGTCACATTTTACATTTGACTTTGATACACTGACCAACAAACCTCTTTGCTGTTACCGTGTACTCTAGGTATGGTGTTGACTCCAAAATGTTAATAAAACAGTAAAATTAAGATGGACCTTGATGATGGGTGGTGCTCAAGCTGAGCTGAGATTCAGCTGAGAAGATGTAGCCACATCTGCCTGTTGCAGTAGCACCCCATCTCTCAGCTGTGTGCACAGCGGATTGTATCTCGGGTGCAATATACACAAAGAGAGACATCAGTAATTTGAAAGAACACCACAGATCTGTCTTAGGGATAGAGGTCCTCCATGCCTTTCCACACACCCGGATAGGATGCCTTAAACACATCTGTATGTTGGATGTAGAAAGACTTTTTTAAATGTGTGTGTATAAGCACTAGACTCTTGCTGTCATTAACTGTGTTCCAACTTTCCTTTTCCACCCAGCAAATGTTTCTGTGACACCAACGTCTTCAGCAGGGCCCCCTTTATCTCTCAGGAAGGACTCCACTCCAGTGATTGCCAATGTGGTGTCTCTTGCCAGCGCACCTGCTGCTCAGCCTACAGCCAACTCCAATAATGTTTTGCAAGGTGGGCAGTAGATGTGTCTTTTCTCCTCTACCTGTTCAACCCACCCCTTCTGTTATGTTGCTTCCCCGGATGCACATTGGCATGTTATTGCTATAGTATGGAACTGTGTCTCTAAACCATAGTAACTTTTAAGCTGTCTCAGCTTCAATTCCCAGAATTCTGGGACTTGAAGTCCATCCAGGTTAAAATTGCCACGGTTTGAGAAATGCCGATATGGAATGAGAATGTCTGAATGAGCAAGCAAGCCTATAAGCGTGCTTTTGTAATCTGAATCGCAGGACTGCTTTCAGTGTCAAAAAGGAAGGAAGACACTTTTTCTGTTTTTGTTTCCTCCTAACAGGTGCAGTTCCTACTGTAACAGCAAAAATAATTGGCGACGTAAGTTTTCCTGAAAATAATATCTCCCGATGAATTAAAATTTCTACTTATGTTCTGTCTTCATCACTATCATGCATTATTTTTTTTCTTCATTTGCTTTTAATTTTTGATAAATATTTTTAAAATCCTTCCTTCCTTCAACTTCAACATAATTTAATTCATGGGATGAATGTCCCTCAAATGTCTTACATTCCAACTCATCCTTGACCAATATTACTAATAGGAAAAAAAATGTTGGGCATGTGATTGCCTCTACTTGCGTTTTGTACATACTGATGTTACACTGACTAGTGATTTTTGCATTCACAAAATTAAGCTAACTTACAGATACTTGTCATAACCTGGAAGGAAAAACTCCTTTGCTAGCTTTGATCCTCAAGCTTCCCTGGGAAGTGACTTTGTATGTTTGTTTAAAATTTCAATTTATATACCGGTAGCTGTCCATCTCTCAGTCTAGGCAGCGAACATAGAACTAAACAACAGAAGGGAGAGCACAAAATCACAATCACTTCATAACATAATAAGGACTTAATGGCACCCAAGGACAGTCTTGCTTACACCATATAAACACAAAACCCCATTAATAGTCAAACTCCACTTCCTGGCCTTCATACCCAGGGGAATATGCAATCTTAAATGCTAAATGTTTTACCCAAAAGCAAAGTAAGACACAAACTCATAGGCGTAAGTCAGGGGTCTTCAAACCTGGCCCTTTTATGACTTGTGGACTTCAACTCCGACTGGCTGAGGAATTCTGGGAGTTGAAGTCCACAAGTCATAAAAGTGCCAAGCTTGAAGACCCCTGGCATAATTCTACCAGGAGGCATCCTTAGAACGGACATGACCCAGAATAGAAGGGAAAAGTAACTGAGGCTTACTGGCCGTACTGCCTCTTGTCTTGTTATCCCCCTCTGAAGGATGTGTAACAAATAGACCCTTGTTTTGTGACTTGAAACTAGGCAAGTACCCAGACAGATGCTTTGAAGCTTCCACCCTCACAGCCGCCCCGGCTCCTCAAGAACAAAGCCTTGCTGTGCAAGCCCATAACCCAGACCAAGGCCACTTCTTGCAAGCCTCACACGCAGCATAAGGAATGCCAAACCGGTAAGTAACAAACAAGAATTGATTGCTGCTGAGGTTTGCAAGGAAGAAAGAGAAAGAAAGGCTCAGCAGCAGTGCACATCACCTTTCAATGCTTTGGGACAATTTAAAGCCTGCTGGCAGGGGGAATTCTGGGAGTTGAAGTCTGCACATTTTAACCTTGCTGAGGTTGCAAAACACTGACCTAAAATATATCGGCAGACTATATAATTGGCTACAATTCTTGTTTAGGTTCAGCAGGGAGGAGGGAAGAGGGAGAAGCCAACAGGAGGCTGCTGTGCAAAAACTCCATCGTAATAACTTTTTAAAATTCCTGGGAAGGAAATACAGTCATATTATGCAATATCGCTAAGAATCCTAAAGTTGTTCTGATATGGAGAAAGGAAATCCAGCAGTGACAAGAGTCCTGTTGCCATAGATAAAGACAATAAGCCTCCATTGGCCTAAGAGTGAGTCATCTGATGTATTTGCCGGCCAGGGATTTACCTTGAAAGGACGGCAATGTAGGGGGAAAACGGCCAGTGAACAAATGGGTGTGCCAGACAAGATGGTGAGCTGGGTACAGCCATAACAGTTAACAGAAAACAATACTGTAACATGTTAAGAGAGATGAATGGGCAGCTGTTTTCCCCCAAGAATCACACCTTTTCTTTTTAACACGGCAATGGAAAGAAGAAGAAGAAGACGTTCCACCCAAAATCATTATGGTGCCTGTTCCTGTGCCAGTGTTTGTGCCAATCCCACTTCATCTCTTCACCCAATATACACCAGTCCCTCTGGGAATGCCAGTCCCGGTGAGTGATGTGCGGGGGGTGCCCCTTTCTTCCAGCCAGGCTTCAAGATGTGCTAGTAGAAGATGGCATGGGTGGCCTTCTACCTGGCCAAGGTGCGGTGCCTTGACCATGACCGCTTGTGACTTTACAGGTGGCCCTTGACTTATGACCAGACACTTAGCTAAGTAGCTTCAGAATTACAAACCACCTGCATTCAAAGTTTCAACCCAACTTTGAAGGAATCGACTTGGCTGAATCTCACTTTTTGACATCACCTGATCAAACTCCGGACACTTGGCAACACGGCTGCATTTATGGTCGTTTGCAATGTCCTGCAGTCAAGTGACTCACCTTCCCACCCCCAGCCCTGTAGACTGAAACAGCCCCATCCCTTCAGTTGATGTCACATGATTTCTGTGACTGGAAGTTTGTGGTCCTTATCCCTCTCACATGGTATGATGAAATGTGCATCTGTAGCCTGGGGGGGGGGGAAAGGGGGGGAAAGAGATTTGACCAACTTAGAACTTTCCCAGAAAAGACCTGGATCAAGAGATTGCACAGTCCCGAGTCTAATTAGGGAGGCGGGGTGAGGTTCAGCGTAAACATACCCTAGAACAGGGTCCCCCAACCTTTTGGGCACCAGGGACTGGTTCCGTGGAGAGAGGTTTTTCCATGGACTGGAGGGGGCGTGGTTTCATGTACTGCCTGCATCCTGCAGATGGGACTTTGCTTGTTTGCGTGGTCCAGTTTCAGGCATGCCGCAGCCCGGTGCCAGTCCCCGGACCAGGGGTTGGGGACCCCTCCCCTAGAACCTCTCGGGAGCTATCTAGTAACGTTAAAAGTTACAGCTTTAGTTTGGCAAGGTGTTAAGCACATAACGGAATGGACTCGATTGAATCTCACTGTCTTATCTCTGGGTTTGAGCCTGCACTACGTGGTCTTCTGGGAATTTGCAGTTGATCTTCTAGCTAATTGTACTCCTCCCCTCCCCCTTTGTCCTTATCTTGAGAAGCCTAAGATGCTTAGTAAGGCTGCTGTCAAGGAATCACTGGACAGGTTGCACTTAAATTATAGCCTCAACTATTATGGAGAACGCTTAGCTTTTCTTAAGGGATGGACTCTCTTGAGACATCAGTGGTGACGTTTAAGAACGGAAGCTGGCTCTTCATTGCAAATGAGACTTCACAGCTTCTGAGAAATAAGGGAAGTTGCTGCCGTTTCTCTCCAGGTCCCGGTTCCTATGTTCGTGCCCCCTGCCCCAGAGAGCCCTGACAAACCCAGAGAAGCCATTCCAGACATCAAAAAGAACTCGGCTAGTCCTTTTGAGGCTGATCTCCTCCAGATGGCAGAAATGGTTGCCGAAGATAAAGACAAGGAACACTCTCAAGGTGGTAGGTGGATTTTGTCTTAGAGAATGAATGAAGGCAAATATACGTGTCCGAGGATAATGTTGCAGGATCCAATCTGGGTCAGTCACTGGGATCCGAGGTTTAGTCTTCTGAGCTTTTGGACTTGTGTTGGAGCCCATCCTTGGGGAACCTCTCTCGACTGGAACGTGTGCTTTGGGCTGTTCTGTGCGTAGTGAGTTAGACACGTCGTGGGTCCCTTTAGCATAAATCTGTTTCATGTAGCATTAATTAAATTTTGGAATTTTGCTGAGTGTTAATTTGTTCTAGATGCATTGGTTTATCTTGGTCTTTCTATCTTGTTTCAGGCTCTCAAACATCTGAGCACGAACTGTTTCTGGACCCCAAAATATTTGAAAAAGGTAAGCCCATGAGTCAGTTCAACCGAAAGGCAAATTTCAACTGAACATGAGAAGAAACGTTCTCTTACCGAAATAGTTATTTAGAACACACACATGCATACAAACACTCACATACACATTTTGAAGGTTGTGCAAAGTAATAACCTTGGATTACAGCATGGATTTCTAGCCTTGGCGACTTTTAAGACCTGTGGACTTCAACTCACAGAATTTCCCAGACAGCCATGGTGCCTGGGGGATTCTGGGAGTCCGCAAGTCTTCCAAGTTGCCACGCTTGGACGCTCCTGGTCCACAGCAAAGATGGTTTCCTTAAGGCCCAGTTTTCTAATGGGCTTTTGTGCCATCCGCTTCTTAGCCTTCCCCAATCCCTTGTGTGTTCAGCTTCCTTCCTTTGCAATTTCAGACCAGGGCAGCACGTACAGCGGGGACCTGGAATCGGAAGCAGTGTCAACTCCCCACAGCTGGGAGGATGAGCTGAATCACTATGCGTTACGCTCCAGCACGGTGCCTGAGCCCGAGCCTGAACCAAAACAGTTCTCCAAAGGCGAACTGGAGCAGGACCTGGAGGCTGACTTCCCATCAGGTTGGTCAGCTTTGGAAGAAAATGCTCGTGAAGGTGTGGCATCAACTCCCAGGCCGCAGCCTTTGATTCCCTACATCACTCGCAGAGTCATTTGTGACTTGCCCCATTATTGAAGATCAGCCGAAGTGCTCCTGTTTTGCTGCTAAATCTGTGCCTTTGTTTCCAAATTAGATTCCTTTGATCCCATCAGCAAAGGGCTAGGTCTTCATTCACGGGCACGAGCGAGGCGGAGACATAGAGACGGTTTTCCGCAACCAAAAAGACGGGTAAGAAACCCGGTTGGATTTCTTTGCTTATTACTAAAACCAGAAGATCAGAGATGATTTGCAAATGGGTCAACGCTGGCAGGTCAGGGCGCTGAATGAAGTTCTACTTTTTCCAGCAGCTTAAGCCAACGTTTCTCAATGGTGGTAATTTGAAGATGTGTGGACTTCAGCTGCCAGGAATTCTGGGCTCATTCGTGAATTCAGAATTCTGGGAATTGAAGTTCTCCTGTCTTCAAACCTCAGCAGTCTCCAGTGACATAGAATATCCACAGGGGAGATTTTCTTCCATCTCCCCTGAGAACACGCTGCAGTCAGGCTGGCCTGTCTTTAGACTGATTTCAGCCTATGTCATCAACAGGCTAAGACAGGGCCCCGGGCCACTGCCCGGTATCAATCGGTGGCCTGTTGGGAATTGGTCCACACAAGTGGCAGGAAAGCAGACAAAGCTTCATTTGCTGTATGTGGAATCTTGAGTTGCGCATGGGAAGACATTCCCCCTGCTGCCACTGCCACTGGCGGTCTATGGAGCCAGAAAAGCTGGGGAACTCTGGGCTAAAAGATAGCTATTCCATTGGAAGGAGAAACATCCTGAGTAAAAGGAACATCTTCCTGCTGGGGCAAGGAGGCTCTGTGGACAGGGGTTTGAATTCCTCTCTTCCTATCCATGGCACACGGTAAACAGGCTGGAAGCCCATCAGTTCTCTCATCTCCCTAGATCAGGGGTCTTCAAACTTGGCCCCTTTATGACTTGTGGACTTCCAGAATTCCTGGCTGAGGAATTCTGGGAGTTGAAGTCCACAAGTCATAAAAGGGCCAAGTTTGAAGACCCCTGCCCTAAATGAAATACCTGTTGAGAGTCTCTGATCCTCTTGACACTCCTCAAGGCTGAGATTTATGCCAGTGAGCTATGTTGTTTCTTAGCCATTTTGAAGAAAGAAAGGAGAGTGGCAGGCTTAGAATGCCTACCTGTGGCGGCGAACCTATGGCACGGGTGCCACAGGTGGCACGCAGAGCCCTCTCTTGTGGGCACACGTGCCGTCGCCCCAGTCCTAGGCCTTCAGCTGGGTTTTATAAAAAATTTTCGCTTTAGGCCTGTGCCGCTGTGTGCAAAAAAAAAAAAAGTTCAATTTCAACTTCTCGCAGGAAAAAAAAAAAAAAGATCTCACAAAGTTGGAATTGATTGATTGAACTTTTTAGTCCCAAACAGTCTGCCATTACCGCCGCAGCCACGCCCACCCACTGGGCCACGCCCACCCGGCACCCGACGATACATAAGTGGGTTTTGGATTGCAGTTTGGGCACTCGGTCTCCAAAAGGTTCGCCATCACCTAGTCCTTAAAAGTTACTGAATGACCTTGTTCGAGCCATGGCGTTCTCTGTACTTAATCTGTTATCAGAAGTTAATCCTTATTGGGGAGCAAAATGCCGGCTTGCCTTGCCTCGAGGGGCAGTTTTGCTGGGCTCTTTGCATACTTTGTGACTAGATACGTACTTCATGCTAAGAAGTAATGTGCTTTACAGGTATTCCTCGACTTAACAACCCAAAATTTCTGTTGCTAAGCGAGACATTGGTTAAGCAAGCTTTGCCCCATTTTACGCGTTTCCTTGCCACGGTTGCTAAGTGAAACACTGCAGTTATTAAGTTAGTCACCCGGTTGTTAAGCGAATCTGGCTTCCCCGTCGACTTTGCTTGTCGGAAGATCGCAAAAGGGGATCCTGAGATACTGCAACCATCATAAATACGAGTCAGTAGCCAAGCACCCAAATTTTGTTCATGTGACCAGGAGAACGCTACTCAGGTTGTAAGTGTGAAAAATGGTCATAAGTCACTTTTTCAATGCCACCGTAACTTTGAACAGTTACTAAATGAACTGTTTTAAGTCAAGCACTATCTGTATTTAGTTTTAGCTTAGTGTGTTATATGACCACTCATTTAGTGACTGTTCAAAGTTACAACAGCACTGAAAAAAGTGACTTGCGATTGGTCCTCACACTATTGTTGCAGCCTCCTTCAGTCACGTGGTTGTGATGTATAATGGTTGCAGCATCCCAGGGTCATGTGATCACCATTTGCGACCTTCCCAGTCAGCTGCCAATGAGTGAAGTCAATGGGGAAGCCAGCAGTCATGTGATATCTTGCTTAACAACCTATTTGCTTAACAACTGCACCCCTTAATGCACGGGTCCTCAAACTTGGCCCCTTTTAAGACTCAGCCAGCCATGCTAGCTGGGGAATTCTGGGAGTTGAAGTCCACAAGTCTTAAAGTGACCACGTTTGAGGACCCCTGCCTTAATGAGAAATGTTCCAATCCCTACTGTGTTTGTAAGTTGAGGACTAACTCTTTAAGTCAAACTTTTACAATGTGCAAACCATTTTTTTTTTACTTTCCTTCCTTCAGGGCAGAAAGAAGTCCATCGTTTCTGTGGAGCCCCGAATCCTGGTTCAGAGCTCATATCCAGGCTGTTCAGTTTCCGGGATGAGTCTCAAATACATGTATGGGGTGAATGCCTGGAAAAACTGGGTGCAGTGGAAAAACACGCAGGAAGATCAAGGAGACCTGAAATTTGGAGGTAACGCACTTTTGTTTTGTTATCTTTGTTTTCAGTTTGGGTTCAGTGGTGGAGATAAAAAAGCTCGGCTTGGCCTTTGGACAGAATAATGTTAAAAAAAATAAAATTTATTATTTATTTTATTTTTATTACATTTATATCCCGCCCTTCTCCGAAGACTCAGGGCGGCTTACAAGCTTACAAAATGGGTAGCATCTGGATGAAAATTGGATTGTAAGACTTGGAAATGTATCATTTAGGAATGCTAGAAGCGGGCTGATTCTAGCTCAGTGATGGGGAACCTTTTAGAGACCGAGTGCCCCCAAAACCGCCCCGCTCCACCCCTGCCCTGCCCACCCGCAGGGCCACCCACTGCTTCCACGGCCTGCCACAGGCAGCCCTGCAGTGCCATGGTGGCCACGCCCCTCACCCGCGCCCTGCAGCATCATCTGCACGTGACTAGGTGCGAGGGCGGAATCTTGTCCCTGCTGCCCGGCTGCCATGTCCTTGGCTGTGCTGCTCCACGTAGGCTGCACCCAGGGGGGCCAACTCTCCTCCGGGGGGAGGGGCTCTGCTGTTGAGGAGGGGGCCTTAGGTTCACCACCACTGTTCTAGCTGATTCTAAATTTTGCTGTAGGAAGGCCCATCTAAGGCCGGTTTTGGCTTAGGTCCATTGTTCTACTTGCTGCCCTTTGGGTTCCTATATACCAGACATGTCAAACACAAGGCCCGGGGGCTGGATCTGGCCCACAAAGTGGTTTCATGTGGCCCCTGAAGCCATCCTGGAAACAGCGAGGGAACGGCCGCCACTGCCTTGGCCCTGGCCCAGAGACCCTCCTCCTGCCAGAGACCCTCAGATCTGTCCCACTCCTGCCCAGGCCCCCATAGGCACCCTTGATGAGAACAATGTAGAGCTGGCCATGCCCACCCAGTAGGCCATACACACTCTAGCCACGCCCACCCAGTAGGCCACGCCCCCCTGGCCACACCCACCCGCCCCCCCTGAGGGCAACCGCAATGCTGATGCGGCCCTCAGTGAAATTGAGTTTGACACCCCTGCTATATACAAATGAATTCCTTGGCTTACCTTTATTCAGGGATGGGGTTGAAAAAAGTCAAGATGGCAGCCACAGTCATCTGATCCAAGCCCTGCCCCCCCCCGCCCTTTTTTAGGCGTGGCTTTGATTGTGTGATTGCGGCTGCCCTGCTGATTCCTTTGGCCCCATTTCTGCGGACTCTTCTGCCGCCATTGCTGATTAACTCTGGAAATCCCCCCCCCAGTTGATGCCAAGGGCTGAGCTGAGAACCATCTTCTTCTGATGGTCCAGAAGCTGATCTGCTGTAGGTGCTTCTCCTCCTTACAGTTCGGTCTGTGAAGCTGAAAGAGGACCTCCTCTTGTGTTCCTTTTCGGAGCTGAGTTTTGGCTTGTGCCAGTTCATCCAGGAGGTGCGGCGACCAAACGGCGAAAAGTACGACCCCGACAGCATCCTATACCTGTGCCTTGGAATTCAGCAGGTTATTTTTCTTCTTTACATCCATTTTCTGTAATTGCACATCTTTATTTGACCTCGGAGGAGTAGCAGGAAGAACTATTATCGAAATGGCAGATGGGCTATTAGGCTGGGCTTTTTTTATGAGCCTCATTTGTTACCAGGTTCCGGCTTTTACATGCAAAAACATCTCTCCCCTCTGTATTGCTGGCCTATAATTCTGAATATAGAAAAGAATATTTGTTGCTCAGGGTTTTGCTGTGGAGTCCTTGGTGTTCTCTGAGCTTGGTTTTTTCTTCAGAGGTTTTCGCGACCCGACTTTGTAACATCAGCAGTGTGAGTTAAGTGTGGGGTTTGCTCCCTGTTTACATAGAGTAGCATATCCTGTCACGTTAGTGAGGATAGAGTTTTGTCCTTGGTAGTTCCTTCATGATCAGTTGGAGCCTTGATTACCAGTTGAGGGAGCACCAAGGACTCCACAAAGACACCCCCTATCTCTATTCATATGGACCTGGCTTATCAATGGTACATAATACCTGGAAGAATACTTAAAAGTCATGCTTGAAAATACGGCTAGTGGAAGCATCTCAGTCTTAAGAAGACCTGTATTTTCTGGCCACTTTCCAAACCCAGTGTTGTGATTCAGGGTCAGCCTGTGGGTTCGGCAGTTGGGTCGGACGACTCAGAGGAGGAGGAGGAGGGGGGGGTGTTGAAGAGCTTGCTGAGGGGGTTGGACAGCTTGATGAGAGCCTTCAGCCAGGCCCCTCTCACCTGGTCACGACGCAGACCCAGCTGTGTGAGCCTGACAGCGTGGATGAAGATGACCCACAGCTGGCCCTGTTCAAGGACGCCCGACGCAGGAGGCAGTCAATCAGGAGTAAACAGAGGAAGGCAATGGGGCTCCTCGGAAGGAGGCAGAGAGAAGCCACGCCCTGAACTGTATTTAAGGGGGAATGCGTGGGAGGGCTGGTTTGCTGAAGGCAACCGCTTGAAAAGCTCCTGTTTCTTGGTTTGTGTCTTGTTCTATTTGTTTTTGTAGCAATAAATTTGGCAGGTGTAATTCCAGCCTCTTGCCTTCTTGTAAAAGGGGTTGTCCCTGCCTTTTCTGCAGGGCCGGTTACAGGCTGGTACAGAACACCCTTCAAAGTATCGAAAGTGGTTGTATTAAGATGGGATGACAAACTGAATCTGTTGCTAGGCCCATGGCTCTGCCTCTGGATTTCTATAGAAACATAGACATTTTCCCTAATTTTTTTTCTTCTTTTTTTTTTCTCCTTTGCAGTACTTATTTGAGAACGGCAGAATAGATAACATTTTTACTGAACCCTACTCCAGGTTTATGATTGAACTTACAAAACTGTTGAAAATCTGGGAGCCTACAATCCTTCCAAACGGTAAGCTTGGCAATTGGTTCGGCTCGTAAGGCGTGTTGGTGGCGCCTTTCGAAAAAGGAGCAAATATCTTCGATAGAGGATGGGGCTTAATTCCAGACGTGCGCCTTTTGGTTTGATCTGGCCGAAGTGACTTTTTTGTTTTGTCTTGTTTTTTCCTCTCTTGCTCTCAATCTGCAGGTTACATGTTTTCAAGAATCGAAGAGGAGCACTTATGGGAGTGTAAGCAGCTGGGCGCCTACTCCCCCATCGTGCTCTTGAATACGCTGCTTTTTTTTAACACCAAATACTTCCAGCTCAAGAATGTCACCGAGCACATGAAGCTGTCCTTTGCCCACGTCATGCGACGTACCCGGACTCTGAAATACAACACAAAGCTGACTTACTTACGCTTCTTCCCACCTTTCCAAAAACAGGACGTAGAACCAGGTGGGTAAGCCTGTCCTTGCCTTTTTCTCTTGTTGCCTAACCTGCAATCCTTCCCAGTCACCCGTTCGAGCACCAAGCAGATTGGGACCTGCTTAACTTCTGAGGCCAACACCATCAGCCTGCTGCCATTTACTGGGAAGCCCAAAAGTTCATTGACCAGGACAGTGATACAAACATTACTTTCATTCCCCACCCCGCACCCCCACTTTCCTTACCTTTTTTTTTTCCAGCCCATCTTTTGGATTAAGCATTCAGGCCCTAGGATGAAGGGCAACGCTTTATCAGGCAGTCTCTCCCTTTTTCAAAATATTTATAGAAAATATCGGGACATTTGCTCCCCCTTTCTCGCAAGACGAGAGATAATCTCGGTTCCTCCAGCACCGCGTTATGTCCCAGGAATGTACTGAGAGCGCTAATCAAGAATAGATGGGGGAATCCTTGGTACTCTCCAAGGTTGGTGGCTTGCTTGCCAATTAGGTAACATCGTAGCCTTTATTCAGTTTTCTTCCCATTATTTTTTTTTAAAAAAAACAACTGAATGAATCTCTGCTTAGCTAGAGCTGCCTTCTTCTGCCTTAGAATGCAGATCAACATGTTTTCGGTGGAGAGTGGGCAAGGCTGGAGTCTGGTTATCTTTTTGTTTTTCCAGCTGGGGGATTTATTTCAGTAGTTTCCTTTGGTTTTTATTTATTTATTTATTTATTTATTTATTTATTTATTTATTTATTTATTTATTTATTTATTTATTTATTTATTTATTTATTTATTTAAATCCCATTTATATCCCGCCCTTCTCCGAAGACTCAGGGCGGCTTACAATCTAAGCACAAATCAAATGTGCTTAGCAATAGCCTTCATTCTATGTATATGCCTGCTTATTAGGGCTTTCGCCCCCCCCCAAGCGGCATTATTACAAAGTCAGCTTAATTGCCCCCAACAATCTGGGTCCTCATTTTACCTACCTCGGAAGGATGGAAGGCTGAGTCAACCTTGAGCCTGGTGGGACTCGAACCTGCACTAATTGCAGGCAGCTGGTGTTACTTAAGGAGGCATTAGCCCACTGCTCCACCAAGGCTCATATTTTATTGTGTTTCCAATAGAGGAATGGTAGGAAATGGCCATTTTAATTCGCGGGGATAGTAATCCAGATGGTGGGTGGTGTTCAATGAAAGGCCTTCATGATTGCTTCTGAATAAAACAAATTCCCAGGCAAGGTGAAACCTCCGGGCGTCTCCCTGAGCAGCTAACTTGCTTTGGGCAGGAGTTGGGTTACAGCAGGGGTGGGCAGTTCCCCCCCCCCCCAAGGAGCCACATGAGGAACTGGGACTGTTGTGGAGGGCTGAACCAATAGCTCCCAGCTGCCTTCCATCCACTTGCCTACAAGGCAGCTCTTTGACCGAATTGGCCATGGGTGGCCAAACACAGGTTCCCTTCACGCAATGACTCTGCCACCACCGCCTCAGGCTGCTCCAGGGAAGGGATTTCTGAACCTGCAAGGCACAGAAAAGTGTTTTCTCTCCTCACCCTCCCACGGCCGCCAGCTGACCGAAGGAGCGCACAGCAACTGGGCAGAGCTGAACTCAAACTCCTTTTTTTTCTCTCTCTCTCTCTCTCGCCCTGTGGCATGCTTATTTATATTTAATTTCCGATTGACCTCACACGGACAGGGGCAGCCAAAGAGCCAGGGGTGGCTCAGGGCTAGAAAACGGCTAGGTCTGGATTACAGAATAGAAACAATCACGTAACTCCACACTGTCTGCAGTCCAGGCCCAATGTTGCCATTTCAACTGCAGCTATTGCGTAGCATTTCACAAGGAACGCCGGGCAAGAAAGTGAGACTTTACACTGGTTGTCCTGCTGCTGTTGGATTGGGGGGGGTTCTATTTGGTCTTTGTGCCCTGTTTCCCATCCCCGATCTTTCTTCTCCCCCTCCAGATAAAGTAGTGGGCAAAAGGAAACGTCATGAGGGTGAAGAAGCAGTAGAGATGATTGAGAACACTGACAATCCCTTGAGGTGCCCAGTTCGGCTCTATGAATTCTACTTGTCAAAGTGGTGAGTGATGCTACATCTTCGGGCTAGTTTCTTCTCAAAGAAGAGGTCCAGACCCCCTCTCCAAACCCTGCCCCTTTTCTCTCCCCGCACAGTTCTGAAAGCGTGAAGCAGAGGAGCGACGTCTTTTACCTCCAGCCAGAACGTTCGTGCGTCCCCAATAGCCCCATGTGGTATTCCACTATGCCAATAGATCCTGGGACTTTGGACATCATGTTAACGCGCATCCTCATGGTAAGGGAAGTGCACGAAGAACTTGCCAAAGTTAAACCGGAGGACTCGGATCCGGAGCTTTCGGACTAAACTTGGGCGAAGTCTCTTTTGTTTGTTTGTTTGTTTTGGTTTTGTTTCCTTCCCTTTCCATGGTATCTTGCAAAAAAAAGCACCAAACTGAATTGCACCCGGCCTTCAGAAAAATCACTCATGTCACACACACAAAAAAAGGGGGGCCCCAGACCTCCAAAGGCACAGCGGAAGCTGGAAACAGGTTGCAAAACGAGACTCGGAAGGATGGAAAGTGGCAGAAGACACCAGAACACTGGAGAGCTTTCAGTGGCCGCAAACGCTTGTGAAAACATTTGACAAAGTTGAACTGGAGACCTGTCTCTTCCCTTCTCCCTGCCTCCAAGTGGTGCTTGTAGTGGAATAAAAAAAACAATTATGGATGTGTTTTCTTAAAAAAAAAAGGAGGAAAGCAGTGGTGTACATCCTTCCCTCCTAACCATGGAAGCAAAGGAAGCTAGATTTAAGACCCCCGTCCGGGTGATTTTGCAGTGTAGCTGCTACCCACTCGTCCGTGGAGGTCGCCTAATACTTGCTATAGGACGCCAAGCAGAACGTAGTGAGACGGAAGCCCATGGGAATGCCATCTGTAACATACACGCCAGAACCGTTCCTTGCCCTCTCTCCCCTTTTATAATTTTCTGGGGGGGGGGGGTGTATCTTTTTTAGGAAAAATTTTGGGTTGTTCAAAAAGGCTAACTTGGCCAGAAGCTGAAGCGAAGAGGAGGGAGCTTGGTGGGCTGCCATCACGTTTCCTGGCTTTTGAAAACCCAGGCAGCAGGAGCAAATCAAGTTTTAGCCAGGCCACCTCAACCATGCTTTCACACGAGGAAACAACTCATTTCTGAATGAGCTCACGCACACATACTTAGCTGCCCCATGCAGACAAATAGGGTTTGGTCCTCTACCCATCCCTTTCTTAAGAGCAAGATATTCAAAAGTGGTTCCCGAGAAATTGTACCCCGTCCGACTAGTCCTCCATTGCTCATTTTATAAATTACTTCTACAAATCCAGGAGAGTTTGAACGTCGGAGGGCTTGCAGATGTTTTGTTGTTCGCATTATCCCACTGGTTGATTTAAACAAGGCATTGTAATCCTCAGCATGATTTGTGTAGCGTCGCTTTTCATTTTAAAAAAAAAGGCATAGAAATCAGATTCCAAATTTGAAAGAGAATTTGGGTGGCTTGGCTTTGCCCTAACCCCCCTCTACCCCTCCTTCCTCTGGGTAAAAAAAAAATCCCCTTTATCAAAACGCAGGGTGCAAGGCTTAGCCAAGTCCATTTCACCACCTTCCTCAAGCCGAAGACTTTTTTTTTCCCGTCTCAAAAGATCGCTTTGAAAATTGAAACTATTTTTTAAAAGAAAAAAAAACGGGGGGAAATTGTATGTTTTTATTAGCGGTTTTTGTCCATTCACCAAATTTCTTAAGAGTTCTTTAAAAAAAAAAGCAAAAGAAAAAACAAACACCCTGTTGGTCTCTCCAGCATTGAACAAAGCCTTTTGTGTATGTGTGTGTGCGTGTGTGCGTGTGTGTGTTTGGGGTATTCTTTTTAACAGTAACAAAGGTTAACAATAAAATCAGAAAGTAGTCTTCTCTTTTGCTGTTGTGTACTTGATCGTTCCGTCTCCTGCCTGTAATGAAAACCACTGGTGTATTTTGGATAATGCAGAAAACGGTGTACAGCAGGTCCCCAGCCTTTTCTAAGTACTTCCCCTCACATCGTTTCTGTAATCTTCCCCTCACTCCCCGCTTCCCTGCATCCCATCATTTTTAAACAGATACCCCACCTTTTATATATATTAAGGCAAATAATTACAAGCTGAAATGGAGGAAGAGATGAGGCAGAGCTGTGACTTTTCCAATAAATTTCTCAATTTAAATTGCATGGATTTTTTTAGGTGTTTTTAAAATACGTGTGTATGTTTTATTTATTAAATTTATATGCCGCCCGCTTGCATTTCGAGGCAACTCTAGGTGGCTTACAATCTAATAAAACATGTATACCTAAATATAAAATACATGAATCCTTCCGATATGCCCACACAGGTAGCTTTCCCCTTTACTATGTAGTTCAGCAGCTCCCAACCTTTCCTATACCCCACACTCCTAGAACGCTTCTGATGTATTCCTCCAAAAGTTGGAAATAACGGAAACAAATTATGCGTATAACACTATTAGTTTTGAAAACCCAAGTTTTTGCACCCCCTGGAATATTGTCTTGCACCCCCCAGGGAACGCCTGATGTAGTTGTATGAATTTGCAGTTGAATGATGCATATTGGTTTCCTTGGCAAACGTGGCTTTCCTGCACTTACCAAAAGAAAGTCCCCAACGTTGAAAAAAAATTGTATATATATGAAAAGTTGAGACGGGAACATATTTGTTTCATGCTGTGTAGTGTGTGGCTTCTGTAAAAAGCAAACACTTAAAACGTGTCATAATTGCACAGGAACATGCCCAGAGGTCTCCTAAGCACGCATCAGGGGAAGCCGTCAGAAGTGGGGTGCTCTGTCCATCAGTCTACTAGTAGTTCCTGACTTGCAACTATTTGTTAATGACCGAAGTTACAACGGCACTGAAAAAAGTGACGACTTTTTACACTTAACGACCGCTGCAGCATCCCCATGGTCACAGTGGTTTGGCAATTGGTTCGTATTTATGACGGATGCAGTTTCCTGGGTTCATGTGACCGCCATTTGTGTGTGACCTGACAAGCAAAACCAATGGGGAAGCCAGGTTCACTTAATACTAACTTTAACAACGGCAGTGACTTGCTTGCAACTGTGGCAGGAAAGGTGGTAAAATGGAGCGACAGGAAAGGAATTACCTTGGCCACCTCCCACAGGATGGTGTTCCACCCTTCCAGAAGAATTCTTGTTTGGAGTGGGGAAAAAGATCGGTCTTTCCCGAGAGCCCTGTGTGAAGAAAAGCAGGAGGGTTCTGCAGAGCACAGACTCTTTTGAGGTTTGGGAAATGAACCCCACAGCTCTTGGGGAGAAAAACGAAGCCCCAGTTAAGCAGGAGCAGATGCTGGATTAGCCCCCATTAGTGAAACAGTAAAATGGGATTTGGTTTTCATTGAAACCCACCCACCCCTTTATGTAAACTTGGAACAACTGTTCAATAGAGCAGTAAAGGGAACTGAATTATTGGAAGCACAGGTGATCAACTTCATAACCATTCGTTTAGTGCAGCGATGCTGGCTGGGGAATTCTGGGAGTTGAAGTCCACGCATCTTCAAGTTCCTAAGGTTGGGAAACACTGATTTAGTGCAGGGGTAGGCAACCTCGGCTCTTTTATGACTCATGGGCTTCAACTCCCAGAATTCTCAGGAATTCTGGGAGTTGAAGTCCATGAGTCATAAAAGAGCCGAGGTTGCCTACCCCTGGTTTAGTGACTGGTTGAAGTTAACACTGAATAAAAATACTCGCCACCAGTCCTTGTGCTTCTGGCTTTGTAATATCCCCAGTCACATGATTGCATCCTTCTGTGGAATGACAACTCTTTTTTGTTAGCTATTTCCAATCCAGGTTCATAGCTTAACTCTAAAAAAAATTGTAGCAGTTTATGACTAACTGAAAATACCATCTCTTTCTAAGGAATAACAAAGTGCATCTGATTTATACCATTGGTGAGCCACCCAAATGGACTAGGACCGCTTAGAAAACAGTGTTTTATTTTTAGAATAGAATAGACTAGACTGGAAGGGTCCTCGGAGGTCTTCTAGTCCGGCCCTCTGCTCAAGCAGGAGAACCTACGCCATCTCAGACAGGTGATTGTCTAGTCTCTTCTTTAAAACCTCCAGTGATGGAGCACCCAAGATTTCTGAAGGCAAGCCATTCCACTGGTTAATTGTCCTCACTGTCAGGAAGTTTCTCCTTAATTCCAGATTGCTTCTCTCTTTGATTAGTTTCTAACCATTGTTTCTCGTCCTTCCCTCTGGTGAGCAACCTTGCCCCCTCTTCTTTGTGGCAGCCCCTCAGATATTGGAACACTGCTATCATGTCTCCCCTTATTCCTTCTTTTCTTTAGACTAGCCAGACCCAAGTCCCGCAGCCGTTCTTTGTGTGTTTTGCTTGTGTCCGGCTGCAACAGAAGGGAGAACCTCACCACTAAAAGATCCCAACGAGATTGAAAAAGGTTTATTTTTTTTGCCTTGCACATCTGTACCGCTTTGAAGTTCAGAAAAGAGGCTTGGGGTTTGCCTCTTCAGGGCCGGGGGGGGGAAAAAGGAGGCAACTGCAAATTTGGTCAATGGAAACCCATCAAGTTAGACATCCCCTTACATTTCATACGAACTGAAGCACAGGGGACAAAAAAGATGAAAGGAATTTTTATTACGAGAAAAGCAGCCGAACAAATCTACGGGAAGGTAGGCTAAACCAATAATTCAAGCAATTGAGGGAGTCTAGGAAGAAACAGCCGTTACCCCCTGCAAGCAGGTTCCTCTTTAGAGGCCTTTTGAGTGTCAATTAATTTCATGGAAAGCACGGGTGGGGGTTTTTCCTCTGGCCTCTCAACTGTAAATGTTCTTTAAGGCTCCCAGCACTGCTCCTGTGGCTGTGGTTGCTGCCGACACGGCGCCCGGCACCCCTGCAGCCCCTAGACAGAGAGAGGTATAAGGCAAAAGATAGAAGATGCCAGTCCCCATTGATCAGACCTATCCTCGCATCAGGGCCAGGGCAGGAAACGTACCAATGGACTGCAGGGTGGCAACCACGCCCCCACTGGCCACTCCGCCTCCATTCGCGATGGCAGCAGCAGACATCATTTTGGCCCCAATTGAACCAGCCGTAATTCCTGCAGCACTGAAGCCCAGAACGCCAACTGCGACCGGGATGCCTACCACAGCCACTCCTGTAGAGAAAGAAAACATGGAGCTGACTGTGGTCCTTGTGTCCCAGGAAGAGTTCCCAACTTTTAGAGGTCAAGAAAAACTCCATAATGATCTAGGACAGGGGTCTGGCAACCGTGACAACTTGTGGACTTCAGTTCCCAGAATTCTGGGAGCTGAAGCCCACAAATCTTCAAGTTGTCACGGTTGCAGGCCCTTGATCTCAGACAAACCTATTCTGGAAATGGCCCTTTGGAGACCTGCCTGTTCTCTTCCAGAGCAGGATGACCTGGCTGTCTTCTGAAAGACAACACCCTAAACCAGGGGTAGGCAACCATGGCTTTTTTATGACTCGTGGACTTCAACTCCCAGGATTCCTGAGCCAGCCATGCTCCCAGGAATTCTGGGAGTTGAAGTCCACGAGTCATAAAAGAGCCAAGGTTGCCTACCCCTGCCCTAAACTAAGGGTCTCCAAACTTGGTAACTTTTAAGACTTGTGGACTTCAACTCCCAGAGTTCCTCAGTCAGCAATGGGGAAGAAAGAGTGCGTGTCCTGAAGGCTTCTGGAGCATGTCAGTCCCAGAAGGATCAGTTATGCACATGCTCTGTTCCACAAGTTTGCAGTGGATGGTTACGTGATGCGCAGTCAAGATGATCCATGTGCGGTTTGCTGGTTCCCACCACTGGCTGCAGAACGATTTAATTCCAGCGGCAGTTTCTGACTAAGGTTTTGGAGAACTTGAACATGAAGCTTGGGAATGGGAGTAGTTTAGTTGTAGTCCTTGACTTACAACCACAACTGAACCAGAAATCCAGACATAAGGCATCCGTGTGATCAGACCCCAAGGGAAGTTTACATTTTTTATAGCCGTTAAGCAAATGATATGGTTGTTAAGCAAATGGGGTGGCCAACAAATCTGAAACTGACAAAAAAAAACAGTCATGTGACCGCAGGACACGGCAATGGGTTACAAAGGCGAACCTATTGCCAAACGCCCAAAATGTGGTCATGTGACCATGCTGGGGGGAGCAGAAGCAACATTTTCCCACCACTGGAAATGCTTTATGGGCTGTAAAACATCCATTCCAAGGTTGTAACTTCAAGCAGTCGTAAGTCGAGGACTAACTGTATACAAAGACTATAATCCCAGGATTCACGAGCAGCAAGTTTAATTCTTTTCCTGTTCTGGTGATTTTTGAACAGAAAGCTCAGAATCCCCACCCAATGTTCAAGGACTTTGAGCGATAGGACTGGACATCATCAGCTTGCCTATTTTTCTCTTCCACTCTTCAGCCCCCACCTCTTACATGGAAGACACTAAAAGTCAAAGACCAAGGGAGTAATCTTCAAACCCTCCAGTTCCCACAAGGACCCACATTTGCATACTGATGAAGAACCAGCAACTTACCCAGCCCAATTGCACCACCAAGTATAGAATCTGGGGGGGGGGGGAAAGAGATTTATGTTAATGAAATAGACAAGATTTTAGTACACAAGAATTGAAAAACCAAACAAAAGTAGTGTGGGAGCAATCCAGACAAACGTGGACAACCAGTTTAACTGAACTCTAGCTTCTTGACTAGGTTCATGCCACATTTTCCAATCTCCACCATAAATGAACCCCAAACACTCTCAGGTATACTTGGGTGATAGCACCATCCTGTGACCCTTAAGAGGCTGCAGGGGAGCTACTAACTCATTTTTCCCAAAGTGTGTCATGATCCTTAGAGACATCACAAGACCACAAATGGAGGGTGTTCGGAGCACACTCGTCAAATCTGGTACACAAAAGTGTTAAAAGCTAGATGAAAAGCTGTCAGGCACAAAGAATCAAAGTTAAGTTCTAGGTAAGCCAATTTGTTGCTCAGGCCTATACACAAGAATCTGATCAACTAAAGATCAGCATTAAATTGGCACTAGGTGAGAGTTAACGGAATTCAAGAGGGGCTGGGCTTGGATCCCTTGTGGGGGATCCTCTGTTAACTCTGCCCCCAGGCTCTGCCTCTCCTCCTACAAAAACAACACAAAGGCCTATATGAAAACCAAAATTATTGCTCATCTTTCCATTGATATTGCTTTCTTTTAACATCATATTGTTACTTCATATCAGCGTTTCTCATCCTCAGCCCCTTTAAGATGTGTGGACTTCAACTCCCAGAATTCCCCAGCCAGCCTGCTTTATGTGACCTATGGAATAAAATGTGACAAAGATAACCTTTGTCATTATTTTTTTCTGTCAACACACTGGCATCCATTAAAAAATCAAATTCTGATGCCCGCTCTCAGAAAATACAGGTAAGTCCCCGAAGTAGGAGCCCAACAGAGCTTGCCCATCAAATGAGTAAGACTCAGTATTGCATTTTAAAATCAAACTCATTAATTGAATCAAATGGTTCATTAAATGAACAAAGGTTTGATTTACTATTTCCTCTGATGGCTGCCTGAAATGAGAGACTTCTTGCCGGCTGCTGCAGGCTGTTTCCAGCTGCAAATCAGCTGTTACCAGTTTCAGTAACCACAGTACTTATAAACCCTTCCACCTCAGAAGACACTTGGCAACGGAGGGAGACTTCCCTGCTGTCTGTGCCACCCAAATGCCTTGCAGCCGATCTCACGCCCTCCGCGCGCAACCCATCGACACACACTGTTGCTGCTGACACCTTCAACCGACGCAACAAGAGACTCACCCCGAACAGCTTTATCAATAGTTCCTCTCTTGCTTAAAGTCTCCAAATCCAATGTAGACCTACGGTCGTGTAACAGTTTGGAAATATGACTCTGCTTTCTCGTCACAATTCCCGAAGAGGATAGTACTTTCAAGTGGGAAACCCCAACATTCTTGAGAGTGGAGGAAGCAGCAGCAGCAGCCATTTTAGACAGCATATTGTGGTGGGAATATAGTCTGGATTCCTAGGAGGGAAGAGCTGCTTTCCAGACAGCAAAGAGACAACAGAGCTTGGAGAGTTTGGCTGGCAGGGAAGGGGTTAAAAACGTCTCCTCTCTAATTATTCCCAGAGTACCGTAGTTTCCAGCATATAAGATGACTTTTTAACCCATGAAAATCTTCTCAAAAGTTAGGGGTTGTCTTATAGGCCCGGTGCTGAAACTTTAGGAACAGGGCTGGCTGGAAAACCTGGAGCGGATCTTCCATTTAGTCTGCGCAGGGAAAGCGGGACTAATTGGAGTAGAAGCTGCAGTCTGTGATTTTTTACAAGCTGGGGTCTGGGCGTCTTTCCTTCTAAAGTTGAAGAGCAGCTGTAGGCAGGTGGGGAATGCAAGAACAACTTGAAAGGCAGGTGGGGAATACCAGAGCAGCTGCTTAGCTCTAAGGACACATTTGACTCAGGAACTGGGCGAGCTGGCTGGAAAACCTGGAACGGATCTCCCATTTGGTCTTTTTTTTAACGAAGAGAAGGGTGAGGGGTGACATGATAGCAGTGATCCAATATCTCAGGGGCTGCCACAAAGAAGAGGGAGTCAAGCTATTCTCCAAAGCACCTGAAAGCAGGACAAGAAGCAATGGATGGAAACTAGTCAAGCAGAGAAGCAACCTAGAACTAAGGAGAAACTTCCTGACAGTTAGAACAATTAACCAGTGGAACAACCTGCCTCCAGAAGTGATGAATGCTCCAACACTGGAAGTTTTTAAGAAGAGACTGGACAGCCATTTGTCTGAAATGGTATAGGGTTTCCTGCCTTAGAAGGGGGTTGGACTAGATGACCTCCAAGATCCCCTCCAACTTATTATTATTATTATTATTATTATTATTATTATTATTATTATTATTATTATTATTATTATTATTAAGTTTAATCCATTTGCACTGTTTTATGTTTACATGTTTGATGACAAACAGCCTTATATTTATAAGTGACAGTTTTCCTACTAAGTACCTGCATGTCATAAGCATTTGAATTAAAATTACCATATTAAAATCAAATCTGATGTTTTTTAATTTTTATTTGGTGTGCGTTGGAAGAGGGGTAGTCTTATACGGCGAGTATAGCCCAAACCCTATAATTTAACAGGAAATGTAGGGGGTCGTCTTATACGCCCAGTCGTCTTATACGCCAGAAAATACGGTATATCTGCAATTACGCAAAACAGTTGCCTCAGTCTGGCAAGATTCTTCTCTTAGAGACATATGAAACAGTGAACAATACTGTATCTTCAAAAGAATAAAATTCACAAGGGAAGAACCACCCACTACCGCCTTTCCTGTATATCCTCATCAGCCAAGGCAAATTAGAGCCAGTGTGTGTGTGTGTGTGTGTGTGTGTGTGTGTGTGGTTTTACGTTTTGTGTGCTGCCTGCATCCCACGGATGAGGGTTTTTTTGTGCGGACTGGTTGCTGGCATGCTGCAGCCCGGTACAGACTGGGGGTTGGGGACCCCTGGTCTAGTGGTTAAAGCACCAGACTAGAAAACGGGAACCTGTGAGTTCAACTCCCGCCGTAGCCATGAAAGCCAGTCACTCAACTCTCAGCCCACCCCACCAGGCTGTTGTGGGGAAAGTAGGAGGAGGAAGATGGATGTTTGCCACCTTATTTGTCAAAAACGAAGGTGGGACACAAAAAAGGTAAAGAATAATAAGAGAAACTAAAATAACTGCAGGTGTCATTCATAGTTCCTGGAGCCTGACATTTATTTTTTGCTTGACACAAACCCTAAGGAAACCATTTTATTATTGGGGAAGGGATCATAGAAATTCAAATGGCAAAGGACACCATCTGACAAAGTTTGGGACCCTCTGACAAAGCATGATGGGCAGGCCCAAGTACCAAGAGCAGAAAATATTTGTATTCCAACTAGCTGTAGTTGATTGCACACAAAAAAAGAGACTAGATCTAGGAACCCCCTTTATGGCTGCACTCCCATAACGGGCCTCTCCTGGTTCCTTAATATAATTTAACCATCCAAAGGAACAAGACTTGCAAGTGAACAAAGCAGGGAGAAAAAAAACAGGTTTAAATCTAACTTGCTTAGTTATAATATTGTGGCTGTAGTAGATTGACCACCTAGATTGCTTCATTCATCTCAGGGTAATAAAAACAATGAGAAATATTTCCAAATAAAACCAATTGGGAAAAGGGAAAATTAAGGGAAGGGGGGGGCAGAAAGGGAAGGCAGAGGGGAGAGGGAACAGGGGGGAAGGGAAGGGCAGGCCCAAGCATCCATTACCTGAAGTGTGGAAGGAAACTGCCTTGCTAGCAAGCAGGAGATATTCAAAGAGCAAACTCACCCATTGGTAACTTAACTATTGGTTTTCCTTTCCAGCCGATGCAGAGCGCCCTGCACAAAAGACAAACGCAGCTCAGCCAGCCAAAAAGAAAAAAGAAATGTGTGCAGGAATTTTCTCACCCTGACCTTGGGAGAGGGAGAGCCAACCTTTTTCTGTGCATCTTGCTGGAAACAGGTGAGCCAATCCTAACACAAAGGCTCCTTCTGCAGTTCCAACCCCCCCCCAGCCAGCCAGCAGGAACAGGATGCTGGCTTGTGTAGTTGAGCAAAAAGGACAGACTCTTCTGGCCTGCGCTTGGAGGAGTTCCAAGAGCATCTTTGAAAGAGTCATTCCTTGCCATCCTTCCCCCCCCCCACCGCCACACCATTGCAAAGGAGCGCAAAACGCGCCCGCAGCCCACTTCAAAGCACCAAGTGGGTTGTTTTTTTTAATCCCATTTATATCCCGCCCTTCTCTGAAGACTCAGGGCGGCTTACAATCTAAGCACAAATCAATGTGCTTAGCAATAGCCTTCATTCTATGTATAAAGGTAAAGGTTCCCCCGCACATGCGTGCTAGTCGTTTCCGACTCTAGGGGCCGGTGCTCATCTCCGTTTCAAAGCCGAAGAGCCCGCGCTTGTCCGAGGACGTCTCCATGGTCATGTGGCCGGCATGACTAGACGCCAAAGGCGCACGGAATGCTGTTACCTTCCCACCGTAGTGGTCCCTATTTTTCTACTTGCATTTTTACGTGCTTTCGAACTGCTAGGTTGGCAGAAGCTGGGACGAGTAACAGGCGCTCACTCTGCTACGCGGCACTCGGGATTCGACCCGCCAAACTGCCTGCTTATTAGGGCTTTCGCCCCCCCCAGCGCCATTATTACAAAGTCAGCTTATTGCCCCCACCAATCTGGGTCCTCATTTTACCTACCTGGGAAGGATGGAAGGCTGAGTCAACCTTGAGCCTGATGGGACTCGAACCTGCACTAACTGCAGGCAGCTGGTGTTACTTAAGGAGCCATTAGCCCACCGCTCCACCAAGGCTTCTCTCCTCTTCCAGAGCCCACCCGAGCGCAGCCTCCCTTCGGAGTCGGGTTCCAAGCAGCCAGATGCGCATTTGCGTTTTATCCTCCTCCTCCTCCTCGCAGGCTATTCAGCAGGGGGGGGGCTGCTCCACTCCCCCTCCCACGTTCTCCCCCAAAACCCAGCGGTTTCTCCGGCCAAAACGCCGGCATCCAAGAGCCCCCCCCGCCCCTCTCATCTCTTCTCAAGTGCGGGGGGGGGGGTTATAAAAAAATGGCCCAGGGAAGGGATGATGGCGTGTTAGCATCCCCGCTTTCCACCCCCCACCTCCCGCGCCCCCCCTGCCTTGCACGTCCCCCCCCCCACCGGCCCAGAATCCTCGGGCTTTTCCAGCGCCGGGAGACCCTTCCCCGCCCGTGCAACCAAAGCTGGCTTCGCGCCGTTCGCAGCTCTTACCGAAACGCCGGAGCAGCCGCGCCGCGAATGGAGCCGCCGCGCCCCCTTCTCGCTTTTAAGGACCAGTTTCGGTTTCCGCTTCGCCACCGGAGGGAAACGAAAGCGAATCCAGCGAGCTCCGGGGAAAACGTTTTGGCCTCTCTGGCTTCGATTCAGTCCCGAACTAACCCTTGAGACTTTTTTTTTCTTTTTTGGGGGGTGGGGTGGGGTGGGGGGAGACAGAATTAAAAATATAAAGGAAGCATGGGGGGGAAAGAAAGAGTTATTTATTTATTTATTTATTTATTTATTTATTTATTTATTTATTATTTATTTATTTATTTATTTATTTATTTATTTATTTATTTGATTAAATTTATATACAGGAACAGATATGAAAAGATTTTTTTTATTTTTTTTTAAAAAAAGGTGAAAAAAGCAGTTCAAAGAGTTGTCCGAAGAATAATTTGGCGTTCTCCAAAACTCCAGGCGGAGTTTTGTGCGCAAGAATAGAAAAAAAAATGTGAGATCCAGACAGCTGGGAGGAAAGAAGAAATGATGCGTTCCTAAAAGCAGAACAGTTTGCCAGAGAAATTGGGGTACAGCAGCAGATTTTTTTTTTAAATAAGGGGAGCTTGTCCGGGGTATCACGTGCTGATTCTAGGGCGATACTTGATGTATGTGTGTGTGTGTGGGGGGGGGGGTTTATGTTTATTCTTGTGAAAAAGCAGTTCCTCAGGGAGACCTAATTTAATTAGGTCAGTTTGTGTTTACAGACCTTATCCTTTGATATTTATTTATTTATTCAATTTATATACCGCCCTTCTCCCGTAGGATTAGGTCTGGGCAACTTGAGGAAGTTTGCTATTGTTGGTTGATTGACTGAAGTTTCAGCTCGACTGTTAATAATCTAGCAGAGACACTGATTCTCAGACCATTGTGGATTCTGTTAATATTTTAAGGCAGACATGTCAAACACAAGGTTCTATCCATGCAATAAGTCAAATTTGACTTCCAGCTTTTGAAGACCAACCAAGGTTTGGCAACACAGGAGGCACTTCATGTGTGTGTGTGTGTGTGTGTGTGAGAGAGAGAGAGAGAGGGGGGGGGGCGGGGTCATAATCATAATAGTAAAGTTGGAAGGGACCTTGGAGGTCATCTAGTCCAGACATGTCAAACACAAGGCCCGGGGCCCAGATCCGGGCCACGAAGTGGTTTCATGCGGCCCACAAAGCCATCCTGGAAAGAGTGAGGGAATGGCCCCCACTGCCTTGGCCCTGGCCCAGAGACCCTCCTCCTGCCAGAGACCCTCAGATCTGTCCCACTCCTGCCCAGGCCCCCATAGGCACCCTTGATGCGAACGATGTAGAGCTGGCCACGCCAACCCAGTAGGCCATATGCACTCTAGCCACGCCCACCCAGTAGGCCACACCCACCCGGCCCCCTGAGGGCAACCGCAATGCTGATGCGGCCCTCAGTGCAATTGAGTTTGACACCCCTGTTTTAAGGGGAAGATGGAAACAGTATAAAGAATAAAATATATTTGGATATCAAACATCTCACAGAATCAAGAAATGTCGGCTAAAAAGCCATTTCTGGCCTTTTTTGCAGCATACAAACATAACTCCTACCTGACCCCTAATTCCTCCATCCTTCCAAACAGCTCCGGTTCATCAATCCAAAACTCGCCTTTCGAAGCTTGGAAAGCCAGATGGGATAACACAATTGCAGTTGGTGAGCCAGCATTCATAGTGTTAAGAGGATTTTCCTGACACATTTACAATATGTTTCAATTAAGGATTGTTGAAGGACAGCATAGGTAGATAAATGAACACAGCAGGTTGGCAAACCTTCGTAAAGGAAGACAAATATTTTATGTATTTGAAGATAGAGTATATGCCTAGGAAAGATGAGATGCTCCTTTACAAGACATTTGTGGTTAATTATAGATGAGGAAACATGTCTTTTAACAGAATATGAAAAAAGTTAAGAACTGCACAGGAAGAAGATGGGTAGCTCTTGACTTACGGCCATAATTGAGCCTGCAGTTTTGGTTCTAAGGTGGTAACAGTTGTTAGTGGGTTACCGTGGGACCACATTTTCCAACTTGTTTTACCGTGGTTGTTAAGCAAACATTACTTGCTATGAGACATTGTGGTCACATGACTGTGGGGGAGGGGGTGGCCATGGGAACTTTGGGGGGGCTCTGTCGTAAGTCGCTGATTGTAAGTCGAAGAGTACGTGTATAATACATTCCATTTGATAATGACTGGCTAAATCTTTCAAGTGAAAACCTGTTTTATTAAATGTCTACACCACCCAGATGACTCTGTAAGACTATGAGAAGGGAGATAGGAGAGCAAATCCACTGTGGCTGCCATCCCATGTTACTTGGGTTGAGTAAATATATTTTCTATGACCTCCGTTGATCATCTGGCATCGAATTCTTGGGTTGGGCACAAACTGGGGGAAAGAGGTCTGGTCCTTTGGACAATGGAATGTTTACTTGCTTCAGGTTTACTGCTGTTGATTGTCAGAGAAAACATTTTGAAGATCTCTTGACTGTTACCCATTGGGTCTCTGCTCTTCAGGGAAAGATGGAGTTGAGATGGCCAAAAATATAACAGGCATCTTTTTTAAACGTTGACTCTACAATTGATTCACGAAAGCTGCAGGGAGGTTCCTACCCATTTCTCCAAGTCAGTGGATCCTAAACAACAGCCGTCAGACTCGAAAAACCAGACTTACATGTGCAGAGTTCTAGCTACTTTATTCCATTCCTGTCTATATTACAGAATTTCCCCAGCCTGGCAGCTCTCTCTTGGGAACAGTTATATACGGCTATAAGGAATTCAGGGAGGATTGCCTGGTCCTTTATGGTTGCACAGTGACTTTAGACTAGCTCTGTTCTTGATCCCCTGGCAGGGTGCTTCCAAAGAACAACATTGATCTCCGTTTTGACATGAGATCTAGAAGGCTGGCTATTGCATATTGCAGGGAGCCCTGGGCTGGGCTGGGGGGTGGTGAGGGCAGCTGCACAGGGATGTAATGCTATGTGGAAAAAATCTTGGGGGACTCAGGCTAAGAGACGCTGCCAAGAGAGGCGATGGTTAGAGTGGCCTAGAATAGTGGGTGGGTCAAGGTTGCAAATCTCTGTTCTGATTGGTGTTGGCAGGATCTTAATTCTGGACTGGCAAAAATACCACCGAGCTCGGTCAGCGTGACCAATTCCAACCTTTTGGAGATTCTGTGACTGAGGGAGGAGTTGAACCCAGGTCTCGTCAATACCAGTCCAACACTACCCCACATCAATTCTCTTTCCCAGATCCCCGTATGCTCAGTAGTACCATCCAAAAGGGTTGTCTTTGTTGTTTTCTGGGATACCTTTCATCTTTCCAATCTCTTTTTTCTTTTTTTAAAAAAGAAATTCTTGCATTTCCTGGTGGTCTTCTATCCATGCAATAACCAAGTCAAATTTGACTTCCAGCTTTTGAAGACCAACCAAGGTTTGGCAAGACAGGAGGCACTTCATGTGTGTGTGTGAGAGAGAGAGAGAGAGGGGGGGGCGGGGTCATAATCATAATAGTAAAGTTGGAAGGGACCTTGGAGGTCATCTAGTCCAGACATGTGAAACACAAGGCCCGGGGCCCAGATCCGGCCCGCGAAGTGGTTTCATGTGGCCCACAAAGCCATCCTGGAAACAGTGAGGAAACGGCCCCCACTGCCTTGGCCCTGGCCCAGAGACCCTCCTCCTGCCAGATACCCCCAGATCTGTTCCACTCCTGCCCAGGCCCCCATAGGCACCCTTGATGCAAATGATGTAGAGCTGGCCACGCCCACCCAGTAGGCCATACGCACTCTAGCCACGCCCACCATGGCCATACCCACCCGGCCCCCTCAGGGCAACCGCAATGCTGATGTGGCCCTCAATGAAATTGAGTTTGACACCCCTGATCTAGTCCAACCCCCTGCTCAGGCAGGAAACCCTATACCATTTCAGGCAAATGGCTGTCCAGTCTCTTCTTAAAAACTTCCAGTGTTGAAGCATTCACCACTTCTGGAGGCAGGTTGTTCCACTGGTTAATTGTTCTAACTGTCAGGAAGTTTCTCCTTAGTTCTAGATTGCTTCTCTCCTTGATGAGTTTCCATCCGTTGCTTCTTCTCCTTCCTTCGGGCACTTTGGAGAATAGGTTGATTCCCTCTTCTTTGTTGCAACCCTTGAGATATTGGAACACTGCTATCCTGTCCCCCCTTGTCCTTCTCTTCATTAAAAAGAACTTTGTTCTCAGTCATAGTTCCAACCTCGTCTGTGTTTTCCATTTCAAAACGAGAGCAATGAATCATTAACCAGCAGCAGTTGCTCCTTTGAGATCTGAAAGGTGTTTTGGAAGCTGCAATGTCAGTGATTTGGGCTTACAGATGGAAGTCTTTGTCTACAGCTGAGCCAGGGAATCTGAGACGGGGTTATCTCCTCCCCCCTTGTCTGGAGGGGAGGGCAGCACCCGGGAAGGTGAGGAACTGCCTGCAGAGTCCCTGGCAGAGTAGGGAGGGGAGCAGGTCTGCCACAAACCAGAGAGGTCGTCTCTCTCTAAACCAGTCTTCTCGCCCCACAATGCCCATCATCAATGCTCAATATCGGACCTCAACACCCAGCATCTCCAGGCAACACTCGTCGGAATGAAGGTCATTTTAGGTTTAGGGCATGTGAATTTCAATACGCTACGGAAGACAGTTGAACTAGCTAAAGGGACAAAAGTGAAACCGTGTCAGATGTATTTGAGCTGTCAAGGGTGTAGTCAGGAGAAAAGCAAGGTAACCCCTGCGAACAGGGCTAATGGTTTTAAGACCAGAGTACCTTTAGAGGTAGTATTTGCTGATATCATTGGCCCTATGAAACCAAGTATTGGTGTAGCATGCTACATCCTGAGTATCATGGACCATTATTCACGGTATGGTTTTTGTTTCCTAATGAAAACAAAAGCAGACACGTCTCAGCATTTCTCAAACTGGCTTTAAGTTTGTAGAAAGGAAAGCAAAACGACAGGTTCAGTGCGTGGTAACATATAATGGCATTGAGTTCACTAATAAGCAGTTTGTTGCCAAATTACAGTCAGCCGGCATTGAACGTAAGAGTTCTGCCCCTTACAGGCCACCACAAGACGAGGGCAAACGCTGCAAGCTATGATAAGAACAATGTTGTCTGATTCCGGACAGCCTCTGTTGGCTGGGGAGGAGCTCCTACACATCTGTCCGGTGCCACTTTTGTGAATTTGAGCTGGGGCACAAGTCTCCCTTCAGGAGAGCTTTCCTATCTTGGCGACTTCCAGATGTGGCCATTTTTGTTCTTAGCAACAGCCACCTCAGGGGAGTACCTTGATGCTCTCCGAGCTTCAGTGATTTTTGTTCAGACGTTTCACTAACCAAACTAGGGAACATCATCAGGGCTAGTAAGGAGTGGGCTTTACTCTCAGTTTCTGGAGATTCTATTGTCCCAAGGGCAGTGGGTTGGGCCATTTACTATTAGTTTGATTGGCACTTTGTTGATTGGGATATTGGCTTCTTGACTAATGGTCTGATCTTGGATTAATTATCTGGCTGTTGACGGCTGGTGGGGAGGTGTTTGTTCTCTTTTAGCATTTTATATATACAGCATTATAGCATTTAGGCTTATATACCACCGCATAGCATTTTATAGCAGAGGTCCCCAACCTTGGCAACTTTAAGACTTGTGGACTTCAACTCCCAGAATGCCTCAGCCAACTTGGCTGGCTGAGGAATTCTGGGAGTTGAAGTCCACAAGTCTTAAAAGTTGCCAAGGTTGGAGACCCCTGCTTTATAGTATTCTCTGGGCAGTTTACAATTAGAAGCATTATCTGCGTATTGCCCCCAGCAATTTGGCTTCTCATTTTACCGACCTCAGAAGGATGGAAGGCTGAGTCGAGGATCAAACTCCTGGCAGGGGGCAGAGTTTGCCTGCAATACTCCACTTTAACCACTGCGCCACCAAATAGATATTGCTTATGCCTATGTGTCTGTTGATGGCTAATTTGTCGGAGTGTCAGGCTTCCAGAAATTCTCCAGCATTTTTGACTTAGCTTGGTCTACGAGAGTCAGAGTTTCCCATGTCAACTGGGAAATTAGTCATCTACCTTTAAAGTCCTCTGGACATAGACACAGGCTATCTACGGGACTGCCTTTTTCTACCAGGTCAGATGAGATGGGCACTCCCTTCTCCTAAATTTTGCCACGTGATGGGATCTAGGAAGCATGCCTTTTCCTTGGCAGCCCCCCCACCCCCTATGGAATTCTATGCCCCATGAAGTTCAGCAGGCCTCTGCCCCCTCCCCCCCAGCCTTTCGCCAAGATTTGAAGACCTGGCTTCCCCCCCCCCCCCCGCGAATGCTGGGAGGAGAGTAGAAAAATCACCCTTTAGCACTTTGATCCGATGCCCGGTTTATGCTGTTTTTAAGTTTTTCATGGGTTTGGTTTTATAGTTTTAATATGATTTTATGCGACTTTTGGTTTTTGATTGGGAGCCACCCAGAGTTGGTTGAAAGCTGGATGGCTACTTAAGTGTTCTCAATAAAGAAACTGGGGGAGTTTGTTACGTTTATACGTCACCCCTCTCAGTCTGCAAGGCTACTGGGTTCAGGTCTCCCTCTCTAGAAAGAGGTGCAAACCGGGTTTAGGGAAGAAGACCATCTTAGCAGAGCAAGCAGGACATCCCCCCACGCCCCACCTGCAGTTGGCCAATAGCAATCACAAAGAAGAGACGCCACACCCCTCCCCTTGATTTCTCCATTTTATTGTCCACAAAGGTTGCTCAGAGGCATAATACTGTCAACCGTGACATTGAGGGCAGCAGCCCCAGCCAATGCCCCACCGAGAAACAGCAGCAACCCCCCTCCTCGAAAAAAAAAGCACAGTGTGTTGGACGATGGCAGCTGCTGAGTCGCTAACAGTGCACACACGCATACACTCACACACAGCCACACAATGTTGCCCATCTCCTGGCTGAGACCAACAGGGGGAGGTTTTAAATAAGAGATCTAGATCCGTGTTTCTCAACCTTGGCCGACTGTGGCTGCTTGGGGAATTGGGGGAAGTTAAAAGTTGTCCAGGTTAGGAAACACTGATCTAAATGCTTCCCGTTAGCCGGAACACACGCTCACCTGCAACACTGACACACCCTCGTTTAGGAAAACCCTTCTGGAGTTGGAGGGGGGGGTCTGATCTCCCCTTCACACGATCTGGCCCTCGCCTAAAAATACAGCCCCTCTCTCCAAGGGGCAGCCAGATCGCAAAGGCGCAGTCCTCGTGCTAACATCAAAGTTTATGTACATTATTCACATCCTTTGTTACCCAGCCAGTTAAATAACTATGTGGTTATATAGCGTTGAAGATGAGCTATGAGATGGGGGTCAGTCTGATAAGGTGCTTATTAAAAAAAATAATACTAGTCATAAAATGAGGACAGGAAGAAGAGTAAGTGAGTCCAGAGGGCTGGCACTCCAGCCTGGCTCCTTGCATTGCCCTCAAGTCCACAGCGGGGCAGAATTCGCCCTGGGTGATCATCCTCCACTCTTAACGTAGCCTGCATCTGGCCCCCGTCCTTTGGCATCCCCCTCTTACAGAACCTCTGCAGGAGGAAAAGAAAGAGAAAAATCAGAATTTTGGAGGACTAAAATGCTCCAGGTTTGACCCAGCCATGCTTCCTTGTACAAGACAGGCCTGAATATAGGCAGTCCTCCGCTTACGACCACAACGGAGCCCAAAATTTATGAGCTACAATGGGTTTGCCCCATTTTACAACTTGTGTTGCCACCATCGCTAAGTGAATCATTGCATTTGTTAAGTTAGCAACCCGGTTAAGTGAATCTGGCTCCCCGTCCCCCTCCCCTTGACTTTGCTTGACAGAAGGTCGCAAAAGGGGATCACATGACCCTGGGCACGGCAACCATCCTAAGTACGAGCCAGTTGCCAGGCGTCTGAATTTCGATCACGTGACCCTGGGGATGCTGCAATGGTCGTTAAGTGTGAAAAAGTAACACCAGCTGCCTGCAATTAGTGCAGGTTCGCGTCCCACCAGGCTCCAGGTTGACTCAGCCTTCCATCCTTCCCAGGTAGGTAAAATGAGGACCCAGATTGTTGGGGGCAATAAGCTGACTTTGTAATAATGCCGCTTGGGGTGTGTGTGAAAGCCCTAACAAGCAGGCATATACATAGAATGAAGGCTACTGCTAAGCTTGTAAGCCGCCCTGAGTCTTCGGAGAAGGGCGGGATATAAATGTAATAAAAATAAAAATAAATAAATAAAATAAAAATGGTTGCAAGTCACTTTTTTCCAGTGCCGTCGTAACTTTGAACGGTTGTAAGTCGGGGACTAACTGTACAAGTAGTCCTGGACTTATGATCACAATGGAGCTCAAGCAAGGCAGTTGTTACGTGAGCAGTGCCCCATTTTATCACCTTTCGTTAAGCGAATCACTGCATTTGGGAATCTGGCTTCCCACATTGACTTTGCTTGTCCGAAGCTCCTTCAGAAGGTTGCAAATGACATTCTCAGGACGCTGCGGCCATTGTAAACCCAGGCCAGTTGCAAAGCATCCGAAGTTTGATCATGTGGCCATGGGGATGCTGCAATAGTCATAAGCATGAAAACTGATCATAAGTCATTTTTTTTCCCAATGCCATTGTAACTTTGGTCATTAAATAAATGGCGCTAAGTGGAGGACTATCTCTAATCCCTTTTTTTGCCCAGATTGGCATGTTTGTTGTTGTTGTTATTATTACTGTCCCTTGGAGGGTGGGCTGGAATGAGATAATCTAATCGAGAGGCAGGATTTTTTGGTGGTTTGAGAAGACTTAGCAGGACAACAGCTGGGAGGGGAAAAAAGTGGTTCAAAGAGACTGCGATGCCTTAATCAGGCATGTCAAACTCGCGACGTCACTTGACGTCGTGCGACGTATCGTGACTTTTCCCCCACTGCCGGCAATGGGGTGGGCGCGGTTTCGGTGTGACGCATCCGGCCCGTGGGCCGGCAGTTTGACATGCCTGCCTTAAATGAAACGTGCCTTTTCCAGGGATGTTCTTGCAGTTACAGAGAATCTGGGGGAAGATGCAGCTGCTTTAAAGAGATGTCTAAAGGTGCCCTGTGAGCACTAGCACATACTTGGAAGCCGCCTTTTGCTTTCGATTCTGAAGCCTGGGACCGCCTTCTTAACGCATTTTGTGCTTACTTCTTCCCAAGAAGGCGACCAAGGGCATTTCACCTGGACAGTGTTACAGTGAAGGTCTTTGGGGGCGACAAGGAGCCCCTCCCAGGCCATGAAAGGCAGACTTATACGAAAACCAAAGCAGACCACTCCCCACTTCTGCATTTGCTCCAACTTACTCACCAACCTGTTGGATGTGTGGAACTGAATCTTGTTTTTATTCATTTGTGAGACTGATACCCTATCTTTATTCGAGAATACCAAAGTGGCATACCTGGAACCCCTTCCCCAATTTTTTCTTGAAACCATCACCTTTCAGATGCAACTGAGACGCAATCGGTGGGCCTGTGGGATGTGAGCCTGCTTTTAGTCTATCTCTTTATTCTCGTTGGGCACCGGAACTACAGAATATCAAGCTAAGAAAGTCACGTCGCAATTCTTCCGAGCTGCAATACTTTATTGTTTCACTCCTCTACTACAGAATCTTTTCAGACTGAAGACTCAATTCTCTGCATCCTACAATGCACAGCTAGTCTTTGGCTTACAATCCTTCATTTAGTGACCGTCGAAGTTGCAACGGCACTGGAAAAAAATGGTCCTAGCACTTACAACTGTCACAGCATTCCCAGGGTCACATGATCAAAATTCAGGGGCTTGGCAACTGGCTTGCATTTTTGACAGCTGCAGCATCCCAGTGATCGCCATTTGCAACCTTCCCAGTCAGCTTCCGTCAAGCGAAATCAATGGGAAAGCTGGATTCGCTTAATGGCCATGGGATTCATTTAACAACTGCTTAACATTTGGTAATAAAGGTTGTAAGAGCCGGCGTGACTCACTTAACAACCACCTTGCTGAGCGATGGAAATTCCGGCCCCAATTGTGGTCGTAAGTTGAGGCGTTCTGTACTCTATGAACTGTTAGGGAGGGGCTGTCCTCGCCCTCTTTCTCTCACAATATATCTGGGCCGAGTTGCCTCTTGACTCCACTGGAATGCAGCCCCTCCCTTCTGGGAGTCCACCTCCCTCCTGAATTCCACTGGACAGAAGATGCTCCTTGCTGGAGAATGGAGGCTACCTTACCTGTGACCTGTGGCGCCTTGGCCACAGCGCTGTTGAGGAAGGGCTCCTTGTTGGCAAAAGGCAGGATGGGCTCATCAGCCACGCTTAGCCCGGACCCTGCAGGGCGCTCCCGTCCCCCGGGCTCCTGAGGAGAGGGGAAGCCATTCTCATGCTTGCTGGACTGCAGGCCATTCACCAGGGCCAGGGTGGGGTTGATGGGGGAGCTGCAGCAGAAAGAGAAGTGGTGTGTGTGTGTGTGTGTGTGTGTGTGTGTGTGTGTGTGTGTGTGTGTGTGTAAGTCACGACATCCCAAGCTTCCCTCGAGGAGACACGGAGGAAGGCAAAAGGTGGGCAGAAGGGAGAACACCCAGATCTTCATTCTGGAGAGCAGATCTTTGCACACAACACACAGGTGCTGACAACCCACAAAAACCTTTGCTTTAGCCCCAAGGGTTGTTCCTTGGATTGGCCTAAGGACTTCTGAACTGGCCTCGGGAAGGTATGGACAAGGAGGGGAAGAAGCCATTCAGCAGCAAGCAATCACACTCGCCGGAGACAGAAAGGGGGGGTCTCTTCAAGAGTCAAACCATCAATTCCTAACCATGCCCATATTCAGTCAAGGGACAAAACTGCTGTTGAATTTTGGCCACGACCACAACTCCAGGTGCTGCGCTGGTTGCCGCTGTGTTTCTGGGTGCCATCCAAAGTGCTGGTTGTCACCCTAACCCTTTAAAGCCCTACATGGCTTGGGACTGGGTTACCAGAAGGAGTGTCTTCTCCCGAGAATCTCTACCTGTCCAATTTTGTCTAGTAGATTGGGGATGCTGTGGGTCCTGTCAACTGGCCTTAGCTCCTGTCCTTTGGAACGTTCCTCCTTTGGTGCTCAGGATGGCCCCAACCCTGTTAGCCTTTTGTAAGGCTTTCAAGATCCTAATCTTTAAAGATTAGATTAGGGGTCTCTGAACCAGGCAACTTTAAAACTTGTGGACTTCAACTCCCAGAATTCCTCAGCCAGCGATGTTGGCTGAAGAATTCTGAAAGTTGAAATCCAGAAGCCTTAAAAGTTGCCAAGTTTGGAGACACCCTGGATTAGATGATGGCACGTTAGCGTGGTTTGGAGCCAGGTTTTTGTCATTGTTAATGTTTTATGTTTTAACTGGCTTAAGTTTTATAAATTTAAAAATGATTTTATGTGACTTTTAATTTTTAATTAGGAGCCTCTCTGAGTTGGTTGAAAGATGAGCAACTATATCAGTGTTTTAAATACAGAAATAAAATCCAGCTATGTGTTCCTGGAAATATTAGAGGCCTCCATTACCTGGTTGCAGTGTTAAAGATGATAGAGATATAAGATAGATAATTATATATATATATATATATGTAAATTTTTTTGGATTGCTAACAAAGAATTAAAGGGAAACTGATATGATGTGTGTGTGTGTATGTATATGTGTGTGTACATATATATTTATACACACACACACACACAAACACACATAAATAAATATATAAATATATAAAATAAATATATATATAAAGTGAAGACAACTCAAGTTCTTGTATTCCAGGAAGGCTTGGTAATGTGGCCCCTGCAGGCATCAATCCCTGATTTCAGCCATCTCCCACCTTTGCAACCTCCTTGCAAAGGTTTGAGTGTTCTCATAAGATCTTGGAGCGAGAACATTAAAAGTCTTTATAGTTTTGGAGCATTTTGTTAGCCTGTTTGGGTGTTCAGCATCTGAGAAGGTTGCTATTCCCTGGATTTTCCCAATGGGCCAAGACTGAAAAACAAGCTGAAGGGCAGAAGAAACAGTAAAAGGAATTGGAGAAGGAAATAGTTTGGCTCTGGTAAAAATCATCAGGACAAAGTTCCCGACAATAAATCTTTTGTTCAAAGGATTGCTCAAGTTTTATCCCACTCTGATCCCAGAGTATTCCAAGGATGTGAAGAAGCTGCATTATCCTTGGAACAGAGTCAAATGTGAACCCTGATCTGGCCTCCATATACTTTCGTTCAGGACACCAATAATGCAGCTGCATCGTATGTCTGCTCACATGCACTTCAAGCCATGTTTCTCAGCCGTGGCAACTTAAAGATGTGTGGACTTCAACTCCCAGAATTGCCAGCATGCTGGCTGGGGAATTCTGGGAGTTGAAGTCCTCACATCTTCAAGTTGCCAAGGATGAAAAACACCCATCTAGATAATTTGGCTGATTTTGAAAAAGCTGGTTGGATCTGATTAGTAGCTGGATGGAGGAATGCCAGAAAAATCCAGGGCATTCCAGAAGGGAAAGTTTTGGCAGCTCCTTCCTTATTGTTGACGAGAAAACCAGCTAGACGTGTGAAGCTCCACTTGAGGGAGACCTTTATCGTTTTATAGCCACAACGAAGGGGATTCTGGGAAAGTATCTGCCATGGCATTCCTGTAACGTTCTGAATCTGTCTTTGCAACTCTTTACATACCTGTGCTGCTTGCCTTCCGGACTTGGCCCTTTGCGACTGACTGGACTTGAGGGTTGCATCTCGGGCAGTTCTTCTTCCTTGGGAAGACTTCCAGGATATTTCTTGCCATCTGAAAATGGAAGACAATCTATTAAGCCCCCTGGAGGCCACAGAATTGTAAAAAGAAATAGTAATAGCACTTAGACGTATATACAGCTTCACAGTGCTTTTACAACCCTCTCTAAGCAGTTTTCCACAGTCAGCCCATTGCCCCCCCCAACAATCTGGGTCCTCATTTTACCAATCTCAGAAGGATGGAAGGATGAGTCAACCATGAGCCGATCAGGATCGAACTCCAGGCTGTGGGCAGAGTTTGCCTGCTACACTGCATTCTAACCACTGCACCACAAGGACTAAGGAAAGTGTTGTGATTCAGGGTCAGCCTGTGGGTTCGGCAGTTGGGTCGGACGACTCAGAGGAGGAGGGGGGTGTTGAAGAGCTTGCTGAGGGGGTTGGAGAGCTTGCTGATGAGAGCCCTCAGAGAGGCCCCTCCCACCTGGTCACGACGCAGACCCAGTTGTGTGAGCCTGACAGCGTGGATGAAGATGACCCACAGCTGGCCCTGTTCAAGGACGCCCGACGCAGGAGGCAGAGAGAAGCCACGCCCTGAACTGTATAAAAGGGGAATGCGTGGGAGGGCTGGTTTGCTGAAGGCAACCGCTTGAATAGCTCCTGTTTCATGGTTCGTTTCTTGTTTGCTTTTGTATTCATAAATTTGGCAGGCTTAGTTCCAGCCTCTTGCCTTCTTGTAAAAGGGGTTGTCCCTGCCTTTTCTGCAGGGCCGGTAGCAGGCTGGTACAGAACAGAAAGGAGGGGAGACATAGCAATAGCACTTAGACTAATATACTGCTTCCCAGTGCTTTACAGCCCTCTCTAAGCGGTTTACAGAGCCAGCATTTTGCCACCAACAATCGGGGTCCTCATTTTACCGACCTGGAAAGTATGGTAAAACCTTCAGCCACTCAGGATCGAATTGCTGGAGTGAGCAGTGAGTTAGCCTGCAGTGCTGCATTCCAACTGCTGTGCCACCATGGTCCTCCCAGGACCTCCTCCTCCCCCCCCACCTCAAAAGAAAGCTGGAGTTCTCAATGGGACCCAAAATGAATCCGTATTCATCCACGGTGAGTCTAGGACAGTGATGGCAAACCTTTTAGAGACCGAGTGCCCAAACTGCAACCCAAAACCCACTTATTTATCACAAAGTGCCAGGACCGCATCAGCATTGTGGTGCCCTCAGGGAGGGGCCTCTGAGTGCTGCCTCTGGCACGCAAAAACCGGGGGGGGGGGAGAAATGGGCCACTGTGCTGCAAGGCACCAAAATGGTCACCACTGCACCGCAGACTGCAGTTACAAGGCGGAGCGGGGCTAGTGAGTGTCACGCAGGCACTAGCCCCTCCCCATTTGCAGCGCATGCGTGCTCGCGGCCCTGTGCGGACATGTAAAATGCTTCCCCCTCCCTTTTCTTCCAGTCCACCAATCGACAATGGTTGGTGAACTCTGCTCTACCACCTCTACTTGAGCTTGCTAGTCGGCCCCTTCGCCTCCTTTGTGCTGGGCGGGGTTCCTGCTCCAGGCAGTGGTGGTGGTCTGATGGACTTGCTGCCGGCGGTGGTGGCACACGTGCCAACAGAGAGGGCTCTAAGTGCCGCCTCTGGCACGCATGCCGTAGGTTCGCCACCACTGGTCTAGGAGCAGAGTTCATTTTTTTTTTTTAAAAAGAGAGAAACAGGCTCACGAGATTACAGGTTGTCCTCAGTGTACGACAACAGCTGGGACCAGAATTTCCACTGCTAAGCAAGGCGATTGTTGAACGAATCACGTGGGCATTAAAGCGAACCCGGCTTCCCCCGCTGACTTTGCTTGTTGGAAGCCAGCTGGGAAGGTCACAAATGTTGACCTTGTGAGCCTGGGGATGCTGCAATCATTGTTAAGTACATGGTGGTTGCCAAGCACCTGAATTTTGAACGTGTGATTATGGGAATGCTGTGATGGTCGTAAGTGGGAGGACCAGGTGTCAATCACTTTTTCCGGTGTGGTTGCAACATCAAACGGTTGCTAATTCAATGGTGCTAAGCTGAAGACAACCTGTAATCAGATTTCATAGTGAGGATATTTAAGGATGCAGAAAGGGATTCTCACCTGGGCACACTCCACCCCCTTGCTTCCCTTCCTTGCCATTCACCATCTTCTTGTCCTCTTTCTTCTGCAAAAAAGGAGTGGAGATATATTAAGGGAGAAGGAAGCGAGTCTTCAACCAGTATGTTGGCAGATGTTCACGCTTGCTATCTTCTCGTGGAAGGAAGGAAGACGAATGAAGGCAAATATATGTGCCCCAGGATAATGTTGCAAGATCCAATCTGGGTCAATCACCGTGGCCAGAGGTTGTGTCTTCCCAGCTTTCGGACTTGGGCTGAAGCCCATTTTCAGGGAATTTCTCTCTACTGGAATACGTGCTTTGGGCTATATGAAGCTCGGAAGAGTAATCCTCTGGCCACGGTGCCCGATCCAGATTGGAAGGAAAACTGTCCACTGTTTCTGGGCCTCTGCAAAGGAGTTGGTGAGGTGCCAGAGACTCAAGGTTGCCCTGTCGTGAAGAGGGGCACAGGAGAAGAGAGACTGCCGACCGGCAGACCCAAAGCCTCTGTGGAGCAGCTGGGCATAAACGTTGTAAGAGTCGTGGGAGAGGCCTGGCTGAATTGTGCTCCTGTTCATTCAGAAGAAAGGCTACTAGCTGCTACCCCTCCTGTAGGCGTCACCCTATCTAAGGCCAGAAACAGCAGCTCACGGCCCTCTCGTCTGCTGGAAGAGACCAGGAAAATCAATCACCCTTGCATCAGCTCCATCGGCTTTTCGTGTCCGTTTCATGATCTCTTCCAGGCGCTGCAAGGAGAAAAAAACAAAACAAGATTGTCAAAAAAAAGAAAGACCCTATTGAAATGCAAAAATTTGCTGCCTCACCAGCCACGACAGGAGGGGAAGTCTGATTTATAAAACAGTGAGAGGATATAGGGATTATTCGGATGTTTCGTTATGAGGTAAGGACGCGAGAAGATCCTGTACGTTTTTCAAGCCGGAAGGATTCACACAGGAAATCCTGAACAAGATTCAGGAACCTGAACAAGAATTACGCTCCACTGTTGAAGGGTTATCCCATTACACTTGGGACCAGAATTTCCACTGTCAAGCAAGATGGGTGTTCAGTGAATTGCACCCAATTCTGTGACCTTTTCGCCGTGGTTGTTAAGCAGATCACGGCAGTTGCTAAGTGAACCATGAGATCGTTAAGCAAACTCTGGCTTTTCCCATTGACTTTGCTTGTCAGAAGCCAGTTGGGAAGGTTGCAAATGGCGATCTCAAGAACCCGGAACCATACAACCGTTGTCAACAGATGCCGGTTGCCAAGTGCTTGAATCTTGATCGCATGACTGTGATCGCGCCCGCCTTTGGGGTGGGTTTTAACTGTGCTTGCCAATGAAGTTGAATTTAACCAGAGATGTGACGATTTTCTGATTGCAACTCTTTAAAATCCAGCGGCTCAAGCACCAATAACCAGAGTACAAATAAGCTACTCTATTGCTTTGCGCTTATTTCTCAGGAATCTTCTTAGACTGGCAGCTTTCCCCTGGGAAAGACTGGCTAAGTCTAATTGCCTTCCAGGGAGGGTCAGGCTTCTTGTGTTTACACAACGACTCCAGACTATTCCCCATTTGACCCCCTCCTCCTGACTGGGATGGTTGCTCTCCAACCCAGTGGCTAACACGAGCTGGCTTGCTTGCTTCGGAAGCAAATTGCCCAGCGCCCCTTTACAGAATAAAGCTATTATGGGTATTTCCACTCCAGGGGCAACTGAGCAGGGATTCCTCTTACCTTCTTCCTCTCCAGCCGCTCTTGTTCTTCCTTCTGGAAATGTTTTTCCCGTTCCACTCGCTGGCGTTCAGCCTCTTCCCGGGCCCGAGCCTCGGCTTCCTCCTTCTGCAAGGAAGGAGAGGAGAAGTGAGCACCCGCCGTGCAAGAGAAGGCTCCCCCCCCCGCCGCCCCTATTTCCAGCTGCTGCAGAAGGACCGGGAGAGCAAGCGTGGAAGAAAGGCAGGACTTTCTGAGTCAGATTCCCCCCCCCCGCCCGCCAAGAATGAGAGAAAAAAAGGCAGCTCCTCTTGCCAGACCATTTGGGAAATTCAGGGGTCCCTCCCTGTAAAGGGGAAGGAAGTTCTTTCTGGATAATCAAAATACCAACCCTTCTCAGTAGGACAGGTAGTCCTTGTTCAGCACCTGCCTCGTTTAGTGACCGCAGTTAGGATGTGTTGTGGCCCCGACCCCCGTGCCTGTCCTAACCGAGGAAGAGGACTGAGGATGATGGGGAGGAACTGGCAAGGCCTCCTTCTCCGGGACCCTCCTCTCTGGCAAGGCCTCCGTCTTCATCTGAAGGCCGAGAGGAGCAGCCTGGGAGTAGCCAGGCTGGGACGGAACACGAGCAGCTGCAGCAAATACAGTCTAGTGAAGATGACTCATGGCTAGACCCTTGAGAAAGACACAGGGCCAAGCGTTTGCAGCAATGTAGGATGAGTAGGAGGGCCAGGGAGTAGCTGAGTCATTGAGCCACACCCCATAAGGTACAAAAGGGGGTGTGGCTGCTCTCAGAACATTGTGGCGAACAATTTAATTCAACACTGCTTCTGGTCACGTCTGTCAGATTTCTCTACCTGTGTGAACCCTGGTCTGGATTTTGTGACTACGCTTCTTCATCTCTGATTTTGGTTTGTTTGCCTGGATTTTTGTGGACTTATTTGTTGGCAGTTATCTCATGTCAGTGAACGTTTGAGATAACTAGCTTATTTTTGGCTGACTGTGGGTAGCTTGCTGCCAAGACTTTATCGGACAGCAATTATATTGTGGTATAAAGACTTAACCCTTTTGATTAGTACCTGTCTGTTTATTTGTACCTTGAGGGTGGGGGAACAGAACAGGATGGTAATGCAAAGGTCACATTAGGACCAATCCCCCAATTCATAACGCACCTGCTTCTGCAGCCGTTCTTGTTCCTCTTGCTCCGCCCGAGCCCGTTCCTGGGCCTCCTGCTCCTCCTGGCGGGCCTGCTGCTCCTCCAGCCTAGCCAGCTCCACCTGCTGCTGTAAGCGGTCTCTGGCTTCTTGCTGAGCCCTCTCCTCCACTTGGCGCCTGCCGGATGTCAAGAGTCAAATATCTCAGCTCAGACCACAAAAAAAAGAAAAAAAGAATGAGGGCATCTTAGCGTGGCCCAGAATGAATATGCTTGCGCTGCAGAAACTTCACTCAAGATTATGTCAAAGAGAAAATAGAACTCTACACATGTTCCACGTCACCATCTTGTTTTACCAATTCTAGGTGATCTCATCCCTTCATTCCTTAAGAGACACTGGCTGGTCACCTGAAAGCTAATTGTGCCCAACTCTCCAGGGGAAAAAAAAATCGCATCCTCCTCCATGAGGCCTAGAAACCTAGTGTAAAACTCACCGCTCCTGTTCCTCTCGCTCCTTCCGTTCCTGCTCCTCCCGCTCCCGCTGTTCCCGTGCTTGCCGCCTTTTCTCAGACAGCAGTCTAGCAGCTTCTTCTCGGTCTGTGGTGCCAGCCATTGGCTTGCCTGGCGTTGAAGGAGGAGGTGGAGGCATCAGGCTGGCAGCCCCAGAGGGGGCAGGGACATCTACAGAATGCCAAGCTTAGGGTTAGGCCACTTCTCCCCGAAGGAGCCTCCCCACCAGTATCTCCACCCAGGGATCACATTCCTAATGGAAGGGAAGATGTAGCTTGATTGTAGGGAGGCTCTCAGATGGTTAACGGAGCCCAGAGACTGCTTGCTGGATGGTTTTGGATAGTCATCATGGCTGCAGTCACACAGCGCTCTTAAGCTGAGGCTACGTTAACCCGTTGCTAAACTAACCAAGATGGCAGCCCCCAAAAATACTAGCCCAAGGTTAACACTAGTCCAGGCTAGACAAGTTGTGCAAAAGCACCTGAGCTTCACCTGCCTGGATGCACTCAATCTCTCAGCGTAGATGTTGTAATAAACATCCCTACGAGGCAGGCCAGGTTAGGAGACAGACCCTATGGTGACTATTGAAACTGAATTGTCACAAGATATAGTTACAGAATCTGCCACTTTCCCTGTCCTCTTTTATGGAAAATTAATAGGCTGTTATTTTGAGTCTCTTCCTTACATTTCCTTTTTCCCCAGGACTGAGATTTCATTCACTGTCCCTTTTGCATTCCTTGCTATCTTTGCCTCCTCTATGTAAAGTTGGAAACTTCCATCCCTGCCTTGAGCAATCAGAGAAAAGCAGAATATAGCAACTTTTTTTTTAAAAAAAAAACCTGTTTCCCTTTCTTTTTGGGTTCTTGAAACATACCTGTTTTAGGATTCGCAATATCCCATTTAGCTTTCTAGCCCGCTCGCCCCTTTGCCTACAGGTAGTCCTCGACATACGACCATTATAGAGCCTACCCATTATGGTCATCTGTTATGAAAATGATAAACCCGAGTTGATCGTGGGACTGACTTCCTTTTATGATATTTTTGGTGGTGGTCATTAAGTAAATCACCATGGTCGTTAAGTGAATCTGTGGTCATTAAGAAAACCAGCAGTTCACTATAGGCACAGTTCTGCCAAAAAATGGGAGTGCTAGTTTTTAGGAAAATCGTTGTAAAACACGATCTCGTGTCTGCAGGACAATGCAAACAACTGTAAATGCAGCCGTGTTGCTGAGCACTCAACATTCAGTCATCTAGCCAACCATTGGATCTTTGAATTCGGGTTGTAAGTCTCCTTTTAGGGGCTGGTCATAACTCTGAAGGGTTGTAAGCAGTGGTGGGATTCAGCCGGTTCGCACCACTTCGACAGAACCGCTAGTTAATTTTTTGTTTCCCAGGCCCAGAATGGACTTCTGGAAGCGGCATCCATGCAGAGAACTGGTTGTTTACCTATTTGAATCCCACCACTGGTTGTAGAGACATTAACCTGTCAACAAAAGTGCATATAGTCAAGGCTATGGTCTTCCCAGTTGCAATGTATGGCAGTGAAAGTTGGACCATAAGAAAGGCTGAGCGCCAAAGAATTGAGGCCTTTGAACTATGGTGCTGGAGAAGACTCCTGCGAGTCCCTTGGACTGAAAGGTGATCAAATCGGTCAGTCCTAGAGGAGATCAACCCTGACTGCTCTTTAGAAGGCCAGATCCTGAAGCTAAAACTCAAATACTTTGGCCACCTAATGAGAAGGAAGGACTCACTGGAGAAGAGCCTAATGTTGGGAAAGATCGAGGGCAAGAGAAGAAGGGGACGACAGAGAATGAGGTGGCTGGATGGAGTCACTGAAGCAGTAGGCATGAGCTTAAATGGACTCCAGAAGATGGTAGAGGACAGGAAGGCCTGGAGGAATGTTGTCCATAGGGTCGCGATGGGTCGGACACGACTTCGCAGCTAACAACAACAACAACAACACTGGTTGTAAGTCAAGGACTACCACCTGAATAAATTTTCAAAATTCAATTCTTAATTCTTTAATGTCCGGCTCTATGCCTTGTTTTATTTGACTACGTCAGTCTTGAACTGCAATTCAGCGTTAACTAACACCAAGTATGACCCACCTGTTGGTGTTTCGCTGCTCCCTGTTGCCTTCAAGCTCTCCTCTGGGGCTGGAGAAGCTGCCCCACGTTCCTTGGGTTCATTCTTGCGTTCACGGGCCTTCGGTTGGCCCTCGGGCTCCCTGCGAGGTCGTCTCTTGGGTGAAGACTGGGCACTGCGAGCCAGGCTTGACCGATGTGAAATGCTGGGTCCTGGGCTTGGTGAGGCAGGGCGCTGTTTGGCCACAGCTGGTGAGGCTGGCCTGGGCTTGGGGCTTGGGCTGCCAAAGGGAAGCATAGAGGAGATGGCATTAGAGACACGATGAAGGAAACAGCTTTGCCAGCCATCCAATCCTATTCTGGAGACCCTTCCTGGAGCAGATGTGGACAAAACAAAATCTCCAATGATACGATTTCCAGGGAGAACTCATGTCCAGTATTTAACATCATCCCAGCGGAAACAATGTGCTGCAAAAAAACAAAAAAATCTGAAGCCTTGTGAAAAAAATCTCAGCTGTCCATTTCAGCCTTTCCCAACCAGTTGAATGTGTGGAATCCCACATTCTGGCTGCGCAAAGCTTCCAGCTTCATTCACAAAAGGGGCGTTCCAACCATGGAGAATATGTATACCTCGGAAACTGGCCTGCAATCCTAGGAAGAGATGCGGCTGCTTTAAAGGGCTTCAGACTGAGGCTGCTTTCACGACCCTGGATGCAACAAGGCATCTTTTCGGAATTAGGTCCAAAAACTCAGAAATATTGGAATGGTTTCCTTACTGTAACTGTAATTTCTATGATTCCTGTGACAGATTGTACAAAATGGAATTATCACTCTAATTGGTGATAACAGTAATAATGCTTATGCGCATTATTATAAATAGAGGTATTCCTGGTAAGGGAAGCAGGGGGAATAACAAGCAGCCTCATCCATGTAGTCATTGCCATCATCTTGAATTTTGATACACACCTTTGATACACATGAGTGGAGTGGAGTGGAGTGGAGTGGAGTGGAGTGGAGTGGAGTGGAGTGGAGTGGAGTGGAATGGAGTAGAATAGAATAGAATAGAATAGAATAGAATAGAATAGAATAGAATAGAATAGAATAGAATAGAATAGGAATAGGAATAGGAATAGAAATAGAAATAGAATCTTTATTTAGTTATTTGACCACATCAAAAGTATAAAATATAAATATCTAAGTAGATGCCAAGAAAACAACAGGATATGTTCATAGCAAGTAATTACCCCTACAGTTAACCCCAATCTGATCTAAATATTCCATCCTCTTTGAAATAGCCTTTGATACACACCTCCCACAGTCAGACATGACCGCAAAGTTGGTTTCTTAAAGTCCATTTGGCCAATGATAAATTAATTCTGCATCTCATCAGGATCCCTGTGACTTCTTACCTGCCTTCAGGTACATGCAGCTGACGTGCCTGGCCAGAAGGCGTAGAGTGGCGTTTGCGGAGGGCTAAGGCACTCTTTTCTTGGGCATTTTCCCGATCCTTGTCTTTCTTTTCTTTCTTTTTCTGATGGTGAGAATAGAAGAAGAAAGAATCATAAAGCAGAACCCACGTTGACGATGGAGAAGCAGTTCTCCAGAGCTCTGGGCCGAATCAGTTCACAGTAACAAAGCAGGAGGTTGTTAAAGCCAGTGCTTCTCAATCTTGGCAATGTATGAACTTCAACTCCCAGAATTCCCCAGTCCTTTAAGATGTGTGGAAGTCCCCAAATTGCCAGTGTAGTTAGTAGTTGAGTCCACTTTTCTGCAACAGCAGAAGCATGTCTGAACATAGAAAGCTGTGATGTACGTAGCATTTGGCTATAGGGTATCTCTCTCCCACCCGCAATACTTCAGGTCTGAAATTCAGGCATCCCTTTCTATCTAAGAGGCCAGGACGCAGGTTTAATTTAGGAAGTAGGCTATGATTAGTCTGAGAGCCCTGGGAATGAAAAGAATCTTGGAAAACAACCACTGAGAAGACCATTTTCATTTTCCGTTGGATGAAACGTCTGCAATTTCCTCAAATTGCTGACCCCCTCAAGGTCACTACAGTTCTCCTCATCCCAACAGGCAGGTTAAAAATGAGATGTGGTGTCCCCCATGGCTGGAGTAGGGAGGGGACAGTAGGTTGGGGAAAGCTGAGCTACTACTGCAGCAGTCAAGACCAGGGGTCTTCAAACGTGGCCCTTTTATGACTTGTGGTCTTCAACTCCCAGGATTCCTCAGCCAGCCCTGAGGGGAGTTGAAGACCACAAGTCATAAAAGGGCCACGTTTGAAGACCCCCTGCTCAAGGACCACCAGGAGAACCATGCCAACTGCTAGTCTCTGTTACTTCTAACAGGAGAGAGGAAGCTTTGATGGGAATATAGATGTGAATCTAAAAGCAGCGTTTCTCAAACTTGGCAACTTTAAGAACTCTGGGAGTGGAATCCTAAAGATTTGAGAAACACAGATCTAAAGAGTTGGGATGGTTAAAAAACAAAACAAAAACATGGCAACTTACAGGAGAGGACTGTGGCTTATTTCGGGGCGTTACATCAGGGCTGCTGGTTGCTGGCCGCCTTCGCTCTGCACAACGGTGTACACGCTGGTTTTTGCAGTGGCTTACAGGGCTGGCAGAAGCTGAGCGGGGGCACACGGGTACTGTTGGCAGTCAACGAAAAAAGGTCTGAATCTTTTCTAGGGTTGTTTAACAATACAGGTAATCCTCAATTTACAACTTTTAGTGACCGTTCCAAGTTACGACGTCACTGAATAAAGTGACTTGGGACCATGTTTCACAGTTGCGACCTTTGCAGCATCCCCATGGTCACATGATCAAAATTCAGGTGCTTGGCAACTGGCATGTGTTTATGACGGCTGCAGTGTCCCCAGGCTTATGTGATCAGATTTGGCAACCGTCTGCAAAGCCAAGCCAAGGGGGAGAGCCAGATTCATTTAACAACCGGGTTACTCATGTAACGGCTTCGGGGATTTACTTAACAACTGTGGCGAGAAAGGCCGTAAAATGGGGCAAAACTCACTTAACAAATGTCTCTGTCATGGTTCCGACAGATGAAACTCTTCAAAGAACTTCGAGGCACTGTTTACCTTAAAGAATCTTTATTCGAGTAGCATAGCGTCGGCACTTACACAGTTGAAGTCGAAATCTGAATTCCCCTCCCCTGAGCGCATAGTATCAAAGCCCAATTCCCTCCTCTAATTAACAGTCATAAATCACATTCTCCAATTAGTTTGAAATGCAGGCTTTCCCTCCAGTTCTCCAACCCGCCAATTCTTATCATCTCTTATTTCAATAACCTTGGTTCTCACACTAGTTTCAGTATTGTTATGTCTAGCTGAACTCCCATGCATATTCCTCCTCCTCCTCCCCTCCCAGTATCATCAAATTCTAACTCTAATTCTAAGAGCAAAACATAAGAAGAAAAAGGATTGCATCTCCATAGGTTGTCAAAGCAAAAACATCCGATGTTAGTAGCATTGACAGTCTCGCTTAACAGCAGAAATTTTGGGCTCCGTTGTGGTCGTAAGTCAAGGACGACCTGTGTAAGACATTCAGTCTGGGAATAAAACCAGAGTTCTGATTCTACAGTACTTAAAAGGTAGCCTGCCACAATGTAGCACTTCCTACTTCTGTTCGAACTGTAGCACCCAGAATTCCCCCCGGCACATGCGCTAGTCGCTCTGGGAATTGCAGTCCCAGCACTCGGAAAGCCAGCAAGGTTTATAGAGTGGTTATCTCATTCCTGCCATATGCTAGGTTGGGTTCTTCAAAGCCAGCCTTTTCAACCTGTTGTCTTCATATTAGGTGTTAACCTTACTCATCATTCCCAGACAGCTTTTTTTTAAAATTCCATTTATATCCCGCCCTTCTCCGAAGACTCAGGGCGGCTTACAAGCTTAGCAGTAGCCTTCATTCTATGTATATGCCTGCTTATTAGGGCTTTCATACAACCCCCAAGCGGCATTATTACAAAGTCAGCTTAATTGCCCCCAACAATCTGGGTCCTCATTTTACCTACCTCGGAAGGATGGAAGGCTGAGTCAACCTTGAGCCTGGTGGGACGCGAACCTGCACTAATTGCAGGCAGCTGGTGTTTTGTCTGTCCTTGACGGGATGAAGGGCACTGGAGTTTATCACATTGGATGGACAGGCTCTGGCTAAAGCAACAGCAATGCCGGTAGTCCTCGACTCACGACCATTTGTTTAGTGACCGTTTGAAGTTAGAACGGCACTGGGAAAAGCGATTTAGGACCGTTTTTCGCCCTTACGACTGTTGCAGCATCCCCGTGTTCACGTGATCAAAAGTTGAGATGCTTGGCAAGTGGTTCACACTTACGACAGTTGCAGTGTCCAGGGGTCAGGCGATCCCCTTTTGCGACCTTCTGACAAGCAAAGTCAATGGGGTAAGCTGGATTTGCTTCATAACTGTAGTGACTTGCTTAATGACCATGGTAGAGAAGATGGCAGAATTGAGCACAATTCAAGCAACTGCACTGCTTAGCAGCCAAAGTTCCAGTCTCAACTGTGGTTGCAAGTCAACAACTACCTGTATTCAAATCATGCCCATTCTTTCATGTTACTGAGCCTATGCACAAAACAAGCTTCACCAGGCTGGGAAAGCAATCCTTTTTCTCATTTTTGTCCACCTAACCAAAGGCCTGCCTTCACACAAGAGACTGAACCAGAAGAGTAAGCCAAGATGAAATCTAATCAAGTTTTTGCAAACAGGATGAATGCAAGACCTAGGCTTGTTCCTAACTTGAGATAGGCTATCAAACTAAAGATAACCCCCCCCAAAATTCTCAATTTATTGTTAACATAGACTCTTCCTAAAATTGTGAGCAAAATATCAGAGCGTGAAATTTAAGGAAGCACAGGACACAAAGGCTAGCCCCGTGGCTTTGTGTTAGACATGGCTTATTCAATCAGCCAAACATGGCATGCTAAACCATAAACTCTGGTTCATAAATGTAACGGCTGACTTCACAGAACACAAGCTAAAACTAATAAATCAACCCCAGGATGCAATGGCAGTGTTTGCCTGATGCAATTCCAAACTTGTCATTATTTTGGAATCATCGTGGCTTGCTCAGGATGCTGGTGAACCCATCACGCCCTCCTCTCGATAACATTTTAGCCCCTTCAGGTCATTCTGCTTACCCTGCTCCTTGCCATTGCCAGCCAGCGTCACAGTGCTTCTGCTGCGGGCCAAGAAGGCGAGAGTCGGGGTCATCAGCCGGTCCACGATGCTGCTCTCCCAAGCACTAAGTTGGAAACTACGATCTGGAGAAGGAAAAAAGCTTTTGGTTAAATCTGGTATGCCCAGTTCCATCCTGGACCAACCTTTCAGCACCTGAAGTTGCATAGTTGGATTTCTGGTCTGCAGAGGTGTGCAACAAGTCTAACTTTCCAAGCTCCATTTTCCTCAAAATTGGTAGCTATCACTATCACTACAGTTATGTTTCGAGCACCAAAGCACTTCCAGGTTGAAATTGCCAGGAAGATGCCCAGTTAGGGGCTTCTTTCATGTCCCCAAAGTGGCACCCATCTACCTACTCATAGTTGCTCACTTTCGAACTGCTAGGTCAACAGGAGCTGGAGCAAGTGACAGGAGCTCACCCGTCACGCAGCAGCAACCGGGTCTCAAACACGGGCCTGCCAATCATCAGACCAGCATCCTAACCACGTGAGCCACCATGCTCCCCAACGTGCAGCTCAGGTGCCACAATGAGATTCCAGGTGTGGAAGGCAGGAGTAGTGCAAAGGAACCAAGTTTAAGGTGATGGAAGAGAAAAGTCGTTGCGCCCGTGGGGACAGGAAATATTGATTATAGGCAGTCCTCAACTTACAACCACAACTGAGCCCCAAATTTTGATCACTAAACAAGACAGTTGTTAAGTGAGTTTTGCCCCAGGTGTTAAGTCAATCGCTGCAGTTGTTAAGTCAGTCATTCAAACATTAAGCAAATCTGGCTTCACCCATTGTCTTCGCTGGTCAAAAGCTGGCTGGGAAGGTTACAAATGATGATCACTTGACCCCGGGACAGTGCAACCATCATAAATACATGCCAGTTGCCATGGGCCCGAATTCTGATCATGGGACCATGGGGATGCTGCAATGGTCATCAGTGTGAAAACCAATCATAAGCCACTTTTTCCAATGCTGTTGTAACTCTGAACTGCCACTAAATGAATGGTTGTAAGTCAAGGACTACCTGTATTCCATTCTAACTAATGGACTTGTTAGTCTTATGTCTTCCCTTTCCTCCTGCAGCTGAAGTCAACCTACTAATCCTCTCTATGGCCCATGCTGGCTGGGGGATTCTGGGAGTTGTAGTCCACCCATCTTAAAGTTGGTGAATTGAGAAACACTGCCCTAAAGCAGATGCTCAGCTCTCAGCATTTTGTGTGCACAAGACCATCGACAATACGGATGTTGGAGAATCCGGTTTTGTTAAACTAGCTTTTGTGCATGTCGTGGCTGACTTGCCACGTACCTCTGCTCACAAAGAGACAACAGAAACGGGGGGGGGGGACGGAAAGTATTGGAATGCAAAGGAGGTTTGGGAGGGAATTGAGGGATTCAAGTGGCCCAGGACACTCCCAGCACCCCAAATCAAACGCTGGGAAAACTCCAAGCTGCTCGGAATGTTTTCAAAACAAAATGAAGGCCATTGATTGGTGGACAATGGACACTGGGGAAGTCCAGGGGAAAAGGGGGAGTTTTACCTATGGTGGCTTTTGCACGAAAACTTTAGAACTGGTGCCTATGTGGAATTATCAGTAAAGTTATACTTTGGTAAAATAATGTCCCAGGAGTTTCTTTTGCTACATTTACCAAGGAGACAGTTGACGGTGCAGAGGCGGCTCTGGAGGAAAAGACTTTGAAAAAAGTCAATATGGTGGCTGCAACCGAAGCCACCATCCTGACTTTATTGGTCCTTCCTCCCTATGGACACTGTTGGTTGTGTTATTGCTTGACCCCAGCCAACGTATTGGAAGAGCGTTGTCCAGGACTCATAATCTCACAATAATTACTTGCTTCTCGATAGATTAAGTGATGTATTCAGTTTCACTTAAACTAGCAAAAGAAACCAAGATTAGCTGATTTACCTCCTTATGCACTGAATGCGTAGCCGGCTTCTCAGTCTCTTAATAATTCCTTTGGCTGCCCAAACAAGCTGCTTTAAAGCCAACACACTCCAGGGAGATTGAAGGAACTTTGTAATAGTTACGGAGCAAACTACATGTTGACATTCTGGGTATGGCTGATAATTCTGCAAATCTTGTTGACACTCAACTGACATTATAAACCACCTTTGCCTGAAAAACCTTTAGCTTTGTAGATTCTGCCAGAGGAAGCGACTTGCCATAGACACAAATATGAACAATGGGAGGTCAAATTAGCAAATCCCGTGTGGTTAATCTCAGCCAGGAATATCCCACACCCTAACAGTGGGAAACGTTTTTGTTTGAGAGACACCCAGGTCTCCAGCATTTATTTATTTTTTGAACAAGCTTGTTTTCACTGGCTCTGGAGAACAGAATCAAAGGGCATCTTAATGCTCCTTACTACGTATGATACAGATCTAGGGAGCTTGAATGCTTCTGTAAGAGAAATGTGGGGTGTATTTTATTTTAATATATTTTATTCTGTGTATCTATATATTTATCTTAATACACAGGTAGTCCTTGACTTATGACCACAATTGAGCCCAAAATTTCTGTTGCTAAACGAGACATTTGTTAAGTGAGTTTTGCCCCAATTTATGACTTCTTGCCTCAGCTGTTAAGTGAATCACTGCAATTGTTAAAGTGGTAACAATGTTGTTAAATGGATCCGGCTTCCTCATTAACTTTGCTTGTCAGAAGGTCACATGACCTCAGGACATTTCAACCGTCATAAATATGAGTCAGTTTGGCAAGCGTCCGACTTTGGATCACATGACCATGGCAGTGGTTGTAAGTGTGAAAAATGGTCATAGTTTTTTTTTCAGTGCTGTTGAAACTTCGAACAGTCATTAAACGAACTGTTGTAAGTCAAGGACTACCTGTATTTTATTTTTAAAAAGTGGGGTCTGTTTTAATCGATTTTAATGAGTTTGAACAAAAGAGTCAAACTAGCTATCATTTTATGTTGTTTGTGTGATTGAAAACAATCACAGCTGAAAACTACCCAGAATCACAGATGTGAGGTGGGTGGCTACATAATTTGAATAAATTGATAAATAAATAAATACAAACATAATTTTAGATTTAAAGGCTTGCTTAAATTGGCTTGGTCACTGCTGGAAATACCTTTCAATCCACTAATGTCAGCATTGTGAGATCACAGATTTATATTTTATTTTATTTTTACCTAAAAAGGACTTTTTCTTTTTTAAGGGAAGTTGAAATTTTTCTCTTGGCATCCATCCATACCTATGAGCACAGTGCTGCCTGAATAATTCCACCCCAGGACCGCTCCTAATTCCACATGCATTAACCATCCCTTCCTTTGGCCTTTTCCTGAATCTTGTTCAGATGCTCGGGATATTTTCATCTTCGCTAAGCAACGAGGAAACAAAACAATGGTGGGCAGAAATACTATCTTTAGCAGCAAAGGGACATTAGGGCAGAGAGTAATTGGAGCCGGTTGAGCTCAGCCTCGTGGGATCTGCTTGCAAGGGCCAAGTGGTTAAAATTTCCTCTCAGTGGAGAGATAACTCCACAGGGGGGTCAAGACGTTTTTCAGGTTAAATCTCTGGGAAGCGTCATGCAAGACATCTGGAAGACATTAGGTGGTGTTCTCTTATTTTGTAGTCTCCATGGTAGACATCGCCATCACTGCAGGGATCAAAGTAAACCAGGCTTATTAATATCCCACCCAATTTATAGTTTAGATTTGGGGGAAGTTCCATCTTACTATTTCACAGTGCCTTTAGCCGCGTTTCGGCTGAGACCCATTGCAAAGAGCTGCTCCAGAAATATACAACTAGGAGGAGAAGGGTCTAACTATAGTTTGTTGGGTCAGTCAACTATTTCTCAGACCAACACATCTCACACGGTTGTTGTTGTGGGGAAAATGGGAGGAAGAAGAAGTATTGTGTATGTTTTGCTCTTTAAGTTAGTTATAAAAATAATAAAGGCAGGATATGAGTCGTGGTGGCGCAGAGTGGTTAGAATGCAGCATTGCAGGCTAACTCTGCTCACTGCCAGGAGTTTGATCTTGATGGGGGCTCAAGGCTGACTCAGCCTTCCATCCTTCCAAGATCAATAAATTGGATCGGACTCAGGTTGTTGGGGGCAAAGTGCTGAAATTGTAAATTGTCCAGAGAGGGCTGTAAAACACTATGAAGAAGTATATAAGTCTAAATGATATATGAATAAACAAGCAAACAAATAAATAACGGTTAAGATACTGAACAGGGATTCACATTTCTGCCAGCTTACACCCTCCCCCCCGCCCCGCATGACCCAATGGACAAAGTGAGGGAGAAATAATATCTGCTTGTTGAGAAGGATCACTGGGATCTCTGATACAAAGCATTTCGAGCATCCCAAACACTCCCCCCTCAATGCAAAACTGGTTTCCTTCCCTGCCTTCCCCACAAGGAGCTGAAAATGCTGGATAGTAGAATTGCAGTACCGGCAAAGAGGTTGAAACTACAAAACTGCTGTCCCCAAAACTAATGAGGATGTCAACCATTTTAGCTTTTTGAGGAATTACTGAGTCTGTCATTTGTACTTCTATAACCGCCTGGTTTGGCACAGCAACCAAAGAGGACAGGTACAGACTTCAACGGATAGTCAGGACTGCGGAGAAAGCAGTTGCAACCAGCCTGCCTTCCATTGAGGGCCTGTATAGTGCATGAACCAGAAAGATCCTGGGCTTTGTGTGCCAAAACCACCAGACACAGAGACATTCATCAGTTTGCATGTTGAGCTTTGCATTCACTTCTTTTGTTTGTTAAAAAACACTTTGCAGAGCTGGCAGAGAGGGGAAAAAAAGCAGGCCACAAATAAATTACAACAAACATGTCAATAAACGGACCAGGCTGGGCAGTAAAACCTGGGATGGCTCTACGACAATTCACTACAGCCAACCCGCTGTGGGACCACTTGCCATGGAACAACTCGCTGTGGGGAAAGAGTTACACCAATATCAAAGAAATACTGGAGTAGAGTCATGAAAGAAAGGAAGCAAAAGGGGGGAGAGAATGGAATGTGAATGACAAAAATTAAAATATTTTTTTAAAATTTATTTTGAATAATTAAATTGAATTGCTAAATTGTCCTGTGGTGAGTTGGCCGGGGCCAACTGTCCCAATCCGACCTGGGACTGATGACTGAAAGAAACCCCCACCCCCCAAAAAAGCACAACCAACACACTCGCTTTAAGAGAAAGGTCTGGGCTACTCCCATGGTTGTCAAATTAAGCAGAAGTGGTCTGGGGAAAAATCCACCCTTAAGTCATTGGTAAATTTGCATTAAGCTCTCAGCATTGTCTGATGAGACAATGGGGCAGGCAGCATATACAAGTAGTCCTCAACTTACAGTATAACTGAGACAGTTGTTCAGTGAATTTGCCCCGTTTTGCAACCTTTCTTACCACAGTGAATCGCTGCAGTTGTTAAAAATTAGTAACACGGTTGTTAAGTGAAATATGGCTTCCCCATTGACTTTGCCCATCAGAAGGCCACAAAAGGGGATCACGCGATCCCCAGGACACGGCAACCGCCATAAGTATGAGTCAGTGGCCAAGCATCTGAATTTTGATCACGTGACACCAGGGATGCTTTGCAACAGGCATAGGTGTGAAGACCAGTCGTAGGTCACTTTTTTTTAGTGCCGTTGAAACCTCGAACGGTCATTAAACAAACTGTTGTAAGTAGAGGACTACCTGTACTTTGAGACCCTGGTGGGATGACAAATGTATTAGACTTGTCAAGGTGAGGACATAACAGCGCTAATATTACAGAGTCAGGAATCCAGGGTTAATCCTAACTCCTACTAACAACCTTAAAGATGAAACTGAGATGAGATAGTCCTCGATTTATAACTGTTTAGCCACCATTCGATGTTGCAACAGCATTTTTTTAAAAAAAGCAATTTACAAGAGGCGCTTGCCCTTACAACCGTCACAGCATCCCCTGTCACGTGATCAATGTTTGGTCGTTGGGCAACTGGCCTGTATTACTGGTTATACTAGCATCTTTGGGTCACGTGATCTCCATCTGTCACCTTCCCAGGCGGCCTCTGACAAGCCAAGTCAATGGGAGGAAGCCGGATTCGACTTTGAACGATCGCACAATTCACAACTGCAGCAATGCGCTTAATAACTGTGGCAAGAGAGGTCATAAAATGAGGTAACCGCTTATTAGCTCCCTTGCATAGCAACAGAAATAGTCCCCATTGTCAAGGACTTACGTTCTGGAGAAGCCATGCCTGCAAATGGCTCCCTGAGACTCCATTTGCGCACCGAATCCTTGTGCTTTGTACTCTTGCGTGCATATTTGCACAGAGATTGGAGCAATTGAGCGGCCACCTGTGGTCTCTGGTGTGGCCTGGCTGGGCTCAGGCATTCTCTTTGGCCAATCCTTGTTCAACCGTGGCTTCCTAAATAAGCCACCATATCTGAGTTCTGCTGGGACTCAACAGGTAGTGTTGAGACCTGGCTGCTCTGGCTGAGAAACCACAATGTCTGGCTTCATGTGACACGTAAGCCCAGCCTATCATGCCTTCTTCCCCAAACTATGGCCAGAGAGATCAGGATAGCTGAGTGCTTGAGCTGGATCACAAATTCTTGGAGGCCTTTAACTGTTCCTGGATCAGATACCAATGCTGGTCCATGAAAAAGTGTTTCAAATGGATAAGACAATAATTCTCAATTCCTCTTGAGGAACAGCTTCCCCTTTTAGATAAAAACTTGTAAGCATTACAGATGAGGAGTGTTATCCCCTACTTTGAGGAAAAAAGAAGGGGTGGGGGAGAATTGTTTCTTCTAAAGCAGGGGTGTCAAACTGCCGGCCCGCAGGACGGTTGTACCATACAGAGGCTGCGCCCACCCCAGATCCGGCAATGCCAAAAAATACATTGCAATACATTGCGACACATCATGTGACGCGGCGAGTTTGAGACCCGTGTTCTAAAGTGTCTACTCTCACATATTTACAGATGATCTAAAAATCTAGGAGAAAAAAAATAAGCACATTTGGGGTGGGGTGGGCATGCAATTCCCTACATTAATCTGCTGCGCATCCTATGGGTTATTCAACTAACTTTTAAATCTCAACGCCGACCTCAAGCAATATACATGATAAACAGACAGGGAAGGTAAACAGAAATATTAACTGTGTTACTGAAAAGCTGCATAAACATTGATAATTTGGCCACTGGGTGGTGCAAGGATGTTCTGCCCCCAATCTCTTAAAATTCTACCGAGCCCCATCTTCTGTCTGCTAAAATTTCATCCTAAATTGTAGGATTTTTCAACCCTGGCAACTTTTAAAATGAGTAGACTTCAGTTCTCCAGATCTCTCTGCCAGCAACTCTGGGAGTTGAAATCTACACATCTTAAAATTGCCAAGGTTAAGAAACACTGCTCTGTTGGCTGGGTTCACGCTTCTTTTGGTAACCATAAGACCTAGGACCTTGAATCTTTTAAAAATGCTGAACACTTGCAACCTGCATTAACATGTTTGTCTAAAAGATCGTTTCTCAATCTCAGCAAGATGAGGTGATGGCTTCAATTCCCAGACTTCTCCAGGCACTATGGCTGGCTTGGGAATTCTGGGAGTTGAAGTCGACACATCTTCATGACCCGAAGATTGAAAAACATTGGTCTAAAACATATACTAGAAGGCCTCTCTCTTTTTTCCTTTTCTTTCTTTCTTTCTTTCTTTCTTTCTTTCTTTCTTTCTTTCTTTCTTTCTTTCTTTCTTTCTTTCTTTCTTTCTCTTTCTTTCTTTCTTGTCCTTCCTTCCTTCCTTCCTTCCTTCCTTCCTTCCTTCCTTCCTTCCTTCCTTCCTTCCTTCCTTCCTTCCTTCCTTCCTCTTATCAGTTTACCCCTGTCACCTAGTTCCAGGGCTATTGATAGGATGGGTTTAAAATTGGGCCCCATTTCTTCCCATCCCTCGCCATGACACAGCTGCGTGTCCCCAGGGGGTGGGTGGGTGGGTGGGTCTCTTACTTCTACTGGGTGAGTTCCAGAGAGTGGCAGAAGATTTGGAGAGGCGCTTGTTGATTATAGAGTCCACATGTTTGGGAAGATTTACAGCAGAGAGAGAGCACCTGCTTGCACCTACAGAGGGAAAAGACACACAGGTGTTAAGGGCAGCGGGGTGGGGTGGGGGGATCTGGTGGATGTGTGAGCATGCGGCAGCGGGGACCATGCAGTGAATGCAATGAGTTCCAAAGGAGACCCCCTGGGAAAAGCTATTAAGGTGCCTCGTTTCAAGTTGCCTGCAGGAACAGGAAACCATACAAACACCTTGTGTATTCTACTCCAGCATGGGTTCCCGCTGATGTCAGAGGCCTAAGTGAGCTTGGCAGAAAGCAAATTAGCACATGTGGTGGCACAGTGGCTGTCGGCAGGGCTACGCCCTTCCCAGAGGCCCACCGGCAGAAGGTCTGATTTGGAGATTTTCCCTTCTGCAGCCAAACAACAGCAGGAGGTGAAGACATCACGCACAGCTCCTTCTGGTTACAAGCTGACTTGCACTCGGGTCCCACCCAGCTGAGAGAAGCTGAGTCCCACAGAAAGCATGCAATATAGATGACAGCCTTCATAGAAGATGTTAAATATCTGAGCAAGACATAGAAGGAACCATCCAGCAAACAGATCCCCTTTCAGAAACAGAAGCTGAACCACAAAGTGCCTGGACTGACAGCAAAGCAGCATTTTTAGACCAACGTGAGGGCGGGATGAGTTTTGAAAAGACAAAACTGTAAGCATTTTTTGAGTCTTTATTTTATGGGACACAATCAGGATTTCAAACAAACCCTGGCTTTTTATTCCAGGGCCACAACAAATAAGTGGGGCGGTAGTCTATCCTCAGTACTATCTCTGCAAGCCAACGTTTTGGAAAAATGAACAAGTAGATGATTTATTTATTTTTTAGCATTCTTAAAATTTCCATAGTAAAAAAGTTGTTGTGCTTCTCTAACACACCTAACTTGATGGTTACAGACTTAACTAGATCGGTCATTTGCACAACATGAAAGGCTTAGCTTGTTTTAAGCCTGTTAGGGCTTTTTTGTGACTTTGTGTGTTCTGTGACTCCAGCTTGTTTCTGATTCAAAGTATTAAAACAATCCAGGAAATAAGATGGCTCCGTCACCTGGTTAAGTGTGTTTTGTGAACAAGGCCGAACAAAGCATGCCTTTGAACCTGCTTTTTCTTGTTTCATATGGAAATGTAAACATAAAATAATGAATTGGACAATTTTTATGCACATTGGGTCACTGGTAGCATTCAGCCTGGGTCTCTATCTGTATTCTAGGATGAAAAACAAGGGCTGATGTGGAATTCTTGTTGACAAAAACCACAGTTTTGTCTAAATCCAAAGCAAAATTCTTAAACCCAAAACTAATTCAGAGTAAGAGCTCCCAATACTGATGGAAGATTTGTAATAGAATCACAGGATTTGTCTCTGCAGAAAACAGACTACCGTATATACTTGAGTATAAGCCGACTCGAGTATAAGCCGAGACCCCCAATTTCACCCCCCAAAACTGGAAAAAGTTATTGACTCGAGTATAAGCCGATCCGCCGTTCTGCAAGCCTCTGCCGCCAGCAGAGGCTCGATCCGCCATTTTGCAAGCCTGAATACACAGGAATACCCTGTGTGGCCGCGGCTCGTCGGCAGGTCTCCGTTCCTCCTGCCGACCTTTGGGGAGGTTTGGGCGCCTCCCCAAACCTCCCCAAGTCTCCGTTCCTCCTGCCGACCTTTGGGGAGGTTTGGGCGCCTCCCCAAACCTCCCCAAACCTCGGCAGGTCTCCGTTCCTCCTGCCGACCTTTGGGGAGGTTTGGGCGCCTCCCCAAACCTCGGCAGGTCTCCGTTCCTCCTGCCGACCTTTGGGGAGGTTTGGGCGCCTCCCCAAACCTCGGCAGGTCTCCGTTCCTCCTGCCGACCTTTGGGGAGGTTTGGGCGCCTCCCCAAACCTCCCCAAACCTCGGCAGGTCTCCGTTCCTCCTGCCGACCTTTGGGGAGGTTTGGGCGCCTCCCCAAACCTCGGCAGGTCTCCGTTCCTCCGCGCAGACCTGCCGACCTTTGGGGAGGTTTGGGCGCCTCCCCAAACGTCCCCAAACCTCGGCAGGTCTCCGTTCCTGTTTGGGGAGGTTTGGGCGCCTCCCCAAACCTCCCCAAACCTCGGCAGGTCTCCGTTCCTCCGCGCAGACCTGCCGACGTTTGGGGAGGTTTGGGCGCCTCCCCAAACCTCCCCAAACCTCGGCAGGTCTCCGTTCCTGTTTGGGGAGGTTTGGGCGCCTCCCCAAACCTCCCCAAACCTCGGCAGGTCTCCGTTCCTCCGCGCAGACCTGCCGACCTTTGGGGAGGTTTGGGCGCCTCCCCAAACGTCCCCAAACCTCGGCAGGTCTCCGTTCCTGTTTGGGGAGGTTTGGGCGCCTCCCCAAACCTCCCCAAACCTCGGCAGGTCTCCGTTCCTCCGCGCAGACCTGCCGACCTTTGGGGAGGTTTGGGCGCCTCCCCAAACGTCCCCAAACCTCGGCAGGTCTCCGTTCCTGTTTGGGGAGGTTTGGGCGCCTCCCCAAACGTCCCCAAACCTCGGCAGGTCTCCGTTCCTCCGCGCAGACCTGCCGACCTTTGGGGAGGTTTGGGCGCCTCCCCAAACGTCCCCAAACCTCGGCAGGTCTCCGTTCCTGTTTGGGGAGGTTTGGGCGCCTCCCCAAACCTCCCCAAACCTCGGCAGGTCTCCGTTCCTCCGCGCAGACCTGCCGACCTTTGGGGAGGTTTGGGCGCCTCCCCAAACGTCCCCAAACCTCGGCAGGTCTCCGTTCCTGTTTGGGGAGGTTTGGGCGCCTCCCCAAACCTCCCCAAACCTCGGCAGGTCTCCGTTCCTCCGCGCAGACCTGCCGACCTTTGGGGAGGTTTGGGCGCCTCCCCAAACGTCCCCAAACCTCGGCAGGTCTCCGTTCCTGTTTGGGGAGGTTTGGGCGCCTCCCCAAACGTCCCCAAACCTCGGCAGGTCTCCGTTCCTCCGCGCAGACCTGCCGACCTTTGGGGAGGTTTGGGCGCCTCCCCAAACGTCCCCAAACCTCGGCAGGTCTCCGTTCCTGTTTGGGGAGGTTTGGGCGCCTCCCCAAACCTCCCCAAACCTCGGCAGGTCTCCGTTCCTCCGCGCAGACCTGCCGACCTTTGGGGAGGTTTGGGCGCCTCCCCAAACGTCCCCAAACCTCGGCAGGTCTCCGTTCCTGTTTGGGGAGGTTTGGGCGCCTCCCCAAACCTCGGCAGGTCTCCGTTCCTCCGCGCAGACCTGCCGACCTTTGGGGAGGTTTGGGCGCCTCCCCAAACGTCCCCAAACCTCGGCAGGTCTCCGTTCCTGTTTGGGGAGGTTTGGGCGCCTCCCCAAACGTCCCCAAACCTCGGCAGGTCTCCGTTCCTCCGCGCAGACCTGCCGACGTTTGGGGAGGTTTGGGCGCCTCCCCAAACGTCCCCAAACCTCGGCAGGTCTCCGTTCCTGTTTGGGGAGGTTTGGGCGCCTCCCCAAACCTCCCCAAACCTCGGCAGGTCTCCGTTCCTCCGCGCAGACCTGCCGACCTTTGGGGAGGTTTGGGCGCCTCCCCAAACGTCCCCAAACCTCGGCAGGTCTCCGTTCCTGTTTGGGGAGGTTTGGGCGCCTCCCCAAACGTCCCCAAACCTCGGCAGGTCTCCGTTCCTCCGCGCAGACCTGCCGACGTTTGGGGAGGTTTGGGGAGGCGCCCAAACCTCCCCAAAGGTCGGCAGGTCTGCGCGGAGGAACGGAGACCTGCCGAGGTTTGGGGAGGTTTGGGGAGGCGCCCAAACCTCCCCAAACAGGAACGGAGACCTGCCGAGGTTTGGGGAGGTTTGGGGAGGCGCCCAAACCTCCCCAAACGTCGGCAGGTCTGCGCGGAGGAACGGAGACCTGCCGAGGTTTGGGGAGGTTTGGGGAGGCGCCCAAACCTCCCCAAACAGGAACGGAGACCTGCCGAGGTTTGGGGACGTTTGGGGAGGCGCCCAAACCTCCCCAAAGGTCGGCAGGTCTGCGCGGAGGAACGGAGACCTGCCGAGGTTTGGGGAGGTTTGGGGAGGCGCCCAAACCTCCCCAAACAGGAACGGAGACCTGCCGAGGTTTGGGGACGTTTGGGGAGGCGCCCAAACCTCCCCAAAGGTCGGCAGGTCTGCGCGGAGGAACGGAGACCTGCCGAGGTTTGGGGAGGTTTGGGGAGGCGCCCAAACCTCCCCAAACAGGAACGGAGACCTGCCGAGGTTTGGGGAGGTTTGGGGAGGCGCCCAAACCTCCCCAAATGTCGGCAGGTCTGCGCGGAGGAACGGAGACCTGCCGAGGTTTGGGGAGGTTTGGGGAGGCGCCCAAACCTCCCCAAACAGGAACGGAGACCTGCCGAGGTTTGGGGACGTTTGGGGAGGCGCCCAAACCTCCCCAAAGGTCGGCAGGTCTGCGCGGAGGAACGGAGACCTGCCGAGGTTTGGGGAGGTTTGGGGAGGCGCCCAAACCTCCCCAAACAGGAACGGAGACCTGCCGAGGTTTGGGGACGTTTGGGGAGGCGCCCAAACCTCCCCAAAGGTCGGCAGGTCTGCGCGGAGGAACGGAGACCTGCCGAGGTTTGGGGAGGTTTGGGGAGGCGCCCAAACCTCCCCAAACAGGAACGGAGACCTGCCGAGGTTTGGGGAGGTTTGGGGAGGCGCCCAAACCTCCCCAAACGTCGGCAGGTCTGCGCGGAGGAACGGAGACCTGCCGAGGTTTGGGGAGGTTTGGGGAGGCGCCCAAACCTCCCCAAACAGGAACGGAGACCTGCCGAGGTTTGGGGACGTTTGGGGAGGCGCCCAAACCTCCCCAAAGGTCGGCAGGTCTGCGCGGAGGAACGGAGACCTGCCGAGGTTTGGGGAGGTTTGGGGAGGCGCCCAAACCTCCCCAAACAGGAACGGAGACCTGCCGAGGTTTGGGGACGTTTGGGGAGGCGCCCAAACCTCCCCAAAGGTCGGCAGGTCTGCGCGGAGGAACGGAGACCTGCCGAGGTTTGGGGACGTTTGGGGAGGCGCCCAAACCTCCCCAAAGGTCGGCAGGTCTGCGCGGAGGAACGGAGACCTGCCGAGGTTTGGGGAGGCGCCCAAACCTCCCCAAACAGGAACGGAGACCTGCCGAGGTTTGGGGACGTTTGGGGAGGCGCCCAAACCTCCCCAAAGGTCGGCAGGTCTGCGCGGAGGAACGGAGACCTTCCGAGGTTTGGGGAGGTTTGGGGAGGCGCCCAAACCTCCCCAAACAGGAACGGAGACCTGCCGAGGTTTGGGGACGTTTGGGGAGGCGCCCAAACCTCCCCAAAGGTCGGCAGGTCTGCGCGGAGGAACGGAGACCTGCCGAGGTTTGGGGAGGTTTGGGGAGGCGCCCAAACCTCCCCAAAGGTCGGCAGGAGGAACGGAGACCTGCCGAGGTTTGGGGACGTTTGGGGAGGCGCCCAAACCTCCCCAAAGGTCGGCAGGAGGAACGGAGACCTGCCGAGGTTTGGGGAGGTTTGGGGAGGCGCCCAAACCTCCCCAAAGGTCGGCAGGAGGAACGGAGACCTGCCGAGGTTTGGGGACGTTTGGGGAGGCGCCCAAACCTCCCCAAAGGTCGGCAGGAGGAACGGAGACCTGGGGAGGTTTGGGGAGGCGCCCAAACCTCCCCAAAGGTCGGCAGGAGGAACGGAGACCTGCCGAGGTTTGGGGAGGCGCCCAAACCTCCCCAAACGTCGGCAGGTCTGCGCGGAGGAACGGAGACCTGCCGAGGTTTGGGGAGGCGCCCAAACCTCCCCAAACGTCGGCAAGTCTCCGTTCCTCCGCGCCCTGCCTGCCTGCTTCTTTCCGCTGCGGAAAGAAGCAGGCAGGCAAGGCGCGGAGTTTGGGGAGGTGCGCGCGCACCTCCCCAAACCTCCCCAAACTTCGGCAGGTCTCGGACGGCGGTGGCTTGGGAGAGGTGCGGGCGATCCCGGAAGCACCAAAGCCTCGGCCGCGCACAAGTCCTCGGTAAGTTTTTTTGTTGACTGGAGTATAAGCCGAAGTGGAATTTTTCAGCCCAAAAAGTGGGCTGAAAAATTCGGCTTATACTCAAGTATATACGGTAATTGCAGATATTTATTTGAACGTCATATATCCTACTTCTATTTTGCAATAAATAAAATCCAGCAGAGAATTCAGAAGAGACAAAATGTTGTTTGACATTATTTATTTATTAATGAACCACTCACTCTGAAAAGTGACTCGAAAGAACCCTATGGATAGTCCTCATTTTGCAACTGCCTTGTTTAACGACCATTTGCAATTAGAACAAGATGAAAAAATAACTTGGCGACTAAGCTTCGCATTTATGATCTCTGCAAGTCTGTAAACAACTTTGTAAGGAGTTAAGATTGTAAAATTGTGACATTTCACTTAACAACTGGTTTGCTTAAGAACCTAGTTATCTACCCTGTTTGCAGTTGCTAAACGAAGATGAGATAAAAATCGACCAAATTCACCACTCGCTTCCCAACAAGATTCCAACTACCCCATACATTGGCCAACAGATCTTCCTCAAAAAGTTTTTGAAAGTATATCTGAAGTGCTGTGAATATCTGAAAGGTTTGTTTTTATCATGATCAGCAGCAATTTCCAATCCGTTCAGACATTTAAAGTTAAAGAAGAGCACCTCAGAATTGCAAATAATAATAGCCTGGTTGCCTATGGAGAATTATTAATCACCACAGGTGACCAGGAAGTTGCTACTAAATCAGTTATGCTTGTTGTTCTCTTACAGGTAGTCCTTGAGTTACGAGCATAATAAAGCTTGCTCATAAAATACAAGCATTTTTGTGTGTGGCTGCCGCAGTTATTCAGTAAATCAATGATTCACTATAGCGGGGGTCCCCAACCCCTGGGCTATGGCCCACTAACGGGCCTTGGCTTTTTCAAAACTGGGCTGCAGGAGAGATGGGCAAGCACGCATGTGTGAAGATAGATAACCTTTATTGTCATATTTTACTGTGGGTCCAACGGCACACATTAAAAATGAAATTTAGTTGCTTGCTCTCAAAGTGTACACATACATAACACACAATTAAACCTACTATATACCACACCCTTGCTTATAAATATAGACCTACACTCTTGCTTATAAGTAACACACAGACACACACACACACACACACACACACACACACACACACACACATATAAAAGGTAAAGGTTCCCCCGCACATGCGTGCTAGTCCTTTCCGACTCTAGGGGCCGGTGCTCATCTCCGTTTCAAAGCCGAAGAGCCAGCGCTTGTCCGAGGACGTCTCCGTGGTCATGTTATGGAACTTTATCTTCCATAATACCTAGTTAAAATCATACACAAGCCTCTGGGGCCCCTCAGAGATATAAACAAAATCCATCATCCCCAGACAGGTTTCTCTTGCTGATGAACCTTTGTTGATCAAGCCAGTTGTAACATTCAGTCACTAGGCAATGGTGGGTAAATGGTGCTCCTCAGGATAAAATATGGAAGCATTTTAGGACCGTGAAAAGAATGAGTAACCCCTTTGCAATGGTCTGGAAAACTGCATATTGTTGTGTCACGCACTTGATTTTTATTTTGGAACAGTTAGGAGCATGAGAAAAAGGAAGGACTGAATTAAAATGCTGGAAGAGATTAATCTGGTAAAAAGCACAAATCTATAATATTTTATATAAGCACTGGAAGTCAGAAATCCAGATGAGGCTCACCCAATTAATTTGGGATACAATATTAAGGGTTATAAAAGGTAAAGGTTCCCCCGCACATGCGTGCTAAGTCGTTTCCGACTCTAGGGGCCGGTGCTCATCTCCGTTTCAAAGCCGGAGAGCCAGCGCTTATCAAAGGACGTCTCTGTGGTCATGTGGCCGGCATGACTAGACGCCAAAGGCGCACGGAACGCTGTTACCTTCCCACCGGAGTGGTCCCTATTTTTCTACTTGCATTTTTACGTGCTTTCGAACTGCTAGGTTGGCAGAAGCTGGGACGTGTAACAGGCGCTCACTCTGTTACGCGGCACTTGGGATTCGACCCGCCAAACTGCCGACCTTCTGATCGACAAGCTCAGCGTCCTAACCCACTGAGCCACCGCGTCCCATATATAATACATAACGGAAGGAGGAAGCTTGAGAGTTCACAAGGTTAATACTGTATGGCACAAAACTGTGACTGATCTGGATGTTCTGCTTCGGATACCACGGAGCCCACTCCTCCCGGAAGGTAACAAGGAAAACAGGTCTAGCGGCGGGCACGAGCAGAAACTGCTTGTGTTCGCATGAGCGGAACTTTGCGCACAAGCGCAAGGGCTTTCCGCTTGCATGAGTGGAACTTTACACACAGCATAAGCATCCCCCACTCAAATGTGAAGCTCCAATTGTGTGAGTGGAGGGCACACATGCTTGTCGTGCACATAAATGGAGCTGCACAGATGAACGTGTGCCTGCCACTCTCTCTCTCACACACACACACACACTGCGCCGGACCGCCAAACTGGAAAGGTTGGTGGCTGCTGCACTATAGGCATTGTTTTGCTGAAAACTAGAAATGCTGGTTTTCAGAAAAAAACTGTCATAAAATGGAGTCACGTGTTCACGGGATTTTTGTAAATGACCGTCAATGCAGCCACGTGGCCAAGCACACAAAGTGTGGTCACATGACCATGGGCTGGGTGGGTGACTGTCGGAACTTTGGATCCAGGTTGTAAATCCCCTTTTCCAGATTGGTCATAAGTCAAGGACTACTTGTACTGCTTGTCTTTTTGGAGCCCTTCCAGAGTATTTCTGTGTTGTCATCCCACATCCTGCATTACACATTTCTCTCTCCAATCATTGGAGTTTGTGATTGTATAACCCTCTCCGCTGCTAGAGCGGCATGCTGCCTTGGGGAATTCTGGGAGTTGAAGTCCACGTCTTAAAAGTGCTGCAGGATCACCCCCCCCAAAACACTTCCTAACCCCACCAAAACAGGAAATCCTGGCCCCATTCACACACATGGCTATGTCCACTTGGCATCATGCATGCCTACAGCATTTGTACATGCCCAAAGTGTGGAGTGTGGCACCTCCCATTCTCACCCTTCAGTTTACCACCCTCCAGTCCATTCCTGCCCAAAGACTCTTGGGGAGGGGAAGATTTCCAGATACAGAACATGCTCAGTCTTGGGCAAGCTGCATCTATGGCTCAGCTCCTTTCTGCCTTGGTCCCAACGTGCCCGCATGGTGGAAACTGCCAACCAATGAGGAGAAAGATGGGGGAGGCTCTGAGCAGCACAAGGCATAGAAGAGAAGAAGCAGTGTGGGAACTTAAAGGTACCAAGTGGTCAAGAGTCCACCAAAAATGGACAAAGGACCCCAGCGAAGCTGCAAAGAAATGGAGTGCTGTCCTATATGCAGAGAAGAGAAAGAAAGAAAGAAAGAAAGAAAGAAAGAAAGAAAGAAAGAAAGAAAGAAAGAAAAGAAAGAAAGAAAGAAAAAGAAAGAAAGAAAGAAAGAAAGAAAGAAAAGAAAGAGAAAGAAAGAAAAAAAGAAAAAAAGAAAAAAAGAAAGAGAAAGAAAAAAGAAAGAAAGAAAGAAAAGAAAGAAAGAAAGAAAAGAGAAAGAAAGAGGAGAGGAAGAAGATAGGTGAAGGAAGGAAGGAAGGGAGGGAGGGAGGGAGGGAGGGAGGAAGGAAGGAACTGCCTTATAATTTCAAACTATAAACTAGGGTGCATAAGCCCCTCCTCATCCGAGCACATGCGCGTGCAAAAGTACCCAGCCGTGCAAAAGCATCAACCCCCCCCTCCCCACCAGGCCCATTATGTGTGCTGTTCCCCCAGGGAATCTGACAGCCGTGTCCCCAAGCTAAGCAGGGCCTCCACTCACCCTCCTTGTGAATTGGGGAGCCCTGATGCAGCGCCCCAGCCCACGACCATCGCTGCTGCCGGATTTCAGCCCAGGTTTTCTTCACGGAGCGCTGGATGGCAGCTTCGTAGAGCTCCTGATCACAAAGTGGGAAAAGGGGAGGTTTAGTTCTCCATTTTTGTTCGCCAGTCGTGCAGCGCCGGGATGCGCTTGCGTAAGCAACGACACTGAGCAGTTCGGTCAGAGGGGGGGGGGAAAAATGATAAAAGACTTTTTTTTAAAAGAACAGAAATCCTTAAAGATAGTTCTTGACTTACAACCAAAATTAGGACTGGAACTTTGGTCACTAAACAAGGCGCTTGTTTTGGTGAGTCTTGCCCGAGTTTTACAATATTTTTTGCCGTACTCGTTAAGCGAATGCAGCTTCCCCCTTGACTTTGCTTATTGGATAAATAAATAAATGCTTATTGGAATCCGGCTGGGAAAGGGAGAAATGGCGATCACATGAGCCCCAAGATGCGGCAGTCGTCATAAATAGCTGACATTCCACTAGCTATTCCAGATGCCATTAGAGAAGGAAATCCTCTTTCGTTATTAGGAACCAGCCATTGGCACTCCCTTATTGATTCTGCCCGAGCCACCATCCCAAAGACCACAAGGTGTTTAACCTTCGGATGAGAGACCACAAGGAATTCTGTGGGTGAAACTGGGGCCATTTAAAAGAGGTCCCTTCAATTAAATGCTGCCTTCTTGCAGGACAGAAGAAATATGTGCCGGTTGCCAAGAGTCTGAATTTTGGTCACGTGACCATAGGGATGCTGCAAGAGTTGTTAAGTGTGAGGACCAGTTTATTATAGGCACTTTTTTTCAGCTCTGTTATAACTTCAAACAGTCACTAAAGGAACAGTTGTAAGTCAAGGACTGCCTGTATAAATGGCTTTCTACTGAAAAAAGAAAAAGTGCATTTATTATGGCATTTGGATATTAAAAATGAGACTAAGGGGTTGGAGCAAAGTTTAACGTGACGGTTACTCAATAGAAAGGACAAAAGGTGCCATTGTGTGGGTGGGGGTTTTTTCCTCCAATTTCTTTCTTGTTTCTCCATCTCTTTATTTTCTTCGTTCTTGTTTGTTTTGCGTAGTCCTTGATTTACAACCACTCGTTTAGTGACTCTTCAAAGTTTCAACAGCACGGGAAAAACTTAAACTTGTGACTTTTTTCACTTTTCATACGTTTTTCATACTTAGAGCCCTTGCAGCGTCCCCATGATCACATGACCAAATCATGTGATCCCTCAAGGCAACCTTGTGACAAGCAAAGTCAAGGGGGAAGCCCGATTCGCTTTACAACTCTGTTTACAGATAGTCCTCAGTTTACAACCGCAACTGGTTTCTGTTGTTAAGCGAGACCTTTGTTAAGTGAGTTTTGCCCCACTTTACGACCTTTCTTGCCACAGTGGTTAAGCGAATCACTGCAGTTGTTAAATTAGCAACCCAGCTGTGAAGTGAATCTGGCTTCCCCATTGACTTTGCTTGTCAGTAGGTCACAAAAGGGGATCACATGATCCCTGGATACAGCAACGGTCATAAATATGAACCAGTTGGCGAGCATCTGAACTTCGATCACATGATCATGGGGATGCTGCAAAGGTCCTAATTGTGAAAAACGGTCATAAGTCACATTTTTCAGTGCCGTTGTAACTTTAAACAGTCACTAAACAAACCGTGGTAAGTTGAGGACTACCTGTATTAACAACTGCAGCGATTCACTTGGCAAGAAAAGTCCTAAAATGGGGCAAAACTCATTTAACAACTTGGCCGCAGAAATGTTGGACTTAGTTTTTGTCGTACGTCAAGGACCACCTGTAAACATTTCTAATCAAACCGGGAAAGACATCGTGGTGGAAACAAGATGCCTTTGCTCCTGTTACCTTTCAGGACAACGTAGCCATGGAGTAAGCAAACGTTGGTGACCCACAGCTTGCCTGGCTGCTCGATTCCTCTTTGACTCGCCCAGAACCTCTCCAACTGACCTTGTTCCTCTCCAACTTTTGGCGCTGGCGTTCTTCCAGGGCGGCTCGCCGCTTCTCTGCTCGCACTCGCTGCTCTTCCAGCCGCCTCCGTCTCTCTTCCAGCTGTTTTTCCCTCAACATGCGGGCCTTCTCTTCCTTCTCCAACCAGACTGCCCGTTTGGCAGCTATTCAAGGATGTGCGAAGAGACAAAAAGAAAGAGCGAGAGGTTTAGAGGCGCAATACAAGCAACGCCATGTTAACTTATCATGAAATGTGGGGCTTTTTCATTTTTTTAAGGGCCACCTGGATGAAGCCCACCCTGCAAGAGCTGTAAAAGGCATCTCAACCCGCTTTAGCACTGATGACGTTACCTACTTGGGTAATGAAACGTCTGCAAGAAAACAAGGAGGCTCAGAGAGCACCAAGGACCCCACACCTTTAATTTACAGCACTGCTTCTTAGACTTTTCTTTCTCTTTCTTTCTTTCTTTCTTTCTTTCTTTCTTTCTTTCTTTCTTTCTTTCTTTCTTTCTTTCTTTCTTTCTTTCTTTCTTTCTTTCTTTCTTTCTTTCACGAGCCTGTCCATTTCCAACATTATAGAGAAACTGCAAAATGTGTCTGTTTATAGGGATTTGGTTGATCAATATTTATTTTATTAAAAACTGAAAATGATGCATGTGCTGATTTTGAGGACCCCGAAAGAGTCTAGAGCAGACATGTCAAACACAAGGCCCGGGGGCTGGATCCGGACCGTGAAGTGGTTTCATGTGGCCCGCGAAGCCATCCTGGAAACAGTGAGGGAACGGCCCCCACTGCCTTGGCCCTGAGACCCTCCTTCTGCCAGAGACCCTCAGATCTGTCCCACTCCTGCCCAGGTCCCCATAGGCACCCTTGATGCGAACGATGTAGAGCTGGCCACGCCCACCCAGTAGGCCATAGGCACTCTAGCCACGCCCACTCAGTAGGCCACGCCCACCCAGGCCACACCCACCCGGCCCCCTGAGGGCAACCGCAATGCTGATGCGGCCCTCAGTGAAATTGAGTTTGACACCCCTGGTCTAGAGGGAGGGAGAGAGGAAGAAAGGAAGGAAGGAAGGAAGGAAGGAAGGAAGGAAGAGAGAGAGAAAGAGAAAGAAAGAAGAGGGAGGAAAGAAAGAAAAAAAGGGAAGGAATGAGGAAAAGAAGGAAGAAAAGAGAAAGGGAAGGAGGGAAGGAAGGAAGGAGAAAGGAGGAAAGGAAAGAGGGAGGAAGGGAAGGAGGAAAAGAAGGAAGAAAAGAGAAAGAAGAGGGAGAGAGGGAGGGGGTGGAAATCAATGGAGCAAGTGTTGCAGCAGCTTCATCCCCAGCTTCAGGAGTGACCCGCACAGCTGGCGACAGCTGTTGAGGCAGAAGCAAGCAAGAGAAGAGGGAGGTGAAGTGCTGCAAAGGCTGAACACAAAACAAATGGGAAGCTGCAGTGAAAAACACATTCAGGCCAGACAATTGGGGAACGAGAGTGGAAAGGGGCAGGGGGTGAACTGCCACTGCTGTGAGGGAAGAGCAAGGGGTGGGGGTGGGGGCTGGAGGGAGGCTGCTGGAGCAGAAAAGACCACCCTGCCAATACAAGGCCGCAGACCCACAACAGTTGGAGAAAAGGAGCTGTACGTCAGAAGGGACCTTCCCAGAACCACAAGCGCAACTGAGAGGGCCATGCGCTCTGCGCCTTCGGAAGGCTTTGCGTCCGGCCCCTCTGTCATGTGCTTTTTAGCGTGACAGAAGGGTAAGCCGTCCCGTGAAGAATTAATCACATGTCAACCAGGTTGAGTTTCAATGTCATGAGCTCCCATTCTCTCCCATTCTTTGTCCCATTCCCTTTTTGAATGCACTGGGGGTGGGGGGGGGAGAGACAGGCTTGCTGGACAGTTCAGGGCTCCCCAGCATGGGGCTAATGATGGGAATCATAGTCCAATATACTTAGAAGACACTGGGAAGGAAGGAAGGAAGGAAGGAAGGAAGGAAGGAAGGAAGGAAGGAAGGAAAAGTGAAAGAGAATCAAAAGGGAAGGAAGGAAAAGTGAAAGACAGCTAATGATGGGAACTGCAGACCAATATACTGTATCTATAAGACAGGTGCCCTCAACCCCCGGTCTGTGGACCAGTACCGGGCTGCAGTATGCCAGCAACCGGTCCACACAAACAAGCAAAGCCCCATCTGTGGGATGCAGGCAGCACACAAAACCATGCACTCTCTGGTCCATGGAAAAACCTTTCTCCACGGAACCGGTCCCTGGTGCCCAAAAGATTCACCAAGCGTGAACATGGCACCTGAATTGATTCCAAGGGCCTCTCCCAAGAATAACGGATCCCACTTAGGCTAGATTTATGCAAGACTACCAACTTTGAACAAAAATGGATGTTCTTGCTTTAACCAAAAATATACAAGATCTCCCCTGATTTCTGTGGATGCTCAAAAGTTTTTAAAGTTTCTGATACGGCTCTTGGGGAGGGGTGTGTCTGTGTGTGCGTGTGAAATTTATTTGGGCTTCTCTAAGAATGTTATGTTTTGGATGGATCTCAATCATCCAACTCTTAAATCAGGGGCGATTATTTATAGTGTACCCTCTCCTTGGGCCAATTTATGTTGCCAAGTGTGTTCTTTTTCTCATTCTCTGTTTAATTCAGAGAATGATTAGAAATTCAGAATATATCTCATAGAGTAGGAAGGGAAAGAGCATAAGATTTTATTACATACCGGTTATGTTTTTATAGCCAGTTCAGCGATCAATATTCCTATTTATTAATGCATGAATTGGGAATGGATATTGGACATGAATTCACCTGGATGTTGAGCAAAGTGGATTATTATCTTGTCGTATTGGTTGAATGGAATTTACAAGGTTTTTGAACCAATTTTGTCAGCAAGGGCATCTTGCAAACTTGCAGGTTTCTAAAGCGCAATTATCTGTTCAGAAAGATGAGTTTACTTTTCCATCATTTGAGATTTATTGCTAGGCATTCTCTCAGTAACTGTTTAACTTGAAAGGTACTGTCTGGCCCCATCGCAATCTTGGGTGGTTTTGAGGAAGGGATGTTATTTATGCAGGGATCTATTTCAAGACCCGTTTTTAATGCTTCAAAAATATATAGAAAGTATTGGATCACGGATAACCGAATATGTCTCAACCTCAGCAACTTTTAAGCTGTCTGGACTCCAGCTCCCAAAAGCCCAGACATCTTGCCACGGTTGAGACAAACTGATTTAATCCATGAAAAGCATACACTGGGGAGTTTAAAAAGAGTGTCTAAATCTGAGGATAAACTAAGCATCTCATAATAACGAATTCTGAGGAAGCCAATTTTTGAATTTTTGCTGCATTAAAACTGAATCCGATTTACTCCAGAGTATATTCAACTTAAGGATATATCATCTAGTTCAGGGGTAGGCAACCTCGGCTCTTTTATGACTCATGGACTTCAACTCCCAGAATTCCTGAGCCAGCTGGCTCAGGAATTCTGGGAGTTGAAGTCCATGAGTCATAAAAGAGCCGAGGTTGCCTACCCCTGATCTAGTTTATCTGGGCCAGCTGTTTCTGAACCTGCCTGTCCAGGAACCCTTTGGCATAAGACAGGGGTCTTCAAATGTGGCCCTTTTATGACTTCAACTCCCAGCAAGCTGGCTGAGGAATTCTGGGAGTTGAAGTCCACAAGTCATAAAAGGGCCACGTTTGAAGACCGCTGATGTAGAAGAAAGCTGATGGAATTGGTATTATATTTTACTTGATTTTATATGTTAAAGAGTTTTATGTAATGGGTTTTTTGGGGCTCTATCCCCATTTTTTCTTTCGGAATCCATCAAAATATCGTGAATGATGGATTGAGGGGGATGAGAATTAACTGAATTCTTCTACACTTCTGATAGGAAAATGTTACACTTGATTGGCAACGATGGGTTGTTGTTTTGTTTAATTGTCAACAATACTAGAATTCATCTTTCTTTCTTTTTAGAAAGGGGAAAGGAAGAAAACAATCAAGTAAGTGATGAGTTTAAATTTGGGGATTCACAGGAAAATAAAGGTCCCAAAATCCTTTTCCTGACTTAATATATTCTGTGTAAATTCAGTCATTTGGAGATGCTTTCTCACTTTCATTCTCCTTTCAGGGAGGAAAAATGAAAGGACATTTTGTTCACAATCACAAACACTAAGTTTGGCCAAGAATACCACAGAAAGAAAAGCAGGTTATTCTTGATTCCCCCCCCCCACCCCCTAAATTGAGCTTAGTCTTGAAGGGAACAAGGGCAGAATTTACTGAATCTGGAGTCTCTTTGTCATTGGATGACAAGTCCCATCATCCCCATCCTCTGTGTGGAGGGCCGGGCAAGATAGGAACCTAGTCAGATCACCCAGAGAACACCAGGTTGAAAAAGAATGTGAAATAACTAGATTGTAAATCTGGATTTGAAGGCCTGACATGGCTCAATGAGGTGACTCCAAAAGTCATCTAAATGCATTGGATGGCAGCTCCCATCATCCCCATCCTCTGTGTGGAGGGCTGAGCAAGACAGGAACCTAGTCAAATCACCTAGAAAACACCAGGTTGGGGGGCGGAAAGGTGAAATAACCAGACTGCAAATCTGGATTTGAAAGCTTGACATGGCTCAATGAGATGACCCCCACCATGAAGCCTGTGGTACAGATGTTAGATGGCCTCCTCCTTACCCAGATGTTTGGCTCGTTCTTCACGACGCTCCCGGGCCATCCTGTGTCTCGCCAGGGCCTTCTGAGAATCTGGAAGAAAGAGAATCCAAAGGCATCAGAACAATGAAGGGAAAGTCGGATGGGTTGTGAAGACAATGAACTTGCAGTTAGGGCTAGATTAGCTTCTTTGCTTCTAAAGAAAACAGTAAGTCCTTGACTTACGACCACAACTGAGTCCAAAATTTCTGTTGCTAAGCAAGGCAGTTGTCAAGTGAGTTTTGCCCCATTTTACCACCTTCATGGCCACAACTCTTAAGTGAATCACCGCAGTTGTTAAATTAGTAACAGGGCTGTTAATTGAATCTGGCTCCCCCATTGACTTGGCTTGTCAAGGGGAAAAAAAATCACATGACCCCAGGACACTGCAACCGTCATAAAGATGAGTCAGTTGCCAGGTGTGGCCATGAGGAATGCTGCAATGGTTGGGTGAAAAATGGTCATAAGTCACTTTTTGCAGTGGCCCTTGTAACTTTGAATGGTCACTAAACAAAGTGTGGTAAGTCGAGGTCTAGCTGTATGGATATTTATGGCTGGTTGGACCTACGGACCTTTGGCACAAAATAGAAAGAAAATGCTATGATTTGTGGGCAACAGCGTCCCAGGCACCCTCTAGATCCCCTCTGTAAGTTGGTCCCACCTACAAAAAAACCCTACCTTGTTTTGCCCTGGCAGTGCCCGAACCTTGGACAGGGGGAGGCTGCTCGCTCTTGGGGGGCAGGCGGGTACTGCCACGCGTCTCCTCTGTTTGAGGCGGACTCGGGGCTCCGATGGGTGGGGGGCGATCACTCTTAGGGGGCAAGGTCTCTGCTTCTGGAAGTGGGGCAGCAGGCAGGGGGCTGGGCTGGCGAGTCTGGAGGGCAGGACTTGCTTCCGAGACAGGTGTGGCGGGGGTCTTGGCACCAGTGAGTTCATTTGGGGCTGGCAGAGACGGGACTGCTGGATGGAGGGCTGGGGGGGTCTGGAGGCCGGCCTGAGCCTCCGCCTTCCCCCCCAAGGGCGCCGTCTGTTCATTTCGAGGCGCTGGCATCACTTCTGACAGGGTCTGACCGGAGGCTGAAAGACAGACATTGGCTGGCTCAAATCTGACTCAGCTGCTGATATGATCAAAAGTTACAAGTGCTGTTTTAGAAGGAAACGACAAGCCAAGGGTTTTCCCTGGATGAAAGACCATGAGGAAAGCCTCATGCTGTGGATTAGACTAGAACAGTGTTTTTCAACTTGGCAAATTTAAGATGGGTGGATTACAACAGCCAGAATTCTCCCGCTTGCTATTTTTCCGTTTCTCTTTTTCTAGTTTCTGTTTTTTTCCCTCTAGTCATTTCTTAGGACTGTTTCATTTTGTTCCCCACTCCACCCAGGGCTTCCTGAACTGTGAATGATCCCCAGAAGCTCCCCTCCCATTTCTTTCCTTCCAAGGCACCCCCAAAATACATAGATTGAGCAAAGGGAGCATAGCTGACTGGAGAATTCTGGGAGCTGAAATCCACCCATCTTAAAGCTGCCAAAGTTGGGAAACAATGGACCGGGAAGTCAAAAAAAAAAACAGCCCCCAAAGAGGGAGGGGCAAACCATTTCCTCAACACTACGAAGAAAGCCTCATGAACAGCCTTTACTGTGAACACCCAAGACCACCAATCAAACATTGTGCAAGCCGCCCATAAAAGCCTCCATTTGCCCTCAGGCCCTAGAAGCACGGCATAATCAAATTAAGCCGCCAAAGATCACACCCCCACAGCTTGGAGGCAGGTGCCATCTTTAGGGGGAAAGCCATTCAAACTTGGAACTGGTCTGTCAAACATCATCTCTCATCCAAGACAGGTGTGTGAGTTTCCTAGTTTCTATGTTTCCGCTCTAGTCATTTCTGAGGACCGATTCAGCTCGTTGCCCATTCCACAAAGGCTTCCTGAGCTGTTAGTGACCCCAACTCCCCCAGAAGCCCCTCCCCCATTCCTTTCCTTCCAAGGGACACCCCAAACCCATAGATGAAAGAGAGAGAGAGAGAGAGATGGAATCACTAGTTTTGCAGATACCCACATACGTAATTCTTCACTATCCTTGATTCCTGTAGACATGCTTGCACAAACACACAGACAGACACGCAAGCACATCACTCCCCTCACAGCAGCAGCAGCAGCAGAGCCTTTTCAGACAACAATTAAGTAATGCATCAAGAATGTCCAGCAGAGATGCAGAGAAGCCCAGAGAACAAGGCCTGCAAATGTTGGTTTTGCCAAGGGAGGGAGGGAGGGCAGAGCTTTGAGCTTCTATGGAAGGAAGGCAGACCAAGAGAGAGAAGCCAGCCGGGTGTGGGGGAGAGGAGAGAGCAGGACCAGACAGCAGAGAAACCGTGGGAAAAATCTCCAGGGCGGGGTGGGGGTGGGGGCTGGCCTCAAAAACAACCAGACCTGGTTTTCCTACACTGATTTCAGACAACCGCCCTTTGCATTGGGTGTAATTTTCAAGAACTTTTGTCCTTTATTTCGATCATTTCCTTTTTACAGTACTCATGACACCACATTCTGCCCAGTCTTCCAGGTGAAAAAGATGGAAATGGGCCTGTCTTTTTTTTAAAGTGCATTTACATGAATTACCGTTTGGGTTTGGATATTTTTATTAGGATTTTTTGCCAAGCTTTAGCTATCACCTCTCTCTCTCTTATCTCTCTTCTATCTATCATCTGTCTGTCTGTCTAATTTATATAGAGCTGCCCATCACACAGGGAAGTGGCTTTGGGTGGCATAAAACTGAAGCAATAAAGTTTTCCTTGGCTTTGCTCTTGAATTTTTCCTTTGTAAAGCAGTTATAAACATAAACAATTCAAATGTTTTATCCAAAATAACCACCCTCTTGCAAGCCATGATGTCTGGAATGGAAAGGGAGCACAAAAAGAGCCCAAACAGACCATCTTAAAATCCTAAAAAAGGGATTGATTGCTGAGCATCTTCAAATGGAGGGAAATAGAGTAACAGTTAACTTAATCCCCAAACTAAGGCGTGTTTGGAGCTCATACAATGCAATGAACTCTATAGGGACTAAGGTCAGACTTCACCAAGCTGAGCACATGCTGTACTAAAGTTGAGGACAGTCCATTTGCAGTTAACCCGTTAAGAGCCAGGGTGGTGTAAGAGAGAAAGTGGTCCCCAACCAGGTAACCTCAAGGCATGCTGATCTACAATCCTCCTGCCCAAACACACACACACACACACACACACACACACACACACACACACACACATCCATAGGCATCCTGGACAAGGTTAATGGGAGTTGTGATCCCATGCATTCTGCAGGCATTAGTTGGAAAAAAGGACTACCTAAAATATAATGGTCCAATCCAGGGGTCACCAACCCCCGGTCCATAGACTGGTACCGGGCTGCGGCATGCCAAGAACCGGTCCACACAAACAAGCAAAGCTCCATCATCCGTGACATGCAGGCAGCACACAATACCGGTCCCCTCCGGTCCACGGAAAAACCTCTCACCACGGAACCGGTCCCTGGTGCCCGAAAGGTTGGGCATCTCTGGTCCAATCTATGACTGTTGTTCAGCACCCTTTCAGATTGCCCGATGAACATGTGGAGACCTTTGAGAGGACACTGTGGTAATCCTGTTCTGCCTCCCTCCCCTCAAAAACCTGGCAGGTTTTCCACCCGAATGAAACCACCAAGTGCATTGCTAACCTTGTTGTCCCAGAAAAAAAACCACAAATGTCAAGTCACTCCTACAGAAAACTGTATGTATGGATATGTCCATGAGGTTTCCAGGCAAAATAGATTTTAGTTTAAGGAATCCAAGATTCACTGTGTGGTACAAAAGCCAAGACTATGAATGTAAAGGATCCTGAGTTCACAAATTTGTACCAGAACTGATTGGGGGAGGGGGGGAATCAATTAAAAAATGGTTCTACCCATGTTTTCCAGCCTTGTTCTCTGTAAATGTGTGGACTTCAACTGCCAAAATTCCCTAGGGCTGATTGGGGAATTCTGGGAGTTGAAGTTCTCAGAATTGACAAGGATGAGAAACACAGGTATAAGAATTGACCTGTAATGCATTTTAGCAATACAATTTTGCCGAGCGCTGGATGGCGGAGCTCCTGATCACAAAGGGGAAAAGGGGAGGTTTAGTTCTCCATTTATTTATTTTTTGCCAATCGTACAACGCGGGGATCCACTTGCATAAACAACGAAGCTGAGCAGTTTCATCAGAGGAAAAAAAAATAAAAGATTTTTTTAAAAAAGGACGGAAATCCTTACAGTTAGTCCATGACTTACAACCAAAATTAGAACTAGAACTTTGGTCACTAAGCAAGGCACTTACTGTATTAAGTGCCTGATTTTTACAATATTTATAACAACAACAACAACGATGATCATGTTGGAAGGGACCTTGGGGATCTTCTAGTCCAACCCCCTGCTTAGGCAGGAAACCCTATACCAGGGGTGTCAAACTCAATTTCACTGAGGGCTGCATCAGCATTGCGGTTGCCCTCAGGGGGCCAGGTGGGTATGGCCAGGGTGGGCGTGGCCTACTGGGTGGGCGTGGCTAGAGTGCGTATGGCCTACTGGGTGGGCATGGCCAGCTCTACATCGTTGGCATCAAGGGTGCCTATGGGGGCCTGGGCAGGAGTGGGACAGATCTGAGGGTCTCTGGCAGAAGGAGGGTCTCTGGGCCAGGGCCAAGGCAGTGGGGGCTGTTCCCTCACTGTTTCCAGGATGGCTTCGCGGGCCGCATGAAACCACTTCACAGGCCGGATCCGGCCCCCGGGCCTTGTGTTTGACATGTCTGCCCTATACCATTTCAGACAAATGGCTCTCCAGTCTCTTCTTAAAAACTTCCAGTATTGGAGCATTCACAACTTCTGGAGGCAGGTTGTTCCACTGGTTAATTGTTCTAACTGTCAGGAAGTTTCTCCTTAGTTCTAGGATGCTTTTCTCCTTGATTAGTTTCCATCCATTGCTTCTTGTCCTGCTTTCAGGTGCTTTGGAGAATAGCCTGACTCCCTTTTCTTTGTGGCAGCCCCTGGGATATTGGAAGACTGCTATCATGTCCCCCCTCATCCTTCTCTTCACTAAACTAGACATACGCAATTCCAGCAACCGTTCCTTATATGTTTTAGCCTCCAGTCCCCTAATCATCTCTGTTGCTCTTCTCTGCACTCTTTCTAGAGTCTTTCTTTTGCTGTACTTGTTAAGCGAATGCAGCTTCCCCCTGGACCTTGCTTATTGGAAACCAGCTGGGAAAGGGGGAGATGGCAATCACATGAGCCCCAAGATGTGGCAACCGTCATAAATATCTACCGGTTGCCAATAGTCTGAATTTTGATCACGTGACCATAGGGATGCTGCAAGAGTTGTTAAGTGTGAGGAGCAGTTTTTAGGCACTTTTTTTTTCCCCAGCTCTGTTGTAACGTCAAACAGTCACTAAAGGAACAGTTGTAAGTCAAGGACTGCCTGCATAAATGACTTTCTGCTGAAAAAAAGGGGAAAAAATGAATTCAACAGGGATACCATTGAAATGACTGATGCTTTATTGGAAACTAAATGCCTCCTTAAGTTAACACCAGCTGCCTGCAATTAGTGCAGGTTCGAGTCCCACCAGGCTCAAGGTTGACTCAGCCTTCCATCCTTCCGAGGTAGGTAAAATGAGGACCCAGATTGTTGGGGGCAATTAAGCTGACTTTGTAATAATGCCGCTTGGGTGTGTGTGTGTGAAAGCCCTAATAAGCAGGTATATACATAGAATGAAGGCTACTGCTAAGCTTGTAAGCCGCCCTGAGTCTTCGGAGAAGGGCGGGATATAAATGGAATTAAAAAAAAACTGGGTTTAATCAAATCTTCTCGTAACAGCACCCGTTCAAGAGGGGAAAGGTGTCGGTTTAATCGGGGGGGGGGGGGGGGCTGGAAGGCAAACGCAGGCGTTCCTTGACTCACAACCACAATTAAGCCCAAAAAATTTCCACTGAGAAGCAAGGAGCTTGTTAAGTGAGTTGCGTCCCAATTTGCTACTTTTTGTGCCACTGTTGGTTAAGTGAATCGTTGTGGATGTTAAGTGAAGCATGTGGTTGTTAAGTGAATCCCAAACCCGGGTCAGTGCAACTGTCATAAATACACGCCAGTTGCTAACCGCCGAATCTTGATCACGTGAGCATGGGGACGCTGCAACAGTTGTAAGTGTGAAAAACAGTCATAAGGTACTAAGCACATTGATTTGTGCTTTAAATTGTAAGCCGCCCTGAGTCTTCGGAGAAGGGCGGGATATAAATGGGATTAAAATAAAATAAAATAAAATAAACGGTACTTTCAGTGTTATTGTAGCTTTGAATGGTCACTAAACAAATGATTGTAAGTCAAGGACTAGCTGTACTGATTGGAAAACACTGGGAGAGGTACTTGTTTAAACGACTGTTAAATTGATAAATTACATCCAATCTGAGCTTCTGGAAGAAGACGCGGAAAATATAATAGGGAAAAATTTGTCCATCGCAATTGCCATTTCAGCTAGGATGAAAAGCCTTTTGGGACAAAGTATCCCTGTTCCTTTAATGCAAGAATCAATCCCCATCAATCCTTAAGTAGATAATAATTTTGATAAATTTTATGGCATTCCTGCAGCTATTCCAGATGGCATTGGAGAAGGAAATCCTCTTTTGTTATTAGGAACCAGCCATTGGCACGCCCTTATTGATTCTGCCCGAGCCACCATCCCAAAGACCACAAGGTGTTTAACCTTTGGATGAGAGACCACAAGGAATTCTGTGGGTGAAACTAAAGGTAAAAGGTAAAGGTTCCCCCGCACATGCGTGCTAGTCGTTTCTGACTCTAGGGGCCAGTGCTCATCTCCGTTTCAAAGCCGAAGAGCCAGCGCTTGTCCGAGGACGTCTCCGTGGTCATGTGGCCAGCATGACTAGACGCCAAAGGCGCACGGAATGCTGTTACCTTCCCACCGTAGTGGTCCCCATTTTTCTACTTGCATTTTTACGTGCTTTCGAACTGCTAGGTTGGCAGAAGCTGGGACGAGTAACAGGCGCTCACTCTGTTACGCGGCACTCGGGATTCGACCCGCCAAACTGCCGATCTTCTGATCGACAAGCTCAGCGTCCTAACCCACTGAGCCACCGCGTCCCTGTGGGTGAAATTGGGGCCATTTAAAAGAGGTTCCCTTCAATTAAAAGCTGCTTTCTTGCAGGACAGAGCAAATATGCCTTCTCTATCCTGGTCCCCACCAGTGTTTTCCAATCTTGGCAACTTTAAGATGCATGGACCTCAAACCCCAGAATTCTCCAGCCAATATGCTAGCTGAAGATCTCTGGAAGTTAAAGTTCACACATCTTAAAGCTGCCAAAATTGAGACGTACTCCTCACCACCTCCTGGATCAGCATTTCTAGTTTCAGATGGTGCCCCTTCTTCCCCTGGTATTCCAGGAAGCCTTTAAGACTTGGCTCTGTTCACAGGACCGGAGTTAATGCGGGTGTGAAGTCAGGCCCCTGTTGCATTGTTACTTGGTACTTTTTGTACTGTTTGTTATTTCAGTCCAAGCTCCCTGTTTATTTGGATTTCAATTGTTTCATTCTTTTTTATGGATTCTGCAAGCAATGCAAGAGTCTACTGGAGTGGGAAACCATATTCAATTGAATAAATATATTAAATATTAAAATTAACCCATTTTTCAAGCATCCAGAAAAGGTTCGATGCACGATATTAAAGTCCTAAGAATTAACCTGTCCAAGTTCAGTTTGGTAGATGCCAGATTTTGAAGAATCTGGTTCTTGTTAAGTTGGTTGACCCCCAACAATAGAGGGACACGGAAAACTAGCAAGACCCATGAAGGAAATGTGCCTCCATCAACAAAGATGTGGACCATTTTAGACTGTATGTTCCCCTGTGTATTCCACTCAAATACTGCCTGCTCTTCAACAAATCCTCTGTTTTTATTTTAGGCTTCATCTATAGCCAGGACATTTGCGAAATTTTGGGAGCTGAAGTTTTTACACATTGGATGGAGAGTTCCCAGATTGCTGGAGATTGATCGAAGTTGGAAACACATTGTGATAATATGGAATTTGTCAAGGGAAACGCTTCCCCTCCCCAGCTATGCCTGGAAAATTATTGGAAGCTACATGAGACCTTCAAAGGTTTTTAAAGTTCTTCCTTCAACAGCCGTACCCAACCATAGCCATTTGGGAGTTGCAAGGCCAACTAAAATGACCACAATTAGACACCTCCTAATTTATGCATTTCAACTCCCAAATTTCTCAACAACGCCATGATAGCTAGAAAATTTGGGGACATTTTCCATTTATGGAATGGAATGGAATGGAATGGAATGGAATGGAATGGAATGGAATGGAATGGAATGGAATAGAATAGAATAGAATAGAATAGAATAGAATAGAATAGAATAGAATAGAATAGAATATTTGTCCAAGTGTGATTAGACACACAAGGAATTCATCTCCGGTGTATAAGCTCTCAGTGTACTTACAAACAACAAAGTAATATAATCATAAGATATCAGTAGGAGAAGGTAGTAGTAAAGATGAGGATAGTAGTAATACAGCCCTACTACATGGGTAAATATCCTTAGACATTCTGTGGGAATTAGGTGTTAGCAGAGTGAAGGCATGAGGGAAAAATCTGTCTCTGTGAATCGTTTTGGCATGTGATTCCCTATCGATTTATTTGGCCAAGTGTGATTAGGGCACACACAAAAAAAAACTTGTCTCTGTGTCTAACGCCATACAGAGGAAAACAGCTGAAACATTTTCTGTCCATGATGTGAGAGGTCTGCAAATATCTTCTCAGCCCTTCTTCTGACCCGTGCAATATGCAGGTCTTCTATGGAAGGCAGGCTGGTTGCAATTAGCTACCCATTGTCCTGTTTGGTTGCTGTACCAAAACAGGTAGTTATAGGAGTACAAGTGACAAATTTACCATGCCTGACAGCCATGCAGGTGAAATCTCAGACACCAAGGAATCTTTCTCATTAGCTTCTACTGAATGCCTTCAGTTAGACATGCTGGAGACTCAACTCAAAAGAGTTAGTGCATGCAAAGTGTGGCCCTTCACACTGCCTTTCAGAGAACAGACACATAACCAATATACTCCAGTCCAATCAATCACCTGACAGCTCCCTTTATCCCAATCCCATCACTTTAAACCTTGAGCGGTCTTGGCACTGTGTAATTAGGGAGTACAAGCTGCTTAGTCAACAGTATCACCCTTCTGGATAATGATGGATGAGCTACATCCAGTGCAGGAGACAAAAGAAACTCAGCAGACAGAGCAAAGAGAAAAAGAGGTGTGAAGGCACATTGGAGAGGAAAGCAGAGTGACAGCCAGACCAGGGACGGCGGTTGGCAAGGAGACCTGGAGCCAATCGTTCCCCCAAGCTTTTGAGAAGTAGATATGAATTCCTATTCCTAAATGTAACTCTTATTCCACCACCAGATCCAGAAAGGTGACAAGAGAATTAAGCTGAACTTGCTCATGCACCATTATTAAATGGGTGGACATCAAAGCTGTTTTCCCCCCTCCATGCAAAGGGGACATATGCATTCATCTGAGATGGCCTCACTGTGTGGGGACAGAAGGAAACATTTAGGCCAGTCTGGGATGCTTCCCACAAACTGAATATGTTGTTGTTGTTGTTCAGTCGCTAAATTGTGTCCAACTCTTCACAACCCTATGGACCATAGTATGCCAGGCTTCCCTGTCCTCCACTATCTCCTAGCATTTGCCAAAATCCCATGTTTGTTGCATCGATGACACTATCTAACCATCTCATCCTCTGTCGTCCCCTTCTCCTTTTGCCTTCCATCTTTCCCAACATCAGGGACTTTTCCAATGCGTCTTTTCTTCCCATTAGGTAGCTAAAATATTTGAGCTTCAGCTTCAGTATCTGTCCTTCCAAAGAGCAGACAGGCTTGATTTCCTTTAGGATTGACTGGTTTGATCTCCTTGCAGTCCAACAGCTGAACATTAGCTCTCCTAATTTTCAAAAGCCTTTTGAGTGCAACCTGCTCACCACTGTAGTCATCCCAAATAAAGCAACTCTGATGGATGGCTGTCCAGAGTGGCTCTAGAGCCAGGCACAAATGATTTCTTGAAATTCTCCACCAAGGTTGTAAGCAGAGAAGTTGGAAGGTTAATTTTTTTCCTCCCATTTTTTTTTCAGAAGAAGAGATTCTTCCAGCAGTTCTGAAGTTTACAATAGGACTGCCACTAGAGAAGTTCCATGAAGAGTTTAGAATCCAGGGACATCTGGAGAGAAGTTTCTCCAAAGAAAGAGAGGTCAACAAGCGTCCAGGAGAACAGACAAGTGATATGTACATCATGGTGGACCTGATGTCATCACAGCTTCTAATGGACATAAAAGATTCATGCACACTCCTCAGTTGCCTTGTAAGTAAATGAAGTGAGACACTGATGCTCACCCATAAATATTTCACTGAAGATCCATTTTCCTTTGCCAGAAATTTCTTTAAAAAAAGCTTTAATTTAATTGAATATGAGCCAAAAGGAAAAAAAAATGTAGAATTATTCTGCTCCATCTCGGCTCATTGGTTCATTTAGCCGTTCTTTCGGTCAGAGTTTCTTTGCATTCAATCAGAATCTGTTTTCCTATTATCTATGGCAGGGGTCTCCAAACTTGGCAACTTTTAAGACTTGTGGACTTCAACTCCCAGAATTCCTCAGCCAACCGTGCCACGATTCCATGCCCTGCAAGTCTGGAAAGATAACTAACAAATAACCCTGTTTCACAGGGTTCAAGTATCTAAAAAACTGCCTTCATTCCTTTCCTTAGACTTTCCATTTCAAGGTTAAGCAGATCCAGCTCTATCAGTTTCACTTTGTCTGCTTTGATTTGCCCTTTGTCCTCTTCCAATCCTGTTTCTCTGAATGGTCCATCAAGTATGGCTTCCAGAACTGGAGTTAAGGTGGGTATCCCATCAAGAGTTGGGCAGGTGAGGAACTGTGCAAAAATCCATCACACTCTTCTCTGCCTCTCACCAATATCTCAGTTGGATTTGGTCAAAGCAGGAGTCTTCAAACCTGGCCCTTTTGTGACTTGTGGACTTCAACTCCCAGAATTCCTCAGCCAGGCACACTGGCTGAGGAATTCTGGGAGCTGAAGTCCACACGTCATAAAAGGGCCAAGTTTGAAGACCCTAGGTTAAGGAAAGGCTTTCTCCAAGGCTGTTGAGAGAGGTCCAACTTTGTCCTGCTCGAATTTGGGAGGATGGCATCAAATGGCAACCGTCATCAGCCACTCTTGGTCCTTTGTGGGCCAATTCTTGACCGCTCTTCATAGAGAAAAGGGCGTAGACTTCTCTTCTTCATATCCAGAAAGGGCTTAAATGTCTCCTTATTTCAGGGGTAGTCAAACATTTGAGAGGTATCAAAGGACTTCAAAGAGGTGAAGTGGACTTTGGAGAGGACTGAAGTTTGATGTTCCTTCTTCACTTGTTAATGATGAAATACCTATTTATGGCTGAGCAGTACAGATAGTCTTTGACTTGCAACTGCAATTGAGACCAGAATTTATGTTGCTAAGCAAGGCAGTTGTTAACTGAGTCATGCCCAATTTTATGACTTTTTTTTTGCCGTGGGTTTTAAGCAAATCACTTAAATCATGAAATGATTCGTGCAGTCATTAAGTGAATTCAGATTTCCCCCATTGACTTTGCATGTCAGAAGCTGGCTAGGAAGCTCATACAGTAAATGGCAATTACATGATCCCAGGACTCTGCAACCATCGAAAATACATGCCAGTTGCCAAGGGTCTAAATTTACATCACACGAGTGGTGGAAACTGTGACAGTCGTAAGTGTGAGGACCAGTCATAAGTCCCTTTTTTAAGTGCAATTGTAACTTTGAACAGTCACTAAGTGAATGGTTGTAAATTGAGGGTTACCTGTATGGTTTTCATATTTTCCATCTCAAAATAATAGGAAAGTGTGCCACATGTTTTTAACACTCACGGCCAGAGGGACAAATACAGGGGACACTAGTCTTACGATAGCCAGAGAGGAAGAACACGTCTCAATCTCTGTTATCTCACATGGTGGAGCAGTGGGCTAATGCCTCCTTAAGTAACACCAGCTGCCTGCAATTAGTGCAGGTTCGAGTCCCACCAGGCTCAAGGTTGACTCAGCCTTCCATCCTTCCGAGGTAGGTAAAATGAGGACCCAGATTGTTGGGGGCAATTAAGCTGACTTTGTAATAATGCCGCTTGGGGTGTGTGTGTGTGTGTGTGAAAGCCCTAATAAGCAGGCATATACATAGAATGAAGGCTACTGCTAAGCTTGTAAGCCGCCCTGAGTCTTCGGAGAAGGGCGGGATATAAATGGAATTAAAATAAAAATAAAAAATAAATGTTGGAAGCATTTTCAACTCCCGATTTAGCCAGAACCTGCTCTTTGCTTTTGACTCTCTTGACTGCTGACAGTGTACATGTTTGCACAGAAGCAGAGATGCCCAAACTGCTTCCTTCTTTAGCATCTGCCAAGCTCCCATATAAATATGCAAAGCACGTGCCACGTCATGTGTGCTAAGCACCTGCTGATAGCAGTTTATATTGTATTTTTTTAGCTACTGGAGAATTGGATTAGCCAGCTTTCCACAGTATGATTGCAGCATTCCAGAAATCAACCAATCAACCAACCAACCAATCAAACCATCAAACAAACCAATAGGTTATAACAAAGAAGATGCAATATGGAAGGATGGGTAGATATGTTGTATTTGACGAATTTTGAATAATTGGTCTTCCACTGTAAATAATTAAAATAACAAAGCACACTCATTCCTGACATTTCCAGAAGAGTAAATTTGGAATATCCATAAGAGTAAGAAAGAGTAAGACACGGTGGCTCAGTGGGTTAGGATGCTGAGCTTGTCGATCAGAAGGTAGGCAGTTTGGCGGGTCGAATCCCGAGTGCCGCGTAACAGAGTGAGCGCCTGTTACTCGTCCCAGCTTCTGCCAACCTAGCAGTTCGAAAGCACGTAAAAATGCAAGTAGAAAAATAGGGACCACTACGGTGGGAAGGTAACAGCGTTCCGTGCGCCTTTGGCATCTAGTCATGCCGGCCACATGACCACGGAGACGTCCTCGGACAAGCGCTGGCTCTTCGGCTTTGAAACAGAGTCAGAAACGACTAGCACGCATGTGCGGGGGAACCTTTACCTTTTTAAGAAAAATATAATTGACTAAAGACACAATTATCTTTACCTTAAATATTACTTTGGGTTTGATACATCTTAACTAATCGATGGCTAGGAGATAAGAGAGTTTTTGTTTTTATGTTATACCTATTAATGTTTCAGAATTATCCTCTGGGAAAGAACTGTATTAACATAGTAATGAAGGACTGAATGTTGTACTGTGTGATTTATTTTGCTTCAGGCAGTCCTCGACTTACAGCCCTTTGTTCAGTGACCATTTGAAGTTACAATGGCACTGAAAAAAGTGACTTCCAGGCAGTCTTCATATCAAAGTCTGTTGCAGCATCCCTGCATAAAATCAACATTTGGATGCTTGGCAACCAACATGTATTTTATGATGGCTGTAGCATCCTGGGGCCACGTGATCACCACTCTCAAGCTTCTCAGCTGACTTCTGACAGGAAAAATCAAACAAACAAGCTTCAAACAAGCTGGATTCAGCTAATGACTGCATGGTAAACTGTGGCAAAACAGGTTGTAAAATCAGGAGTGACCCACTAAACTTCCACCTTGCTTAGCAATGGTTGTCACCGTAACCGGCTGTGACCATAACATCGAATACAAACTGCATTTGTTAGTACGTGGTTGTATTCATTTACTTCATTCTGTTATTGTTCTGTTAAATTTGGCCGATCCTTGACCGAAAAAATATTATGGAGTGTGTTAATTAGTGGCAGGCTCACAGATTTCTTCCTGGATCAATCGAGGTTTTGTTGAGAGCCCCCACCCCCACCCTAACGCGTGTGATGCAGGAAGCTGTGTTTACAGTTAGGCTGAGTTATTTTTGTTGGCTTGATGAGGCCTAAGAAGATCGGGCTGGTTCTCATCTTCCCATCTCTCGGCACAGATTTAGGAAAAATAAAGAAACCCGAACACGCGGAGATGAGCAATCATTTCTAGCCCTTTTCCATTTTCACCGTGGATCAGCTGAAATGGATCATTTGACGAGCAGCGGGCAGATGTGGACGTAGGATTCACCCCTTGGCACCAGCCCCTGGCTCGAGATTAAAGGGGAGGGGGACATGTCTGATTAGTGCTGGTTTCTCTCCTGGAGAAAAATGCCAGCTTTGGAAAACCCACCGAGTTATAAGCTGGCAAAGGTTTTCCAAGATCACAAGATCAGTTTTCAATCTGTCCCCGGGATCCTTCCCAAAGTTTGCGTGCCAGGAAGGAGAGCCAGGGAAGAGGCAGGAAGCTTGCTGTTCCTCTGTGCCCCCCTTTGCATATGCGCAAGCATGCATAAACACCCAGGCGCGCACACAGGCACAAAGGCCGAGCCAGGAAGATGGGAGAGGCCCCAAGGGAAAAAAACGGGTGGAGCAGGGCGGCAAGAGATAACACTGCCTGTTGCAGAGTTTTAGAGAACTTGTGGGAAGGCCCGAAGGTCTGATGTGGGCAGGAGATGGCAAGGAAAGATGGCATTGGGGAGGATAAAAGGTGGAGGATTAAAAGCATTTGTCTTGATAAAACCGGCTTAACACTCTGGATTATCTCTAGGAAAATAAGATTTGGCGAAAAGGCTGGATTAGCTCTAGAACCCACGATTAATTAAAATCATTTTTGAAACAGAGGCATCTTGAGAGCAAAAGCAATTTAGATCTACATTCAGGCACTGATCAAGAGAGACCCGTTCAAAGCCTGAAGAATAAACTAAATGGCTCTTGTTTGGCGGCCCTAACCTCTCATCCAGAATTTCTTAGATTCAGCAACTTTTAAGAGGTACTGGCTGGGGAATTCTGGGAGTTGAGAAGTCCACGCCTCTCAAAATGCTAGGCTTGAGAAACACTGCTTAGGGCACCAGATTGCACCTCCCTGCCACAGATCACCTGCATATCTAAAAAAGCAAAACTGGAATTGCAGGAGGAAAGAAGAGGATGTGGGAATTTCCCAAAGCATCCAATTTTGCACCCTTTGCATCTTGGGTTCCACATTCCGGATGGGGAACTCTGGGAGTTGAAGTCCACACCTCTTAAAAGTTGGTGAGGTTGAGAGACCCTGGGCCTAGCCTTAAGCAGAAAAGTATCTCCAGAGATGGCCAGGGAATTCCTGCTGGAAGGTCCCCAATTCAATGCCTACCGTGCCCATTTCCAAAAGGATCAGATAGTGGAACCATTGTCCAGGTACACTTTTGCCTGAATCTTTGAGAGGCTACCACTAACCTCATTGGGGTGTCTGCAGGATATGATGAAATAGTCAAATTAGCAGCCACAAGGCTGCACGTTAAAAACATGACAGGTAGCTCTCAATATACAACTGCAATTGAGATCGAAATTTCCATCGCTAACCATACAGAGGTTAAGTGAATTGCACTCAATTTTACAACACTTTTGCCACAGTCATTAAGTGAATATATGGTTGTTAAGCAAATCCGACTTCTCCCATTGCTTGTTGGAAGCCTCCAGGGAAGGTCAAAAACGGTGATCATGTGATCCCTTCAATAGTCATAACTGCGAGGACCTGTCATAAGTCGCTTTTTTCAGTACCGTCGTAAGTTTGAACGGTCATTAAACGAATGGTCATAAGTCAAGGACTATTTGGATCCTGCTGTAAACTGTAATCTGTGAAGACCCCAACAAAGATTCTGTGCATTACTATAAGCAGCTTTACTACCACATTAGCTTTTTTTAAACTGACAGTCACGCTTAGAATTTCATTGTTAAAAACAATAGAGGGTGGTTCATTTGCATATTAAAGAAATGAAAATAAATCACCCACAGCAGTGGTTCTCAACAAGCATACTGCAACACCTGGCAAGCTGCGTGCTTGGTTTTGAGTGCAGCAAGAGAATTGTGACTTATGTTACTTTTTTCTTTTTTTGTATTATGCATATTCTGAAATATCAAAAATATTCAATTAAGTGCATATATTTTAAAACTTTGAATAACTTCCCTTCAAATCAGGTCTTACACATTGTAAAACATGTATATACAATTAATAATTTTCTGGTGTGCCACAGGACTACTGCTACATTCAATATTGTGCTGCAGATTCAGAAAGCTTTAGAACCACTGATCTGCATCACCATGTGAATTTACAGATCGTTAAAAGACAGTAGTAGAAGCGTCTTCATGGAAAAGTCAACATCTCGTGATGAGTGAACGCAACAAAGAGGAAACTGTGGGCGTGCCAGAATTAGCCAAGGACTTAATCCCTGAAGCTCCTGTTCTGGGTTTATTTCAACACAGATGAATCATGAGAAGCCTCCTGCACACTTACCGCATTAACGTCTACCTGGGTTGTGCATTGTTTCAGATTACTTAGTAGTGAATGCCTTTCCAATCACTGTTTAAAGCACCGCCTCCATCTAGAAGAATAGGCTCCAAGCAGCGTTTCTCAACCTTGCCAAATTGAAGACTTCAATTTGGCAAGGTTGGGTGGACTTCATCTTCTGGAATCCCCCAGCCAGCATCCAATGTAAGAGACTGTCCCAACTGGTCCTCCAGAGCATTGGGGTTCATCTGTCATAATCCTAGACAGCAGTAACACCCTAGCTGAATTTACAAGCACAAGATGAGGACCAAGAAAGAGAAGGTCCCTAACAGTATCTATGGAGATTCTCAGCCATCCAGGCCACAGTTATCCCCAAGATGTTTCTTCATGAGGCAACTAGACTTTCTCGTTGTTTTTTCTTTGAAGTATGCAAATGACCGGCTGTCTGCAAGAAGTAAAAATCCTTCCATTCCCCACCATCCAGTCAGAGTTGAAGAAGCTTCTTGGATGAAAACTGAAACATCTTCAAAAGAAAAATAAGGAAGTCCAGTTGCCTCCTGAAAAAAAGCCACTTTAGGACCCTAACCGTACAGTAATTGCATCCAGACCTGGAGAAATCATAGGCTCATTTTCCTACCGAGATGGAAAAACTCATCTTGGTTGAGAAATTTAACCCCTTTCTCAGCTAGATATGCCAGAGAGCACTGTTCTAGGACTGAATTCAGTTCGGGGAGAATCTGTGTCTTATTCATTTCAGTTTAAACCCAACCTCCACTTGTCTAAAAATTCACAGGCCTTGTTTGAGCATCTGTGTAAAGTTGGACTCATTTTTCCCCCAAAAAAGATCTTGCTGGACGATGCAGCAACTGTTAGGTATGATTGAAGAGGGGATAGTTCTAATACAAGGGTCTTCAAACTTGGCAACTTTAAGACTTGTGGACTTCAACTCCCAGAATTCTGGGAGTTGATGTCCACAAGTCATAAAAGGGCCAAGTTTGAAGACCCCTGCCGTAGGACATTCCTGTTTGCAGCAGATGCACGGCTGGTTCATTTTCAACTTTTCAGCTGCTTACTTGCAGATTCCCCAACAAAAGGAAGCTTTCAGCCAGCAACAGATGGGCGCTTAAAATGGAGACGTTAGAAAGGGAGGCTGCAGCAAAGTTAAGACAATCCCAAGATTTCCAGAGGTAGGAAAAGGGAGACCGGATGATGGGGAAGAGACACAAAACTCTGGAGGGCGGGGGCGGGGGGGGGGAATGGAAGAGAACAGTCTGGCATTCCAGAGTGCCATGTTTTATTGCAATTCCTACTTACTGGAAAAAGAATGCATTGCCCATTTTTTCTTGGCTCTGTGTCTCCTGCCTATTCTAAAATTAGCACCTGGCTCTTCTATTGCAAAGACTATCTCCATTTTCTACAAGATTCCAGAAATACTGACGTTTGCGGCCAGCAGTTATACAGGAATAGATTACATACAGGGAATCCTTGATTTACAACTCTAAAACGGGTCACCCGTTTTTCCCACAGTAGATCGGATAGCCATAAATTGGAGAACAATGGTTGAAATTTGAATATGTGATATATATTTCATCTAATTCCAACGTGCCAGCCATTTCATCCTTCTGTCAGAACTCTTTTCACCTCAACAGATCATCAGAAGAACCAGAACTTGAAAATCCAATTCTGAGCTAGCTTTCTCCTCCTCCCTCCCCATTCTTTTTCCTTGTGTGCTATATATTTTAGAATCACAAGCTCGGGAGAAGCTTTGATATTTTTAAGCTGCCGCAGAAAAACCTTTTGGCTTTAAAATAAAATAAAATAAATATGCTTTAAAATAACAATAATTAAAAAAAAACTTGGTACTACGGCTTAGCTAGCTGTTCTTGTAGACAGGCATCTTCAAGGCCTCCACTCCTCTTGGGGATTTGTTATCTTTAAAATGGACTTTGACTGGATACTGCATCCTGACCGTTCATGTGACTATGGGAGAGCAAATAAGTGCAGCTGCCACACCAAGAAACTCAGGAAACTTTCTCTGTCCGTAAATGCAGAATTATTCAGAACTAAGAACAGAAGGGAATGAAGATATTCGTCTGATTCTTCTTCTAAAAGATTTTTTTTTCTTGGTTTGCTCAAAACTAGCACAAAGGCATCTATCCAAACTTTGCTGCAATTGCACGCATCCCATCCCCCGCCTTTTGCAAAATGGTTGGTAAATGAACCCATTTCTAGGATCAGCATAATATTCCAAAGCAGCCATGAATCCAGCAGGGAGCAGCGCCCAAACTATTTTTTTTAAAATCCCATTTATATCCCACCCTTCTCCGAAGACTCAGGGCGGCTTACAATCTAAGAAGCACAAATCCATGTGCTTAGCAGTAGCCTTCATTCTATGTATATGCCTGCTTATTAGGGCTTTCACACACACACCCCAAGCGGCATTATTACAAAGTCAGCTTATTGCCCCCAACAGTCTGGGTCCTTCCCATCTCTTCTTCAAATGACAGAAATTGCAGTGTGCCACAGCATCACTCCACCTGTAGAAAAGGCTCACCTAAGGATGCCACAACACTGCTTCAGGTGCTTTCACACACACACACACCCTTATGGTATACGTAGGCCAGATTCACATGAAATGGTGGGCCAGCAAAATCATCATCATCATCTATCCCAGCTCAAGATTAACAAAGTTTAGCGGACAATGGAGAAGGAACAGGTTTGGAATTTTCCTGTAGGGAAACTGAGTCAGAGCAAAGCTTAATGCGGAGGAAATCTTGCTTTGATTTTGTCCACGTGGCATGACACAGAATCTAGCAAGCTTCTGCTAAGCTTTGGGTCTTAACAAATCCAGCCGGAAGAAGAAGACTTCATTCACTGCTCCCTCCGAGTGGTTCTCCCTATAATTAGAGCCAAAGACTATGGGAATTTTTTAAAAAATAAAAAATCCCCGAATTGAAAGACTCAGCAACAGCCACAGCTCTCTCACTGGCTGCCCGTGATTGGGAAGGCGGCCAGCTTTTTGGGTCCCTGGTGTCTTTTCCTGCCTGCTCTGCCCCTTCGCCAATTACAGGGCTAGGCAGGCAGCGGCCAAAGCTACAGGGACTTAAGTGCGGGTCTGGCCAAACCGCAGCACCGCCTTGCTTTCCATAAAATGCTGCTGGCAGGACAAAGCCGGGTAGGTTGGAAAGGGTGTTGGCCGAGTGCAAGACGGAGCAGCAGAAACAGCAGCCTCCAAGCAGAAAGATGCTGACCGTGGCACGTCAATCCCACTGCCTTGTTTTCCTCCTGCTTTGCTCTGTGGGATGTTGGCTACGCAGCGCTGAGTGTCTCTAAGCACGCTGGAGGGTGATGGGCTGGGAGGCCAGAGACAGGCCCTGGGCATTCAGTGCGTTCTTTGAGTCAGCTTGGTGGGGAAAACAGGCATTCCAAAGTGGGTCACCAGGAACCTCTTGTTAGCCACAGCCACCGTCTCTCGCTCATTGACAACTCCATTCTCTTTCTCTCTCTTACAGAACTTTTATTATAGAACTTTTTTTAAAAAAAAACAATTCCAATTTTGAAAGAAAAAAAAATAAAGGAAAAGAAGAAAAAATGCAAAGGAAGAAAAAGTGCAAAGGAAGAAAAAGGGGAGAGGAAGGAAGGAAGGAAGGAAGGAAGGAAGGAAGGAAGGAAAGGAAAAGCAAAAATTGTAAAGAAGCAACTTCTGCTTTTCTAAACAGCAGTTACAAATATTTATATTTTACCCTCTCTCTCTCTCTCTAAGGTTGCAGCTTAACTTCCTTCTTTCCATTTCCTACATTTTCTAGTCATCAGACCCATGGGGAATCACAAGTTCATTTTTTTTTCTTATTTCAGCAATAAGCCCCTAAATGGTTTCAACCCACTAATAAATGTAGTCAGTGTCCTTTCTCTAATCTAACAAGTCGATTTCACCATCCCTGCTAATTCTGTCCTCTTCAACAGCCAGGTATTTGAGACTCTTTCCAGTGACATGCATATAATAATCCATTCTTTCCTGACCAAAATCTCAGGAGTAGGTAGGAACCTTGGCTTCTCTCTCTCCTCTCCCTCCCTCCCTCCCTTTTTTAAAAAAAGTAGGTGTGGGACCATCCATCCATCCCCACATTTGGGGGGGGTTGTTTCCCAAAGCCACAGTAGAAACACCTGACGTCACATTTTGATGGGGCCACTGCCGAAGGGCATCCATAGCATCTCCTGCCATTTGGGAGAAGGAGACGTTCAAAGAGGGACATAAGAAAGAGCCTTAAACATTTAAATCTCACATTTTAAGAAGCGCCTTATTGCGCGTATGGAAAAAATATTATTATAAGTTAAATTATAAAATACCAATTTGGGGGATTCCTGGGCATGCAATAGAGCAGACATGTCAAACACAAGGCCCGGGGGCCAGATCCGGCCCACGAAGTGGTTTCATGTGGCCTGTGAAGCCATCCTGGAAACAGTGAGGGAACGGCCCCCACTGCCTTGGCCCTGGCCCAGAGACCCTCCTCCTGCCAGAGACCCTCAGATCTGTCCCACTCCTGCCCAGGCCCCCATAGGCACCCTTGATGCGAACGATGTAGAGCTGGCCACGCCCACCCAGTAGGCCATACGCACTTTAGCCACACCCACCCAGTAGGCCACACCCACCCGGCCCCCTGAGGGCAACCGCAATGCTGGTGCGGCCCTCAATGAAATTGAGTTTGACACCCCTGCGATAGAGGGTGTATCTGTGGGTGTGAGCTTGGATATGACTTCATATAAGGAATTACTTAGATGGATAGGGAATGGTTGGCAATTAAAATCATTAGGTGAGTTAAAACAAGAAAATATCATAAAGTCTTGGTTTCAATATACTCAATTGCAAACGAGGTGGAAGATAGATCAGAAAATTGGTATTACATTAACTGATGAAAATTTGGTAAAACAAATTAAAGATCAAAACTGAGCGCATATAAAGAGAATATATAATGCTTTAATAGAATTGGATTCTGAAACAGAATTAGTTAAAGATTGTATGATAAAGTGGGCTCAAAATATTCAAGAACCAATTTCATTGGATACATGGGAGGTAATTTGGGTTAGAAATGTGAAATTTACCCAGGCTCAAAATTTAAGAGAAAACTTTTATAAAATGTTTTATAGATGGCATTTGGATCCCAAAAAATTGTCCTGCATGTATCCTAACTTACAGCCCAAATGTTGGAGATGTGGTAGTTTGGATGCTACCTATTATCATATATGGTGGACTTGTAGAAATGTTAAAGCTTTTTGGATTAAAATTTGGTGGAATATTCAAAAGATTTTTAAGAGAAAGATAAAATTTTCTCCACAATTGTTTTTATTGGGTATTGTTATAGATTGTGATACTAAAGAAACAAATTTGATGTTGAATTTGATAACATCAGCAAGGCTCTTGGTAGGTCAATATTGGAAGAAAGATAGTTTGCCTACTATAGAAGATTGGTCACTTAAAGTGTCAAATTTGGCAGAAATGGCTAAGATTTCTGCTTATTTGAAGGATCATTCACAAGAAAGATACATTTCGGTCTGGAGAAGATGGATAGATTATATTCAGAACAAATATGGGACTAAAAAGTTTCATCTAGCTTATGAATGAATTACAGAATGATATTATCAATAGTATGTTTTTATGGTATTATTAGTTGTAATTATATATTATTATTATTTTCATTATTAGTATTGTTTAATAATATGGATATTATCTTGTTTTTTTGTTCTTATTATTATTATGTTTACTTTTATCTTGTTTGTGTTCATGTTAAAGGGGAGTTAAAGTGCGTTAGGAACTTGGTTACATATACAGTTGGTTAATGTTATTTAGATTTTAATTGTTATTTTTGTAACCCTGTATTCAGTTCTGGGAAGTGGGGGAGGGGGGTGGTTTGGGGGTGGGTTTGTATTGTAACTTTTATAAAACTTTTTAATTAAAAAAAAGAGCCTTAAAAATGTTCACTTAAAAGGGAGACGTGGAGTCTCCCAGGTAGAGAGAGAGACAACAGCTGCAGGTCAGTGGTGGAGGACCTGCTTTGCTGGTTCCAAGAAAGCAGACTTAGGCAACACCCTGGCCTCAAAATATGGAGAACTGCAATCACAGTGGAAAAGGCCACACCAGAAGCAGCTGTTTGCAGCAACACTGTGGCCGTTGCTCCAACCATACTCTGCATTTAAGGTCAAGGAGAGGGAGCCATGTTGATGTTCTCCTAGCTTCCCAAAGGTGCTTTTTCACGAGGCAGCTGGACTTTCTTGTTTTTCATTGGAAGACGTTTCGCTTCTCGTTCAAGAAGCTTCTCATCCAAGAGCTGAAGAAGCTTCATGGATGAGAAGCGAAATGTCTTCAAAGAAAAACAAGAAAGCCCAGTTGCCGCGTGAAAAAGCCTCTTTGGGATAACTATGGCCTGGATGACTTGACAATCTCCACTGACATTCTCCTAGCTTCCTTGGCCCAGAATGGGACTTAACGTTTTGCTCCGTGGAAGAGGAGGAAGAAGGTAACAGCAAAGAGACAAAGGAGGAGAAAAACGTTGCTTTCCAAGAAGCATTTCCTGCAGAGTTTACCAACAATGTTCCCAATAAGCTCTTCCGAATTTTGTTTGGGTGCCAGGTGGGGCTAGACAAGGACTGGAAGGTATTTGAGTGGAAGCCCTCCAGGAGCTGCAGAGGACAGAAATGCATTCTTATAATGCCTAATATCTAGAGCAGGGGTCCCCAACCTTTTGGGGTACCAGGGACCCGTTCCGTGGACCGAGGTTTTTCCGTGGACCGGAGGGGGAGTGGTTTTGTGAGCTGTCTGCATCCTGCGGATGGGGCTTTGCTTGTTTGTGGGGCCCGGTTGCTGGCATGCCGTGGCCCGACTGGGGGTTGGGGACACCTGAACTAGAGGCTGAGACAGGAAGCAAAAAAGGTGAACGTCGGCTTTGCATTCTTCTGCATTAAGGCTGCCCCACCAGGATGACCAACATCCCCAGCCTGATGGGTTGTATACAATAATTAACCTGCAGGAAGTGGGTTTGGAGGTCTGAGCTTAATAGGACCTCTGCCTGAGTAGGGCAGACAGGGCAGGGAAAAACTCCTGGGAAGGCAGAAACAGGAAAAGCTGCGAGGGGAGAGGGCAGCCTCAGCAAGGGACAAGCCAGAGGAAATAGGCTTGTCTGCTTTTCCTCCAGTTTGGGAACGGCTCCAGCGAAGGCCATCAAAGCACTGTTTCTAAGATTCAGGAAGCAGCTTCCCGGTTCTTCTTTTCAACAATGTCTAGGAGCTACGTCAGCAAATCACATTCCAGGCCAGATGTTGGAAGACCAAAAGGCGGCTGGGGCATTTCAGTCGATGAACTTGCAATGCTGCCTTAATGGGAGTTTGAAAAGGCAGACTGCCTTGTCTGTATTATCACCTCCCAAAAGCAAAATGAGATAATGCTGTTTGTTTAAGGCAACATAACCTCCATGCCCTGTTGGGTAAGGAGTAAACTTGGGCTCAACTGAAAAGGATTTTCTCCAGCAATGTCTGCAGGGTTTGGTCAAAGACGTCGAAATGGGGGCTACAAATAATGCAATCAAAGTTTGGTGTGTGTGTGGGGGGGGTTTATGTGCAGTGTATCCCACTCCCTGGGTGACATGGGGGGACCTCAGGCCCTCTGAGGAATTCGTCCATAATGTTTCATCTGCAATAGCTCATTTTCAGAGCCGATGATGAGCTGAACATCTGTGAGAAACTAAGCTGCAGGTTTGAGCAAGCCCTTTCGACTTCACAGATAACAGAAGAGGCACGGACTCATATTTTCTAGTTCGGCTTTCGAAGTAGGATACGAATACATTTGGGGGAAAAATAAAGGCTGGGATAACTGGAGTACAGAAAAGTCTGCTGTTCCTAGAAATTCATCTAAATGCTTTTTCTACGAGGATGGAATTTCATTTTTATCCCAAAGTTTAGGCCAAGCTTTTCAATACAACTCTGAGACACCGGCTGTTGTTTCTCTGCTGAATGATGTAAAATATTTTAAACCCTAAGGAACTATGAGTAGCCCCTGCTTTAGGTAAAAGCAGCAGCTTCTCTCATCTCCCACTGATTTCGGTTTATAAACAATGAGCTATAATTCCCAATTTCTTCAAATATAAATGTCATGCTAGTGAAACAATGGCTGGGTTTAACATTATCCATAGTTATTCTGTGATTTCTGTATTTTCAGCTTAATATAATGGAGAGACCTATTCATGGTGGCTTTCTCCAATGGCACACTCTTTCTCTCATATCTCTCTCTCTCTCTCTCTCTCTCTCTCTCTCTATCTATCTATCTATCTATCTCTCTATCTATCTATCATCTATCTATCAGCTCCAAGGTCAACTTCAGACCAACAATCAAATAAACAATACCCCAAACAAGAAACTGCCAAAGAGCCATTAGTAAACAGCCCAAACAAGGAATTCCTAAGACTGCTCCTACCCACACAGGCAGGCAAGGCAAGACACCAGAATATAAACAGACAGCAAACAGCACTCTTTAATAGCACTGATTATATTACCTAGTTAGGATAATGAAAAGTCTGCAAGAAAAGAAGCAAGCTCAGAGAGCACCAAGGACCCATCTATCTATCTATCTATCTATCTATCTATCTATCTATCTATCTATCTATCTATCTATCTATCTATCTATCTAAATCTCACATTCCTACACTGTTCATCTGACAGTTGAAGTCCCCACATCTTAGAATTGTCACAGTTAAGAAACACTACCTAATATCAGCCATGGAAGGAAGAAGGCAGTCTGTGTACAGACCTATGTTTGATCAGGGCTTAGCAAATATTTGCTGAGGTTGCCGGGGTGGGGGGAAATGGAGGATGGCTCAGCCCCAGAACTCTTCTGAAATTTGCAATACCTGAGAAATGGGGTAACCCTTCACCAAAATACAGGGGGACCGCGGGAACAACATGTGCCATTTTCCAGTCTGTGGAAGAAAGGGGCTTCAACCCCCTGACTAGGGAACTGGATTCTGGAAATGTTGAGGAAACCAGTGAGGTTTCTACTGAAGGTAGTCCTCAACCTATGACTGTAATGGAGTCTGCCCATTATAAAGGTAAAGGTAAAGGTTCCCCCAACTCTAGGGTCCGGTGCTCATCTCCACTTCAAAGCCGAAGAGCCAGCGCTTGTCCGAGGATGTCTCCATGGTCATGTGGCCGGCATGACTAGACGCCAAAGGCGCACGGAATGCTGTTACCTTCCCACCGTAGCGGTCCCTATATTTCTACTTGCATTTTTACGTGCTTTCGAACTGCTAGGTTGGCAGAAGCTGGGACGAGTAACAGGCGCTCACTCTGTTACGCGGCACTCGGGATTCGACCCGCCAAACTGCCGACCTTCTGATCGACAAGCTCAGCGTCCTAACCCACTGAGCCACCACGTCCCTCTCTGCCCATTATAATCATCCCCAAATTGAAAGAGTCAGCAACAGCCACAGCTCTCTCATTGGCTGCCCATGATTGGGAAGGTGGCCAGCTTTTTGAGTCCCTGGTGTCTTTTCCTGCCTGCTCTGCCCCTTCGCCAATTACAGGGCTAGGCAGTCATTAAGCAAGCCAATTGTTTGCTGAAAACCAGAAGTAGATGCCAATTTTCAGCCAATTTTCATCTTAAAACATTGTCACGTAAACACGGGACACAGCAAAGGGCCATCAATGCAGGCCAGTTGCTGAGCACGCGAAATGCAGCCACATAACTACAGGGGAGGTGGGGGAGGTGGGTGGATGTTGGACGCGTGAATCCAGGTCCTAATTAGCTTTTTCAGAGTCCATCCTAACATTGACTGCTCATAAATCAAGGACTATCTTTATAGGAGATTATGCTTGCTAGGTTTGCAATGAACCCAATTATGCATGCATTGTGAACACGGTCATTGTCAGGAAAAATCAGCCATGTGCAAACCTCCAGATATTGGGCTACAATAGTCCCATCAACAGGAAGGCTGATGAAAGAATGTGGAGATGTGAATTTGCAGAAACCTTGTTTAGTGTCTTCTAGAGGTTGGAAGAGTCTCATTCTTTCACAATGTACTCGGAGATGCCAAAGTTGAACCCAGTTTCTTCTTGGAATGATGTGCTGCAGCCTCTCAGCCAACATCTTCCCATGTTTTGGAATTTCTCTTCAGCAGTTCCCACCTCTAATCGAAGGTTTCTCCCCACCTCAACCTGGTCAGGGCCACCTCCAAACCTGACTATCTCTCCAAGAACCCCCTGCTCAATTGCCCTGATCCCATCCTCCCCCTCCAGTCTTGATGCTGATATTGGCTTCTCCATCGGTCGGGGAGATCCTCCAATAAGAGAAGAAGGCCCTGCTTCCTAAACAAGGAAAAACCAAGATTGATCATCTTTGATTCCTCAACCATGAAACTAAGTCAACCCAATCTACCTCTGAGATCCTTTCCTAGGTATCTGCAAGCCACAGTTTGAGCCACAGGCCAGCTTCTTTGCAACACTGCAGCAGGGCCAGCCAAAGGGAGGATCCTGCCCTGTTTGTCTCCTGTTCCACACAACCGCACGAGGAGCCGCAAAGCTGAAGCTTAAGCCACATCTTTCTGGCAGAGCTGCTGGGTGGAGCGCCCAAACCACGTGCAGAGTCTGTCCAGTCTTAGGCAAACTGCAATTATGCTGGGGGGTGGGGAGGCCAGCCTAATGCCATTCCTGGCTGGTCCGTCCTAGGCGGTTTGCAAATAAGGGAAGGGCAGGGGGACACCCCCCCCCCATGCAGAGATCTTTCCTTTTGCTTCAGATTGTGGGAAGGAGGGAGCTTTTTGTAACCAGACTTCTTCTTTTTCTTTTTTTTAAAGCTTTTCAATACCAGGCAGGAAAAGGCGGAGATGCTGCCTAGCACTGGAGAAGACAGAGCAAACATATTTTTCTTTGGTGATTGAGGAGTTAAGGAAACCCACTGCCGCTTTGAGCTCTAAAGAAATCCATTCGGCCTGCCATTTTTGCAAAGGGGAGGGGGGGTAGGGGGTGAAATGGATCCTATTAGGAAGATTGGGGCTAAGGGGGCCAAAGAACTAACTCTGTGCCTTCTGCTGAAAATAGGCGTTTTCTCACTGAGTTCCAGCAGCATTTCTGCAATGTAATCCAAGGAGGGGCATAAAATAGGTCCTAAGAGTCCAAACAGAACAGTCCACCTCCCTTTCAGATCCCCCAAGGCCACTTTATCTGGTCAGGCTCTTTGTCCATCTGATCTAAAGAGAAGCAGTGGGTAAACAGAGGAGGTGCTGAGACCTGGACCGTCTGTAAAACTTTGCAATTATGCAGGCACAGCAGCATTTGAACCAAATACTTGGCCTGATTACTGAATTAGGTTATTTCCTGGATTCACACCTTACATTGACCCATAAACTAACTAGACGAGTAGCTTGGGAACTCGGTCACCACATCTAAATGGTCTACAGCAGTGTTTTTCAAACTTGGCAACTCTAGCAAGCCATGCTGACTGGGGAATTCTGGGAGCTGAAGTCCACACAACTGAAAGTTGCCAAAACTCTGGTCTACGGCTTCCCTATAGGAAAAGGACTCTACTTTTGAGGACAGAGCAGAAATTCTTCGTCATGAACGTTCCCAGCTGGGATAGTCAACATGGCCACATTGGCCTGGAAATGAGCAGAAGAGAACCTTCAACCTCATGCAATGATGGGATGAACAGAGTGTTACTGACATATCCCCATTTTAATAGTGGTGGTCAGTTTCATAATATCATGGGTTGGAAGGGATTTCTGAAATCATCTAGGGTTAGCCCTCCCCGGTAGACCAGACAGGTAACATGATCAGATGATCATTCTACTTCATGGTAAGGCTACATTTACAAAATCTTGCAGGCAGGTTTGAAAGTACAAATCTTCTACTGTCTCCTTTATAGGCTGAGAAGCTAGGGAGGGTCCCTTCTATACCTCTTTCTCCACCCATTATGTAGCTGACGGTTATACCTAATCTGACCATTCTCTAGGCAGCATTTCTTTGTCCCATCTCCCAAGGTCTTCCTCACATACCATTACATCTAATCTAACACCCTGGTGCGGGAATATGCCACTGTAACACACACACACACACACACACACACACACACACACACACACACAACCAGGCAAATGGCAGCCATTCTGTATTTCTATACCACCAACAAATGAATCCATCACCTCCATTGCAGTCTGCTTCATCACTGAACAGCTCTAACCATTAAGAAATTATTCTGGATGTCCACTCAAAGTCTCCTTCCTTGTAGCTTTAGCTCATTGTTTCTTCTCCTGTCTTCTGGATGACTCCAAACAATTCCGACATCAGCTACTGAAAGACAATTACTAGGTCTCCCCTAGACCCTACACTCTTCTCTTCTCTAAGTCAACTGCACTGAACACTTCCAATCATTCCTCACATTCTCTTCCTTCTTGAGCCCTTATCCAAACAAATGAATCTTTATCAATTATCCACGTCCCTTCATAAGACATCACATGCCCCAGCTCACATGTTGCATGAACCCAACTTCTGTTCATCGAATTATGATGACAACAAATCTTTGCTTAATGCCACGTGTGAAACCAAACATGTTTTTGCATGTGAACTTTAATATCAAACGAGCTGTTTATTTACTAAGCAAAAGGGTAACATTTCACGTAACACTGAACGATAAGCCACATTAATCGACTCCAGTGGCCAGATGTAGGCATTATGCCACATTTAAACCAAACAAACCATACTATGGCTTAAGGCAGTTATTCCCAACTTGTGATTCGTGGTGAACCGTAAGCGCTTATCTGGCAAATTGAAGAAAAATGCTATGCAACTAGAACAGATCAAAGGAAGATGATAAATGAAGTATTTTCTCAGTGAAAAATAATAAGTAATTATTAGAAAGATGGTTGGTGAAGATGATGAAACCTGTGGAGATGGCTAAATTAACCACTTTATGTAGAGAAAAATTAATAGCTGCACTTATAGCTGACTGAAAAATCCTTATAGACTTTTTTTTTGCAAAAAATGGAAACAAAAATGCACTTTAGGATTTGTGGTTTTGATGTTTAGAAGAAAAAAAACTCCTGGATAATAGAAAAGAGTGAATTTTCGTTTGCAAACAAACAGTTGGGGATAATTTTGTAATCGTGCTTATATTTGCTGCAAAGGAAATTGGAAGCTTCTTCTTTCTGTTTCTTTTTATTCTTTCTTTCTGCACTCTTACTTTTTTTCCCCTTTTATTATTTCGTTCCTTCTTTACTGCCTCTGTTCTTTATTAGTTGATCTCAGTTTTTATGCAGCGCTTGTTTGGTCTAATGGTTAAGGCTCCGGGCCAGAAACTAGGAGACAGTAAATTCTAGTCCCACTTTAGGCATGAAAGCCAGCTGGGCAACTTTGGGCTAGTCCCCCTCTCTCAGCTCAGTCCACCTCACAGGGTTGTTGTTGTGGGGAAAACAGGAGAAAGAAGAAACATCAGGCATGCTCACCGCCTGATGTGCTTTATAAAAAAAAATAAGGTGGTATAAAAATAAATAAAATGTACTCTATATAAAACTTTCAATGGCAATTTATTTTTTTAGAGAAGAAATTAGGCGGGCTCTGTCTTTAGCAGCCCTTGACAAATGCTTGACCTCCATCTACGGAGGGCAACTCTGAAATGTTTCGGGTGCCTTGTTGAGATGGCAACCTGCAAAACCTTCCAGCAACCATCTAATACAGGGGTCTTCAAACTTGGCCCTTTTATGACTTGTGGACTTCAACTCCCAGAATTCCTCAGCCAGGCACGCTGGCTGAGGAATTCTCCTGGCTGAGGAATTCTGGAAGTTGAAGTCCACAAGTCATAAAAGGGCCCTGATCTAATGGTTCTTATTGAAAGAACAAACGGGGCGGGTCTGCCCAAGTATGACACATAACCTTTCCCACACCATTCCAGACCCAGCAATGGCAGGCAACTCTCACCCAACCCGTTGCTTGGAAGGCCCTGTGCTGGGGCAATGCTCCAAGAAGTCCCTTCAAGGGCATAGCGCTACATCACCGGACACTTGACAGAGGCTTAAATTAGCACCGAGCGACCCTCCTATCCTATTTTTTTTTTAGTTACCAAATTTATAGAGCCCACAAGAAGTGACTCTGGGTGGGGTAGAGCAAAAACAATAAAAGTAGTCCTCAACTTGTAAGCGTAAGGGAGTCTGCCCATTATGGTCTATTCCCCAAAGCACCTGAAGGCAGGACAAGAAGCAACGGATGGAAACTAGTCAAGGAGAGAAGCAACCTAGAACTAAGGAGAAACTTCCTGACAGTTCGAACAATTAACCAGTGGAACAACCTGCCTCCAGAAGTGGTGAATGCTCCAACACTGGAAGTTTTTAAGAAGAGACTGGACAGCCATTTGTCTGAAATGGTATAGGGCAGGGGTAGGCAACCTGACTCATGGACTTCAACTCCCAGAATTCCTGAGTCAGCACAGCCTACCCCTGGTACAGGGTCTCCTGCCTGAGCAAGGGGTTGGACTAGAAGACCTCCAAGGTCCCTTCCAACTCTTCTATTCTATTCTATTCTATTCTATTCTATTCTATTCTATTCTATTCTATTCTATTCTATTCTATTCTATTCTATTCTATTCTATTCTATTCTATTCTATTCTATTCTATTCTATTCTATTCTATTCTATTCTATTCTATTCTATTCTATTCTTCATCACCATGGTAATTTTATGATCTTTTTGCAGTAATAAAAAGCCAAGCAAATCATTAAGGGAATGCTGCAGTCATTAAGTGAACTAATCGTTCACTATCAACGTTGTTTTGCCAAAGACTGAAAATAAGTTGCTGGTTTTCGGCAAAACCATCTTAAAAGACGGTCATGTGATGGGAAGATGTAGCAAATAGCCATAAAGGCTGGTTCCACCCAAAGTTAAATCACTTGTCGGGGGAAGAGGGCTGACCACTGGAAATGTGTATCCTTTTTTAGGTCAGTCATAACTTCAATCCGTCACTAAGAGACAGTTCATAAGTTGAGCACTACCTGTAAACATGCCAAACCCAGTCACTTTTTTTCAAGGCACACACAAGAGAGTCCATCAGCAATGGAGCCACCTCAAGGTCTCACTGTCCCCTGACACCACCAAGCTTGAGGAACTTCCGGAAAAGAACGTAGGATGGAGCTAGATGACCTCACTTCAGGGGGGGGGAGAGTGTTCCATAAGTCAGGTACCACGGCAGAGAAGGCTCACCTCCTTGGACCTGCCAAGTGGAAATCCCTGAGAGACGGGACCCACAGCATGCCTCTCTCACCAGATCCACTGGGAATTCAAGATGCAATCATCTTTCTCCAATAGGTAAGGGGCAGATGCATTTGCTTTCCCAGCTGACTTTCTGCAAGTTCCAGACTTTTGCAAATCTTCCATGTGGTCCCGTCTAGCCCCACAACTTCAGCCACCAAGTCAGGTTTGGACAGAAAAGTCCAAGGAGAGCAGTGTTTTGTTTACTCCACACAAGTAAGGAAAATCACCGCTTTTTTCTCTTGCTCGTCCTGAAACATCTGCACAGACTGGGACCCCACCTGGTGCTAAGCCCTGGTTGGTTGAATGATGGCTTGTGGAATTGGCTAGATGAGCAGAACAGGCCAAACCATCCACTCTGCTTCATTACAACCTACAGCATGTTAAGACTAAGGCTTAAGACCAGGACATATTGTGGCTCAGGGTATGGTGGGAGCCTTACTGGTGCGTCCTCCAAGAGCTGAGAAACCTACAGGGATGCTGGAATATTGGGGGCTTGACCAGTAAGTCAGTTGTCTTAGATCAGGTTCTTCTCACCTGGTCCTCTCCAGGTGCGTTGGCCTTCCAGTCCTACAATTACTACCCAGAAAAGCATCCAAAGGCCAACTCATCTGAAAGACAGCAGGCTGGAGAAAAGAGGATCAAGATGGATAAACCTACTTCTTGCTTGAAAGATTTTCACACCTTGGTGGCCTGTTGGCAGCCTCACTTGTGACCTCTTTGCATTTCCTTGCAGTCTAGGTCAACAAGCTTCCTTACCCAGATATCCTGCTGAGATTTTTTCCTACACCTTCCACCTACAATTACCCATTCCAGGGTCATGAGATGCATCCCTCCTTCCTTGCTCCAGCTTAGGAACTCTCTTCTTTGGAAGAACTAACCAACACCCCCAAATAAATCCAATGTAGACCCACTTGAGCTGGCTGGCTTCCAGGCATGTTGTAGGGGACTCAGAAGCTGTACTCCCTCGTCTTCTTAACCCATCAGCCTGGAGAAACCTTGGCACCACTCGATGGAAATTAAGGGGGTTATAGTCAGAACAGGAAGGAGATGCATTGAGGAGGCTGCTGTGGATTATGGGTCTTTTGCCACTCACTCCCTGGTCACAACAGTCAAGGTCAGGCATCCAGTGGTTAACTAACCCAAAGGAACAAACCTTGCCTTAACAACCATCATTACCCCAATGAGAGGAAATATGTCATGTCATTTGCACAGTGACATCATGAACACAGATGACATCGTCTGACTTCTCATAAACGGCAACCATTCCCTCTATAGATGGGATGAATAATTTGAGGAGAGGAAACGCTAGTCGAACCATTCGGTGTTTGCAGAACGTTATGCACAGCGTATTGTTATGCGCATAATAAATTGATCTATGACCTAACTGAATGAGCCAGGTCTACGCAACGTACTGTATCAAGCCACACCAAAACTGCCCAAGGCTGAAATTAAACTCTGCACATTGCACACACTAGATTTGCAACTGACCTAATTAAGAGTGTTGTGTGGATACATCCTGCCCTTCTTTTTTTTCATTATTTGAAACCCAATCCAATTTCTCTTATTTTAATTCCTTCTTTTTCTTCAAACAACCGTGAGTTTCACCCCAACTTATGTACTTGAGGAGGCAATGTCATGGACGAGCCCCTGTTAAAACTCAAGAAAGCAGGGGCCAATTTCGAGAGCCCCATCTTTCTGGAGGAATGCAGAAGTGGCTTCTTCGAAACAAACGGCAAAACTAGCCTAGAGAATCCTAAGATTCAAATGACCAGCCTATCTTGAAGGAACACTCAAGACAAAGAGTGCCCCACCCAACATTCCCTAAATGGGATTTTTCAAAGTTATCTCATGCCCCGAAATCATGCCTGGTGATTTTAGCAACGGGGGTTGTGGGAGATTTCCCCACATGGAGAAAAAAGCATTGAGCAACATTGAGCAAGTGACCCTATACCCATCTTATACACCTATATCGAGCATATTTAGGAAAGAGAAGAAAAAGATTGCCTACAATTCTGACTGATCGGAGTCCTACTATCATCCTGGTGGTGCCAGACTACAAATAGGCCAGCTTGAAGATGGGCGGACTTCAACTCCTAGAATTCCCCAGCCAGCCTTGCTGGCTGGGGAATTCTGGGAGTTGAAGTCCACCCATCTTCAAGCTGCCAAGGTGGAGAAACACAATATTTTTTGGAGAACCAGGCCAAGAATCAGGATTTGTAGAAGCAAAGCTCATAATAAGAGACAGGCCCAGCGGGTCAGAGGGAGTGGTGGGGAGGGGAGAAGAGACACATTGCTTAGGTGGTGGATTAAGAGAGCCTTCATCCATCCGTGAAGAGGTGGCCTCAACTTTCTTTGCCCTTTGTGCAGCAGGGAAACTGGACTGCAGGCAGGCCTCAACACCCCCCCTCCCCTCTCCTCCCTTCCCCTCCCTCCCCTTCTTCCCAGGAAGGCCAAGCCCACCCCTTTTTGCAGACCCCATTCAAGACCAGGCCCAGCCTCAGCAGACCGTGGGGGCAGCAACTGTCCCCATGAGGGGAGGGAGGGAGGGGCTCTCCCCCCACCCTCCCAAGGTCAGAAAGAAAGCAGGCAGGTGGTCTTTCCTTCAGTCCCCAAGCAGCTGTCGGGAAGATGCCACTTCTGGGTTGGGGGAGGAAGTGGGATGGTTATTTATAAACCCCCCAATCCAGGGCAGGCTGCATGGCTCCCTCCCCCCTCCCCTTTCTCCATGCTGGGTCTGGGATCCTGGAAAGGAGTTGGTGGGGGGGGGTTGTGATGGTGGGGGCTGCTTTATCCGTGGCCTTCCTAGAAAATGGCCTAAGGGAGGGGGAGCTGTCCCAGCTCCAAGAATCACCAAAGGCAGTTTAAAAAATAATAATCGGGGTCCACGTCCTTCTTCCCACCCGTGTGCCTCAGTTTCCCCCCACATACACACACACACACACACACACACACACACACGCGCGCCCCACCGCCGGTCCCGCAAAGAAATCTGCGTTCTCCCCCTCCCCATCGCGCCCCTCCCTTGCAAGCAGCGGCAGACGGTCCGTTCGCAAGGGGAGGGGGCGGCCCAAGGTCCCACACGCGGACCCCCCACCCTCTTCTGCGCCCGTGCCCGAGCAGATCCAGACAACATCTTTCTCTCTCTCTCCCCCCCCGCCACCCTCATCCCCTCCCTCTCTTCCTCCCCCTCCCTCAAATCTTCCTCCCCCCCGCCCTCCTCATCCCCTCCCTCTCTTCCTCCCCCTCCCTCAAATCGTTTGCAAACAGCAGCATCTTCTCCCCACCGGGAGGGACTTCGTCGCCCTAGCAAACGTTTTACCTCCGCGATCGCCGGGCTGTTGCTCCCCGCCGGGGGCCTCGGGCTGTTCGGCGCTCTGCTCCATCCTGGATCGTGGGTGGGACGGAAGGGGGGTGGGGTGGGGGAGGAAGAGGAAGAGGAAGGGGGCGGATAAGGCTAGGGGGGCTGGCCTCGCGTCTCCCCCTCGATCGCTCGCCCGGCTCTCCTTGGAGGCTGTCCTTCGGCGATCCTCTCGCTTTCTGAGCCGGGACTGGAATCAAATCAGGGACGATCTTTTTTTTTTTCTCGAATGGGGGGGGGCGCGGAGGAGGGGGAGGGAGGCGGGAAGGGGAGGAGGAGGAGGAGGAGGAGGAGGAGGAAGCCCTTGCAAAGAATTCAGACAATCCTCCAGCCGCGCTCTTCCTCTTTTTTCCTCGCGGGCGGGCGGGCGGCTTTGGGCGCAGAGCAGGAAACGGAGGACTTGGCCGAAAGCGAGGGAGGCGGTGGGCGGGCGGCAAAGCACAAAGCCGGGAATATTAGGGAGGGATTCCCCAACACACACACACACACACGCACACACACACACACACACACGCACACACACACACACACACGCACACGCACACACACACACACACACACTTCGGGGAGAGAAAAAAATCCTTTGTACAGTATCTTTCCCCCCCCCTCCCTTTTCCCACCATCCAATATTGCTGGATCGGGAAGTAAGGGGGAGAAAAGGGTGGGGGGTGTCCCTAACCCAGGCGGCTGGAAGATAGATAGATAGATAGATAGATAGATAGATAGATAGATAGATAGATAGATAGATAGATAGATAGATAGATAGATAGATAGATAGATAGATAGATAGATAGATAGATAGATAGATAGATAGATAGATATAGGTATAGATATATAGAGATAGAGATAGAGATAGAGATATATTTAAAAGAAAAAGAAAGGGGGGGCAGCATAAACCCAGCCCCGCTCCACTAGCAGCTGATTCTGCAAAATGACCAGAGCGAGAATCTCAACTCTTGTACATCCTCCGTCTGGCCCAGGGGTAGGCAACCTCGGCTCTTTTATGACTCATGGACTTCAACTCCCAGAATTCCTGAGCCAGCTTGGCTGGCTCAGGAATTCTGGGACTTGAAGTCCATGAGTCATAAAAGAGCCGAGCTTGCCTACCCCTGGTCTGGCCTCTGAAACTGGGCGCTACCAATGCCGGGCAGCAGAAGCGGCGGGGGGGGGAGGGAAAGCCCTGGTTCCCTTAACTAACCGCTAGGAATCGCGGACCTTTGGGGGTTATCGACCCACACCCGCTTCCGACAAGTTGCCAGTGAAGGTCCGGAAAGAAGGAGGGAAAGCTCGCTCGGGCTCGCCACGCGGCACCCCCCCCCCCTGGGTCGCCGCCGCCGCCGCCGCCTCTTGGTCGCGCCCGGGAGCGTGTTGAGACCGTGTTGGGAAAGTTCAGATTGGATTCCTCGCCCAGCAGCTGAAAGGCTGACTCATTTCGCAAGGGGGGGGGGAGGAGGGCCGGGATGAGGTGGGAGAGGGGGGGATTTCCAAGGCTAGACGAAGGAAGTGGCGATCTGCTTTGCAAGGATGGGGGGGGCGGGGAGAGGAGCGAAGGCATCCAGGATTTAAGGCAGGGGGTCTTCAAACTTGGCCCTTTTATGACTTGTGGACTTCAACTCCCAGAAGTCCTCAGCCAGCATGCCTGGCTGAGGACTTCTGGGAGTTGAAGTCCACAAGTCATAAAAGGGCCAAGTTTGAAGACCCCCTGATTTTTAAGGTATATTCATCAAGCCCAGGCAGAAAGTCTCTTGGTCTCCAGAGCTACAGGTGATCTGGCGTTGGCAGTGCTTTTTTAGTAAAAGAAAAAGGTGCCGCAACTCACACGTCATACAACCCGCCTTGCCTACCCTACAAGGTTCCATCCAAAAAAGGTGCCGGAACTCCGTTCTGAGCATTCTATGAGAAAAAAAGCCCTGGGCGTTGGAATGGTATAGTTCTCGAGCTGGACTAGAAGACCTCCAAGGTCCCTTCCAGCTTCTATTCCATTCTATTCTGTTCCTTATTCTATTCTATTCTATTCTATTCTATTCTATTCTATTCTATTCTATTCTATTCTATTCTATTCTATTCTATTCTATTCTATTCTATTCTATTCTATTCTATTCTATTCTATTCTATTCTATTCCATTCCATTCCATTCTATTCTGTTCCTTATTCTATTCTATTCTATTCTATTCTATTCTATTCTATTCTATTCTATTCTATTCTATTCTATTCTATTCTATTCTATTCTATTCTATTCTATTCTATTCTATTCTATTCGCTATGCTATGCTATGCTATGCTAAAGGGATGCATGCGGTGGCTCAGTGGGTTAGGATGCTGAGCTTGTCGATCAGAAGGTCGGCAGTTTGGCAGGTCGAATCCCGAGTGCCGCGTAACAGAGTGAGCGCCTGTTACCCGTCCCAGCTTCTGCCAACCTAGCAGTTCGAAAGCACGTAAAAATGCAAGTAGAAAAATAGGGACCACTACGGTGGGAAGGTAACAGCGTTCCGTGCGCCTTTGGCGTCTAGTCATGCCGGCCACATGACCACGGAGACGTCCTCGGACAAGCGGTGGCTCTTCGGCTTTGAAACGGAGATGAGCACCGGCCCCTAGAGTCGGAAACGACTAGCACGCATGTGCGGGGGAACCTTTACCTTTTATAACCCTTAATATTGTATCCCAAATTAATTGGGTGAGCCTCATCTGGATTTCTGACTTCCAGTGCTTATATAAAATATTATAGATTTGTGCTTTTTATCACATTAATCTCTTCCAGCATTTTAATTCAGTCCTTCCTTTTTCTCATGCTCCTAACTGTTCCAAAATAAAAATCAAGTGCGTGACACAACAATATGCAGTTTTCCAGACCATTGCAAAGGGGTTACTCATTCTTTTCACAGTCCTAAAATGCTTCCATATTTTATCCTGAGAAGCACCATTTACCCACCATTGCCTACTGACTGAATGTTATAACTGGCTTGATCAACAAAGGTTCATCAGCAAGAGAAACCTGTCTGGGGATGATGGATTTTGTTTATATCTCTGAGGGGCCCCAGAGGCTTGTATATGATTTTAACTAGGTATTATGGAAGATAAAAGTTCACTCTATCAATAAAAAGTATGGCTGCTCCAAATCAGGCAGTATCTGGTCACACCTTTTCAAATAAACAAATTTGATTCAACTTTTGTGAGCTATCAGACGCTGTCTGATTCTTCTATAGCAGGGCTTTTCAACCAATGGTACAGGTACCACCTGTGGTACACTGGCACCTGGCAGGTGGTACGTGACCATCCAAGAAAAGTGATAGCAGGGGAGGGGAACGAGCTGAACCGGTGGCAGCACCGCACAAGCCTAAGCAAGAGATGGCTGGAGCTAGGCGACTGGTGGTACTCAGATGTTGCCATATCCTAAAATTGGTACAGTGGGTGAAAAGGTTGAAAAGCCCTGTTCTATAGCAGGGGTCTTCAAACTTGGCCCTTTTATGACTTGTGGAGTTCAACTCCCAGAATTCCTCAGCCAGTGTGCCTGGCTGAGGAATTCTGGCAGTTGAAGTCTACAAGTCATAAAAGGGCCAAGTTCGAACACTCCTGTTCTATAGCTTCAATACTCTTCAGTGGCTGACCATCCTTGTCTGGACTAAAAGCTAAGTAGGGTGAGATTTGGCTGACAGCCAAGACTATACATTAGCCCGATGTTTCTCACTCTGAACAACTTTAAGATGTGTGGACTTCAACTCCCAGAATACCCCCAGCCAGACCTGGGCAAGATGTAAAAATAACAGCTGAGGAAGACAATGGGTAACCATCTTTACTGTATATTGTTGCTAGGAAAACAACACAGAAGTATCTATGAAGCCTACAGCTTCGCATCTGAGCTACTAAGATCCGGATGACCATTAGATGGTCACAGGGATCCACATTTGGGCTGCTAAGCTCCAGATGACCCCTAGATAGCTACAGAAATCTCTTCTTGGTTGCTACCTATTAATCATCTGGATTTTTGCAGCTCAGGTCAAGCTTGACTCAAAGGCGATCTTATCTTCTTATAGAATAAATGGGGATTTTAACTCCTCTGGGGATTATGGAACAGATCAGGTGGGACACTTAATGTTCTCCAGATATTTTACACTGTCCTGCTGTTCATCCAGTATGGCCATCCATCCTTCTCTCTAATTCACAATGATGGGTTTGGAATAACATAAAAATAAAGATGTTGCCGCATCTACACTACATTGAATATCTGAAGAGCATTTCTCAAGGACCCCCTCCTCCAATCCCATTCTTGTGCATCTTAATGACCTTGTCATTCTTCCTGACTTCTGAAAGTTCTTTGGAGCTCCTTAGAGTACGGGTCATCAGGGTGGAGCTCAAAGCAGTCTCCGGGGAGTAAAAAGAGAGCTTCAAAGGATGGGGTGGTCAATCTGTCCATGGTCGTGTATAACCTGACTCAACATGGCAGAATTCCTGAGCACATTTTCTTTGGTTGCATGAGAAACAGAAGGTATATTTGAGGAAAGAGAGCTTTAGTGCAGAAAGCTTGCTTGAAACCATAAGCCAACCCATGTAGAAGATCAGCAGGTTGAGCCTGAGGGCGAGGTCAAATGCGTCATCAGTTTGGAGTCACTGTGCTCAACGGGAGACACAAGTCCAGCCATCTGTGAATTCTGTTGATCCTTATCTAGTGCCAACTTGGATAGACCATTAGTAGATCAGATTCTTGTGCATAAATAGCATGTAATAAACTTTTAGCACTTTGAGCTCAGCTCCTGTTCCTGATTATTTCTGCCTTACAACCAGTATGTTAATGGTGAGAGCCAGTGGGGGTTATAATCCAACCCACATGGAAAACAAGTCTGGTATTTCAATTTATTCCATTCCTTTTTCACCTTCAAGATAATATTTTTGATATTTTTGGCCTGGAGTTCAGCAGCTGGACAGGAAGTTGTGCCAACAATGTCTAGGGTAAAACACCGATGGGTATCTTTTGAAAACCCTAGAGCAGTGGAATATCCTATCAGGGTCAGAAGAAGGCTAGGAAATGGGACATTTCCTGTATATTTTATGATTATCTATGAGGGTTTACATTTCGTGCACAACAATGGAAACCATTAGGAACGGAAAGATAAGAATAAAATGGATTATGCTGGAGGAGGTTAAGTCCCAAATCCAGCTCCAAGTCATTCTAAGTGGGGAGCAGGGCTGCTAGCAGAAGCAGTAACAAAATCTCTGCAATAGGATTACAAGGCCCATACCTCCAACAAAGGAGCTGGGATGAGTGGGGGTGAGTCAAGAGTATTATCTGCCACAGTCAAAGCCAAGAAAGAGGAAATTAAATACTAGATGTTAATTAGAAAAATGATGTTCTTAAAACTTAAATATGCTTTTTTAATTAGAGGGGGAGGGAGAGGAAGGGAGGGAGGGGGGCAGGCATTTTTAAAGTGCTCCATCTATATTACTCAGATTATTTTGATTGCATCCCATCAACAGTGATGATGGTTTTGGCCCGTGGAGCAGACGTTGTTCCCTGACTGACTCACATGCCCTCAAGGCCTTGTACATTTTACTTCTCCTCCATGAAGTCCTGCTGTTGAAAGTGTTCCAATATCCTTGTAAAATCAGTACTATTATTTTCATTTTTTCAATAGAGACCAGAAGTTGAGAAAACAGGAGATTGTAGAAGGCCCATCTACAGCAAGAGCCTTCGGATTGAGGATATTTCTGCTTTTAACTAATTCTTTTTTTAAACTAAAATCCTTCAGTCCGCCCATAGAACGCAATGCAGAATAATGCACGAGTTCAGAATCAGGTTGGAAATGGTGGTTCGGGTTGGGAATATCTATTTTTAAAACAAATTTATACACAAGGCACTAGGGATCAGTGATATAGTTATTTAGCTAAAGTGGTAGGATACAGTCAAGAGTCCCAGAAGGGAGGGGCTGTTTCCCAGAGGGCAAAGAGACAGCTGAGCTTGGGATGTCTGGTGGGTAGAAAGAGAACAAGGTCGGATTCTCCCTAGCAATTCAAGAGTATGTCTATAGTTATAACAAATAATTGCTTTAGTCTGGCAAGATTCTGTTTGTAGGTGAATAATAAAGGAACTACTTAGAAGTAATTCCACGTATCATTCCTGGTTCTTTGGACCTGAAAACCAGTGTTTCTCCACCTCAGCAACTTTAAAAAGCATGGATTTCAGCTCCCAGAATCCCCCAGTCAGCATGGGCAACTTCTTTTTTTTGATATCACAGGACAGAGTGGAGGCTATTCTGTGTGAAGTGTGCATGAGGGATGTCACATTTTAGATCAACGTTTCTCAACCTTGGCATGGTGGCAGGGGAAATCTGGGAGTTGAAACTGACACATCTTAAACACTGCTGAGGTTGAGAAAAACTAATCTCGTTGTTCAAAGCCCCCCACTTAGTAGTCATTTTCTAGAGCTCTTCAACTCCCAGAATTCTCCCACCCTTAACTTTCTAGATTGTTTTGGTCACCACGATATAAAAAAAGATGTTGAGAGTGCTGAGTAGAGCAATAAAGATGATCAGGGGACAGGAGGCTAAAACATAGGAAGAACAGTTGCAGGAATCGAGTATGTCTGGTTTAATATAGTGAAGGATTAAGGGTGACATGATAGCAGTGTTCCAAAATTTCAGGGGCTGTCACAAAGAAGAGGGAGTCGAGCTATTCTCCAAAGGACAAGAAGCAATGGATGAAAACTAATCAAGGAGAGAAGCAAGCAAGAACTAAGGAGAAATTTCCTGACAGAACAATTAATCAGTGGTGTTATGTATTGGGCTTGTGGTGTTATACCATGTGCATTGCTGGAACAGCTAACGGCTCTCCAGCAACCCAGACAGGCCGTCTCCGGTCCAGCAATTGGTGAGCCCCTGGCGGCAAGAGTGGGTTCAAACCTATTGGCTGCCGCCTAGGGGCTAGACTATATATATTGTGGCCGGTTGCGGTCCAAGTTCCAGTACAATTCTAGCAAGAATAAAGCATGTGTCATCTTGTACTCAGCCTCGGGTCTTCCTTCCTGCACCCAAGAGCCCACGACATACTAAGTGGAACAACTTGCCTCCAGAAGTTGTGGGTGCTCCAACACTGGAGGTTTTTAATAAGAGATTGGACAACCATTTGTCTGAAATGGTATAGGGTCTCCTGCCTTAGCAGGGGGTTGGGCTAGATGACCTCCAAGGTCCCTTCCCACTCTGTTTTTGTGTTATTCTGTTGTTATTCTGATTAGTGTTTTTTCTGAACCACCCTATACCCCCTAGCTTGGCTGGCTGAAGAATTCTGGGAATTGAAGTCCACACTTCTTACGGAGGTTGAGAAATATTGTAATGGAATGGTGAATTTGGAAAAGGAGGGGAAAAAAAGCAATTAGCAAAGAAATCTAGCCATTGGGTTCCGTTCACTGCTGTGAGTCAGCAGCCTTTCTTGGCTAACTGAAACCCACAGAAGATCTGCCAAAAGAGAAGACATCTTTCCTGCTCATTCCTGTCTGCTGGTGTCACAAAAGAGGAATCTTTCATCGTGCTTAATTCCAAAGGCAGATGTTCCCCAAAGGCACCCGCCAGTTTTTGGGTGTCTAAAGCTTTGTTCTGTAAAAGTGGGGGAGGCAAATACTGACTCAGGAAAAATGCACGGTTGGTCATGGGCAAGCTAGAACTTCAAAAAGGGATTCAACCATTTACCACAGAGACAATGCCATGTTTACCTGGCCTTTGTCACATTGCCAGTATTACTCATCTGTTTTATCCCTGTGTCTTTCAAAAACGAAGCAATAATCCCAGAATGAGCAGCTGAAAATTTTCCTGGCAACTTCCCTGCTGCCAAACGAATAAAAGCAATGTTCTCTCAGAAAGGAAAATTGGTCATCCTCAGTAGAGTTTTGGAGGTTCTGAAAGCCGTTGGTCTACATTGCAGCCCCTAGATCGGGCTTTTCACACCTGGCAATTTTAAGCTGGGTGGACTTCGACTCCCAGAATTCCCCAGCCAGCTAGATTGAAAATTTTGTTTTAAAGCAACTTCCTATCAATCCTATCAATCAAATTCTATCGCCAAGATAGAATTTCTGCCTATTCTACTGCAGTTACCAGACAGAATGGAGATGGCACTTTGACAAAGCAGCTTGCCCTGATCTTGCCAAGGGTAAAAAACATTGCCCTAGGCCAGGGGTAGGCAACCTTGCCTCTTTTATGACTCGTGGACTTCAACTCCCAGAATTCCTGAGCCAGCACAGCTCAGCTTGGAAACCTCTCCCTTTCCCCTCAGCATGGCTGGCTCAGGAATTCTGGGAGTTGAAGTCCACGAGTCATAAAAGAGCCAAGGTTGCCTAACCCTGCCCTAGGCAAACCAGAAGTCTTTCCAGTCAGCACCCACTGTTGATTATTACGGATGGGTGGGGATGCCTCTTGATGAGTCACTCACTTAGCATCTGCTACTCTAGAGTTAGACTTTTGCTAACAGTCACCAGCCCAATCAGTGACACACAAACACACACACACACACATAGAGTGAGGGGGCTGATTTCTTCACAAGCTGTGCCCTGTGCCCCCTTCACAAACCCCATGGAGTTCCTCTCTAGGTCCTGCTGAAGTCAGGGGATAAAGCTTGTGAGATACAGCCATTTGATTCCCATGAAGCTGACTTAAACAGAGTCTTCTACTTATAAACTTTTGAGTTACAAACCTTCACCAATAGAAACAAAACACAGCTCCATCCCAGAAGGTCCTGGAAGGCAGGAGAAGGTGGGAAAATGTTAATTTACGGCACAGCAGATACGTATGCTTGGCAGTACTGTCACACATTGGAAGGCTGAGCGTGCGCCATTTTGGATGCTACCGTGTCCTGTCCATTCATGGTGTTTAGTTTGCAGTATTCTTCTTTTGTGTATGGACCATGAATTACAGCATGTCTGGAATTAAGTGTAAGAGTGTAGTGTGCAAGTTCTTTTACATGTACTCGGTTGGACTTACGGACAGAAAGGACTTATAAATAGATTCTTGGAATGTAATCTGTTCGTAAGTAGAGGAGTGTTTGCATCAGCAAAACAGCTGGTTACTGAATGGGGCCTCCATTCAGTGGAGGTGGGGCTGAATTTTACACTGGCCCGCTCGAATCTCCTGCTTGAAATGGACCCACAGACCTTCCTTCCTTGCTGAGACCACTGCCTTGAAACACAGCACTTTCAGGCGAGCCCTAGCCTACCACATGCTTCTGGAATTGGGTTTCATTTCAGACCTGCTGCACTGCCCACAACATTTTTCCTGTGCTGAGTCAGGCTGGGAGACAGGCCTGGATAGAGTTTCATAGGCAACATTTGCTCCAAGTGAAGACAGTAGAGAAGTCTAAGTGGATGGCATGATCAGGACAAGGTGCCATTTCAGAGTGCCACCTCCATTGCTGTAGAATAGGCAGAAATTCAACAAGTGCATACAGTTTATTGATATGATAGGAAATTGCTTTAAAATAGCCCTTCTCAATCTTGACCACTTTAAAGCGGGTGGACTTCAACTCCCAGAATTCCCCAGGCAACAAACTGACTGGTGCATTCTGGGAGTTGAAATACACCCATCTTAAAGTGGTCAAAATTAAGAAACACTGCTTTAGACTAGTCTTTCCCCATCTTGGCACCCTTCCATTCAAATCTCCATCCATGAAATCACCATTTGAAGGCTAACTTAGACCTCCTAGCTCAATATTGGCCACCCCAGCCTTGTTTAAACTGCTGCCTTTCAGATTTTTAGGGTCTCTAGGTTCCAGAACCTCCCATCAATCAAAATCTAATACACCTGGAGTGGGTCAGGTAGAGAAGTCTGACCTTTACCTGGCAAATGGAATGCTTATTCAAGAAACGCGGTTGGGGCCGGCAGTAAAATGATGCTGTGTGGGGAGACGGGGTTCAAAATTCCCCTGATTGCTGATCCCTGCCATAGCCAGGTTTTTTGTGACCCCTGAGCTATTATAGGTAGTCCTCAAATTACAATTTGTTTAGTTTGAAATTACAACAGCACTGAAAAAAGTGACATGACCTTTTTTTCACATGACCATTGCAGCTTCTCCGTGGTCACGTGATCAAAATTTGGACACTTGGAAATTGCAGTGTATTTACAATGGCTGCAATGTCCTGGGGTCACGTGATCCCCTTTGTGACTGTCTGACAAGCAAAGTCAATGAGGCAGCCAGATTTACTTAACCACTGCATGACTAACTTAAACTGCAGTGTTTGACTTAATAACTATGGCAAGAAAGGTCGTAATATGGGTCAAGATTCACCTAAAAACTGTCTTGCTTAACAACAGAAGTTGGGGGCTCTGTTGTGGTCATAACCCGAGGACTATCCGTATTGAGATTTTCCCATCCTATGTTCTCACCTCGAGACCACTACTTTCAAACCTCAGGGTTCTTCTAAGTCCTTTTGGGCTAGATAAGCAATGACATTCCCAACCTGATCATCAACTGTGGAGAACCCGCACATCATACCGCATTGCATTTGAAAATGGGGCTACCTGGCTTTCACAAACCAACCTCATCACTAGGCTGAGTTGTAGAGGAATCTTCCCCATCACTGTAAAACCTGGAAGAATATCATGAGATAGAATCTTACCTTCCTCCCCCACCCCCCATTTTAAGCATCCGTTTTCAAGGCCGACTTTGCCTGGCCCCCAGACGTTGGAAAAGACAGCAAAGCAGCCCGCCTCTCGCGTGCTGCTCCAGGGTCTGATCATAATTATGTCATAGATTTTTCCATAGATCCAATCAGATCAGCTGCTTCTGAGATTGCAGTGGGCTGTAATTCATTCTGCAGAAGAGCCACTGATTGATTTTTCCAGTCATTATATGCATCTGCGGGCTGGCTCTGTTGCAACTTACCTCTCTTAATGCATCGTCAATCAGAGTTTGGCATGGTCTCCCTTCCTTCCTTCATTCTTTGACCTCCATCAAGCCACAAAAGAAGCTGGATGCACATCTGGGCAATAAAGATGCTGTTGAAAGCTGATGCCAGCAGTATGTCAACTTTGTCATCCTTTGGAGGAAAGCTGTGCAGCATTTGCAACTCAACTCTTCAGAGTGCATGGGGGAAAAGTAGCACCTCCTTGCAGCTGGACCCATGCCAATTCTTTAAAGGCTGCAGGTTTATGGTTTGCTATGCTCCAAAGCTGCTTTTCGGAACCAAATCTGAAGCCCAGAATGGTTCTACTTCAGTTTTGTTGGGGCCACAAATTCCAGAATTCTCAGGAGCAATATCCACCCATCTGGAAAACATCAGATTGATCATGGATGATCTAGAAACAAATCTAAAAAAACTGGCATGCTAAGTCGTAATATGGATAGTTTGTTGTTGACAGTGCATGGCAGGGTATAAACCATGCTTTATGGCTTCGTATGTGTGCCTACTAAGTTATGTGTCTTATTTAACCAATTAGATCAAGTATATAATGCTTTGTCATGGTATGTAAATTCAGACTCTTTCATTCTACTCTTAAAGTCACTGTACAATAAAGCAAGAGCACTAGAATATTGAATAACAACTAAGAAGGTCTTGGAAAAGATATTCAAGTGCCATAATGTGTTTATACCTATGAAGTTCAGAATTGTGCAAGCTGTGGTATCACCTGTGATACTCTATGGAAGCAAAGGTTGGAGTTTAAAGAATCAGGAAAGATTATTGATGCTTTAAACTTTGGTGTTGCAGAATATTCCTGAGAATATTGTGGACGACCAAACAAATGGATCATCAAACAAATCAATCCAGAGTTCTCACTTGAGACACCAATGGCCAGGTTCAAATTATCCTACTTCAGATACATTATGCAATGACCCAACTTTCTGGAAAAGGCTCTGATGCTGGGAAAGGTGGAAGGAAAGAGAAGATGACATCAGCAAGAAGGATGGACCCAATTACGGCAGCGACGGGTGCACTGTTAGAAGAGCTGAAGGACTAGGTTAGGAACAAATTGTTATGGAGAAATCCTACCAATGTGGTAAGTAAGAGTCAACAATGACTTGATGGGATGTAAATCAATCAATTAATCAAATTTCTGGTAGTTTCATCTCCACTCTGAATACAGAAGACAACTGGATGAGCAGACGTGCTGTCTCCAAATGTCATCAGGATCTACACCAGTCTTTTTCGACCTTCGCAACTTGAATATGGGTGGACATCAACCCTCAGAAATCCCCAGCCAGTATGCCAATGTTGAGTAACACCGGTCTACACTACGGCGTCCCTCTTGCACACCTCACATAAGAATTGCCTCCACCCTTTCCTGTAATGTCAAAGAAAAGGAGCAGCCTCTAGCCATGATCTTTTATTTGCCACGTGAAAACCCATTCTGAGGTCCACCTCATTTCTGTAGAAACGTTGCAAGTAGAAACTTGCCTCTCTCTAATTGCAGTCATTTTTCTGACTGTCACCCTAATTCTTGGTTCATCTGTCTTCCCTGTTGTGTAACATCGTATCATCATCCCCTTTCCCTGCCAGAGGAAGATCCAGTTACTCCCCAGGCTGTTATCGTGCTTGCTCCCCGATCCTCACACACCTGAGGGAAGACTCAGCATCCACCATTCTGGAACTCCTCTCTTACCTTCGTACTGAATCACAGGGAAACCACCGTGCACCCCACCGCCCCCACTGCTGGGTGCCGCCCCCTGATTCAGAAGCAGTCTTAATAAAAGTGATGTTTCCCCAAAAGCCTCTTGTGGACTGTGGAGTCTAACTTCAAAAGCAAAACATGAACAAGAAAAGGAACCCTTGAAAGATGAAGAAGACTGTGATGTCCTTGGTGCTCTGTGAGTGTGGCAGTTTTCTTGGAGACGTTTCTTTACCACACTAGGTAACATCATCAGTGCCAAAAGGGAGTAGGGTTTGTTCTTATTTTTATATACTAATGGCCTGGCCTGCCCGTGTTGGTGGGAGTGGTCTTGGTAGTTCCTTGGTTAGTTTGTTGTTTACTGCTAGCTTGTTCGTCTGCATTGGTAGTTCCTTGATTAGGGTATTGTTTACTTGGTCTAGTGCAGGGGTAGGCAACCTCGGCTCTTTTATGACTCATGGACTTCAACTCCCAGAATTCCTGAGCCAGCTATGCTACCAATGCAGACGAACAAGCTAGCAGTAAAGCTAACTATGCTGGCTCAGGAATTCTGGGAGTTGAAGTCCATGAGTCATAAAAGCGCCGAGGTTGCCTACCCCTGGTCTAGTGTTAATCTTAAGTGTTAATCTCTGCTCATGTGGGTGCTGATTGCTGGTGACGAGGCTTTTTTGTTTCCTTTTGGTCTTTCTGACTGTCTCTTTTGAGAGTTTTGTAGGTTTTATTTATTTCAAAGACACAAGGAAATACAACCTTTATTTGTCCTTCCTTTGGCTTGCAAATGGGCAAATTTCCTCCCGAGTCCACTCCTGCTTGCTCCACATGGTGCAACCTCCCCCACGAAAAGGCTTGTCCATTCCAAATCTGGAGGCATTTAGGCCTCAGTGAGGTTTACGTTTTAGGGTACATGATGGTGTCTCCATCACATTTATCTACAAGAAGCAACTGACAAGCTTGTTGAGAAATTGGTAACTGTGAAGTCTTTTGTCCTCCCTGGCCTTGGCTATTTTGTTTGCAGACATCTCATCACCCAACTAGGCAACATCATCCATACCAGGATGGTGTTAGTTAGGCTGTGAAATGCCTTCAAGGAACCAACCAAAGTCTGAATCTGAAGGTGAATCAGGAGTGGATGCTTGAGCAAACAGCTATCGCCACTGGTGATGGATTATTTTACAAGACAGCCTAGGACTTGGGCGCCCCCAAAAAGAATATTTCTCCACTGTTATAAGGTAAGTAGAGCTGGACCTAGTTAGCATTAGAACTCCCAGAGCTGTGAAGTAGATGGGGAAGTCAAAACAACCTCTTGAAAGGATCCACTTGCCAGGAAAACAACCCTGATGAATCACAAGAAGGAAAATGTTACTTCATCATCCACCATTGATGTGCATTTACAGCGGTAAGATGGATGGAGGAACAAGGCACCACCTTCTGGCCATGTAGTGACATTGCAGGGATACTTCAGAACAGAAGAAAAATTGATTGGGGTCCATTTATAGAACTTCCCTAGAATTTCTGGGTAAAAGTATTAGTGCAAAAGTAGCCCTGTCCAAGAGGAATGTTTTGTAAGTACAGAAGAGGCAAGACAGGGACCAGTATGGGCTTTGTTGTTGTTATCACAATATCAACATAGAATGTTTCTGGAATGATGGTCTTTGAAGGGAAAGGAAGAGACCTTCACTTGTGTAGTTTCCAAGAAGATACTGAGAAAACGTGGAGGCAAAGCAGGCTGATTTGGGTTGGATCAAGTCTCCAAGTTGGCATCGTTCATCATGATTTTATTTAATTTCACAACATATAGACAGAGTTAACCATAGTTTCAACTGAGGGGTCCTGGGTCCTCTCTGAGCCTGCTTGTTTTCTTGCAAACGTTTCATTACCCTAACTAGGTAACATCATCAGTGCTAGTCAATAGTTTCAATTGGGAAAATATGACCACCCTAGACCAAGCCAAGTCCAAAAACATCAGGGAATTTCCAGAAGCCTGGCACTCTGACAAATCAGCCATCAATAGACACATAGAGGTTAACGACATCTATGGTAAAGGTAAAGGTTCCCCCGCACGTTCGTGCCAGTCGTTTCCGACTCTAGGGGCCGGTGCTCATCTCCGTTTCAAAGCCAAAGAGCCAGCGCTTGTCCGAGGATGTCTCCATGGTCATGTGGCCGGCATGACTAGACGCCAAAGGCACACGGAATGCTGTTACCTTCCCACCGGAGTGGTCCCTATTTTTCTACTTGCATTTTTACCTGCTTTCGAACTGCTAGGTGGGCAGAAGCTGGGACGAGTAACAGGCGCTCACTCTGTTACGCGGCACTCGGGATTCGACCCGCCAAATTGCCGACCTTCTGATCGACAAGCTCAGCGTCCTAACCCACTGAGCCACTGCGTCCCTTAACATCTATAGATTATGCAAAAGAGACAATCAACAAGCCAAAAAGGCAACAAAAAAGACCAAAACACCTCCCCGCCAGCAATCAGCACCCAGATCAGCATAGATTAACTCCAAGGATAACATCAGACCAGCAATCAAGTAAACAACAACCCAATCAAGAAACTTCCAAAGAAGCCAACAGCAAACATCCCAATCAAAGAATCTCTAAGATCACCCCCACCAAACACTGACAGGCAAGCCACTAGAACAGGGGTAGGCAACCTCGGCTCTTTTATGACTCATGGACTTCAACTCCCAGAATTCCTGAGTCAGCATAGCTGACTCAGGAATTCTGGGAGTTGAAGTCCATGAGTCATAAAAGAGCCGAGGTTGCCTACCCCTGCACTAGAATATCCACTGACAGCAAACAGCACTCCTTACTAGCAGTGATGATGTAACCTGGTTTGGTAATGAAACATCTGAAAGAAAAGTAGCAAACTCAAGAGAGCACCAAGGACCCCTTAGGGAACACACTGATTGATGTCAGGCCTGATCCAAGAGTGACATCGATCGATCCAGCCAACATTCAGTTCTTTGTTTGCTCATACCATATAGACAGAAGCTTGCCAGACTAAACCTATACTACCCTAACTTAATGCATATATCCTGGGAGATTCTAGAGAGTGGCTACCGGTATCTTAAATTTCTTCTTCTTTCTCCAATCCTGGTTCAGGCTGTGTGGCCTCAGTACTGTCTCAGCATTAGGCTGCATCAACAGAGGGATAGCATCAAGGTCACGTGAAGTTTTAGTACCTTATCCTGCTTTGGTAAGACCACACTTGAGATAGTGAGTCTAATTTTGGTCACCACGATTTAAAAAAAAAGATGTTGAGACTCTAGAAAGGGTGCAGAGAATCATATACATGACTAGGGGTCTGTAGGCTAAAACATACGATGAACGGTTGCAGGAACTCGGTATGTCTAGTCTAACGAGGAGAAGGACTAGAGGTGACATGATAGTAGGTCTTCCAATATTTGAGGGGCCGTCGCAGAGAAAAGGGGGTTCGCCTATTCTCCAAAGTACCTGAAGGCAAGACAAGAAGTAACGGAGGGAAGCTCCAACCTAGAACTAAGGAGAAATTTCCCGACAGTGAGAACAATTAACCAGTGGAATGGCTTGCCTTCAGAAATGGTGGGTGCTCCATTGTTAGAGGTTTTTAAGCAGAGACTGGGTAACTATTTTTCCTGAGTGTTACAGGATCTCCTGCTTGAGCAGGGGGTTGGGCTAGAGGACCTCCGATATCCCTTCCAACTCTGTTATTCTGTAACCCCTCCTTGTACTGGGGTTGTTCCTTCCTGGAAAACTGGCACTTCACTTTTGTCCATCCCACCACTTCCCACTTCATAGACAGAATCCATCGCAAATACTGGGGTGCTACGGTATTATCTCAATTAGAGATAAATATTACTTCCCAGTTAAATACTTCCCCATGGAGGAAAAAACATCCACTCCTTCACTTTGGCTCCACCCCCTCCAGATTTCAACAGGGCCACCAAACCAAGAGGAGCTTTCAAGCATCTTGAAAATCTGGTTCTTCCTGAAACGCAGCCAAAATCAGAACATCCACCAAGACCACTTGAAAATGGAGTTTATTACTATTCTGTAAGTGCTCTGTTATTCTCCTGGCAATCTTATCTTTCCAGGGCAAACCTTCCCCTGCCCATTGTCCAGCGCAATCCAGTCACCGGAGCCAACAAAAACACATTCTCAGATGAATAGTCATACTTTCTCAGAAACTTCAGATTGGGTCCCTCTGTTATAAGCTTTTACTGACTGCAAAACGTCTTGCTCGATAAGCTCTGGCTCAGCAAGCCACCGGGTCGATTTCCCTGAGCAATCCTGGCCTATTTGGGAGACTAGCATTGGCTTGCACTACGGGAGTTCCCAAAGACATGAAAATCGGTCTGGAGAACATTTGAAGGAAGGCGGACTTCTTGGAAGGGCTGCTGACCACCAACAAAGATGGTGAAAGTGCCAGGCTCCAACCACCACTGTCCAGCCCATACGGCTCTCTGGCGGAAAGGTAACAGGAAGGCCACCTTGGCAGCTTGTCCCTGGCGTATCGGCAAGCGGCGGAAGCCAACTAGCTGCCAGTGGGGCATAGGCACAGATGCTTGTCCCCAGCGGAGGTAGAGCTGCACCACCTACGGAGGAGAAAAAATGTCAGAAGTGAAGAGAAAGTCCTCAAGAGAAGAAGGCATCAGTAGATTCTTCACACGTACAAAGCATCGTCCTATTTTTGCAGCATCTTCAAGGATAGGGAGATCTTTTATAAAAACCCTGAATCTACGTGAATGACTTCTGCCTCTTTCATCTACTCATCTGAAAATTAGGGATCATTTTCCTCTCTGCTTGTTTGACGGGTTCCTTGAGATTAGAGACAAGCATCTGTATGATGCAATTTGGAAGGATGCAATGAACGGAATCCATTTCTTTCTCTCTTCCCCTTTCTAGCAAACCAGGGGAACTCTATGAATCCTGCCAGGGCTGGAAATATGAGAACTATGTAGCTTCTAAGATCCAGAGAAGAGTTATTTGCTTTTTAATCCCTGTCTGACTGTGGTTCTCTATCAAATAACAGGCTGCTGTGAATATTCTGCACTCGAAGCAAAACACACTACATCAAAAAGAAATATCAAACATATAAATCAGCTGGATGTGGACAAATATTCCTTATTAGTAATAACAAATAACCATAACAATTCATAATTTATTAGTAATATTATCTTCTTATCCATTCCCGTTTCTGCTGCCCTGCAACCTGATCCCTAAAAACTCTTATTTCAGCCAAGTCAAAACTGGATTTCTGTTCTTTGCTCAATGCTGTTCTTCATGGGAGCTGCCAACAAAGACCTGGGGACTGAAAATCAACCACCATTTTGGATTCATAACCCCTGTGAGATGTCACCACCACTTACTTGTTTCTTAAAAACCTCTATTCCACCATAAATGGGCCTTATAAATATATACAAATATCCTTAGGATGTTGAACTTCGAAGACAAGTGCACCGAATTTGTCCCGCATCAGAGATTCCAACTCTTGGTGGTCTTCAACTTGACTCTCCATCCTCACATCCTGGACTTTATGCTAGAGTTTTCACCCATCTCAAGCAACATCTCACCCTCTTTTATCCCACCCCCTCTGCCCCCACTAGTCTTTGCATGCAGACAAGCAACAGAATTGCCTCACCTCTTCACCATCTCTGGATCCAACGTTCTCCACCACCACAGAGATGCTAAGATTGCCACAAATGGGCACTTGGTCAGCACTCACTACCAGATCATGGTACTGGAAGGTGGTGTATGAGAGTCCGAAGCCAAAGGGGTACAACGGGGTCTCTTTTCCATAGTAGCGATATGTCCTGCCAATCATTGTGTAGTTCTCTATTGGTGGTACCTATGGTGGAGGGCAAGATTAGCTGAAGGAAATGAAAAGACTTGAAGCTATATGTTTATGGAGATTCTCAGTCATCCAAAGTCATGGTTGTTTTCAAAGGCAACTGGACTTTGTTTTTCCTTGAAGACGTTTTGCTTCCCATTTAAGAAACGTCTTCATTTCTGACTGAATGGTGGAGAACGGAAGGAAGCTTCTTGGATGAGAAGCAAAACGTCTTCAAGGAAAAACAAACTCCGGTTGCCTTTGAAAAAGCACCTTTGGGAAATTTGGGGCTATAGCAAGCAGGATCTAGGAGCGACTTGAGGGACTTTATCGGTTAACCACCCTTGAATAAGTGCTCTAAATTGTCCCAATGTCATCTTATTTCTCTGTAGCTAAGGTTTAATTACCGATTTGTTTTTCCTTGCTTTTATTTTAAACGGTGCAACAGCATTATTTTGCTGTATATTTTAAAAGCAGTCCTTTCTATTCAAGGGCAGTTAATGGACTGTAGCTAATCCCCCATTGGAGACCCACAAAACACTAATTCAATGGGTTGAATCAGCATAAAGTTTTAATTAAAATTGTCAGCGGCCTTTGTGGAATCTGACATGCTTCAAAGGAAAGACTGCAACAGAATCTGGCTCTGGGACACTGCTGAATAGCACACCGGACTTTAATCTTATATGATGCATTTTCTGGCCTACATTTAGCAAAGTCTCCTTCAAGTCAAATCCAATTCTGAAGAACTTCATAGAGTCCTGGATGTAGTTTCCCTGGCAACAATATATGTACTTTTAAATGTACTTTTTTGTTACTGCCTTCTTTCAAGATGATGTATGAGTTCCCAGTTTAGTCTGCAGCAGATTGCAGTTGGACTGGGGGGGGGGTTTCCTGGAACATTTTGGAGACTTTTGAGAATGGCCCTATGTCCATGCAAATTTGCTCTGCTTACATGGTCACTCCAAGAAATGCTAGCATTCTGGTTAGGAGGACTCCCACTGTTAGAGATTAAACTTGATTTGGGTGACAATATTATATAATGGAGTAAAAGCACCTTTAAGGAGTTAAACGGCCTAAGGGTGTGGCTGTAATTATTCCATATAAAAGAGAGTTAGATGTTACACGTAGTTGCTCTTGTATATGTGTTTGATGTTAGTGTTTGGATACCTCTTGTTCTCTTGTTTGCTAACTTGATATTTATTCTCTCAAGAATCAACTGCTTGCTACAGTGTATATTGTTTTTGATATTGGTAAGCAGCTTTTGTATTTTGATACTATGTTTTTTATGGACTGACTTTTATGTGCATGATACTGGATTGATATTTGGACTATTTCTTACTGTGTTTCTTTTTGTTGTCTGAGTAAAAATAAGTTATAAAACTCGTGTTAGTGCATTACTGTTTGCCTAAAAGTCCCAGTACAACTTCCACTGTGTATTAATAATACTCTGTTAAACAAACCATTTCTTCATCAACATATTCTAACAATGGTTATGGGCCCAGATCCAGTGTGGTGCTGAGGACAGGCACAGTATTGTATTTATATTTCCTAACTGAGTTTTCAAATTCAGACAATGGCACAAGGACTATTCAATCCATTCTGCATTACCCAGCTTAATGGGTCAAACTACGTATCCTGGTCTACACAATGTAGTTTGCTATTACAAAATCAAGGTCTTTGGAAAATAGTCCATAATCCTCCTGATGTAACTGCCTGGGATCCAACTAATGAAGAAGATAACAAGAAGATTGTAGACTTCAATAAAGACAATGATAAGGCTTTATCTATCATTGGGCTAACATTAGGAGACCAACAGCTAGTCCATGTGCGTGGAGAAGAATCTGCTGCTAAATGTTGGGCTAAGTTGAAAAAGATTTTTGTTCGGGACAGTGTTGGTGCTCATATAAATCTTACCAGAAAGCTATTTAGAGCTAGACTGGAAAAGAATGGCGATATGTTAGCTCACCTTAACTTTATAAAAGCAACTTTGTTGGAACTGCAAGAAAAAGAACTTATTTTCTCAGAGCTTCACCAGGTTTACATCATTTTATCATCATTGGATGAGAGCTACGATGCCTTTGTATCGTCCTTGGAGGTTTTGTCCAAAGAAGACCTAACTGTTTCTTCAATAACTGGAAGGTTGTTGGAAGAATCAAGATGTCGTATGGAGAGAAAACAGTTGAGAGAGCCATTGCAACAAGAAATAAAGAAGACTGAATCTGCTTATATTTTAAAGAAATGCTTTAATTGTGGGTTAAAGGGACATATTGCTAAGTTTTGTCAGAATAGTAATTGTCAGAGAAAGGAAAGCCATAGAAAGAATAAAAAGCTGATTAATGTAGCTGTAGCTAATAGAACTACTAATAACCACAATTGGTGGGTGGTAGATAGTGGAGCTACACACTGTATTTCAAAAATAAAAAGGGATTTTGAGAATATAAGGTCTAGTAAAAAATATATTTCTATGGCTAATGGCTGGAGAGTCAAGGTCTCTGGAGAGGGTAAGGTTTACTGTTCATTTTTAAAACAAAATTTGGAAATGCTATATGTTCCCGGATGTGATTATAATCTATTATCAGTTAAGGCATTATTGGAAGCAGGTTTTAAAGTTACTTTCCAAGGGGAGGAATGTCTTATTCAAAAGAATGAAGTGAACTTAATAGCTAATATGAAAGATGGTTTGTTTGTAATTAGCAATGATCCTATTATAATGGCTACTACTTGTACAAATCAAAAACCACATGATGAATGTATTCATTTATTACATAGAAGATTGGGTCATGTGAATTTTAATACACTAAAAAGAACTGTAGCTTTGTCTAATGGGTTTAAGTTAAAGGCTTGTAAGAAATATCTGCAGTGTAATGTATGTGGTAGAGAAAAGAGCAGGGCAGCACCAGCTAATAGGTTAGATGGATTTAAAACCACAACTCCATTAGAACTGGTATTTATGGATTTGATAGGTCCTATGAAACCCAGTTTAGGGGGTGCTTGCTACATATTAAATATTCTAGACCATTATAGCAGATATGGGTTCTGTTATCTTCTTACGTCAAAAACTGAAACTATACAAACAATATCTAATTGGCTCAAGTTTGTACAAAGGAAAACTCAGTTAAATGTAAAAACCATAATAACAGACAATGGAACTGAGTTTGTTAATAAACAGTTCAATGAGCTGTTAGTTTCAGAGGGAATAGAGCATAGACGTACAGCTCCTTATAGACCTCAGCATAATGCATTTGTTGAACGGAGGGGCCAAACATTGCAAGCTATGATTAGATCTATGATTGAAGATTCTGGTTTACCTGATAGCTTATGGGGAGAAGCAGCAAAATGTGCTAATCATATTTTAAACAATGTGGTTAGTTCAGCTACAGGTAAAATTCCTTATACCTTATGGTATAAGAGAAAACCAAATCTTAGTTATATTCACACATTTGGGACACCTGCTTGGGTACATATTCCAAGTTCAATAAGAAATAAAGGAGAACATAGAGCTAAACAATTATTTTTTGTTGGCTATGAGTTAAACCATAAGTCTTATCGGTTCTGGGAGAAAGGTACTAAAAACATTTATTGTAGTTCTAGCGCTGTTTTTCAAGAACAGTCAGGCTGGGAAAGGGTAGAAGATATTGTATATATTCCTCAACAAGATTTAACTAACTCCTCAAATGAAAGTGATAAAGAAGAGGAGGAACCTGCTAGTGAGATCAAACAAGAACCACTGATAGTGGAGACAGGAGAGGAAGAAGATAATAATGTAAATGTACCTATAAGTCCAATAATTCTCAGAAGGTCTAACAGGGAAAGACGACAGCCTGATCGTTTCGAGGCAGGTTTAATTTGTCAAATAGACATTGAACCTTCTAATGTTGAAGAAATAAAAATGTATCCTGAGAATGAAAGAAAGAATTGGAAAGTAGCTATGGATAAAGAAATAAAGTCTTTGCAAGATCTTAATGTTTATCAAGAGGTTAAAATACCTAAAACAGAAAAGTTAATTGGATGTAAATGGGTTTTTAAAATGAAAGAAAGTGTTACAGGAGAGGTAATACATAAAGCAAGATTAGTTGCTCAAGGATTTGCACAAAATAATAGTGATTATGATGAAGTATTTTCCCCAACGTTAAGAGCTTCCACTCTTAGGGCTGCTTTAGTTTGGGCAGCAAATAAGAATTATAGTGTAAAACATGTAGATATTGAAACTGCTTATTTGCATGCAACATTAAACCATGATATATATATGAAAGTTCCATCAGGAATAGAAAGTAAGGTAGGGTACTGTTGGAAACTGAATAAGAGTTTGTATGGTTTAAAACAGTCAGGTTATGAGTGGAATAGATGTTTAGTAAAAGAGTTAAATAGTTTGGGATTTAAAGCTAGTATTGCAGATCCTTGTTTATTTATAAAACAGCAAAATAGTGAATTATCATTGTTATTATTATTCACTGATGATATTGCTATTATAGCAAAAGATGAAACAGAAACTGAAAGAATAATTTCAGGGTTAAAAAGAAAATTTAGAGTAAAAGATCTAGGAGCTATTAGTCATTATCTAGGGCTGGATATTGTCAGGACTAGTAAAGGATTTAAACTGTCTCAAGCTAAGAAAATTAATGGTTTGCTGAAACGTTATAATATGGAAAACTGTAAACCAGTAAAAACACCTATGGTTCAAGGTTTTGAGAGTTCAGCAGATAACAGCAATGTCTTTGATAAAAAGATATATCAATCATTAATAGGCAGCTTGATGTATTTATGTAACTGGTCAAGACCTGACATAGCATTTACAGTTAATCATTTAGCTAGATATTGTGAGAATCCTACAACCAGATGTTGGCAAGGTGCAAAAAGAGTTTTAAGATATTTGAAGCACACCATACATTATTCTCTATATCTAGAGCCAACAAAGGAATTGGAACTAAAAGCATTTGCAGATGCTAGTTTTGCATCTGATACTGTAACCAGAAAATCCACTTCAGGATTGGTTGTATTATTGGGAAACGCTTTAGTAGGATGGAGGTCTAACAGACAGAAGCATATAAGCTTATCAACAACTGAATCCGAATTTTCTTGTTTATCTTTATTATGTACTGAGCTATTGGTATGGAAACAATTATTGTTTGATATGGGTTTAAATTGTAATGAACCAATAAAAGTGTATGAAGACAATCAAGCAGCTATAAAATTAGCAACTAATGCTGCAGTGAAAACTAGATCAAAACATACGGATCTACGGTATCTAAATGTCAGACAATGTGTTAAAGATAATTTGATTAAACTGGAATATTGTGCAACTGAAGATAATATTGCTGACCAGTTTACTAAAGCTCAGGGTGCTATAAAGCATAAATCTGTTTGTGATATGTGTAATTTGAGATTGTGAAAATATATGTATAATATGCCACCCAAAAGGGGAGATTGTTAGAGATTAAACTTGATTTGGGTGACAATATTATATAATGGAGTAAAAGCACCTTTAAGGAGTTAAACGGCCTAAGGGTGTGGCTGTAATTATTCCACATAAAAGAGAGTTAGATGTTACACATAGTTGCTCTTGTATATGTGTTTGATGTTAGTGTTTGGATACCTCTTGTTCTCTTGTTTGCTAACTTGATATTTATTCTCTCAAGAATCAACTGCTTGCTACAGTGTATATTGTTTTTGATATTGGTAAGCAGCTTTTGTATTTTGATACTATGTTTTTTTATGGACTGACTTTTATGTGCATGATACTGGATTGATACTTGGACTATTTCTTACTGTGTTTCTTTTTGTTGTCTGAGTAAAAATAAGTTATAAAACTCGTGTTAGTGCATTACTGTTTGCCTAAAAGTCCCAGTACAACTTCCACTGTGTATTAATAATACTCTGTTAAACAAACCATTTTTTCATCAACATATTCTAACACCCACCACTCTTTTCTCTCAGGTTCACTGTCTAATAGACCTGGGTGCAGTGGCTGCTATATTTAGAGATTACATTTGTATTGTCTTATAGGTCTTTTACTTTTTATATGCAGGTTGTTTTTCTGATTTTTACTGTGTTGATTTCCAGGAGGGAGATGTCTAGAGGCTTATGAATGGAGTGGCACATCAGTGAAAATAAAATAAAAATAAAATAATAAAATAACATAAAAATAACATAAAAATAAAATAATTAATAAAAATAAAATACTTTTTGCTTATGTACCATCAAGCACTTTTCTGTATAAAATTAAGCTATTGAGATAGTCCTTGATTTACGACCATTTGTTTAGAAACCATGTGAACTTACGATGACCCTGAAAAAAGTGACTTACGACTATATCATTGCATTGACACCATTGCGCCCCTCTAGTCCTGCGATTGCAATTTTATGTGCTTGACAACCAACATGCATTTATGACAGTTGCAGCATCCCGGAGTTACTTACTCACCCTTTGCAACCTTCCCAGCCAGCTTCCAACAAGCAACGTCAATGGGGGGAACCTGGATTTGCTTAACGGCTGTGGCAAAAATGGTAGTAAAATCGGATGCACTGAGGACTCACTTGATGACTGCAACTAAAGTTCCAGACCCAACTGTGGTCATAGATTCAGCTTGAATGCTACAGTCCGGGAAAGAGGCACCATTATCCATCCCAGCCATACCTGGTGCATTCCTGCTGGCCACGTAGCAGGCAACCTGCCAGCAGGATTTGCCCCTTCAGCGCCCACCAACATCTTGGCCACAGCCAGCCCTGTGGTCTCAGCAGGAAAGAAACAAGCCACGATTGCCCCCACGGCATCCTCTTTCTTGGCCCAGCTTATATCCAGCGGGCCAGCGTTGAACAGGAGCAGAACCACAGGACGGCCAGCGGCTGAAATGAAAGGCCCACTCAGCTCATGAGGAGGCAAGCTGCAATCCACGCATCCCTCAAACATGATACTCTCTAGATACACGGACAATTGTACCCCTCAGCCCCAGCCATCGTGCAGAGGGAGAGCCGAAGGCTGCTGACCCTGGGAACTGCCCATCTCCACCGAGTTCCAAATGCTTTTTTTTGCAGCAGAGTGTATGTTTTCCATGAATAATATCCACAAATGGTAGTAGCAGATACAGGTAACTTACAGGTAACTTAGAGGTGATCAACTCAGAGCAAAGGATGCCCTTAGACTTGCCTTTCCAACCCTGGAGTCCCTCTGATCCCAAGATCATGCAGCTAATATCTGGGAGTAAACCCCCAATCATTCTGATGTAAGATTCTGCCTTTTTTGGATCAAGGAGGTATAAAATAGGAATCATGCAATGATTTTTCTAAAGCAACAATTTATAAACATTAAGAAGTTTATAACAGAGGCCCCCAACCTTTTGGGCACCAGGGACCGGTTCCATGAAGAGAGGTTTATCCGCGGACCGGAGGGTGTGTAGTTTTGTGTGCTGCCTGCATCCCATGGATGGGGCTTTGCTTGTTTGTGCGGAATGGTTGCTGGCATGCCGCAGCCCAGTACCGGTCCACAGACCGAGGGTTGGGGACCCTTGGTTTATAATACTGGTTGAATAAACTTCAACTCCTACTAACTACGGGGGCAGTATCTATGTAGTTTCCTTATAGCAGCAACTCTCAGATTGTTCAGCTTCACATTCTACCTCACAGCCCTAGAATCTGTCTGGGGTCTCCCACCCAAGAACTAACCTGGTCTGATCCTGCTTAGCTTTTCAAGATCAGCCATGTTCCATTAGGTGCTACCATCCAGTTGGACCGTAATAATTCATCCGGACCATAAAATGTGATCCAAGAAGGCCAAAATGCTGGCCCCATCTCTTTTAGTGATGTCACTAGGTCATCTCCAGCCTTCTTGTAGTCCTCCCCTGGGGAAAGAGACAAACTCACCCCAGGCCACAGAAGACTGCAGAAGGTCGAGCTGATGTCTGGGCAAAGACAGGTTCTTGCGATCATTGGATTCAGATTCCAGATCAGCTCCTGAGAGGAAGCAACAGAGAGTGTGTGAAAAAGTTCCTTTTGCTGTTCTTACCTTCCAGGGCTATCCAATCTCTATGGGTGGGAACTTTTTCTAGGAAGAGGGGGAAGATTTTTTTCCCTGTTGTCTAGGGAAATTCTCAATCATCATCCAAGTCATGGTTGTTCCAAAGGTGCTTTTCCAAAAGGCAACTGGACTTTCTTGAGTTTTTTTTTCTCTTTGAAAATATTTCGCTTCTCATCCAAGAAGCTTCTTCAATTCTCCAGTCCTTTAAGGCAAGGGTCCCCAACCCCTGGGCTGCAGTCCACTACTGGGCTGTGAGCCATTCAGAACCGGGCTGCAGAAGTGGCATGCCTGCGTACGCATGCATCCCACTTGCGTGAGCAGCGAGCAAACACATGTGTGCGTGCATTCCCGCTTGCACAAACAGCGGGGGTATGTGCCCGCTGCTCATGCGAATGGAAGTGCCTGCATACGTGTGCGCACTTGCGGGCTGCTCACATGGAACCCCACGCCCCCACCCCCACTGATCCATAAAGTCAGATAGATTGGGGGACTCTGCTTTAAGGCAACTGGGCTTTCTGATTTTTCTTTAAGCCATTAAAAAGGGGAGCTTTTGCCCAGGTTCACCTGGTGCGCCAGTTGCGACCCTATCTGGACCGGGATGCCCTGCGTACAGTCACTCATGCGCTCGTGACCTCTCGTATAGACTACTGCAATGCTCTGTACATGGGGCTGCCCTTGAGGACCACTTGGAGGCTTCAGCTGGTGCAGAATGCGGCCGCGCAAGTTGTGATGGGGGTCTCCCGATACTCCCATGTAACACCTCTTCTCCGTGAGCTGCATTGGCTTCCAGTTGCCCTCCGGGTGAGATTCAAGGTGCTGGTGATTACCTATAAAGCCCTAAATGGCATGGGTCCGGATTACTTAAGGGAGCACCTGCTGCCGGCGTCATCTTCCCTTCATCCTGTGCGCTCCCACAGGGAGGGTCTTCTCAGGGTGTCGTCGGTCAGAGAGTGTTGGCTTGCGGCCCCCAGGGAGAGAGCATTCTCTGTGGGTGCGCCAGCCCTTTGGAATCAATTGCCAGTTGAGCTCCGGATGGCTCCCGACCTTCGCTCTTTCCGCCGTGATCTGAAAACCTATTTATTTGAACAGGCCGGCTTGGTTTAAGGGTTTGGGGTATTTTTAATTATTTATTGTTAGGGCTTAATTAATTTAATTTTACTTTAACTTTTGTATGTAATGCTTTTACTGCCCTGTACACCGCCCTAAGTCCTTCAGGAGAAGGGCGGTATAGAAATTCATTCAATCAATCAATCAATCAATCAATCAATCAATCAATAAAAATCAGAAAGTCCAGTTGCCTTTAAAATAAAGGCACCATAGATATGACCATGACCTCGATGAAAACAGTCAGAGGAGAGATCTCTCTGCCCACAGAAGGAACAGGGATGGAGAAAGCATCTCCTAAGGGAGACTCCCTAATTCTCTGAAAAGTCAAGGGAAGGGAAGGCAGAAAGGCTTTCAGGCTTGCATGATTCTGTCACTATAATCTTACACTTCTTGAAGGCCTGACGGAAACCCTGCGTTTTTAGGCACCTGTCAGAATCCATTTATATCACATTCATAAATGTATGTTTAAAACATTATTTCCACCACCACCACCACCCCGGATTCTGCCATCTCCCAAGGAAGGAGGAGCGCATGTGGATTCAGCCTGACTTAGGTTATTTCAAAGACCAAGGGAAACCTTTTGAACTGGGGGAACAAAAGGGAGGGTTAGGAAAGAAGGCATCTGGCCTGTGTCTCCATTTGAATCTGTAAAGGAAGAAGGCAATAACCATAAAGATTTGAAGTTCCCTTTTTCCCACGAAAGGAATGACATGAAGTAAATGATGGGGGGCTGACCAAATGGGGTTGAGGGAAGGGGGGTTGAACCGGGAACTCTTTATAAAGTTTCAATCTGTAAAACAATACTAGGTCCTGTCTTGTATTTCCACAACCAAACATGTCCTAGTAAAAATTCCTTTTGGACTACAACTGACTCCAAGAGTTTTTGTTTTCCTAAGATGTGGATTGGGGTGGGTCCTGACAGTACCACTCTTACCTGTCCCAAGGCACACAATCACAATGTCTGCTCCTACGACTGCAGCTTTCACATCTTGGGGACAATACTGGAGACACCTCGGATGCTCACATCCAAGAGCACAGGTGACATTTGCTGAGATAGCTGCTAAGCCCCTCCTGCATCAGCCAGAAACAAGAGTAGGTCCTTAGCTTCTTGGCAGTAGCAATACCAATAGCACTTAGAGTTATATACCGCTGAACAGTGCTTTCCAGCCCTCTCTAAGCGGTTTACAGAGTTATCTCTACCCTTGACACAGTGTTCCCTCCTGACGCCAAGAACAGGGCTGATAGGTTTGGGCCACTGCAACCCTATTTTATTTCAACTGCAACTGCAACCCTATTTTATTTCAAGCACGTCCATCCTATTAAATGCAAACAAGGATCTCAGTCTTCAGACAGCCTTTGCAAACCAACCATACTGAGGCCTGCAGTGAGGTGACACACAGTTATCTTTTTTAAAATATAAGGGATTCATGAAAAATGGAGACTTGCTTTATTTATTATTTATTTAGTTGCATTTGTATACCGCCCTTTCCCTGAGGACTCAACCAAGCATGCGTGCAAGAAATGAAGTTAAAGAACAAAAGCAGCAACTACAATGAAGCAGAACACAAGTGTTGTAACATGCAAGAAGCTGGAATAAAAGATGCTGAACTCTTAAGCATACTAAACTGCAGTACACAGTCGATTGGGAATCCAAGGACTGCCTTAGTTTAGGATACAGGCCATCATGGTTTTGTTGCTTGCTCATTGCAAGTAATAGCAATAGCACTTAGACTTGTATGCTGTTTCATAGTGCTTTACAACCCTCTCTAAGCAGTTTACAGCATCAGCATATTGCCCTCAACAATCTGGGTCCTCGTTTTACTGACCTTGGAAGGATGGAAGGCTGAGTCAACCTTGAGCCAGTGAGATTTGAACTGCCGAATTGCTGGCAGCCGGCTATCAGCAGAAGTAGCTTGCAGTACTGCATTCTAACCACTGTGCCACCACAGCTCGTAGAAGTCCCAAAGTTCAGAAGGATCTTATCTTCAGAACCGTGACTTGTGAAACTGGATCAACCAACCCTGGGAATGTCCTTCCTAAGTCCCACCACATTATAAGGTAAATTTGAACTAGCTACAACCAGCACTATACCCAAAGTAATGGCTGAAGTGCAGTTGGCCTCATAGTTGAGTGTAATGAGAAGGAACAACCTTGAGGAACAACAGGAAGAGCCACAATCAAGGCAACACTCAAATAACATACATCTTTCACTTGACAGTGGGATGGGGGTGGCACATCAATTTTATAAATAAAATAACAACAATAATAATAATTCACACCAGCTGTAGAAAAGCTGAGAAGTCATCTAGATGGGAGCTCTGATCTAACACCATCAGCCCCAATCATACCACAGCAGTCACCCAAAAAGCTGCTTTGGGGCAGAGAGGATTGTTGGTCATACCTGGGTGTATAAATGTATTGGGGTTCAGGGACTGGCGCATAATCCCCAAAGAGGAGATCCGCCTTGTCTGCAAAGGGTCCAACCACCTGCCAGAAAGAATAAGGGAAAGTAGAAGAGATGTTGTTTCTCAGAGGAAGATGAAGTTAAGTCGCCATCAAGGTTTCCAGGACTGACTTTTTGATTGATTCCCCCCCCTCTATTTTATAAGTGAATTTAACAATCAAACTAAAATCCACAGCAGTTTGTTTATGTTTTAGTTTTGTGAATCAGTATAACCTATGCTAGTTATCACCTTGTAGCCTAGAACCACTGTTTCTCGTGGCGTCTGCTCCTTCCCAGCAGGGCGATGTTGCTCCAGGAGCCTTCAAACAATGCCACCTAGAAAGCAGGACTTCTGGGTCACAGCACCCACCCCTTGAAGAAGCAACCCCAAGACCTGGCCAGTCTGGACCCTCATCAGGACCTCAAAAATTTCCTTCCTTCCCCTTCCCTTCCCTTCCCTTCCCTTCCCTTCCCTTCCCTTCCCTTCCCTTCCTTTCCTTTCCTTTCCTTTCCTTTCCTTCCCCACCCCATCTCAGTCAATGACTCTGGCCAACTATATCAATCATTGTTACTGTTGTATTGCTTTTGCTTTCAATTTGTTTCATTTTTTTCAGACCTTTATTTTTATATTAAAAAACCCATATATCTTTTCCTATCTCAGTCTCAATCTGCACACACACACACACACACACACAGAGTACACATTTATTCCCCCCTCCCCCCTTTTGTGGCTGTATCACCAACCTTTTTTTATTAGAAAACTAATCTCTAACAAAGTACCCAGAAACACATCAAGGAATGAAGTCAGAAAACTGTTCATGCCAATCTCTCTCTATTCCTGGTTCACACCTCCCATCTGCCACCCCAGTAAGATTCTTCTTCAGCAGCCTCATCTAAGAAGGCTTCTGCAGGGGACAGGACCCACCCAACTTTAGCTGACCTTGAAAGGCCAAATAGGACTGGACCAGCTTAAACAGATGGTTCCCCCACCAGGAGACCTCAAAGCTTGTCTGAAAATCAAAAAACCCTGCATGTATGTGCCCACCTAGACCCCCAAAATTGACATTGTTGTTGTTAGTTGCGAAGTCGTGTCCGACCCATCGCGACCCTATGGACAATGTTCCTCCAGGCCTTCCTGTCCTCTACCATCTTCTGGAGTCCATTTAAGCTCACGCTTAAATTGACATAAGAAAGTCTTTGTCCTTCCATTAATTTCAAATTATTATTTTTTAATTGTGATATGTTTTGGGAGCCAAATGGTGTTGTCGATCTGTTGTGAAACTTCCAGAAGTCAAGCGGGACAATCTGGGCAACATTTGCTCAGTCATGTTCACAGACGTGCCAATCTCCCCATGAATATGTCCCAGGAGAGAATACCCACCATTACTGCAATCCTATCAAGAGCAGGCTGAAGACAAGCTGTTCCACTGATTCATTGCTCTAACTGTCAGGAAATTTCTCCTTAGTTCTAGGTTGGTTCTCTTCTTGATTAGTTTCCATCCGTTGCTTCTTGCCCTGCCTTCTTGCCTTTGGAGAATAGCTTGACTCCCTCTTCTATGGGGCAGTCCCTTAGATGTTGGAACATTGCTATCATGCCCCCCCCCAACTCCTTCTTTTCATTAAATTAGGCAAAACACTGTTCCTGCAACCGTTTTTCGTATGTTTTAGCCTCCAGTCTCAGTGGACACTTACCGCAATGGTCTTGTGCAGTAGATCTTCTGCTTTAAAAGGTAGCATTTCATTCTGGTTTTTCAGCAAAACCAAACTCTGGAGGGCGGCTTTGAGGGCCAGACTGCGGTGGGCTTCTGATTGTATAACCTCAGCCCCCAGAGCATTATAGGGGTTCATGGCTGGTGGGTCAAATTCACCCAGGCGCAGGCGAGTGAGGAAAAGGGGGCGCACACGATCCCGGATCATCTGCAGGAAGCAGGGAGAAGCAGAGGCTTTAAGTAAAGGAAGTACTTTCCCCACCAGCATTTATATATATCTTAAAATAACTCCTCACATTTTCCTATTGTATCCCTCCAAGGTACACAAATTCATTTACCTGCTTTGTTGTGGGGGTTTTTTTGGGGGGGGCACTGATGCATAGCCTGCAATCATTCATTCCGTTTTTCTTATTATGCATTACTTTGGATACTCCCCGTTGCATTGTACAATCTATCTGACATTCACTGCAAATCACTCCAGTTCTTAGCCAGCCGCATGGCATCATTTGAATTAAAAGTGTGCTTACATGCATACCCTTAACAGCAAACTCTAACATTAACACAAGCCTTCCATTTCATCGTATCCATTGCTTTTCCCACACCATGCCACAAACCCTCCGCTGCACATCAAGGTGGCACTCTTCTCCTTCTTCCAAGCAGTTTCCCCTTTGTCTTTCCTTAATTCCACTTTCCTTTCGTTCAATAGGGAGGCTGAGCGATCTTTCTAATATTTTTGATATAGGACTTGTACTTTCTCTTATCCCAGAAAATTACCATTTCTGTTCGCTACAACTTCTTTTGTTTTTCTTCTATATTTATTTTTCTCCAAGAGCCACTTGTAAAAGTAGATGTCAGCTTACATTTCCCCCTAAGAACATCTATAAGTGGTCCTCAGCTTATTATTTATTTATTTATTGTTTGGATTTATATACCGCCCCTCTCCCAAAGGACTCGGGGCGGTGTACAGGGCAATTAAAACACTATATACAACACATAATATACAAAAATTAAAATAAATTAAACCAAGTAGCCCTAAACAATAAAACACGTTCTAAAATTTAAAATTTAAAATTTAAAATCTAAAATCCCAGTCCCTCAGTCCAGGTCGGCAAGTTCAAATAAACAAGTCTTCAGGTCACGTCGGAAGAAGCGAAGGTCGGGAGCCATCCGGAGCTCAACAGGGAGCTGGTTCCAGAGGGCAGGCGCGCCCACAGAGAATGCTCTCCCCCTGGGGGCCGCCAGTCGACATTCCCTGACCGACGGCACCCTGAGGAGGCCCTCTCTGTGGGAGCTCACAGGATGATGGGAAGTTAACGCCGGCAAAAGGTACTCCCGTATGACCACAGTTGGGATGGGAACTTGCGTCACTAAGCAATGCGGTTGATAACTGAGCCGTGTCCTATTCTACCACCTTTTTTTGCTGCGGTTGTTAAACAGACATGGCTTCCCCCACTGACTTTGCTCGTCAGAAGCTGCCTGGGAAAGTCGCAAATGGGGATCATGTGACCCCAGGATACATTCATAGTTGCTTTTCATGGCTTTACTTAAGTGAAGCTTGCACAGAATTCTTTTCAACAAGACAGAGAAGTTACCAGCTCTTGTCATACCCATGATGGGAAGGCCTGGAAAAAAACTGGAAAAATTGGGTGGGGGAACAGGGTTTTTCCCCCCGTTTTTTTCAAACGGCTTTGCAAAAAAAAAATATATATATTTATCTTTTTCCCAGACCTTCCCATCTCTGTCCGTGACACAGTGTTCCCTCCTGACGCCAAGAACAGGGCTGTTAGGTTTGGGCCAATGCACCACAAGTGCAACCGCAACCCTATTTTATTTCAAGCACGCCCATAGTATTACATGCAAACAAGGATCTCAGTCTTCAGACGGCTTTGCAAACCAACCATACTGAGGCCTGCAGTGCGGTGACACACAGTTATCTTTTTAAAATATAAGGGATTCATGAAAAATGGAGACTTGCTTTAACCAAGCATGCGTGCAAGAAATGAAGTCAATGAACAAAAGCAGCAACTACAATGAAGCAGAACACAAGTGTTGTAACATACAAGAAGCTGGAATAAAAGATGCTGAACTCTTAAGCATACTAAACTGCAGTACAGAGTCCATAGTAATACAAGGACTTCGTTTAGGATGCAAGCCATCATGGTTTTGTTGCTCACTCATTGCAAGTAATAGCAATAGCAATAGCACTTAAGACTTATATACCGCTTCGTAATGCTTTACAACCTTCTCTAAGCAGTTTACAGCATCAGCATATTGCCCTGAACAATCTGGATCCTCATTTTACCGACCTTGGAAGGACGGAAGGCTGAGTCAACCTTGATTCAGTGAGAATCGAACTGCTGGCAGTGGGCAGAGTCAGCCTGCAATACTGCTTTCTAACCAGTGCGTCACCACAGCTCATAATGATTGTTAAGTAGTCATGAAGTAATGACTACTTAGCAGTTCCAGGGTTTACAGTTGGAACACGTTGCATGAATGCTGCTAGGGAATAACAAGTCCAAAACCTGGAGTTGGAGGGAAACAGCAAAGATTATCTTGTCCTCTATAACATTCCTGAATAATGCCCATCTAACTTTTATTGATAAAGTTCCAAATGAAGATGAGTCTAGCTCTTTCCATGACACTCAAACACCTGATGTTTTGCTCACATTAAATCAAAACCTCCCTACTTTGTAATATGAATCCATCGTTGTGGAATCTCACTTAGCCTTTCTTCTTCAAGGAGATGCTCCTTTGAGCCATGCCTTTGTTGTTGAACTGCAACTCCCAGCAATCCCATTTAATAATATAATAAATTGCAAAGGAAGCTGGAGGTTGTAGTTGAGCAATATTTGGAGGAGCCCCGGGTTCTCTGCTTTGCTTCACCCATTTGGAAAAGAGAGATGATCACATCCTGACATGTCTGCTCTGGAACTGGTAGGTCTTTCTTCTACTTCAAGGAGATGGGCCACTTACTTCCAGAGAAATGTTGCCCTTGCTAAGGGCTTCGGCTATGTGCATGTAAACATTATTCCTCATCCCATAAGAAAGCTCTAGATTACATCCGGCATTCACAGCCACTGCAGGGAGAAAAAAGGATAGCACCATTAGTCCAATAGTCAGTGAAACATTAGCTTCAATTCATGTTTGTCTGCAAGCCATGGATTGGCTATCTGTTTGAGTGCCATCCTTAGCAAGTGAATAGCCAAAGCAATAGCACTTAAGACTTATATACTGCTTCACAGTGCTTTACAGCTGACAACCTGGGTTCGAGACCCGAGCGCTGTACAATGGGTTGAGCTTCTGCCAACCTAGCAGTTCGAAAGCATGCAAATGTGAGTAGATAAATAGGTACCACTTTGGTGGGAAAGTAACAGTGTTTCATGCGCCTTGGCGTATAGTCATGCTGGCCACATGACCACGGAGGCGTCTTCGGACAACGCTGGCTCCCTCAGCTAAAAAATGGAGCTGAGCACTGCCCCTTAGAGTCGGACACAACTGGACAGGGGAAAACTTTACCTTTATATGTGATAATTACAGACAAGGAGTTTTTTGGTGGATTTGGGAGAGAAAATAGTGCTTGGATGATGGAAATTAAGTACAGATGGAAACAAATCTGGGCTCCAGGCTAGAAGGCTAGCCTCAGAGCAATGCTAGTAGGACTCTCGAAACTCAATCTGCAACTGAAGGTAGGTTGCAAGGAGCTTCCAGCATGGAGATGAGAAGAGCCGCGTTTTGCAACACTCACCAATTGCAGTCTCCAGGAAACTGTGCGTGTAGCGGTGCCCAGCCATGATCAGCTCCACAGCACCTTCATCGCTCACTACATAACCCTGGAAGCCCCATTCATCTCGGAGGATGTCTGTCAGCAGCTTCTTGTTAGCACAGGCTGGGACTCCATTAATTCTGCCAGATGAACCAAGGCAGGTTAACAGACTTACAAGCATGACCCCTTTGCGGTCTTCCTGTTCTGGCAAGAGCCAGTTTATTCTAGTGGTTAAGGCACCAGGCAAAAAGCAGGAGACAGTGAGTTCTAGTCCCACCTTAGCTATGAAAATCAAATGAGTGACTTTGGGCCAATCGCCAGGAGACAGTTCTAGTCCTGCCTTAGCCCTGAAAGCCAGCTGGGTGACTTTGGGCCAGTCCCTCTCTCTCAACCCAACCAACCTCGCAGGGTTGTCGTTGTGGGTAAAATAGGAGGAGGAAGATGTGTTGGATATGTCTGTTACCTCACGTTATTTCTAAAAATAATACAGGCAGGATAAAAATGGAAGTGAAAATAAATAAAATAAAATAATGAAATAAAAATATAAAATAAAATATAAATAAAATAATAAAATAAAACAAAACTAAAAGAAATAAAAAATAAAATAAAATAAAAAAATAAATTAAAATTAAAATTAAATAATAATAAAACAAAAAATAAAATAAAATAAAATAATAAATAAAAGAAAAGAAAAGAAAAGAAAAGAAAAGAAAAGAAAAGAAAAGAAAAGAAAAGAAAAGAAAAAATACCTGTTATAGCTGCACATGAAGCTGAATGTCCCGGCTCGCACGCAGGCTTCAAACTGAGGCAGGAAAGTCATGCGCCAATCACGTTCTTCCACCTGTCACAAAACGTACCACCATGTCCTCAGTGTATTGCCAGCCCATTCAGCCTGGCTTGTGAAACTCTTCCCAAATCAATGCTGCCTTCTCTCCTTTTATTATAGGTAATCCTCCAACTTAGGACTGCTTCCATATGATCGCTGCCAAAAAGCTCGTAAAATTGAACCCCCCCAGGGGGTACTTACAACCTGGTTCAGAAGTTCTAACAGCTGCACCCCCCCCCCTCACAGCCATATATCAGGTGCTCGACAACCAGCTGGCATTTACGGTCATTTGCAGCATCCTGTGTTCACATGACCGCATTTTACAACGGTTTTGACAAACATGGCACTTCCTTCCGGTTTTCAGCAAAACCAGCCCATAGTGAACAGTTGGTTCACTTTACAGCAGTGGTCTTGGCTTAATGGCTACCACAAAAAAGGTCATAAAATTGGGTAACCTGCATTACCACCATCATGACTTACAGCTGTAATGAGCAGGCTCCATTATGAAGATAAGTTAAAAACTCTTTGTAAATACCTTAAGTTCATAACTATCCTGTGAGGTCTCCTTGTTTGCTCCTCATTGTAACCCAAGCCAGAACTTACACATGTTGAGGGTTCATTTCATATCCTGGTTTGTGCTAATAGGAGATAGTGGTTGACCAGATTCCCCCAAACCAATACATGAAGGAAAATCAGTGGCCATGATTAAGGAGCACAGATGGGCCTAGTGCTTGGTCCCATTAATCAGAAGGGCTTATCTATTATGTCTTTAAGTGAGGAATGGCCTAGAGCCTGCAATGTGATTGTGGTACGCAGAAACAAATAATAACGTGTGTGTGTGTCTGTCTCTCTCTCTCTCTGTGTATGTGTGTGTGTGTGCGTGTGTGTGTGTGTGTGGATATAGAGATATAGAGATAGATAGAAATAGTGATATAGAGATATAGAGATATAGATAGATAGAGATATAGATAGATAGATAGATAGACAGACAGACAGACAGACAGACAGATAGATAGATAGATAGATAGATAGATAGATAGATAGAGATATAATAGAGATATAATGACCCTCAGTAAATTTCAAGGCACCTAGCATGATGTCATTACAGCCACACCAAAAATACTTAAATGGCTAACTTCCTTAGATATTGAGCTATAGCATCTATCCTGTTGCGACTCTACAGTGCCATACTATGGCGATTTTATCATGGTTTTAGCCTAATTTAATATTTTACCTCATCTATTGTATTTGTGTTTGTATGTATAGTGTGTTTCATTAGTGTTATATATCCATGATTGCATGACCTCTGTGGATGCCATATGCCAAATAAAATAAATAAGTGAAGTCTGTTGTGCTGTTCTTGCTTCAAGGGTTGCAAGAAATTAGGCTGTTGGGACGAAAATAAATGAGCTAGAGAAACTGGCGGGAAGGAGGTGCCCAACTCCGAAATCCGCCTGGAGAGGAGCTCCATCTCTGATCCTCTTTCACTGACCTTGGCATCGAAGAAAAACCGGGATACAGGGATATTCTCAGGACCCCCGTGGACATCAAAATGCTTGCAGCCGGCATTAGCTTTGACGTAACGGGGATGGTCACCCTGCAGCCCCTTCACAAATGCAATTCCCAGCTGGGTGGTCAAGAATGGGTCCTCCCCATATGTCTCCTAAGAGTGGAAAAAGAAGCATACCGGTCAGCTCAACCCTATTCTTCCCACCCAGTTTTTATTTCCGTTAATGGCAAGCATAAAATGAGACCAATTGGGCAAAGAAATGAAAAGAACTACAAAGCAGAAAGAAGCACCAGAACAACGAGATTCTTAAATAATTGATGTATAACCTGGGAAGATATTAATACTGTAATCCTGAACCTACAATCTATAACGAAATACAGAATATTATTAGCCTTAAAACTGTAAAATTGAAGCTAATACCCCTGATCAAGAGAGAAACGAAGCCTTTGATCATGTAGTCACTCATTTCTACTTCTGGTTATCCCATTTCTGAGAGTAAGAATCTAGCAGTTCCTTGGGTCTTCCTTAAATTTTCTACAAGGCAAAGTATCTCAAGATTTGCTTTGACCTAATTGCGGAGCTCCTTTTTCAGCTCAGGTGACTCTTATGGCCAAGGCTAGGAATATTTGTAACCTCTAATGTAATCCCTGTTGAGATTCAAGAATCAGTGACTGTTCTTCACAACTTTGGAGACACTCAACAGTAGTTGCGTTTCAGAGGACTTTTCTTGTGGCAATTAAAGTCATTCTGTTTCCCATGATCTGGGAGTTTCCAGGTGTGATGGAATCAATCCTTACCCTCCCCACTCATGCTCCTAAATCATTGATACCTGGTTCCTGCCCCAGAGTGGATGCCGCATAATGTTCAAGACTGGGCTGAAGCAGCTTAAGCCAGTATGGTCTTTATAATAGCCGACGGAGTCAAAATAGTTGTGCTTGGCGCGAACCTCAGTGGCCGTAGCGTTGGCCACTTCAAAGATGAGTTGAGTGCTGTTCAAAGACATAAGGAGAGTTGAAAAGGATTCTGTAAATTGCCATGAAATAAAGTCACTCCAAACATGCAGGGCCATGCTAGGCCATCATCCTGTACAGACAGTGTCTCAGTTCTCTGCAGGGCCACAAGAGATCCATAACTGAAGTCCCAACTGTGTATTTTGCATCAGTGACATCCCTTGCAAATAGCGTGCAGCACATCATTTACATGATTTGCATGGTGATGTCATGGCATAGGGGACATCATTCCCACCACACCCACACACATACACCCACACCCACCCACCCACCCACCCACATACACACCCGTGGATACCCAAGTCTTGTTCTTCTTAATAAATTTAATAATCTTTATTTTAGCAAGATAAAAAACAGTACGAATATTAGAAAAGAAACAAAGGAATTAAGAATGAATAAGTGAGAAAGAAAATAGAAATAAGACAAATACAAAAAGAAAATATTGTAAAGTAGCAGCTTCTGATTTTTTGGATAACAGTTATAAATGCAACTAAGCAGCAACCCGGTTTAAGACAATATTCAGTCTGAATAAGAGAGGACTTTTTGGAGATATGTTAGCCATAGTTGGGTACATAAATGGAAGCTCCACAGAAGATGGGATTGTAACTATTTTCCTTGGCCATGGAAAGTAGACTCAGAAATAAGGTGACACTACCTAGATTTTCTTCCAAACCTTCCTAAAGGTTGTTCATAGGTAGACAGTGGAACAGTCTATCTCCAGTGGTTTGTGTTCTCCATGTCTGGAGGCTTTGAAGAAGAGGCTGTACATCTGACTCTGGTAGATGGTTTAAATTATCTTTGGAGCAGATGATCCTTGTGGCCCTTCCAACTCTGCAATTCCAAAAATGGTACTGGGTTTTGCAAGTCTGGACCCTTAAGGTGTCCGTGCTGGTAGGTCTGATAGTATGCTGAAAATTTAGCAATAATGGGTGACCAAGATTCTAAGTGGGTGAGCTCAGAGACAGAATTGGGACAACATTCACATAACAACTGCTTTACTGATCAATGGAAATTTTGGGCTCACTTTTGGCCATAAATTCAGGACTAACTGTACATTGACTTAATAGGTAAATTCCTACTTGAAAGAGGCCGCCAAGCCAAGTGCTTGAGGATAAGATGTTGCCCAGCCTTGTGCTTCTGCATCCCCACGAAGACATTCTGTGTTCCAGTTGTAGGGCCCAATGCCCAAACGCTCAATAGGTGGGGCTGGCCCATTGCCCTGAGCTCCGCCTCTCGCCATCTGTGAGTAGAAAGCCCATATGGTGAATGGATAGCCATGGTCAGGCACCCCTCTGATGTGGTTTTGATAGAGGAAGACAAGCAAATTGGTCTTCCAAAGCTCTGTTGACTATCAACCCCACCAAACCATTCAAGATGCTTCTCGTACCTGCAGGATCATCTCATTCGGGGTCAGCCTATTAACCAGGTCGTCCACTCGTTCCTCCCAAGACAATGTGGGATCCCTGAAGGGAAAGTCCCATCCCCAGCAGAGCCCAGCCAACAGCAATGGGGCAGTAAGAAGACAAAAAGCCATCATTTTGTCTGCAATTGAGAAAAATAGCAATAGCACTTAAACCTATATACTGCTTTACAGCCCTAAGCAGTTTTTTTTACATATCTTGGAAGTGTCTTAATGTTCCTTTTCCCAAGATGCTCTTCCTGTTCCCCATTCCGCCTCCCCACCCCCGCCATCCCGTAATCCCATCTAAGAACTAACCAGTTTCTACATGAAACTTTACAAAAGTCTAAAAAATCTTCCAAAGAACCTTCATCCTGGAATGAGTCTTTGATGGTTTATTAAGGAAAGCCCATGGGAGATTCAGGAGCAGCTGCATTATCTCTGAGTAGAGCGACTGAATTCATTTACCCTGTCCCTGCTCACATGGTTCAAACCAGCTTGTGTTTCTCCACGGTTCGTTGAATTAACCACAAATGATTGGCTCTGTACATTATACCATGAACGGTGACTTACAAACCTAGTCACTGGTTCACAATCAGGCTAAGCCAAAATTAAACCACATGATAACTCAATCCACTGCAACAATGTGGATTCATATCAACTTGGTATCAAGGTTCATTTACTGATGAGCCCATATGCCAGTCCCATCAGAGCATCTTAGCCATCAACAGAAAAAAGGGTCTAGTCTCCCCGATTTTGAAATGCTATTGTGTGTAAACTGAAACCGAAAAAGAGAAATTATATTTGTCTATTAGGGAAAGAAAGAAAAAGAAAGAAAGGAAGTAAGGAAGTAAGTAAGTAAGTAAGGAAGGAAGGAAGGAAGGAAGGAAGGCATAAATAAATAAATAAATTTCCTAACAATTACGTAAAAGCACAGTTCAACATGAATCCGTAACGTGATTTGTTTTGCGTGTTGCATGTTGTATGCATATCCAGCCAACTATGGCTTATCCAATAAACCATATAAATCAACCATGGCTTTCTGCAGTGTAGGAACCCAACCTATAATCATTGTGTTCCTCCTGGGCTTAAATGAAACCGTCAAAACCCGATTCAATCCTTGTGTCAGGACCCACCCCAATCCACGTCTTAGGAAAACAAAAACTCTTGGAGTCAGTTCTAGTCCAAAAGGAATTTTTACTAGGACATGCTTGGTTGTGGAAATTCAAGACAGGACTTGGTATTGTTTTACAGATTGAAACTTTATAAAGAGTTCCCGGTTCAACCCCCCTTCCCTCAACCCCATTTGGTCAGCCCCCCATCATTTACTTCGTGTCATCCCTTTCGTGGGAAAAAGGGAACTTTGGATCTTTACGGTTATTGCCTTCTTCCTTTACAGATTCAAATGGAGACACAGGCCAGATGCCTTCTTCCCTAACCCTCCCCTTTGTTCCCCCAGTTCAAAAGGTTTCCCTTGGTCTTTGAAATAACCTAAGGCAGGCTGAATCCACATGCGCTCCTCCTTCCTCGGGAGATGGCAGAATCCATGGGGGGGATAATGTTTTAAACATACATTTATGAATGTGATATAAATGGATTCTGACACCTTGGAGTGCTGCTAATGTGGTTGCTTCACTGCTTCGGTAGAAGGTTCTGTACAGAGATAAGATGATGTTGAGAACACAGTGCAGATGATAAACCAAGAAAGAAGTAAAGTGTTGGTAAGTACAGAAGCAACACCCTCTTCTAAATATATGTTATTAAAAAGATCTTAACCTGAAGCCTGGAGCAAAGAACATGGATTTCTGGGACTTGTGCTGATTTTTAAAGTATTAGAAAAGTTCTCAGCACCTACGCCTAAACAAGTCAGTGAAATCGTCTTGGGAAAGGAGACTTTACGTGCACGCAACGTGAGTATGATACGGCTAAACAAGACAAGTGTCTTCTTGAGGTTTCTGGAAAGTCAAAGGCTTACAAGAGAATTCCATGAAGGTGTCTATGAAATCACAACATAGTCTTCATGGCAGAAGAATGAAGGTAGCTTGCCGTGACTTACTATTACTATCTATTAAGACAGATAACTAAGAGTCTTTGGTCTAGTGGTGGTTAGTTAAGGCTGGAAAGCAGGAGACTGTGAGTTCAAGTCCCGCCTTAGCCATGAAAGCCCGCTGGCTGACTTTGGGCCAGTCACTCTCTCTCAGCCCAACCCACCTCACAGGGTTGTTGTTGTGGGGAATAAAGGAGGAGGAAAGAGTACGGTGTGTATTTTCTACCTGGAATTTCTTGCAAAAACAATAAAAGCAGGATATAAATAAATTCAGAAAAAAGAAGAAATAAAGATCTATTGCTATCTATTACCAATATTTACTATTACTATCTCCTGTCTATTATTTACTATCCAAAAGGTGCCTTTAAAACTGTTTGCAACTGAAGAAGCTTGCAACTGAAGGATTCTTCCACCAAGAAGCACATTGATTTGTGCTTTAGATTGTAAGCCGCCCTGAGTCTTCGGAGAAGGGCGGGATATAAATGGGATTTTTAAAAAAAGAAAAAAGAAAAAGAAAACCATGCTGGGTCTATCTATGCATTGTTAAACATGCCAAAGGTAGTTGGTTTCACCAATCGGCACTAACAAGCCATCATTTGCAGATCCCAGAGTGTGGGTATGGTCACCCACAAACCCCAAACTGAAGCAACTATGACACCGCTCTACGGGCCCCTTGAAACTGGCACCTTTCTACATGGGGAATGAAATGTCAAGACCAACAGACTACTAGACCAGGGGTCTTCATGCTTGGCCCTTTTATGACTTGTGGACTTCAACTCCCAGAATTCCTCAGCCAGGTATGCTGGCTGAGGAATTCTGGGAGTTGAAGTCCACAAGTCATAAAAGGGCCAAGCTTGAAGACCCCTGGTCTAGACAAACATTTCATGTTGATCCATGTGGCGTCTAATTCTACATATATATATATAAAAGCCTTCCCCAAAGTTAAAACAGGCTGGAGTGAACTATTTGAAACGGGAGATTTAGATTTTCATCCCCTGTAGCACTCTTGCCATTGCCATATTGAAAGCCAGGCCTTCAGCAGGAGCAAACCTTTGGTGATCAAAGGGAAAGACGACTTAAGAGATACACACCTGTCTTCTGGGCAACCGTAGGAAATGGTTAACTATGTGGTTGTTCTATGATGCTTTCACTTTTTCTCGGTCTAGTTTGCAGTCCTCAGGCGTGCTCTAACCTTATGTGGTTTTGGAGCACAGCACCTGGGACACGGTGGCTCAGTGGGTTAGGACGCTCAGCTTGTCGATCAGAAGGTCGGCAGTTTGGCGGGTCGAATCCCGAGTGCCGCGTAGCAGAGTGAGCGCCTGTTACTCGTCCCAGCTTCTGCCAACCTAGCAGTTCGAAAGCACGTAAAAATGCAAGTAGAAAAATAGGGACCGCTACGGTGGGAAGGTAACAGCGTTCCGTGCGCCTTTGGTGTCCAGTCATGCCGGCCACATGACCACGGAGACGTCCTCGGACAAGCGCTGGCACTTCGGCTTTGAAACGGAGATGAGCACCAGCCCCTAGAGTTGGAAACAACTAGCACGCACGTGCGGGGGAACCTTTACCTTTTCCTGGATTACTTCTCACTTGTCACTTTCCAGGGACAGCAGAACAAGCCACTTCTCAGCTTTGCAGCCAACTTTAGACTTGGGCACCAGGGCTTTCCTGCTTGGGTCTTCGAGTTTGGTTGATTGCTGGGATTGCGCCCTCCCCGCTGCCCCCCCCTTCCCTCAACCCCAAGGAGACTCCTTTCTCCCAGGTTCTGCACCTTTCGCGAACCCAACGACTCCGGACCTGCTTCGGCGCTCTCCAGCCACGGCAGGTGACCAAGCCAAGTTGGTTAAGAGTCGTTGGTGGAAAGAAGGCGAAACAAGGTCGCTGCTCTCTCGCTCGCTCTCCCCTTCTCTCCCTCCCTTTCCCCCCCCCCCACCCGCTACCTTTCCCCCTTACCTTCTCTCGCGATCCCTCTCTCCAGCCGCTTTGGCACCCGGCTGCGTCCTCCCCGCAAGTGTTGCAAGCGCAGAGTCGTTGCACAACGGCGATCGCGAGGCACCTTCCTTCCCTCCCGCTCCTCCGTAGCCCGGAGGCTTGCGGGACGAGCTGAGCACCGCCGCCCGCAGACAGGCCGCGGTCTGGCGCGCGAACTGGCGCTGCTTCTTTCTGCTTACGAAGCTTTTGCACCTCGCGATGCAGCCGCCGCCGTCGCCTCCCTCCTTCCTCCGCAAGTTCTGGGCCTCTGGCTTCTTCTGCACACCAGGAAGGACGGGCGTTGGGGGGCGGGGGCGGCAACCCAGCTCGACAAGCCCAGCCCAGCCCAGCCCAGCCCGGCTCGTCCGAGCGGAGTCCAAGTTGCAGGAGAAACCGTTCGATCCTTGGTCGCCGCCGAACTGCTCTTCCCGGCTCCTCCACTAGAGGGCGAGGACCCCTCACTCACCTGCCTGATGCCCGCCGGGCATCCTTTTCAGCGCGCACCTGGGCCAGGTGGGAACGGGTAAACTGGCTGAGCCAATTAAAGCGGGAAGGGGAGCGAAAGCCGGCTCAGCTCTTGCTGACTTCACAGAGCCGACCGTGCAGTTTTCCTGACGTGATGTAAAAGAGGGGTTTGTGGTTTTTTTTTGCTCCCCCCCCCCCCGCTTAAAAAGAAAAAAAAAGAAAGTCCAAGACTAAAACAAATATTTTTTATTTATTTTTTTATTTTAATTCCATTTATATCCCACCCTTCTCCGAAGACTCAGGGCGGCTTACAAGCTTAGCAGTAGGCTTCATTCTATGCATATGCCTGCTTATTATTTTATTTTTTATTTTTAATTCTATTTATATCCCGTCCTTCTCCGAAGACTCAGGGTGGCTTACAAGCTTAGCAGTAGCCTTCATTCTATGCATATGCCTGCTTATTAGGGCTTTCACACACACCCCAAGCGGCATTATTACAAAGTCAGCTTATTGCCCCCAACAGTCTGGGTCCTGGGTCATTTTACCTACCTGGGAAGGATGGAAGGCTGAGTCAACCTTGAGCCTGGTGGGACTCGAACCTGCACTAATTGCAGGCAGCTGGTGTTACTTAAGGAGGCATCAGCCCACTGCTCCACCAAGGCTCTATAATTCTCCAATAATAATAATAATAAATAATAACCCACTCTTGGGTTCTTTAAGTGGTCTCAGCCAAGCCGTGCCATCTCCTGAGGCTTCTCCTGAGCAGGCAAGGGTGGTGAAATAATGGCAGGGCTCCTGTTGTGTCGCAACCTGGTGTGTTGTCAGCAGGAAAGTCTCTCCTGGGAACTGGTCTTTCTGAGAAACTGCAGCAGCAAGTCTGCCTTCAGCCGATTGTCTGCCTTTCAGACCTGAGAAATTAAACCGGGCGGGCAAGTTTCTGGGCGATGTGATTTCTCAAAGTCTTCCCAACTCTTAACCGGAGGCCCACCCTGGGAAAGAAGCGGGTGTGAGTCACAGTAACGCAACGGTGTCTTCCATGTAAATGTGGTGGAGAATGGTCTACCTGAAAGCTTTCTCCCTGCAGCTCCATTTTGAAAACCAGCCAGTCTTGCCAGCGCTTGCCCTGTCACTGCAAATTTGCTCCTGTTTGGTTGGGTTTGGCAAACCTGAACGTGGATGTTCAGGCAAAAGAAATACCGTTTGAAAGCCCTCTGTGTCATTTTTGCCCAGCCCTCTGTCGCATTCCAAAAAGTCCTTCTGGCATCTTTTCTCAACCTTTGACCGGCTGAGGCCATAGGAGCCTTTGAAATCTTCCTCTATGAGAAGAAGTTACGTGCTGTATCCCCGCACAGGTAGTCCCCGACTTACAACAATTTATTTAGTGACTGTTTGACGTGACAGCAGCACTGAAAAACGACTTATGATTGGTTTTCCCACGGTCATGGGATCAAAATGCAGGCACTCGACAACTGGCGTGTGTTTATGACAGTTGCACTGTGCTGGGGGGTCGTGTGATCCCCGTGTACAACCTTCTCAGCTGGCTTCTGACAAGCCAAGTCAATTGAGGGAGGGGAGCCAGATTCGTTTAACAACTGCATGATTCATTTTAACAACTGCGGCAAAAAAAATTATTAGAAAATGGTACACAGCTCACTGAACAACTGTCTAGCTTTCCAATAGAAATGTTGGGTTCAATTGTAGTGATAAGTTGAGGACTACCTGTATAAGCATTTATGCTTCCCTCTTTGTGTTGTGTGTACAGGTGACCTGCATAGTACATGCTATGGGTCACAAGACCAGGAGGAAGAGAATTTACCTACTTGCTCTTTCCACCAGTCTCTCTCTCTCTCTCTCTCTCTCTCTCTCTCTCTCTCTCTCTCTCTCTCTCTCTCTCTCTCTCTCTCTCTCTCTCTCTCTCTCTCTCTCTCTCTCTCTCTCTCTCTCTCTCTCTCTCTCTCTCTCTCTCTCTCTCTCCTCTCTCCCTCTCTCCCTCTCTCCCTCTCTCCCTCTCTCCCTCTCTCTCTCCCACCCTCTCTCTCTCCCACCCTCTCCCTCTCTTTCTCTCTGTATTTTTCTGGCATTTTATTTCTCTAATAAGAGTGAGAAAATCTTTCTTTTGCTGTGCCTTTTCACGAGGCAACTAGACTACCTTGTTTTTCTTTGAAGACGTTTTGCTTCTCCTCCAAGAAGCTTCTTCAGCTCTGAGTGGATGGTGGGGAATGGAATGGAAGGATTTATACTCCTTGCAGACAGTTGGTTATTTGCATTCAGTGTCATAAGTGTGAAAAATGTCACTTTTTTCACTGCCATTGCAACTTCGGTCACTAAATGAACTGTTGTAAGTCAATGTGGTTGCTTTATTGGGGGCTCATCTCTTGGTGTGCTCAGGGTGCACAGAGGGGGCTACTACATAAGCTCTGGTTCCTGTGACACAGGAAGTGGGGGGCTTCAATGGAGCTGTTGACATCATTCTCAACTGCTGCCCATCTGCCTCTGCAACCACGATCGGCTGGGAGAACTTTCCTACTGTGGTTTTCTCCAGAACCCCTGGTCAGATCTCTCCTGTTTTTGAACCTGATTTTCCTTGATAACAATCTTGTTCCAAACTAAATTTGTTCTGATTGTCTTTGATCTTTGGAATGTTTTCCTGCTGAAACCTAGAGTCCTGACGTCCTTTGTACAATTTCTTTCCAGCATCCTGTTGGGTTGGAAAGATGAAAAGGGCTGAGTAGTTTTAGCTCAGATTCCTGTAAGCCCACCCAGGCCAGAGTGATGGTCTTGAACTTGACCTTGGTGCATTATTTTTCTTTCATCTTAACCATGCCCACTGTGGACCCTCTTGATGAGAAATACCCGTGGCCCCACTTGGGTGGACAAATTATTAAACTGTTTGACACTGGGCGTCAAATAAAAATTTGTGCCTTTTAGCCAAATTGGTTAGCTTGAGAAGGGGCTCCTTCTGAAAGAGAAGCAAACAACTTTAAACAGCAATTTATTTATTTTTTATTTTAATCCCATTTATATCCTGCCCTTTTCCGAAGACTCAGGGCAGCTTACAATCTAAGAAGCACAAATCAATGTGCTTAGCAATAGCCTTTATTCTATGTATATGCCTGCTTATTAGGGCTTTCGCCCCCCCCCCAAATGGCATTTTTACAAAGTCAGCTTATTGCCCCCAACAATCTGGGTCTTCATTTTACCTACCTCGGAAGGATGGAAGGCTGAGTCAACCTTGAGCCTGGTGGGACTCGAACCTGCACTAATTGCAGGCAGCTGGTGTTACTTAAGGAGGCATTAGCCCATTGCTCCACCAAGGCTCAATTGTGTAAAAATTGCCTAGAGAGACCCATTTGAACATTTTACTCATTGGAATCTGAGGAGAGCTAGTTGCAGATGCTTACAGCAGCTCTGGGTAATTTTGCAACATTACCTATTAAACTAGTCTTGTTATCTGATGAAAATTGTTACCGTATATAGAATTCATCAGACTGACCTGGAAGGTGTGTAAGAATAAAGGAGAAATGAGGCTTTTCTGGCTACCGTTTGTTTATTTCCTATTTAGTTCTGATTTGCTTCAGATCATTAATCAAAAGCATTGCCTGAATCTGTAGCAAAGGCAACGCATAAAGGAGAATATTCGTAGCTCAGAGTTGAAAAGAGGAGTCCTTAGTGCTCTCTGAGTTTGATTGTATGTACGCAGACGTTTCATTACCCAAATTAGGTAACACCATCGGTGAAACTGTGGCAAGAAAAGTCACACAATGAGGCAACTCATTTAACCACTGTTTCGCTTATCGACGGAAATTTGGAGCTCTATGATCATAAGTTGAGGACTATCTGTATCTAAAGCAATAACAAAGGGACAGTCAAAGCAGCCCTATTCAACTCAACAATCAGCTTGTGTTCATTCTGTGTCTCAGAGAACTTGCAGCCGGCTTCTAAATCCTTCAAACAGCAGAGAAGCCATGAACAAGTTCACACATAAGAGGTACCAAAGGCAACACACACAACACACACACACACACACAGAGAGAGAGAGAGAGAGAGCCCACAAACTGGATCCAGTACCCAAAGCGAAATAAACGTAGATGGCTTTAATTGAAGATAAGATACACCGATCAATTTTGGTTATGAAACTGATTGCCTGCCAATCTGAATTCAAAATAAAGGTACTGTATTCAGACTGCAACTCATTTGCATCAAGGAAGGCAATTTTTTTCCCCAAGCTGGCTTCCCCCCCCCCCCCCCGTATGCTGTTATGCTGCAGATTTCTTCACTTTCTGCCTGCATGGCTAGGAATGCCCTGTCTGAGAAGGAGAGTTGTAATTTATTATTTATTTATTTATTTATTTATTTATTTATTTTATTAATGGGACTTATATCCCGCCCTATCTCCCGAAGGACTCAGGGCGGCTAACAACAACAAAAATTAAAGGTTAAAATTAAATTAATCCTGCACACTTGGAAAATACCAGCATGCAGAAGGATGAATTAAATTCTTTGGCAGAGCCTGCGAGTTGCTAGATGGTTTGATGGGCTGGCAGGTAAGTTGGTTTCAACTGACCTTCACAATAGATTTTGTGTCATTCTTTGTTACTTCTAAAATACTATTTTTTTCTTTCCGACCCCAAATAATTTTGTGGGGGCATTGGTTCGGTTAGGAAAATTTATAGTCAGAAGGTTTTTAACAGGTTGCTTCTCAATGTATATCATTCATGGTATAGTATCAGCCGTCTATGCAATAAGGTGGTCCTGTGGGTGTGGGTGTGTCTAGGACAACTCGCCTTGGTCAACTTGCCATGGCCTACTTGCTGTGGGACAAGAGTTACACTAATATCAAAGAAATGGTAGGACAGTGTCATTAAAGGAAAGACGCCAATGGAGGGACAAAATGAAAATGAGAGGAGGGGGGTCAATCTTATTTTCCAAAGCACCTGAAAGCCAGACAAGGAACAGTGGATGGAAAGTGATCAAGGAGAGATTCAACCTAGAAATAAGGAGAAATTTGCTGACCCTGAGAATAATCAACCAACAGAACAGCTTGCCAGCTTGTGGGTGCCCCATCACTGGAGGCTTTCAAGAAGAGACTGGATAGCCACTTGTCATAAATGGTATAGGGCAGGGGTCCTCAACCTTGGCAACTTGTGGACTTCAATTCCCAGAATTCCTCAGCCAGCTTTGCTGGCTGAGGAATTCTGGGAGTTGATGTCCACAAGTCTTAAAGTTGCCAAGGTTGACGACCCCTGGAATAGGGTCTCCTGCTTGAGCAGGGGGTCGGACTACTAGATGAAGTACAAGGTTCCTTCCAACTCTGTTATTCTATTCCAATCTAAATGTGAATGTCAAAAATCATTAAAATCGAATGGTTGAATTGTGCTGTGGCAAGTTGTCCATGGCGAGTTGTCCCATTCCATCCTGTGGTGTGTAGAAGTGCATTCGGTTCAGTCTGCTGAGTAAAGGGGCCTGAGATTTTTTACCCCTGAGTTGAGGTCAGAATGAACTACCTATGTGGGAAGAAGGTATCCAGGTGAAATGGTTCCAGGTGTGTGTTTCTCTCCCCAAAAACTGTGCAGGTAATCCTCAACCAACAAGCACAACTGGGACCCAAATTTCCATTGCTAAGCAAGATGGGGTGCTCAGCGAGACTCACCCAAGCGAAACACTGCACTTGTTAAGTGAATCAGGTGGCTGTTAAGTGAAATTTGGCTTCTCCACTGACCTTGCTTTTCGGAAGCCAGCTGTAAAATGGTAATCACAAATGGTAATCACATATGTGCTTCTCTAGGCATTCGCCAATAGATACAATGCAACTAGTTAGGGATGTTGGACTGACCACCAGGGGGCAGTGGTGACCTCTTTCATTCTTAGGCGTTACCAGAGATAGATAACCAGATGTTCTTCTAGGACAGGGGTGTCAAACTGCCGGCCCATGGTTGCATCATATGTTCCCTTTTGGGTGTTTCCCTAAGGCACCATATGTTCCCAGGTGGGTTAAGAATAGAATAGAATAGAACAGAATGGAATGGAATGGAATTAGTCTTGGTGGAGCAGTGGGCTAATGCCTCTTTAAGTAACACCAGCTGCCTGCAATTAGTGCAGGTTCGAGTCCCACCAGGCTCAAGGTTGACTCAGCCTTCCATCCTTCCCAGGTAGGTAAAATGAGGACCCAGATTGTTGGGGGCAATAAGCTGACTTTGTAAAAATGGCGCTTGGGGGGGGGGGCGAAAGCCCTAATAAGCAGGCATATACATAGAATGAAGGCTACTGCTAAGCACATTGGTTTGTGCTTAAATTGTAAGCCGCCCTGAGTCTTCGGAGAAGGGCGGGATATAAATGGGATTAAAATAAAAATAATAAAAAATAAATAAATAAATGGAATGGAAAGAATAGAATAGAATAGAATAGAATAGAATAGAATAGAATAGAATAGAATAGAATAGAATAGAATAGAATAGAATAGAATAGAATAGAATAGAATAGGACTTTGGAGGTCTTCTAGTCCAGCCTCCTGCTCAAGCAGGAGAACCTATAGTACCATCTCAGACAGGTGAATGTCTAGTCTCTTCTTAAAAAGCTCCAGTGATGGAGTGCCCACGATTTCTGGAGGTAAGCTGTTCCACTGGTTAATTGTCCTCACTGTCAGGAAGTGTCTCCTCAATTCCAGGTTGCTTCTCTTGTAGATCAGTTTCCAACCATTGTTTCTCGTCCTTCCGTCTGATGCTTTGGTGAACAACCTGGCCCCCTCTGCCTTGTGGCAGGTCCACAGATATTGGATATTGTGTGTTTTCTTTGCTTTTCCTTTCATGACCCCCGCATCCATGATTCTGCAAGTGCCTGCACGTGCGCAGCTCCATTTGCACAAGTGGCAGGCACACACGGCCACTGCTCACACAAATGGAGCTGTGTGTGTGTGTGTGTGTGCTTGCCCGCCACTTCCGTAGCCTGGTACTGAGCAGGCTGCGGTTCAGTCACAGGCCACAGCCCAAGGGTTGGGGACCCCAGTTTTAGCTTATTATATTCAGTGCTTGAGCTGAGGTGGCACAGTGGTTAGAATGCAGTACTGCAGGCTACTTCTGCTGACTGCCGGCTGCCAGCAGTTCAGCAGTTCGATCCTGACTGGCTGAAGGTTGACTCAGCCTTCCATCCTCCCGAGGTCAGTAAAATGAGGATCCAGATTGGTAGGGGCAAATATGCTGACTCTGTAAACCACTTAGAGAGGGCTGTAAAGTGCTGTGAAGCGGTATATAAGTCTACATGCTAATGTCATGACAAGCAAATGTTTTTTTATGGTGGTCCATAAGGCAGAAAAGGATGCAGATAAGTCTTCGACTTATAACCATTTGATTAGCAAGCAAAGTTACAAGGGCACTGAAAAAAGGCACTGACCAAGGTGACTTGTGATCGTTCCTTGCACTTATGACCACTGCAGCATCCCAGGGTCAGGGCATCGCCATCTGCAACCTTCCCAACCAGCTTCCGACAAGGAAAGTTAATGGGGGTAAACTGGTTTCGCTTAATGACTGCGTGATTCACCAGACAGCTGCCGTGATTCACTTAACAACTACGATGAAAAATGTCGTAAAATTGAGTGTGACTCACTTACACTTGTGACTCGCTTAGAAATGGAAATTCTTTTTTCCAATTGTGGTCATAAGTCAAGGACTATCCATAGATTCGAGTCTTAGTGACTACACGGATATTTCCCTTTGGTTTTCTCTGCAGCAATATGGAAATTGCTTTCCCATTGCCTTTCCTAGGATATTCTACCCCTTTTCTGTCCAGGCTACAATCCTGGAAATGCCTCCCCATCCACGTGGTGAGGGCTCCAATCTGCTTTTTTTTTCCTTTTTAATGTCATTCAAGATTTATGGGCATCCCAGGATGTGTTCTGATGTCTTTTTTTTTCCCCTTTCACACCCTTCCCTTCCCTTGATTCAGTCCCAAGAACACAATGATGTTTACAAAAAGGCAGATCGGTATTTTATTCGATTTCCTTTTTACAGGTTGTTTTTTTTAAAAAAACATACTGTGGATAAAATACTTGAACTTTAAAACATTCCCAAGTGTATAAAAGTTCTGAATCATAACATACAGTACAGGTAGACCTCGACTTACCACCATTTATTTAGTGACCATTCAAAGTTACAATGACACTAAAAAAAAATGTCACTGACGACCATTTTTCAGTTACATCCTTTGCGTTGTCCCCATGATGACGTTGTCAAAATTCAGAGGCTTGGCAGCTGGTTTATCTTTACGACCATTGCTGTGGCCCGAGGTCACGTGATCTCCTTTTGCGACTGTCTGACCATCACAGTCAACGGGGAAGCCAGTTTCACTTAAGAACCGCCCTACTAACTTAACGGCTGCAGTGATTCACTTAACAACCATGGCAAGAAATGTCATCAAATAGGGCAAGGCTCACTTAACAAATGTCTCGCTTAACAACAGAAATGTTGGGCTAAATTGTGGTCGTAAGTTGAGGATGACCAGTAATCCCAGTATTTATGTTTCTACAGAAAATAATGAATATCCTAAATATTTGCAGTTAAACTTTGCACAAGAGTTCATGAGTTCAGTTCAGCCATTAATATGTAAACAAATCGCTCCGGGTGGTGCAGACATAATGTGCTAGGAAATTGGTAGCTAATTTGCACACTGGTAGTCCTTGACTTACAACCAATTTCATTTAACCACCATTTGTTATAACAGTGCCACAGGAAAAAGTGACCTGCAACTGGTCTTTGCTCGTAGGACCATTGCAGCACCTCCGTAGTTACAAGATCAAAATTCAGACGCTTGGCAACCGGCATCTATTTTATAATGGTTGTAACATCTGGGATTGTGCAGTCACCATTTACAACCTTGACAACTGACTTCTGACTAGCAAGGTCAAAGGTGTGTGTGTGTGTGAGTCAGATTTGCTTAAGGACCACGTGATTTGCTGAACCTCTGCAGTGATTCACCTAACAATGATGGCTAAAAAAGGTCATAAAATCAGGTGCGATTCCCTTAACAAAGGCCTTGCTTAGCAACAGAAATTCTTCTCCTAATTGTGGTCGTATGTTGAGGACTACCTGTACCTTTTTCCCCTGAGAATCATAGACACACAGGTCTAACAGAAACACCTGCATTAAACAGAGACACACAGACGCAAACACACAAATATCCTTGTTTGTCAAGTTGCAATTTCTTGGAATTCCTGATTTTTGGTGCTAAAAGATACAACTGTCTGAGATACTTAGTGCACACTTGGGGTGTTTAGAAGAAGGAATAGCAGGGAGATGAGGAATGTTAAAGTCAATGTCACTTTCCCAACCCCAAATACTTTTATCAATGGAGTGTTACGGTTTTGTGCCTAGTCTTCTACCTAAATCAAGAACAGGTAATTCTCATTCAGCCTGCAAACCTATTTTTGACTCCTTCCAGGGCAGCCCAAAATCACACTGCTATCTTTGGGGAACACATATTATACAAATGGCAGAATCGTTTCCTTTAGGGACATGCATTTGCCTCTCCCTTGGTCTAATTCTGTATTTCTCAGCCTCAGCCGACTGTAAAATGTGTGGACTTCAACTCCCAGAATTCCTCAGCCAGCGTAGAATTCTGGGAGTTGAAGTCCAGACATCTTAAAATTGATAAAGTTGAGAAACCCAGGCCTAATTGTGTTTTTCCCCCCTGAAAGCAACAACAACAACAACAAAATAGTTCCAGACCTCCTGTGAAATTTCCACAATGAACTGGGTGCCATGCAGACTTTTTTTTTAAAAAAAAATCTACCTAGAAGAGGTTTAGTTCATGATGCAAGGACTCGCAATCGTCTACCATTTTTGTGCAAGCCAGAAGGGGACTTTCTGAAGGGGATCTCCTCTCCTTCTGCCGTGTGATAGATCACAGCATCCCCCCTTGCTCCTCTCTGAAATCCACCGGACGGATCATCATGGTGCTTGCTTTGAGGGTATGCCCGGGCCCTTTCCAGTAGTGCCACTTTATGCCGTTGTATCTAATTGTGGCAGGATTGGGAGGGTAATAGATGCCATTTAGGTTAGAAGGTCCACAAGCATCAAACCACCAGCCTGAAGGAGACAGAGAAGGGGAAAAAGGAGAAATATTTAGATTTAACAGGATTTGGCCCAAACATCAAAAGAGATTGTTCTCCTAATTTTCTAAGAAAAGTTTGCAGAATAGATTGGATTAAACAAGTTTTGAATCACATCACCGGTTTCTCCAATTGAGCCTCTCTCTATAGGGTGAGGGAACATAGCTTGATGGGTTAGTGCAGGGATAGGCAACCTTGGCTCTTTTATGACTCGTGGACTTCAACTCCCAGAATTCCTGAGCCAGAGTCATAAAAGAACCAAGGTTGCCTACACCTGGTAGTGTTTTGGAGTGCATCAGTCTTCCCCAACCCAGCACAGTTCTTTGGCATGTGGGACTACACCTGCCCTAATTCCCAGCCATCCCTGAAGGTGGGAAGACTGGTCTATCTAGCATGGGAAATTCCATGTTGGTTTTCACCCAAATTAGTTGGTGGAACAACGGTGAGGAGGGCTGGAATTCAAGCTTCAGAGAACTTCTCAACTGCCAAAGCAGGTGGCATTTGAGGCAGGAGAGGTGGGTTCTGCTTAACATGGGAGAAGATCCTGTCCCTTCTTTTCACACTTCCTCCATTCATCATCCTGCTGCCTCCTTCCACCCAGTCGCTATAGGAGCCCATTTAGGGGTGGTCAGTTCTTCTAACAAGCCATTACAAGGAGGTCCGCTCTCTAGACCAACTATTCTGCAGCAAATTGTGAAGGAAAGGAGGAAAGGTTTGCAGCAACTCATTGCCCCTTGTGATCAGCCGGATGATGGCTGCTTTGTTCCTCCAAGTGGTAGGCAGGACCCCAACAGGGTGTTTACACTATGCTAATCTGAGGGAACACCTGCTGCCGGCATCAAGCTCCCTTCGTCCAGTGCGCTCCCACAGGGAGGGTCTTCTCAGGGTACCGCCGGTAAGAGGTTGCTGGCGGATAACACCCAGGGGTAGGGCCTTCTCTGTGGGTGCGCCTGCCCTTTGGAACCAGCTGCCAGTGGAGCTGAGGACTGCCCCCCCCCCAACCTCCGTTCATTCCGCCGGGACCTGAAGACCTGGCTCTTCGAGCTCTCTGGCCCAGGCTGAGAATTTTAATTTTAATTTTAATTTTAACTGGGGTTTTTATTTATTCAGGGATTGATATAATTTTTTTAAAATTGTTTTTAACTTTTGTATTTTTCGTTTTAATCACCCTGTAAACTGCCCTGAGTCCCTCGGGAAAGGGCGGTATATAAATATAATTAAATAAATAAATAAATCCATGCTACGGGGCATTTGAGTTTGGCTTCCCAAAGCAGCATCTGCAAGTGGGTCAATATATCACATGGAGGTACAAAATGGCAGGATTTTGACTGTGCTGCTGCAACTGGGACAGCATTGGCACAGAGTGTTGCACAAACCTAACAACCCTGGTATATAAAGCATGGTTAAGACTTAAACTGATGTGTGAACCCAACTCAGCCCAATGTCTGTGGAGTTTCTCAGTCATCCAGGTCCTGGTTGTCCCAAAGCTGCTTTTTTCACGAGGCAACTGGACTTGCTTTTCTCTGAAGGCATTTCACTTCTCATCCAAGACGCTTCTTCAGCTCTGACTGGATGGTGGGGAATGGCAGAATTGCAAGGCGTATAAATCCTGCCATTCCCCAGTTAGAGCAGAAGAAGCTTCTTGTATGAGTAGCGAAATGTCTGCAAAGTAAAACAAGAAAGTCCAGTTGCCTCATGAAGAAAGCTCTTTTGGGACAACCCAACCCAAGGTGCTGCTGCCGGCATCAAATGCCCTTCGCCCAGTGCGCTCCCACAGGGAGGGTCTGCTTAGGGTCCCACCGGTAAGAGATTGCCGGCGGGTGACACCCAGGGATAGGGCCTTCTCAGTGGGGGCGCCTGCCCTCTGGAACCAGCTGCCAGTGGAGCTGAGGACTGCCCCCGACCTGCGTTCATTCCGCCGGGGCCTGAAGACCTGGCTCTTCGAGCTCTCGGGCCCAGGCTGAGGAGTAATTTATTTTAATCGGGGTTTTAATTGCACAGGGTTAGTTTAATCTTTTTAAAATGGGTTTTAACTTTTGTATTGCTGGTTTTTAACTCCCTGTAAACCGCCCTGAGTCCTCAGGGAAAGGGCGGTATATAAATGTAATAAAATAAATAAATAAATAAATAAATAAATAAATAAATAAATAAATAAATAAATAAATAAATAAATAAATAAATAAATAAATAAATATTTTCCTGAATTAACAAGCTATAGCTTCACGTTGTACGTCAAGCCAGCCAGTGCAATAATCTGAGAAACAGAGGGAAAAATTTGCACACTAGCACCAGCTACGGTAGTCATTTCTGGCTAATGGAGACACCCTGCCTAGAATCAGGAAGTTTTCTGGGAGTTACCTATTGGCTCTTGACTCCTTCACTGCGACCTTTTGGCCATTCCCCCTTAATCTTAATTATCTGAAGTCACTAAAAACCCTCATATTAAGAACAGAATGAACTGCATATTTTAGGCATTATTTTATCACATGGCTCTTAGCTCTTGGGGACCTTCTGCACTTTGCAGGACTTGTCCTCCTTAAACTGCAGGGAGTTTTTGAGTTCAGGATTTGTTCCGGAGGGGAGGGCACGCATCGGAAGCCACGATGATGTCTGCAACTGTACAAACTAAGTCCTACTTTGCCGAGCTGCAGACACCATCTTGATTTTTCTTGACACTCCCAATCGATGGCCCTGCTTGGCTAATTCTCAGAATGATAGACCTACAGAAGGAGGGTGGCCCACTCCCCCCTCATTACCTCCACCTGCCATCTGGGCACATTTGCACGCGCATCGATCGTGGTCAGCATCCTTGGTGCTGAAGTTGGTTCCGGAGGGGCTGAGGCTGCTGGTGCGTCCGGCCGTACCACTGTATCTCCTTGCATAAAGTCTGCCGGAGATGGGGGGGGAAAAAAAGCTACCATCAACAATAATTCACAATTTGATTCTCTTCTCAGGCCCAAAACACAAGGTGATTACAGGTAGTCCTCGAACTTATAACTTTCATTTAATGACCGCTCAAGAACAGCACTGAAAAAAAGTGACGTATGACCATTGTAGACACGTACAACCATTGCAGTATCCTACACACAGACACACAGACACACAGACACACACAGACACACACACAGACATAGACAGAGAGGGTTAGTTAGTTAGTTAGTTAGTTACAGGTTGAAATTGTGCAAGGGTTGGAAACAGAGTCCTCAAAATCATTCAGGACACTCCACAGTACATACATAAAACCCGACCGTTTTTTTGGAAATTACACTTGGCCCAAATCGTACAAGATCACCAAATGATCTTCTTATGTGAGAATGTATAAGATTTGGAGTACTCTCCAGGTATGACAATCAACCCCCAGAATTCTCAGCAGGGGCCTTGGGGAAATTTTAGGAGCTGAAGGTCACACACCTGTTGGGGCAGGATTCCAGCTTTCGACAAACAACTAAGCAAAGAGACCCCAGATGTTCCGTGAAAAGACTCACCGATAGTTCTGCTCCTCGGAGTCTACTTGGAAATGTTCGAAGGCAGAATAAGCCTCATTGTTTTCCCAGTCTTGGAGCTCGATCCGGAGAGAGTAGCGGTTCTGTGTGGTGAGCAAGTGGATGAACTGGTTGCCCAACCAGTACTCTCCGGATGGGGACCCAAAGCCCTGTCAGAGAGCATGAGATGCTGTTGAAAAAGCTCTGGTACAAAATATGTTTATTTGTTAAATTTATTAGCCGCCTACCTCACTGTGCGGCTACTCTAGGCTACTTACAATAACAAAAAGGAAGAAAAATGAAAGGAGTACAGGTAGTCCTCAACTTACAACAGTTCACTTAGTGACTGTTCATAGTCTAAAAAAAGGGACTTATGACCATTTTTCTCTTATGACCGTTGCAGCGCCCCCGTGGTTGTGTGATCAAAATTGGGAAGCTTGGCAACTGACTCCTATTTATGACGTTTGCAGTGTCCTGGAGTCACCTTTTGCGACCTTCTTATAAGTAAAGTCATAAGGGGAGGCAGATTCACTTAACAACCGTGTTACTAACTTGAGCAGCTGTGGTGCTTCACTTAACAACCGGGGCAAGAAATGTTGTAAAATGGGGCAAAGTTCACTTCACAACTTTTTCACTTAAAAACAGGAATTTTGGGCTCGATTATGGTCGTAAGTTGAGGACTACTGGTAGAAGTAAAATAATAGAACAATAAAATAAACAATGTCAACCAAAAAGGTGGATGGGTTGAGAGCAGAGAGCAAGGGAGGTGGGGCATGTGGAGTCTGCCATCAATCTATCAGCCACCTCCATTATATTTAGCCCAGACTTCACTGGGATAAGGAGCTGGTTGGTTTCCAGATGTTGCTGGATAGGCTTGCCAGACAACATGGTTAAAGGTAAGAGGTGCTGGAAGTTGGAGTCTGCAAGATCTCAGTGCCACATGTCATGGTTCCGACAGATGAAACTCTTCAAAAGAACTTCAAGGCATTGTTTACCTTAAAGGATCTTTTATTTGAGTAACATAATATCGGCACTTACATAATCGAAGCCAAAACCTGAATTCCCTTCCCCTGGGCACATAGTATCAAAGCACAATTCCTTCCTCCAATTAACAATCATAAATCACATTCCCCAATTAGCCTGAAGCACGGCTTTCTCTCCAGCTCTCCAGCCCGCCAATTCTTTATCAGCTCTGGGCTCAGTAACCTTGATTCTCATGCTACGTTTAGTGTTGTTATGTCTAGCTGAACTCTCATTCACATCCCCCCCACCCCCCCACCCCCCAGCATCATCTAACTCTAAAAGCAAAAGGGAAAAGATGTTGTCAATGCAAAAACATCCGATGTTAGCAGCGTTGACACACAGCCTCTCCATGTATGAGCTAAAGAAAGCCTGGTGGCTTAAGTGCCAGCCTAGAACCAGCCTGGCTCAGAGTCACAAAAATGTTAACCAAAAAAAACACCACCTGGCAACTTTGCGGGAATTGAACAGAAGTCCAGCACTTGCTGTGACCAAGATCTATTCCTACTGATTGCAGTAGATGGATTTTTCTGCTTGCACATAGAGAAAACAGGAATAATGCATCTTGCGCAATCTTCTCCAGTCTTCTCCAGTCTTCAATGTGCAAAAAAACCCAACAACAACAACAACAGTTGGGATCCAATTCATTCTGGGTTCCTCCATCAGGATAAGCCAGGGAGATTTATATCAATTCTTACCTGTTTATATTCCTTCCAGGTGCGTTGGAAATCCACAGAGCCATCTCTCCGGTGTTGGATAACGGTCCAGCCTCCTCCGCTGGTCTCCATGTCACACAGGGCCTGGAAGAATGGCAGAGTCTCTGTGGAAGAGCAGCTTCTGACAGCTTGACAAGTAACTGGTTCAGCACATGGGAAACTCCACTAACTACGTTTTCTTCCAGATTTAATTTAAAAAAGGATACTGACCGGGATGTCTTAAGTCTTTAAACGATAAAGACATGTAAACTACCACCTTCTTTTTCCTGTCAATCAACTAAGTTATGTGCTAGTATCATTCTGAAGGGACGCGGTGGCTCAGTGGGTTAGGACGCTGAGCTTGTCGATCAGAAGGTCGGCAGTTTGGCGGGTCGAATCCTGAGTGCCGCGTAGCAGAGTGAGCGCCTGTTACGCGTCCCAGCTTCTGCCAACCTAGCAGTTGGAAAGCACGTAAAAACGCAAGTAGAAAAATAGGGACCACTACGGTGGGAAGGTAACAGCGTTCCGTGCACCTCTGGCGTCTATTCACGCCGGCCACATGACCACGGAGACGTCCTCGAACAAGCGCTGGCTCTTTGGCTTTGAAACGGAGATGAGCACTGGCCCCTAGAGTCTGAAACGACTAGGGGAACCTTTACCTTTACCTTAGTATCATTCTAGAGAGGATCACAAACAGGTCCTTCTTAGCGGGAGTGCCCAAATTATGGAATTTCATTTTTCTAGACATCAGGTGAAATCTATTCCATTTCTGGAAGCTTTTAAGACTATTTGATTAGTTATTATAATTGTTCATAGGCTTGTATTTTGCCTATTATTGCTTTATATAATGAGTGGATTTATACATTACCTAAAACGTAACTATGATGTTTACACTTAATAGTCTAAGCAACATAAACCGAAACCAGCTTCAATTATGGTTCATGTCTGGGTTCATTCATCATGTAAAGCCAAAATTAAACATATCGCATTATGGCTTAATGTGACATTTGGACACAGCTGTTGTAACTTAGCTTTATAAGTAGACCTCAGCTTATGACCACAGTTGGGATCTGGATATTTGTTTGCTAAGTGAGGCAGTTATGAAGTAAGTGGTGTCCAGTTTTACATATATTTTTTGCCGTGGCTGTTAAGTGGATCACTGCACTTGTTAAGTGAACCAAGTGATTGTTAAGTGAATCCATTTTCCCCCATTGATCTTGCTGGCCAGAAGATTGCAAGTGGTGATCACATGACCCCAGGACATTGCAGAGGATGCCACTTGCCAAGTGCCTGAATTTTGATCACATGACCATGGGGATGCTGCAACGGTCGTAAGTGCAAGGACCAGTCCTGAGTTACTTATTTCAGTACTATTATAACTTTGAATGATTGCTAAATGAATGGTATCTCAAAGGTGCTTTTTCAAGAGGCAACTGGACTGTCTGGTTTTTCTTTGAACATGTTTCGCTTCACATCCAAGAAGCTTCTTCAGCTCTGACTGGATGTTGGGGAATGGAAGGATTTTCATACTCCTTGCCTACGACACAGATAAACCTCCAGGGGGCCTCAATGACTCTATAAAAGAATGCAAATGACCAGCTGTCTGCAAGGAGTATAAATCCTTTCCTTCCCCACCATCCAGTCAGAGCTGAAGAAGCTTCTTGGATGAGAAGCGAAACGTCTTCAGCGAAAAACAAGGAAGTCCAGTTGCCTCTTGAAAAAAAGCACCTTTGGGACAACCGTGACCTGGAGGACTGAGAATCCCCATAGACGTTTTAATGGATGGTGATAAGTTGAGGTCTACCTGTACATAGGTTCAGTCATGATAATGCACTCAACCAATCGTGCTTACGAATACTGACGTATGAACCCTGCCTGTCTAGAAGTATGAAGCTGCTCAGAACATGCACTCACTTTTACAGTGGCTGTAGTGTTGGGGAGCCGAAGAGTGTAGACTCCGCTGGTGGAGAACCCCAATTTGTATGCAGCTGCACAGTCCTTGAAGACCTTCTGCTCATCTGGCAGGGTGAACGAAAGGTCTGTGGCGTGAGATCAAAAGTCATTTTAAGTACAATTGCCCAGTTAGGGTAGGAAAGTTCATCAACTACATTGTTGTAAGGCTTGAATTCACCTTCTTTGCAATAAAAGATCTCTGTGTTAGGGATACCCAGAGACCTGGCAGAGCCAGATAGAAGATTTCCAAGGAGCAAAGCAGTTTTTCAAACAGACCCCGAGGAGCATCTGAATCCTACAGTTTGTCTACCTGTTTTGGGCCGCTGAATCCTGGAACGCCCATGCGACCTGCAACTTGTGAGATCATTTAGAGATTTTAGGAAGTATTAAAGTATTAAAGGAGAGAATATTTGTAGCTGAGGGTTGAACGCTGGAGTTCTTGGTGCTCTCTGAGCTGGGATGTTTTCTTGCAAATGTTTCATTACCCAGCCATCTGAAGATGTTACCTAGTTGGGTAATGAGACAGCTACAAGAAAACATCCCAGCTCAGACAGCACCAGGGACTCCACATTTTATGAAGTGTTAACAACGAAGGAAAACAGTTGCATAGTTCTTAGATTTTATAAAGTCTGAGGATCCCTTATCCACATTGTGATGGATATTTTTTACTGCAAAAAGACACACACACACCACTTGGACTTCACTTGATTGCTTATTGTCTTGCTTATTCTGACCAGATTTTATCTCCTAATTGGGCCAGATGGCCAAGTCTTGCTTAGGGGAAGTTACTTACAATTGCACTGGGACACTAAGCCTATCAGATGCTTCACTGTCTCTGCCAAAGATGTTTGTTGTTTGTGGAGGGCTGTGTTGTTCAGCAAGGCAGCGCCCAGCCGTTGCTCCAGATGCCCAACAAGATCCACCTGATTGGAGAGAAGCTTCTGCATTTCCATCTTCTCAGTCTTCAGGACTTGTAGCTCCTCCTCACGTTGGTTTTCAAGAGCCAGCACTTTCTTCTCTAGGAAGCTGAAGAAAAGAGACAATTTATTCTGATTCTCAAACCCAGAGTTGATGCAGTTCTTTGTGTGCCAAGGGAAGAGAATATTTGTAGCTCAGGGTTGACATGAGGGGTCCTTGGTGCTCTCTGAGCTTGGTTGCTTTCTTGCAGATGTTTCATTATCCAGCTAGGTAACAGCATCAGTGCAGCCAGTGGAACAGCTTGCCTTCAGCAGTTGTGGGGGCTCCAACACTGGAGGCTTTTAAGAAGGGACTGGACAACCATTTCTCGAAAATGGTTTAGGGCAGGGGTGTCAAACTCAATTTCATTGAGGGCCACATCAGCATTGCAGTTGCCCTCAGGGGGCCAGGTGGGTGTGGCCAGGGTGGGCGTGGCCTACTGGGTGGGCGTGGCTAGAGTGCGTATGGCCTACTGGGTGGGCGTGGCCAGCTCTACATCGTTCGCCTCAAGGGTGCCTATGGGGGCCTGGGCAGGAGTGGGACAGATCTGAGGGTCTCTGGCAGAAGGAGGGTCTCTGGGCCAGGGCCAAGGCAGAGGGGGCCGTTCCCTCACTGTTTCCAGGATGGCTTCGTGGGCCACATGAAACGGCTTCGTGGGCCGGATCCGGCCCCCGGGCCTTGTGTTTGACATGTCTGGTTTAGGGTCTCCTGTTTGAGCAGGGGATTGGACCAGAAGACCTCCAAGGTCCCTTCCAACTCTATGTTAGTTCACCACAAGGATGGGTAGGTTGGGTTGGATGGGTAGATTGGCTTGAGTTGAGGAAACACTTCCCCACATGATTGGGGCCTATTCAATTAATACTCTATTTTGATAGTTTAAAAAAACTGTTTTTTGATCATTTTGATAGTTTTAAAAAAACTGTTAACAGATTACTGCTGTTTAGAGAAATTGCTTTTGAATGCTATACCTGTCATTTAGAAGAATTATGTAAAGAATTATAATGCTTGCTGGGGAGCAAAGGAAATAATTCAGCACTAGAAAAATAGAGTTACTGTAGATTTATAATCTTGGATTATAGTTTTATGTTCACTTATTGTTATTCCCCTGTCAGGTCAGTGGAAAGACTGCTGAATATTTCTTTTCACGGTCAAAGCTCAACTATATATTTAAACTTTACGGTGATATATATCAAGCTTTCCATGGAGAGAGAGAAAGAGAGGAGAGAGAGGGAGAGAGGGAGGAAGAGAGAGAGAGGGAGGGAGAGAGAGAGAGAGAGAGAGAGAGAGAGAGAGAGAGAGAGAGAGAGAGATCCCCATGAAAAGATCCATACGCACAGAGCACATTCCATGTTTAAACAAGCTTTTACTTTCCCCCATCTTCTTTTGCCTCTTATTTACTGAATAGAGTCTACTCAGAAAATGCTATCCCCATCCACTTTATTTCAAGAAAATTCACATCAGTTTACTCAGAAGAAGGAAAGCAGTAATCCTAGTCACTTTCTTTTTTTCTGTAGCTCACCTTGGCAAGGAGACATTTATCCATCCACCAATCCATCCATCTCTCCATCCATCCATCCATCCATCCATCCATCCATCCATCCATCCATCCATCCATTCATCCAATGTATTCTATATAGCCATCTGTCTCTAGAAAGGAACTCTGGGCCGTGAACAAGATTAAAAAGAAATAATTCCATTGGGGGGGGGGAGAAAAACCAAACAAAACAGTGTAGGCATAGAGGTGTGGAAGCTGCAACTTCCGTAGTTCATAGGTGTGTTTTCCTAGAATGACATGGATGCCAGAAGAACCAGGAAATGGCATGCGTTCCTTGTTTCCACTGATAGGTACACCACGCCAGACCCAAACCATATTTCCCTGTTGAATTTCAGTACTGCAACCCTTGGGTTTTTTTAAAAAAACAACAGTGGACAGAATCACTAATCTGAAGTTACCTAGTGAGCTTCTATATCTATGGCATAAGGTGGGCTTGAACCTGGCTCTTCCTGGCAGTAGTCCAGGTCTTTAATCCTTACATCACATTCATAAACCTACATAAAGTATTGCACTAATACCATTTTTTGGCTGTTCAAGCATTGATATATAGTCTGAGTTCTATTTCAAGAGAGGAAAGGAGATCTTGGTGTTCTCTGAGCTTAGTTATTTTCATGGAGACATTTCATCACCCAACTAGATAACATCATCAGTTCGGGTAGGTGTGGGGTTGGCTACCAGTTTATATTCAATAGTTTGCTATGCCAGTTTTGGTGGGGTGTAGTTTCCTCTTTGGTAATTCCTTGATTATACTTTTGTCTTCTGCTTCATTGTTCAGCTGATGTTGATCTCTGCTTACCTGTTTGGTGCTGGAGAGGATGTGTTAAAGTATTTTTGTTTCCTCCCTAGGCTTTTTTAATTGTCTCTTTCAAATGGTATGTAAATATAGTTTCTCTATGGGTCGGTTGATGGCTAATAGTAAGACTAACACAAGGTTCAGCCAACCAACGTAGTGAACAACTATGCTCCAAACATGGGTAATAATGGATTTGTGACCAACTCAAGGGTTAGTCAATCAGTGCAGAGGTATTTCTCAACTTACAGGTAGTCCTCGACTTACAACCACAATTAAGCCCAACATTTCTGTTGTTAAGTGAGTTTTGCCCCATTTTATGACCTTACTTGTCTCAGTTGTTAAGTGAATCACTAGAGTTGAAAAGTTAGTAACCCAATTGCTAAGTGAATCTGGCTTCCCCATTGACTTTGCCTGTCAGAAGGTCACAAAAGGGAATCACATGACCCCGGGACACAGCAACCATCATAAATATGAACCAGTTGCCATGCATCTGAATTTTGATCACATGACCATGGGGATGCTGCAAAGGCAACTCTACTGACTGGTTTTCCAGCAAAAATTTCTCCAGCTGTGCCTAGAGGTGATGAATTCCCTCTCCACAAGAAACCAAAATGTTTGTCATCCTTGCAAAGTTATCCCGATCAGAAAGCTGACTCCACAAGAAGACTAGATCTACCGTATTTTCCGGCGTATAAGATGACTTTTTAACCCATGAAAATCACCTCAAAAGTTGGGGGGTCGTCTTATACACCGGAAAATACTGAGACAAGATGTATTAACAGGACTTTGCAAGACTGGTTGTGATTTTCCTCTTCTCCGCGAGTCAGGGAGAAGATAGTCTGAGTCTCTTCCTAACACTTCTGCTCTTTTTTGGTTTTTGTAATGGTTTCTCAATGTTCCCCTCCTCTCCAGGGCTCTACAATGCCACAGCTGCACTAGGATTACACAAATGTGCATGGATTAAGTGGGCTTCACTCAGTGGTGGGATTCAGCCAGCTCGCACCACTTCGGCAGAACCAGTAGCTAATTTTTTTTGTTTCCCAGAATGGACTTCCGGAAGCGGCATCCACACAGAGAACCGGTTGTTCACCTATTTGAATCCCACCTCTGGCTTCACTTATTCCTCATGAATTAAACATAAAGATAAGAGGACTAACCTGTTTCTCTCCTGGAGTCTGCTGATCTCGTGAGTCTGCAGAAGCAGCTGTTTCTCAAGCTTGTTGGTAGACAGGGAATTTTCCAATACTTGAATTTCCAGGCGGGATGTTTGGTTGAGAACCTGTTTAATAGAAAACCTGGATACGTCAGAGAGCAGAAGTAGCAGAGAAAGTCTCCTATATCTTTTTTTGACCTTTATGCATCATTCTCAATCTTCAGGTGGTTTGACTTCAGTTTTAGTGTGTGATTTGTAAACCATGACTGATGGCTTAAAATCCAATACAGGTGATCCTCGACTTACAGCAGTTCATTTAGTGACCATTCAAAGTTACAACCCTGAAAAAGTGACTTATGACCGTTTTTCACAGTTGTGAACTTTGCAGTGTCCCCATAATCACGTGATCACAATTCAGACGCTTGGCAACTGGTTCATACTTATGACCGTGGTGGTGTCCCAAGGTCATGTGATCCCCTTTTGCAACCTTCTGACAAGCAAAGTCAATGGAGGAAACCAGACTCGCTCAACAACCAGGTTACCAACTTATCAACTGCAGTGATTCACTTAACCACTGTGACAAGAAAGGGTATAAAATGGGGCAAAACTTCACTTGACAAATGTCTCACTTAACGGCAGAAATTTGGGGCTCCATTGTGGTCGTAACTCAAGGTCTACCTGTATGAACGGAAGTAATTCTGACACAAACCAAGGATAACAATCCAAGAGGCCTCACTGGTTGAGTGCTTCTTCCAAAGGTCCCTCAGATATTTAGGATGGACCACCAGCAATCAAAAAGGGACGCGGTGGCTCAGTGGGTTAGGACGCTGAGCTTGTCGATCAGAAGGTCGGCAGTTTGGCGGGTCGAATCCCAAGTGCCGCGTAACAGAGTGAGCGCCTGTTACTCGTCCCAGCTTCTGCCAACTTAGCAGTTCGAAAGCACGTAAAAATGCAAGTAGAAAAATAGGGACCACTCCAGTGGGAAGGTAACAGCGTTCTGTGTGCCTTCGGCGTCTAGTCATGCCGGCCACATGACCATGGAGACGTCCTCGGACAAGCGCTGGCTCTTCAGCTTTGAAACGGAGATGAGCACCGGCCCCTAGAGTTGGAAACGACTAGCACGTATGTGCGGGGGAACCTTTACCTTTACCTTTTTACCAGCAATCAAGCTGAATCTCCTGATACCCTTAATCTCTCTAGCTAGGCCAGGGGTGGGGACCCTTGGCTCTTTTATGACTTGTGGACTTCAACTCCCAGAATTCCTAAGCTGGTGCGAACTGGTGCGAAACGGCTGAATCCCACCACTGCATTGGGGCAAGCGTTCATAAGAAATTCTTTTTATAAAAGTCAACGAAGTCAAATTGCTAGATACAAAAAAATTAACTGGGAAAGAGAAAATAGAGGGGAAAAGGATGAAAGGCAACAATCACACACTGCAGAATTAGAAATAAAGTAGTTAAGCCTAGCTAAATTGGTGAAGCTTTTGGATTTTCAGCACAGGTTCAGGATTCATTGCAAAAGGGATAATTGCAAAAAAAAACCACCCCAAAAAAACAGAAACAAAACTCCTCTGGGCTTCTTGCTCCGAAGTAGTTAGGCAGGCCTTTCCTGCTCATCTTCTTTTCTTCTTGAACGATATCCTCAGTTGTGTAAAAAAGTAGGGAATAACAGAAGGCTGGCCTCTTGGGAAGGACTGTGTTGCTTTGCTTAATGAAGCAAAGTGATATCCTGGTATGATATGATATCAGAAATTGGCCGTTGTTCAAAATCCCCTTTCCTAACGATATTGTGTAGAATTGTAAAGATATTTTTTTAAAAAAAACAATGAATCTACGCAAAAAATATTTTTTGGAAGTTAAAGCTGAGTTCAATTCATCCAGTCAGTTTACTAGAACATATCGGTCAAATTACTGTTGTGCCAAACTAGAAACTAAGGGGTTGCGTTTTGGGAAACTGCCAGCCTAGGTTCTTGCGGCATATTAAACCACCAAACTGACATGACTTTTTCAACTATTTCAATACCCATGTCTGCTCTTGCAAGTGCCCAACCAGTTCCTCACCTTTCCAGGTGTGCTATCCTAGTTCTTATCCACACCTATGTTATTGCATATGCCTTTTGGGAATTTGTAATTTTGTTTATAACTGTATCTTCACCTTGAATATCCTCTGTGTGCCTCCTTTGGTCAGCAAGGCAAGCACTGATTTGTAGGTTTGCACCTGTTTTAAACTTTGCGTATTTTAGCACAAGCCATGACACAGCTTTGTGGAGAATGAAGAGCTGACACGATCCATTTAGGATAGCTACATTCCTTGAATGTGCCTGTCCAAAACCTTCTACCTGTGCAGAAGCTACTCACGCTCTTCTGGATTTGCACAACTGAGCAAAGAGCATTTGGGTTGTTGCATTGGCGCCCAACTGAAGTTTCCAAATTGTCATCAGTGGCAGGTCAACATAGAGTATGTGGGTTTTGACTTTGATTCTTGGTGGTTTAATATGCCGCAAGAACCTAGGCTATTTGTCCAGTTGTGCAAATCCAGAAAAACATGAATTCAGGGACCAGGTCAAACTTGTGATGGAAACCCAGACATCATATTAAAGCCCATTTTTTTTGGCATAGCTTCGGTAGCCACTGTGGTTTGGAGACCATCCTCCCTTCTGGTTGTCATCTCAACTTTAATGTATTCAGTAAGCCAGGGGATTTCAAAGTTGGCCCTTTTATGACTTGTGGACTTCAGCTCCCAGGGCTGGCTGAGGAATTCTGGGAGTTGAAGTCCACAAGTCATAAAAGGGCCAAGTTTGAAGACCCCTGCAGTAAGCAATGGTAGGAGCCGTTGTGGCCCTGTAACTTGGCAAGAAATAGCCTTGCTCTAAAAAAATAATCACCAGAGATAAAATCCAGGAAAAGGCTACCAAATGAAGATCAGCTTACCTGTATCTCTACGTCAGTGAGCTTCCGAGTCTGCTCAGCGGTTTGATTCAGGAGGTTGGTCCCAATTTCCAACATGGCTGCCGTGTGGTCCTGTACAGAACTGAAATGGGTCTCTGATATCTCTATTCTCACGTTTTCCTGGATGTAATTTTCCAGCTGAAACAAAGAAGCAATGGGGATTAAAATTTGAGGGCTTGTCACAGAGAAGAGGGGTCAACCTATTCTCCAAAGCACCTAAGGACAGGAGAAAAGTAATGGATGGAAGTTTACCAAACACAGATCCAACCTAGAATTAAGGAGAAATTTCCCATCAGCAAGAACAATCAATCAGTGGAATGGCTTGTCTTCAGAAGTTGTGGGTGCCACATCACTGGAGGGTTTTTTTTAAAGAACAGATTGGACAGCCATTTTCCCGAACGGTATAGATAGAATGTCCTGCTTGAGCAGAGGGTTGGACTAGAAGACCTCCAAGGTCCCTTCCATCTCTGTTATTCTGTATTCATACTCTGTATTTTGTATTCTAAGTAGGACTAACCAGCCTGCAAAGCACCTGCACATATCTTCCTAGATGTGTAAATTACACAGTAACTTTATTTTGGCTTGATTCTTGCATCACCAATATCTTCTGATGGCAAAGTTTAAGCAAAGGGGAGCTTAAGAACTACACATTTGCCAGGACGCTTTGGTGAACCACATGTTTACTATTTGGCAAATCCCTAGGACCTCTCTCGTTTCTTCTTCTTTTTTTATGCTGATGACTTGGCCAAGATGGGTACAAATAATTACAAGTAGTCCTCAACTTACACCATTCGTTTAGCAACCCTTCAACGTTATCATAGCACAGGAAAAAAGTGACTTACAATTGGTCCTCGCACTTATGACCATTGTAAGATCCCCACAGTCCTGAGATAAAAATTCAGGTGCTTGGCTACCAGCATGTGTTTACGATAGTTGCAGTGTCCTGGGGTCATGTGATGGCCATTTGCAAGCTTCCAACAAGCAAGCCCAATTTGCTTAACGGCCACCTGATTCATTGAACAGCTGCAGGGATTTGTTTAACCATCCTGGCCAAAAAAAGGTCATAAAATTGGGTGCAACTCGCTTAACAGCTGTCTTGCTTAACAATGGAAATTCTGGTCCCAGATGTGGTTGTGAGTTGAGGACTACCTGTGCTTGCAAGACTGCCTTCCCCAGGTCCTACGAGCTCGAGCAGTACAGGGCGTTATAAATGCCACGCACAGAACAGCACACACCCTGCTAGAGAGACGTTGCCTGAAGATGGGCTCCAGCAAAAGTCCGAAAGCTTGGAAGACAAAAACCTCTGGTCCCGATGACCGATGACCAAGCGATTGGATCCTACAACAGGGCATTATTCATCTCCCTTCCAGTAAACATTGTCACCTATAGTAGAGGTCCCCAATCTTTTGGGCACCAGGGACCGGTTCCATGGAAAGAGGTTTTTCCATGGATCAGAGGGTGCATGGTTTTGTGTGCTGCCTGCGTCCCGTGGATGTGGCTTTGCTTGTTTGTGCGGACCAGTTGCTGGCATGCTGCAGCCCGGTACTGGTCCATGGACCGGGGGTTGGGGACCCCTGACCTATAGGATCTGTGGGATATCCCTTCTCTGTTGTAGATCCTACCTTATAGAACATCATTATCATCAAAACTTGGCTAGCCCTGATCTTTCCATCCTTCCGCGTAGCCTTAAAGACCCAGCACTTCTCTAGAACAGAGTTTTTTCTTCTTGGCAACTTTAAGATGTGTGGATTTCATCTCCCAGAATTCTCCAGCTAACATCTCTAGTCTAGCGGATTGAGCCAGATCATGAACTAAGCCTCTGTAGAATGGAAGACCCTGAATGAGATGTGCGCTGGCCGGCCTTGGCTGCCTCTGTTAATCAAATGGAGAGCCAAGTTAGCCTAGCGGTTAAGGCACCAGGCTAGAAAGTGGGAGATCTTTAGTTCTAGTCTGCCTTAGCCATAAAGTTAGTTGGGTGACTTTGGGCCAGTCATTCTGTCTCAGCCCAACCCACCTCACAGGTATGTTACTGTGAGAAAATAGGAGGAGCAAGGTGTGTTAGATACAGTTGCTGACTTGAGTTACTTGTAAAACTAATAAAGGCAGGACGCAACTGACTAAATAAAAAAACCGAGTTATTTCTGCCAATTTTTTTTTGTACTTTTCATAACGAGCCCTGGTGGTTAGAATGCAGTATTACAGGCAAACTGCCCATAACCAGGAGTTTAATCCTGACATGGCTCAAGGTAGACTCAGCCTTCCATCCCTCTGAGGTCGGTAAAACGCAGATTGGTGGGGGCAATATGCTGACTCTGTAAACCGCTTAGAAAGGGCTATAAAGCACTATGAAGTGGTATATAAGTCTAAGTGCTTTTGCTATTGTCAGTTTAGTTTCGGATATTTTGACTATTTGAATATCAATTCTCTGGTTAATGACCACAATAAGGCAATTTACCAATTGACTGAGAACTTCTGCTTTCCCCTTCTTCTTCTGCTCTCGAGTGTGATTTGTGTCTCAACGCAAACTTCATACCTGAAAATTCAAGCTTTCGAAAACCTTTATCAGCAAGCTGAGCAAACAGCTGTTTCTCCTGAAATCAGCATATTTCAGGGGAGAAAGTCATTTGTACTGCCTGGCTTCCTGCTTGAATTGAGAAGAATAAATTATTCCAGTTAATCCAAGCATATTTTTCTTTAAGTAGCCTTGGTGGAGCAGTGGGCTAATGCCTCCTTAAGTAACACCAGCTGCCTGCAATTAGTTCAGGTTCGCATCCCACCAGGCTCAAGGTTGACTCAGCCTTTCATCCTTCCGAGGTAGGTAAAATGAGGACCCAGATTGTTGGGGGCAATTAAGCTGACTTTGTAATAATGCCACTGGGGTGTGTGTGAAAGCCCTAATAAGCAGGCATATACATAGAATGAAGGCTACTGCTAAGCTTGTAAGCCGCCCTGAGTCTTCGGAGAAGGGCGGGATATAAATGGAATTAAAATAAATAAAAATAAATATTTGTGCAACCCCATTGCAGGGGTAAAACGTGGGTGTCTTTGGAAGAGATAAACCAGACCTGTGAAAAATCTTTCCTGGAACCCCCAGTCAGCAGAGCTGCTGATATTGAGCAAAACAAAGCAAAGGAAATCAGCAGAGAGTTCTTGACGGCAACAGTGCTAGGCCATATATAAAACTAGGGATTATTCCACCAGGGATAAAGGGATCATAGTTTGCTCTGCTGTTGCAACTAACTTGATTCTCAATGTCTGTGGAGATTCTCAATCATCCAGGTCATGGTTGTCCCAAAGGTGCTTTTTTTTTTCCTTTCCGGGAGGCAACTGGACTTTCTTGTGTTGTTGTGATTCAGGGTCAGCCTGTGGGTTCGGCAGTTGGGTCGGACGACTCAGAGGAGGAGGAGGAAGGGTGTGTTGGAGAGTTTGCTGAGGGGGTTGGAGAGCTTGCTGATGAGAGCCCTCAGCCAGGCCCCTCCCACCTGGTCACGACGCAGACCCAGCTGTGTGAGCCTGACAGCGTGGATGAAGATGACCCACAGCTGGCCCTGTTCAAGGACGCCCGACGCAGGAGGCAGTCAATCAGGAGTAAACAGAGGAAGGCAATGGGGCACCTCAGAAGGAGGCAGAGAGAAGCCACACCCTGAACTGTATAAAAGGGGAATGCGTGGGAGGGCTGGTTTGCTGAAGGCAACCGTTTGAATAGCTCCTGTTTCATGGTTCATGTCTTGTTTGCTTTTGTGTCAAGAAATTTGGCAGGCTTAGTTCCAGCCTCTTGCCTTCTTGTAAAAGGGGTTGTCCCTGCCTTTTCTGCAGGGCCGGTAGCAGGCTGGTACAGAACATGTGTTTCTTCTGAAGACATTACACTTCTCATCCAACAGTGAAGGGACGCGGGGCAGAAAATGACCAGCTGTCTGCAAGCAATATAAATCCTTCCATTCCCCACCATCTAGTCAGAGCTGAAGAAGCTTCTTGGATGAGAAGTGAAACATCTTCAAAAGAAAGACAAGAAAGCCCAGTTGCCTCTTGAAAAACAAAACAAAAAAGCACCTTTGGGACATCCATGACCTGGACGACTGAGAAACTCCACAGACATCCAAGTCATGGTTGTCCCAAAGGTTTTGTTTTTGTTTTTTTTCCAAAAGGAAAAAAAAACAGTAGCTTTTTGTTTTTTTCTTTGCAAACATTTCACTTCTCATCCCAGAAGCTTCTTCGGTTCAAAGAAGCTCCTTGGATGAGAACTGAAATGTTTGAAAGGAAAAAAAAACCAAGGAAGTCCAGTTGGCGTTTGTAAAAAAAGCACCTGTGGGATAGTTTGATTCTCATGTTAATGCTTCTTCCGCTGAATGGCTTCTTTCATCAAGATGACACTAAATTTAAAGTTAACGGCTTTGATATTTGGGTATTCAAATTCGATGCTTAACTGTATCGATCAGTAGCTACTATCATTGTTCCTAAGTTCACCCTAGACTTAGAACAGAAACCTGGCCCTTTTATGACTTGTGGACTTCAACTCCCAGAATTCGTCAGCCAGCATACCTGGCTGAGGAATTCTGGGAGTTGAAGTCCACAAGTCATAAAAAGGCCAAGTTTGAAGACCCCTAACTTAGAATGTTAAATATTTTTACTAGAGGCATATTCAAACAATGCAGCTTTCCCAAATCAAGCTTTTATTTAACAATGTCAGTCCCTTTACATCCAACCCATGATTGTTTGTTTTTGTCTTTCCCCTCCCCCTCCCCCATGGGCAGCACACTGACCCATTGATCATCTCAGCATCCTTTTCTCTGCTTTTCCTCCTCTCCAAAGGGGGTCTGGCCAAAGTGATGTCCGGTGGAGAAAAACAAATAGCACACCTGTCTGAATGCAGTTACGAGTCCAAGGCCAAAGTCATCCCAAGGCACTCTTCTCCTCCTTTACCTGTTGGCCAGCAGCCTTAGTTAAGTTCACAAAGCTCCCTTCCTGTTATTAGTATTGACAAAAATGGTTTACCGGGTGTTTGATTTGGTTAGCTCAGGGGTCTTCAAATGTGGCCCTTTTATGACTTGTGGACTTCAACTCCCAGAATTCCTCATGCCTGGCTGAAGAATTCTGGGAGTTGAAGCCAACAAGTCATAAAAGGGCCAAGTTTGAAGACCCCTGGGTTAGCTAATGGTTACCTCTGTGTCTTAACGCTAGATCTTAATGATTAGTTTTGGTTGCTTCATAACGTGTCTTACAGTTAGTCCTTGACTTATGACCGCAATTAGGACCATAATTTCCATTGCTAAACAAGGTGGCTGTTAAGAGAGTCGTGCCCAATTTTATGACCTTTTTTGCCGCAGTTGTTAACTGAATCGTGTGGTCATTAAGATCATCTGGCTTCCCCCATTGACTTTGCTTGTCAGAGGTTGGCTGGAAAGCTGATCACGTGACCCTGGGATGCTTCAACCGTCATAAGTTCATGCCAGTTGCCAAGTGCCTGTAGGGATGATGCGACAGTGCAAGGACTAGTCATAGGTGACTTGTTTTCAGTGCCGTTGTAACTTTGAATGCTCACTAAATGAATGGTCGTAAGTCAAGGACCACCTGCATTTACGGTGGATGTTTTATTGATAACTACCTTATTTTATTGTTTTAAGTTATACCGAGGATGGCTGAGTTTTATGTTAAACTGCAGATGCTTTAACTGTCATTCTGAAAACTACCATGAGTCTCTTTGAATTTGACAGCGTACAAACCCAATGATTATATAATCTTCAGTGTTTAAGTGCAGATGTTGGAGAGAAGTGACAGAAATCCTGAGCATCTCATTTGTATAAACAGAGGCATAGAATCAAGATCACACAAGGTATTAGCACTGCTTTATAAAACCTTAGTAAGACCACACCTGGAATACTGCAGCCAGTTTTGATCACCATATTACAGAAAAGATGTTGAGAGTTTGGAAAAAGATCAGAGAAGAGCAACTAAGATGATCCAAGGCCTGGAGACAAAGACATACAAAGAATGGCTGTAGGACTTGGGTTTGACTAGTGAGTCTAAAGAAAAGAAGAAATAGGGGAGACATGATAGCAATATTCCACTATTTGAGGGGATGCCACAAAGGAGAGGGGGTCAAATTATTCTCCAAAGCACCAGAGGGCAGGACAAGAAACAATGGTTGGAAACTGATGAAAGACAGAAGCAACCTGGATTTAAGGAAAAACTTCCTGACAGTGAGGACAATTAACCAGTGGAACAGCTTGCCTCCAGAAATTTTGGGCGCTCTGTCACTGGAGGTTTTTAAAAAGAGGCTAGACAGTCACTTGTCTGAGATGGTATAGGTTCTCCTGCTTGAGCAGGGGGCTAGACTAGAAGGCCTCCAAGGCCCCTTCCAGCTCCTATTCTATTCTATTTTATATCATTCATTTGCTGACTCAGCCAGTTCTGCCCCAGCTGAATTAACCCTGCCCTCTGGACAAAAGAATTAAGGTTGGGTTAGATAAAGACAGTTGGCATGACCATTTTTTCTGTTTTTATTAACTTTCCCATTTTATCACCTTGAACATGATAATTTGGAGACAACAGTGGGAGGCCTCCAGGACTATGTCTGTCCCTCCCTTCCTGCTCCCTGCTCCGGGGCAGTTTCTGGATAAGTAGGGTCTGGTTTAGAAAGCTAGGAGTGACCATGTGCCAACACAGCTGGAGGCTGTTGGGTTGGGTGAGATTGCTTAGTGGAGGGAACAACCCCCTGCCTTTATGCCTCCCATGGACATCTTATAAAGGTAAAGGTAAAGGTTCCCCCGCACATGCGTGCTAGTCGTTTCCGACTCTAGGGGCCGGTGCTCATCTCCGTTTCAAAGCCGAAGAGCCAGCACTTGTCCGAGGACATCTCCGTGGTCATGTGGCCAGCATGACTAGATGCCAAAGGCGCACGGAACGCTGTTACCTTCCCACCGGAGTGGTCCCTATTTTTCTACTTGCATTTTTACGTGCTTTCGAACTGCTAGGTTGGCAGAAGCTGGGACGAGTAACAGGCGCTCACTCTGTTACGCGGCACTCGGGATTCGACCCACCAAACTGCCGACCTTCCGATCGACAAGCTCAGCGTCCTAACCCACTGAGCCACCGCGTCCCTATTGGACATCTTATACTGTGACCCTTTTTTTACAGACTGAAGAAGCAGAAAAGAGACAGAGGATTCTACAATCTTCCCTGCAATTTCCATTTAGTTCCGTGTTTTGCCTCTGACTGCTTTCTTGCAGACCCTTACCAGCCTCTAGTCAAAATGTGACTTTTCTAGACAGCATTTTGGGTCAGCTGACAACCCATGGACAACTTTCTTTTCAGCTTGAGTGGGTGTCGTTGCCATGTTTGGCTTGATCAGGGTCTGTTTTGAAAATTCATCCCTATCTGTCTTTGGTGGTTTCTTAGTCTTTCTCTTTGGGGGATAGAATAACCATGCGGGAACCTTCCTGATTGAAAGGAAGCCTGGATTAAACCAGAACAGAGGTGTGCTAGAAGGTATGCATACAACAACACAATTCAAGATTTGACCCATTGTCCCGAACCCCAAATTGGTTCACCTCTGCCAATACCAGTATTCCTTGACTTACGACAACAGTTGGAACCAAAATTTCCCATGTTGAGTGAGTTATGGTGATTTGGTGATCTTTGTTTTGCCACTGTTGTTAAGGTTTCACTGTGGTTGTTAAGTGAATCATGGGGTTATAAAGGGAATCCATCTTCCCCCATTGGGAAGTAGCAACTGTTGTAAATATATGTCGGTTGCCAAGTACCCAAATTTTGATCATGTGACCATGGGGATGCTGCAATGGTTGTAAGTGTGAGGACTGGTTGTAAAACAGTTTTGTTAGTTCTAACTTTAAACAGTTGCTAAATTAATGGTTGTAAATTGAGGACTATCTGTACAGGTACATTCACACATAGATGCTACTGGTGCATTCAGTGAAATAAGATTGTCTGGCTCCAGTATCTGTCATCAGATACTAGTACTGCCCTTAGTTGGCTACCCCAACTTAGCTGCAAAAATGCATATAACCAGTAGATGTCAGCACCAAGAACAGCAAACTTTCAGCTCTTTTCTGCCATCTGGTGGTTGTCTTAGCTGGCCAGTGATGCAATAAAGATATTTAAATTTAGTCATCATTTACATCAGGGTGTCAAACTGCTGGCCTGTGGGCTGGATGTGTCATGCCAAAATCGTGCCCACTCCAGCTCCGGCAATGGGGGAAAAGTTGCGATACGTCATGACACGTCACGTAACGTGGCGAGTTTGACACCCCTGATTAACATCATTGTATTTTGCTAAAGGTGTCCAATGACTTAAGTCAGAAACTTCCTCCTCTTCTGCTAGGTTCCTTTGCAATGTTAACTAGAAGCTTCCGTGCAGATTTGATAACGTTCTATTAGCTACAGTATTAATAAAAAATTCTTAACTTTTCTTAGCTTGGTAAGATCCCAATCTAGGATTTTTAGAAATGCAACACTGACTTTTATAAAAAAAAATCCTCCAGGATTCCAATTCTTGACCTACCTTTTTCGTATTGTGAGAATTAGGTTATGGTAATGCTTCCCCAGCTTGAGCTTCACAGCTATGCAGGCTGAGTCTTTGTATTGTATGGAGATATAGGGATTACCTTGGCTTACCAGTAGTAGGCCAGTGTTCTCAGCCTCGGCAACTTTATAAGGGATGGACTTCAACTCCCAGAATTCCCCAGCCAGCAATATTAACTGGGGAATTTTGGGAGTTCAAGTCCACCCCTTTTAAAGTTGCCAAGGTTGAGAGTCATAGTAGGCTATCAAAAACCAGCTATGGTAGTGTGTAATTCATATTTTATGGCTTAGTCTAATCTGTGACTTCAGCCAGAGGTGCCTTAGTCTTGACTTTGTACAAGGTGTGAATTAAGATAGAAGGCTGGATGGGCTCACAGTTCTTTTAAATCTTGTTTTCTCTAACAATGGCTTAATCAATAATCTACAAATTGATTCACATAACATACAAAGTTGTAAGCCAAGTTTTCTGAATCATGGTCAAATTCATGCAACATTTTAAGTCCAACTTAAATCGTATTATAGACTAGGGCCTTGTATGAATTCAGTCACAATTTGTAAACACAGCTTATACTTTATTATATTGTCAAAACTGCACCATTATGATATTTAACAAATCAACTCAGCATTCCAACTCTTTGGCAGGATTCCTGGAACACATTACATCCTGATTTATTCTGGTTTTACTCTATAAACCCATGCATTTTGGTTTGCAAGCCATAATTCAGGGTTTTAGTATACAATGCGAATCCAACTATCTACCAGTTAAATCATGATTAAGCTAAGCACATCAATCCCTAAAATGGAAGAATGGATGGAAAAAGTAATGGAACTAGCAGAGGTGGCAAAATTAACTGTTTTAATGAGAGAGAGGAATATATCCAGGATTGTTTCTACTTGGAAACCATTCTTTGACTTTGTGCTCAGTCAAGAAAAAAAAAATGAAATCTTGACTTTGGGTTTTGCTGATTAAATTAGCTCTTGTTATAGAAATGGACAGTGCTTACTAAATTGGTAAAAGTAAAAAAAAATTGAGGCTGTAATTTAAGTTTGTACTTTATTGTACTGAAAAATGCTGGAAATTAATGTTTTTTTTCTTTTCCCTCTTTTTCCCCCCTACATCTTTCCTTTTCCCATTTCCTTATCTATTTTTCATTGTATTTTATATATGATAATCTTAATAAAAACCTATGTAATCTTGCAGATTAAGCCAAACATACCTTAATCTAAAGCTGATTTTAAAAGTGCAAAGATTATGCAAGCCGTTAAAATGGTTAGAACATTTTCAAAATCCGTAGTCTGGAAGACGAGCAGTAGATACGAAAGGATTCCTAAAAATATCACCCTCTCTTCCTCCTCCTCCTCCTCTTCTCGCCTTTCCTGCCCGTATGTGTGCAAGTGTGCTGATAACTGACCAGCTTGTTATTTTAAGAGCAAGAATTCTAATTAAATAATTGGCGGTGCTGGAAGATGGAGACAGTTTCAGTGTGTGTCCCTGGCAGGAAGTTGCCCGTTTCTGCTCTACCATTCAGACATTTTCCAAAGATTTAGGCAGAAGCATCACTGTGTCCACCAGCCTATGGCTCCACAAATGGCTTAACTTCTGCCGATGAATGGAGATCAAGAGAAAGGTCTGGTTTCCTGGGGGTGGGTGGGTAGGTTATTTCCATGGGTTAAAGGTAGAGAAACGGGAGGGGGGGTTGGAATGGGGATGGGGAATGTGCCACGTGTTCTTTCTTGGCGAGACGACATGGCTGTGAGCACAGGCAAAATTGGTAATCCCCTAAAGAAATAGTAGTGTCCCTCCATCACCTACTTGTTCAGATTATTTTCAGGAGATCTGATGCTGGATTCCAAGAATTGGCAACCCCTTTTGGAGCTCCTTCCAGCCCTGAACTGGAAGCATGAAAAGAGATTTTGCTAAGTCTCCAAAGTACGTTGGTCAAAGTAATGATTTAAAAGCTAACCAGCTGGTATAATGTAGATAGTGTAAGAGAAACCGCCATATAATATAGACCACTGTTTACTGTGTTTACTCCTGGGTTATCTCTGTGCAATAAGACCGTGCACGCTCTGACAAGGTTGCTCAGACACTGATATAAAAAGGGTGGTAAGATTACAGTTTGTTAACACCCATAGATTCCTTGTCCATCTTGGGCAGGGGTAGGCAACCTTGGCTCTTTTATGACTCGTGGACTTCAACTCCCAGCATTCCTGAGCCAGCTGGCTCAGGAATTCTGGGAGTTGAAGTCCACATGTCATAAAAAAGCCAAGGTTGCCTACCCCTGATCTTAAGGTTCAGATCTTTTGAACCCCCAAGATGGGACAAGGAATCTATGGGCCTTAACAAACTACAATTCCCAGCTTCCTTTCTCTCTGGCTTCACTTCCAAGAAGTGAACAAGGAAGTTATTTCTAGTGACAAATGGTCCTTGACTTATAACCACTCATTTAGAAACTGTTCACAGTTACGACGGTGCTGGAAAAAAGTGATGCACGACCAGACCTCACACTTATGACCATCACAACCTCCCAATGGTCACATGATCAAAATGTGGTTGCTTGGCAACCGGCATGTATTTACAACAGTCGCAGCGTCCTGGGGCCATGGGGTCACCATTTGCGACCTTCCCAGCCGGCTTCTGACAAGCCAAGTCAATGGGGAACGGTGTGATTCATTTAACGCCTGTGGCAAAAAGGTTGCAAAATCGAGGCTACTCCTGTGATGCCTCGCTTAATGATAAAATTTACAGTACCTGTCACGGTCATAAGTTGAGGACGATCTGTTGTGAGAATCTTGCAGAGCCTAAATTGTTATGGCAACAAAGTACAGCAATGACCCACATACCAGAGGCCCTTTCTCTTCTAAATGCTGCACAACTCTCCTACACTTTTGTCACACACCAATCCTGAAGGTGCAAAGAATCTTGGCCACCAAAACTATCCAGGCTGACAGCTTTCTGATGCCTCCACACATCCCCCAAAGTCATAATATGGTTTGTTGGATTAAAGTTAACGTAATATACGAACCCCGTCATTATTTGTGTTTGATGCCAGGCATGAGCAATCTCTGTCAAAAATTAATAGTTTGGTTTTTCTGCTATTTAGTAGCCTAGGTGTTCGGCTATTCAGTATTAAAACTGCCAAGAAAATCCCCTTCCAAGCATCAGAGAAAGAAATGAAGATCCCAGCCCTGATCACTTTTGTGATGATCTCACCCACCAAGCTTGGATCTCTGCTCCCCCCCTCCCCAACAGCAAAGTCTATTCATTCAAATATATTCCACCTCTGTTTTAGTCTGAGGAAGCCGGTCCCTCATGGGTTGTTCAGCCCAAACTGGTTAAAATTAAAGCCATCAGACTTAATGAAACAGAGTATTAACAACAACGACAACAATAAGAATCACAGCAAAGGTTTAAGGACCAGAAGTTTGGTTTGAGTCGCCCACTGCATTAAACCAGAATGTGATTTGCTTGGTTTTTAGTTCAGCATACTGCATAAACCCACCCATTAAACCCTATCATTAGAGTCAATCTGGTCTAGAAGTTTAAGGCACCATGCTAGAAATCTGGAGACTGTGAGTTCTAGTTCTGCTTTAAGTATGAAAGCTGACTGGGTGACTTCAGGCCAGTCAGCAGGAAAGTGAGTTCTAATCCTGCCTTAGGCATTATATAGCTGGTTGTGTGACTTTGGCTGGACACTCTCTTAGCTCAACTCAACTCACAAGGTGGTTGTTGTGGGGATTTTTAGGAGAGGAAGGAATATTAAGTAAGTTTGCTGCCTTGAGTTACTTATAAAGTTGAGATGACAGAATAACAGAGTTGGAAGGGACCTTGGAGATCTTCTAGTCCAACCCCTTGCTCAGGCAGGAAACCCTATACCATTTCAGACAAATGCTTGTCCAATCTCTTCTTAAAAACCTCCAGCGTTGGAGTATCCACAACGTCTGGAAGCAAGTCATTCCACTGATTAATTCTATATAAAAAAAAATCTAATAGAGTTAATACACAAATAAATTAAAATGTCTTAGTCCTGATTTCACCTGTTGGTTTACTAACTCATTTGCAATTTGGTTTGCAATTCTTCTGCACAGCATCCTTAGTCATAAATCTTTACAGACCGAAACGGCAGCACTCAGAATACGTTAAACCACAGGCAAGCTGCTGTTAAACCTGCAGAACAATAGGCCGGCCACCCTGGGCACTTTTCACAACCTGTTGCTTTTTGTGTTTTTTTTTGTTTTTGTTTTTTGGGCAAGGCTTCAGTGCAGCGTAGAGGAAGGACCACTGTCTGTCTGTCTTCTTTCCCTGGGCCACTTGGATCCTGTTGCCAAGAAAACAGCAGCGCCCAGTCAAGCCCTCCGGAGACCTCCACCAAAGGAAGATCTTGCAGTAGATACTACAGACCCCCAACCACTGAAAGCCATACCTGCGTTCCAACAAGCAAGGTAAACCCTGGTTGTAATGTATCCATTTTGGGGACATTGGACAAGGCCGTGAAGTGTTCTGCGTTCATATTCTAACTCTTCCACACATATCCCAAACTATGTCAACTGAATGCAGTCAATGTACAGTACACACCGAACATGGGGGGGGGAGGAGAGAGAGAGAGAGAGAGAGAGAGAGAGAGAGAGAGAGAGAGAGAGAGAGAGAGAGAGATTGTCCCAGTGCCTCCCCCAATCCCCAGGGGGCTGATCCCTGCAGCTTTTGCCCAGCTCCTTCGGCCTCACCACCCTCGCCTTCTTCCTCCCCACCTTCTGCAGCCACTGGGTGTTGTTCTCCATGACGGTTTCCAGCTGTTGCAATCGCTGGACGGGCCACTGGGCTTCGGCCAAGGATGGCGCATCCCTCTGGAGCGAGTTGGACACTTGGAACCGGGCGGCTGCAGCAGCAGGAGCAGCCGCGGGATCGCAGCCCCCCAGCTCGGGCAGCAGGAACGTGTAGGTGCAGGATCCGTGTTGCAGGCGATGCTGAGAGCGCTCCGCAGCCCCCTTGCCCAGCACCCCCGGCTGCATCCCTGCCCAGGCGGGCAGCAAGAGATACGCCAGGACCTTCCAGTTTCTCATCCTGACCTTCCTCGGCGGGACTTGGCAGCAAACTCCTCCGGGCGTGCACGGGGCTCCGAGCTGCCTGCCTCCAGAGAAATCCGGACGCCCCGCGATCTCTGGCTCCCCGCCTCCTGTGGGCAACGAGAGGACGGGGGTGGGGGTGGTTGGAGCCCTCCCACCCTCTTTGGCCTCCGCCTCTTTCCGCCCCCTCCGTCCTTTGCCCCCCCCCTCCCCTCTCTGCTGGCTTTTGGAAGCCCGCCCGGGTGGCTTTGCTGGACGAGTCGAGCGAGACCCGCTTTGCAGAAGGTCGTTTGAGCGCCACAACACGCGCTCCCGAGTCAACAGCCCCCGGGACCTTCCCGCCTTGCTCCAGCTAGAGCAGCGTTTCCCAACCTTAGGAACTTGAAGATGCGTGGACTTCAACTCCCAGAATTCCCCAGCCAGCATAGCTGGCTGGGGAATTCTGGGAGTTGAAGTCCACGCATCTTCAAGTTCCTAAGGTTGGAAAACGCTGAGCTAGAGGGTGCTTGGCGGGCTGGATCCCGGTCAGGAACCGCCGAGAAGTCAGGATGTGGCTGCGCGGAAACTTTCCGGACTTTGCGGGGAGGGGGGGGGGCGAAGGAGAAACTTGAGAAGCCCTCGTCTCCCCCATCAGAAAGGACGGGGCGTGAGAAAACCCGGACGATCCTCCTTACTATCTGTAGCCAGGGCTTTTTTTGTAAAAGAAAAAGGTGCCGGAACTCACATATGTCATACAACCCACCTTGCCTACCCTACAAGGTTCCATCCAAAAAAGGTGCCGGAACTCCGTTCTGAGGTGCTATGAGAAAAAAAGCCCTGTCTGTAGCCTTTCCATCAGTCCTTAGGGCCGCGGACTTAGGAAGTCTTACCGGAACGTCAGCTCCCTTAAAGTCGATTGGACCACAACGTTCAATTTCTGTGACGGTTGCTCAGCTTCTCAGCGGCATCTGCAGGACACCTGGAAAGCCAGCAGGACTGGACCTGTTTTAATGCTTGGATGGGAAGCTTACTCACCTGGAAGTCCCAACTTGTAGGCTAGGAAGTTGCAAAGAAACTTTCCAGAAATAGGTGATGACAAACCTTCTGCACAGTTGCCAAATAATAATAATAATAATAATAAAAAACCCTATGTGGGTCTTTCATGTAGGATTTGAGCTTGACTGCAGGAATTTAAACAAGTTTGTACTACTTTTTCAAAAAGTGCTGCAATAGAGGGTCCAGACTCTCAGAAGCTGTTGAAACCCACCCCTGAAATACTGAGGACAAAAAGTGCCATTTAATCACTATCCTGCTCTCAACTGCTGTAGGATTTGGAAAGAGAGAGAGAGAGAGAGAGAGAGGGAGGGAGGGAGGGAGGGAGGGAGAGAGAGGGAGGGAGGGAGGGAGGGAGGGAGGGAGGGAGGGAGGGAGGGAGAGAGAGAGAGAGAGAGAGAGAGAGAGAGAGAGAGAGAGAGAAATAAATTGCTTACACCTTCCAACCACACTCTTATTTCATGATGAGGATATTTGTCTAAGCATAGACCCCCCAACTCCCAGCAGTTCCTATGGTAGGTGGTGCTGCACAGCTGCCAAGCCCCCTTTTCTTCTTGAAAGACCTGCAAAAGCAGCTGAGTTCAAGAGATGAGAAGTGGGAGAAGGTCAAATTCCCACGTGGGGGGAGGGACTCCTTCACAAGCTCTACCATTCCTTGCACAGGGCTGCAAGGAATATACCAGCTGTACCGGTAATTTCGAATTACGAATTCTGAATTCTGACTGCAGTTGAGGCCAAAATTTCTGTTGCTAAGCAAGACAGTTGTTAAGTGAGTTTGGCTCCGTTTTGCAACCTGCCTTGCCACAGTTATTCAATGAATCACTGCAGTTGTTAAAGCTAGTAACGCAATTGTTAAGTGAATCTGACTTTGCTTTTCAGGAGGTTGCAAAAGCTGATCACAGGGACCCCAGACAGTGCAATTGTCATAGCTATCAATCAGTTGCTAAGTGTCTGAATTTTGATCCCATGATTGGGATCATGGCTGTTAAGCAAATCACTGCAGTTGCACTCATAGAATAGGAGTGACTTTCTTAACAACTGTGTTTTTTAAAAGGCAACTGGACTTTCTTGGGTTTTTTCCTTGAAAATTTTTCGCTTCTCATCCCAGAAGCTTCTTCAGTTCTAATTGACTGGTGGGAAACAGCAGGATTTATATTCTTTGCAGTCATCTGGACTTTCAGAGTTCTAATGACCACATAACTGCAAAGAATGTAAGTCCTTCCTTTCCCCATCAGTCAGTTAGAACTGAAGAAGCTTCTGGGATGAGAAGTGAAATGTTTTCAAGGAAAAAAACCTAAGGCAGTCCAGTTGCCTTTTGAAAAGGGACTCTCTATTTAAACTTATGGAGGTAGTGACAGAGTTTATTTTCCTGGGCTCCAAGATCACTGCAGATGGGGACTGTAGCCAAGAAATTAAAAGACGCTTGCTCCTGGGGAGGAAAGCCATGGCAAATCTAGACAGCACACTAAAAAGCAGAGACATCACCCTGTCAACAAAAGTGCGTATAGTCAAGGCTATGGTCTTCCCAGTTGCAATGTATGGCAGTGAAAGTTGGACCATAAAAAAGGCTGAGCGCCAAAGAAGTGAGGCCTTTGAACTCTGGTGCTGGAGAAGACTCCTGCGAGTCCCTTGGACTGCAAGGCGATCAAACCGGTCAGTCCTAGAGGAGATCAACCCTGACTGCTCTTTAGAAGGCCAGATCCTGAAGCTCAAACTCAAATACTTTGGCCACCTAATGAGAAGGAAGGACTCACTGGAGAGGAGCCTAATGCTGGGAAAGGTTGAGGGCAAGAGAAGAAGGGGACGACAGAGAATGAGGTGGCTGGATGGAGTTCCTGAAGCAATAGGCGTGAGCTTAAATGGACTCCAGAAGATGGTAGAAGAGAGGAAGGCCTGGAGGAACGTTGTCCATGGGGTCGCGATGGGTCGGACACGACTTCGCAACTAACAACAACATTTAAACTTAAGCTTAAATATGTCAGTTCCATTTCACCCTCGACCACCCCCCCAAAAAAAGTGATAAAAGAAGGAGCAAAGAAAAAAGTTTTATTTTGGATCTTCAGGTGTTCAGCTTCGACATTGGAAGGAGATCCTAAGCATATTAAATGAATCTGTCATTTGCTCAGTGTTTCTGCTGTCAAAATATCTTTCAACCTGTGAAATGTTGTCAAATGTTAGGGATGTGCCTTTGCAGTGTGGGTGAGTTGAGTGGTGGGATTCAGCCAGTTCGCACCGGTACGGTAGAACCAGTAGGTAAATTTTGCTGAGTTCGGAGAATCGGCTGAACCCATGCTGCTTCTGGAAGTCTGTTCTAGGCCTCGGAGGCCTGGAGGGGGTCTCCCAAGCCTAGAACAACACACCAGAAATGCGTGGATGTCACTTCCGGAAGTCCATTCTAGGCCTCAGAAGTCCAGGCCTGCATCCACGTAGAGAACTGGATGTTCAGGTATTTGAATCGCACCACTGGGTGAGTTGCATAGACATCTCCCCAGTAAATCTTCATAGGTAAAGGTAAAGGTTCCCCCGCACATGCGTGCTAGTCGTTTCCAACTCTAGGGGCCGGTGCTCATCTCCGTTTCAAAGCCGAAGAGCCAGCGCTTGTCCGAGGACGTCTCCGTGGTCATGTGGCCGGCATGACTAGATGCCAAAGGCGCACGGAACGCTGTTACCTTCCCACCGTAGTGGTCCCTATTTTTCTACTTGCATTTTTACGTGCTTTCAAACTGCTAGGTTGGCAGAAGCTGGGACGAGTAACAGGCGCTCACTCTGTTACTTTCTGCATAATTATTCAATAGCACGTGCATATTAACATTCTGGCTGGATAAAGGAGCCCTACCATGCAATAATATCATTTGGCTTGGGTTTATGGCTTATCCGTAAATCCTACCACTCTGGTTTGTAAGTCAGGCTTTTGATTTATTTTTGGTCCTCATGGTGGCTAACAGTTAATAAGATGCCATATATTCCAATTCAATTTAGTTGCAGTCATAGACCAGCACAGAAAATAAACAGAATAAAGCTTAAGACAGAATTAAAATACACTTGTAAAATAATCTAACATCTACATGTGAGGTCCAGGATATAGCCTCTGTTAAATCATAATGAAAACATTAAAATTATATTAAATATGATAACATCTAAAACTACATCAAAGTAACAGTATCTAAAACAATTAGTATCAACAAAGTAAAAGTATCTGACATTGAAATGAAGTATAATTGCAAAGAATGCATTGGGGAAGATTAAATGCCAAATAAAATAAACCCCTCTCCCAAACAAGATTTAAAACCTATACTAAACTACTCCTCTAATAAACGAAGAACATCCCCTGGGCTTCTGCTAATCTTGTAACCCTATGCCTGGAAATAGAGTGTTGTCTGAATGCAATCAGTTAGGGCTTTTTTTATCAAACCATTGTTTAGGGCAAAGGGTGAAATCAGTCATTCGGTACTTATGACACTTCTTAAGACACTCTGCATGAAAACAAGTCGGAGTCCTTGCTGTGTAAATATCTTGAACTGGAAGAGTTTCCACTTGAAATTAGATTTCTAAATGGCATTCTTTGAGTACAATCTGTTTACTTAGAAAAATGTTTTAGAAGCAAAGCCAAAGATACTCTTTTTTTTCCCCTGTGAAAGTCAATCTGGACTTATTAATTCCAGTAAATATTTATGGCTCCAACCCATGGAATTTCATATGGATTGGCATTCCCTTCCTTCCTTGCTTCCTTCTTTCCTTACTCAAGAAAATTGCAGACTTTTTGGCCTGGAGAAGTGACATTTGGTTTAGTCATGTCTGGCTTATTTTTTTAATCTTAATTATGGGGAAAGAAGAGACCCGAGTTCAACCCACTTAGGAGCATCTGGAATAAGAGTTTAAAAAATAAGATGGTACCCATGAGTGGTTGACCAAAGCCCTACCACGTATTACTAGACACACACAAAAAAGGGTGAGGTTTTCCACTGGGCAGTCAAAGGCATCTTCTTGACTTCTTCTATTTCCATCCATGGATGCTCCTGAATTCCACCTTCAGTCATGGAAATTCATTGGTGATTTTGAGCCAATCACTGTCTCTAGAAGAGATGCTCTGAATCCAGCCTTAAGTTCTTGGAAGAACCATCAATTATAAATTCAGTGTGTAAACTGAATTCAAATGAGTAAAATATATACTAGCCACTCCCAGTCTGATGCTCTCAGATGTCTTAACAGTGAGCTTCCAACATAGCTGTTCCACATCCCCAAAGGTGACGGTTCATTCTCCCAATAATATTTGCATTTCCCTACTCCCAAATATTGGATAAGAGATAAGCAAGAGCCAAATTCCTGAAATTATTCCTGGACCAGGTGGCTCAAGTCAAGAAACAGACAATGCAAGGCTTCCAATAATGCTACTTTATTTTCAAGATTAATCTACTGTAATCATGAAAGCCTCTCTAGTTTTCTCTTGTTCCATCTAATGTTGAATAGTATCAAGATAGCATAATGAGTTTTTTTTCTCATGCCCAATACAATCTTTAGATTGTCTAAAGATAGTTCTCAACTTATAACCATTCGTTTAAGTTGCTCATGAACCGGTCCTCACACTTACGACTGTTGCAGCATTGCCACTGATCAGAATTTGGTCACTTGGCACTGGCATGAATTTATGATGTATGCAGTGTTCTTGGATCCTGTGATTGCCATTTGTGACCATCTTCTGACAAGTGAAATCAATGGGGGAAGTTGGATTTGCTTAACAACCCTATGATTCACTTAACAGCTTCATGGATTTGCTTAACAACCATGGCAAAAAAGATCATAAAATCAGGTCCAACTTATTTAACATTACCATGGTTAGAAAAGGAGATTCTGGTCCCAACTATGGTCATAGGTTTCCCCGAAAATAAGACTGGATCTTATTTAAATTTTTGCTCCAAAAGACGCATTAGGGCAGGGGTGTCAAACTCCTGGCCTGTGGGCCAGATGCGTCACGCAGAAGCCATGCCCACCCCATTGCCGGCAATGGCAAAACAGTCCCGATTCATTGCGCGACATCACGTGATGTCGTGAGTTTGACATTTCTGCATTAGGGCTTATTTTCCAGTTAGGGCTTATATTCAGGGAAATACGATACTAATTTTTTTAAATTTATTTTTATTTTAATCCCATTTATATCCCGCCCTTCTCCGAAGACTCAGGGCGGCTTACAATCTAAGCACAAATCAAATGCATCCATCTGGCTGACGATCTTAACTAGGGTTTATTTTTGGGGTGGGGTTTATATTACAAGTGTCTTGAAAAAAATGCTAGGGCTTATTTTCCAGTTTCGGGGAAACACGGTAATTGTTCCTCCGACTCTTTCAATGGTTTCATCCTTCTTTCAAATGTCCCCCAAGGACATCGCCCACGTATGGTTCAAGGGGGTCTGTAGGTATAGGTACAAATTCAAGATGGTGACTGTGACCATAAAATCTTGGTCACCACCTTGATTTTTTTGACCCTCCTCCTGTTGATGTGCTTGGAGTTATTTTTCAAGAGGGAGAGAAGAATATGCTGCTTTCTGCAGCTCTTGGTTCTTGGCCCAGGTGAGATCATTTCACACAATTCATCTTTTTTTTCTTTTGTAGTTTTGACTTTGGAAAGCCTGCCCTTATAACTCTTCATCTCAAGCCAAAATCTGAGACATGCCGAAGGCGTCAAGTACACAAAACCCCTTATTGACTTGGGTGGACTATAAAAAAGAGAGTGGGGTGGAATGGAATTTTAATTTTAAACCAAATGACAGGCAAGGTCTACCTTTTGTCTGGGGCCAAACCACAAGGCCAAGTAGTGTAGGAAATCTATGCTTTGCATCTGCATTTTTTTTTTCAGACTGGGGATTTCCAATGATGTGATGTACGTGAGGTGTGCTGAGCTAAAGGATGGTTGGAACATAATGTGGATTATAGCATTAATTGTTAATATTATTATTGTCTTCTTATTCAGTCATATCCAAGTCTTGAAGACTGCAGGATACGTCCTTGTGGTTTTCTTGGCAAGATTTCAGAAGTGGTTTGCCATGATCTGCTTCCTGGGGCTGAGATAGAAAGTGACTGGTCCAAGGTTACCCAGCCGGTTTTGTGCCTTAAGGCAAAGACTAGAAATTAGGGTTTCCTGGTTTCTGGCCTGATGCCTTTTCCACTATACCAAATTAGCTCTCTAGTATTAATAACACAGTATTAATTATAGAATAGGAGTGTTGTAGGAGTGTCATGCCACTGTCCTGCAAAATGTTAACTATTCTTCACAAGTAGATGGAAAAGGACCGGTTTCTGTTCAAACCATCACCTATGACATGACAATGTTTTATTGAATGGATCAGCAGCCTGACAAGTATGAGGAGGAGGAGGAGGAGGAGGAGGAGGAGAGGAGGAAGAGGAGGAGGATGGAGGAGGAGGAGGAGGAGGAGGAGGAGGAGAAGAAGAAGAAGAAGAAGAAGAAGAAGAAGAAGAAGAAGAAGAAGAAGAAGAAGAAGAAGAAGAATGCATTTATTTATAAAAATGCTTCTAATCTGAAAGTAAAATATAGATCACAATTTTTCTATTGTTACTTTGACTTTTTCCTGGATAAATTATACAAATCTGAGAAAAAACAGTGTTGTTCCTTGGACTGATTTTTTTTTACTCTTAGAGAAATATGACAGCCTCAAATCCTTAAGAGGCACTTCCATGCCTCTCTTGTAAAGCTCTTTAACAACTCATAAGTAAATACAGAAGCCACCTGGAGAAATCTCACTAAGTTTCATTCATTTGGAAGAATCCATGTGAGATCTCACAAGATTTTGTGGATTATCAAATGTGCCGTGGTCACCATACCCGAGGAGATGATGGGACCTGAAGTCAGAAGGTTTTGCCATCTCCTGACTCTATGTGTTGCCTGGGTGCAGAATGCAGTTCCTTCTATGCATCAGAAACCAGAGAGGGAAACCATATTTTATGTTAGGTGAGTTTAAATAAAATTTAAAAACCCACAACTAATCTAAACTAGTAACAACCTACATTTGGATGACATGCTTCATCACTGCTAAACAAGAGAGACTATTTGCAAGCTGATAGTACAGATAATTCTCAAGTTACAACTGGTTGCTTAGCGACCATTCAAAGTTACAACCGATCCAAAATTGGGAACTTACAACCTGGATTCCAAGTTTCGATGGTCAGGTCCCTTCTGCAGTCACGTGACTAAACTTCGGGCAGTTGGCAACATGGTTGCCTTTCTGGTTTGGGACAAAACTGTGCCCCTAGCAAACCACTGATTTCCTTAAAGACCACAATGTTCACTTAACAACCATCACCACCATAAAAAAGGTCATAAAATCGCTTTCATATGGCTGTCACAACATACAACCATAATGGGCAGGTTCCATTATGGCTGTATGTCGAGGTCTACCTGTATTATAGTGACGTGAAATTGCTAGAGCCTAGTTTGAGTTTAGAAGTAAACATGGTTGAGTTCTAGTTAGTACTTTAATATGAGAGTACCGGGATACTCCAGAGCTGTGAGCTAAAATAGGGCCTTGAAAAAAACATCTCGGACATCAATCCTCGGCCATTTTTGTCCTGCTGCCAACACCACTGCACGGACATGTCCATGGACTCACCGAGATTTGAGTTCAACTCAAGGGCAGCCTATTTTTTTCCCCTTCACATTTTTGTGGCGGTTGAGATGGTCAGCAACAGTCCAGTGACTAGATTGGAAGATGATTCAGATGAAACCCAAAGCACCGCTTGGTTTGTTTTCAATATTTTCCTCCAACTTTTCAAAATTGCCTCCCACAGTGGCTTGTATAAAGCAAACCTTGCAACGTTGCATTTCAAGCAATTTTTTTTTCACTCTAAAAACAACAGTAAAACTATCTCACCAATCAGGCTGACAGTTAGAGAGAACCGGTTAACATCAACAATAAGCCAGCCATTCAAACCAGAAAATTGGCCCAAGGTTGAAAATAATAACTCAGCTACAAGTAATTGGAATCAAAACTGACGAGGAAAATCTTATCCAACTTTCCGTTAAGTGTAACGTTTATACGGGTGGGTGCTGCAGTTGACCTTAAAACCATCAGTTTTAGATAGGAAAATGGCACGGAATGGAAATAGGACTCCGTTTGGCTAAAGTGAGATAAATAACCAGTGTGGTACCTCTACAGTGGGGGATCTGAGGTAGGCTGGGTTCAAATGTTTTTTCCTCTTCATTCTGTTTGACACACACTAAAATAAAAAAAGCTAGAACATCTATTACACTGTTGAAAGAAAAATCTTCATGCGGGTCCAGTCCAAGCCGGGGAAAAAACGAAATGGAGACTGCTTTAGAAAGAAGGTTGTAGTTTATTGAAGAGCAAAGCCAGACAGAAATGTGGCTCTGGGAAAGCTGACCACATGTTGCTGGAAGTAGTAGGTTTTTATACCTTCTGGGGCTTTTGAGGTTGTTTCCTGTTCCTGTTTGAGGCTTTGTGTTTCCTGTGTCATGTACTTTGACCTGAGTCTGAGTCTTCCCTTTTGGTATTGGTGGGTTAATCCTGTTTTCCCCCTGTCCTTAGAGTTTGGGTGGAGGTATGTTGATCTTAGGGGGTCTTTGTCTTCCTAATCTCATCAGCTTCTAGCTTCCTGGATCCAACCTTCCTGAATGGATTATTACATCTGCATTTCTAAAAGCTGGTTTCTGCTGAATTTCTGCTTGGGGATATTAAGGAAAACTGGGCTTGCTTTTCTGTCTTTAAGTTCCTTTGGGGAAATAGATTCTGCCTTTTTAATATTCCCCCCAATATTTTTTTTCTCTCTGGATTCTTCCCACAACAGCATCACGGCGGCCCTATTGACTCCTTTTATCATACAGGTAGTCCTTGAGTTATCACCCTAATTAAGGTTGGAAATTGTAAAAAGGGTCGTACATGACCAGACCCAATTTTACAATCCTTTTCATGGTGGTTGTGAAGCAAATGTTGCGGTCTTTAAGCAAACCCATTGTTTGTGATGGGTTGGTTTTGCTGGAAACCAAAAGTAAATACAGGTTTTCCAGCAAAACCAGTATAAATTTTCAGCCATGCGACATGGGGCACTACAAATGGCCATAAATATGGATCATTTGAAGAGTGCTTTAAATGCAGCTACGTGAACCTGGGGGAAGGGGCATTGGAACTTCAAAACCAGGATGCAGGTAGCTTTCGGAGGGTCCGTTGTGACTTTGAACAGTTGCTAAGCGACTGCTCAGAAGTAAACCAAACTACCTGTGCTTTCCCCATAACTCTGTCCGGAAGTATTTTCAAAGTGTCCACAGTCTATGGGGCACCTCACTAGCCTTAAAGATGTGGAGAACCTAGATGAATTTCATGGGACAGGCCATTCTAATAAGTGGGAGGGGCCCACAATGCTATTTACCTCTAAAGATTAACATTGGGATGTGTACTTTGTTGATTAGATGTTTACCACAATGAGAATGTTTGACATTGGTAGTTCATGTCCATATTTAGGAAGAGAGGCACTTCTGCAAAAGAGACAAACTAAGAAAGGAAGATTGCTAAAAAAAATGAACTTTCTCTATAATTACCTTGCAATGACAAAGGAACGTGCACATCCCAATGTCTCTATGAATTCTCTATCAATATGATACTTGAAGATAAGGGCAGATAGTATGCAATGAGCTAGTGAAGAAGTGCAGAGGGAAAACACAAGTAGGACTGGTACTTGTGATGTGCTCAAAAAGGAAAGATCCTAAAAGCAGATGCTAGGTTTGATCTTGCTAGGTGTGTATTCTTGGCATCTCTGAACAATGGACCTTGGCCAGATTGGTGTGATAGAGCAGAAGTGTGAAGACTGAAATCAGATTGCCTAGGAATCAGCAAACTGAAATGGACAGGAATGGGTCACTTCAGAGGAGCCTCAGTTTTTTATGGTAGATGAGAAAATTATAAAGAAAAAATGGGGAAGCCTTCATTATTAACACAAGTAAGTGCTCGGAGTCAACATTCCAAATCATGATCTTGATTCAAATCCAAGGAAAACCAATCGAGAATAGAAGGATTTAAGTCTATATCGATGCAAAGAAAGTGAAAGATGAACTATTCTGTGGAGACCTGCAACATATTAGAACAAGGGCCATCATACTAATTATAGGAAACTGGAATATAAAAGTTGAACATAAAATAACATCTGGAACAATGAGAAAGTTTTCCCTCGATGTACGAAACCAAACAGGAGGCAAACGAGTAGAGTTCAGCCAAGAAAAGTCAGTGTTTACAGCAAACACTGACTTCCAAACATCTAAAAAAAATTCTGTACATGGACATCCCTGGATGAACATCAAAATTAAATTGACAGTGTACTCTGTATTCAGAAATGGAGAAACTGTTTATTCAGACTACATCTTGATTTTTTTTAAAGACATCCACACCCACACACTCACACCTACACTGTGGCTGTCCCAGGCCCATTTCACACATTGCATAGTTGAAAAATCAAGATCCCAGAAGAAAATCAGGGTAACCATTCTCTCAGCTGAATAATATCTGTGATCAAGGGCTTATCTAGAAGACTCTGGAGGGCAAAGTGGGCACCTAAAGTGTGATGGGTGAAGCCGTTGCATCACTTTGCCATAGAAGCTCTTTGGGTGTCTCTGAGCAATTTCCATTCTCTCTCACCCCAGACTTCCTCACTGAGATATTGTTTTGAGGACAAATGGAAGGAGAGTGTGTCAGGTATATAAATATAGATATAAATAAGGAAATTAAGGAGGGGAGGAGAAGAGAGGAGAGGAGAGTAAAGGGAAAGGAAAGGAAAATGCAGAATAAACATGCTCATTTCAATGATAGTATACCTAGGAATGATGCACAATAGTATTTTCTCTTTCTTCATTGGTTGATTGATTACATTGGTATTATTCCTTCCCTCTGGAAGTTAAGGGCAGCGCATGTGTGGGAAAATCTTTGGTTACCCTTCTCCAACATATAGCTTGTATTTCCTTCCTTCCTTCCTTCCTTCCTCCCTCCCTCCCTTCCCCTTCCTTCCTTCCTTCCTTCCTTCCTTCCTTCCTTCCCTTCCTTCCTTCCTTCCTTCATTCCCTTCCCTTCCCTTCCCTTCCCTTCCCTTCCCCTCTCCCTCCCTCCTCCCTCCCTCCCTTCCCTCCCTCCCTCCCTCCTTCCCTTCCCTTCCCTTCCCTTCCCTTCCCTTCCCTTCCCTTCCCTTCCCTTCCCTTTCATTACACCCTACTCTCTAAACCACCAAAGTCATTCTGTGATTGAGGCAGCATGTGACTATAGATAAATACAGTAAAAATAAGGGTCTCCTTGAGGCTATCTTCAGAGTAGCAACCTTGTGAAGGAGGCTAAGCTGAAAGACTGCGACCATCTAACAGTGTTCCATGAATTCTATGAGCAAAGGAACCTCAAACACAGGTCTCTCCAGTCATGGCGAAGGTAATGTAGGAAGTCAGTAGACATGGGTATGAGGTGCCAACTCTTTTGTCCTTGGAAATAGCAAACATGATGTTTCCAACCTTTTTTTTTTAATGCCGTAGATCATTTTTAAAACGCCCCCAAAGAGCAACTTCTGCCCAGATAAGGAAACTCCCTACTTAAAATCTGCTCAAGCTGCAGAGAATTCTCACTCCAGTGACCTCTAAATCAAACTGATTAAGCTGGCCAAACTATTTGGATTTCAGGGATTTTAATGAGCACAGCCGTCATGTAAAAATGAAAATATGCAGAGGCCAATGGTCTAGATGGGAATGAGCAGTTTTGCAAGATTTTTCACCCAGAGGAGGAGGAGGAGGAGGAGGTGAAGGCTGGGATGGAAGGTTTAAAAAGAGAGCAATCAACTCGTTTGCTCAGTTGATTTTAACCGGCTGTGCAAAGAAAAGCTGCCAGCAGGTGATTCCAAACGGACTGGGACAGTCCCGCTCCTGATCCCCAACAGGAGAGGAAAGACATGATAGGGGGAAATGGAAAGATTGTACCCGAAGGGGGAAAAGGTCAGAATCTATTATGCTACTAAAACTCTCGTTCCCAGAACTTTTAACCGAGCAAAACGGTGCATCATAGGGCAAATAAGGTACGTTGAACCAATATACCTCAAATGGGCTAACTAAGGACCCATGACTTCTGTGGAATTGAAATTTGGATGAGAAATGAAATGTCTTCAAGAAAAAAAAATCCAGTTGCCTTTTGAAATGGCATCTTCAGGACAACCGTGACGTGGATGACTGAGAATCTCTGCAGAAATTTAATTGATGACATAATACAAAATGCCACAACTTATTTGCTGGTGCTGGTGTTTGACTGTGCTATACACTTCAACCTGAGCTGTTTTCAAGGCAGAAACATCTCTGAATCGATCCCAACTGTCCCAATAAAGGCAGTACATTGGAAGCTCTCTCACTGTTGAAGGCACTGAGGAATCTGGTTGTCTGCTTAGCTACAAAATTCTGTGTGCAAAGCAGGATTAATTTGTTCTTAAGATATTGTCTAAGGGACGTGGTGGCTCAGTGGGTTAGGACGCTGAGCTTGTCGATCAGAAGGTTGGCAGTTTGGCGGGTTGAATCCTGAGTGCCGCGGAGCAGAGTGAGCGCCTGTTACTCGTCCCAGCTTCTGCCAACCTAGCGGTTCGAAAGCACGTAAAAATGCAAGTAAAAAAATAGGGACCACTACGGTGGGAAGGTAACAATGTTCCGTGCGCCTTTGGCGTCTAGTCATGCCGGCCACATGACCACGGAGACGTCCTCGGACAAGCGCTGGCTCTTCGGCTTTGAAACGGAGATGAGCACCGGCCCCTAGAGTCAGAAACGACTAGCACACGTGTGCGGGGGAACCTTTACCTTTACCTATGATGAAAAAACTTTTCCCATTTCTTCAGGCTTCCTACCCTTCTTGTCCTCACTGACCAATAGAGGAATTATACATTGACAAATTAAATGTTTGCATGGTGTTTTTTCTTCTTCTTTTTCCCACCCCTTCTCTTATTGACACCTTGTGTGTTGCATCTTTTCAGTTGTAAGCTTGGAGGCTGAGATTTAGGCAGGTAGACCCTGACTTACAATTAGGGCCAGAATTTTCATTGCTAACCAAGTTGGTTGTAAAGCAAGTCATGCTTGATTTTAGGATCCTTTTTGCCATGGTTGTTAAGTGAACCACATGGTCATTAAGTGAATCTGCTTCGCTCGTTGACTTTTCTTGTCAGAAGCTGACTGAGAAGGTTGCAAATGGTGAATACCTGGCCCCAAGATGCTGCAATCATCATAAATGCATATTCAATTGCCAGATGACCAAATTTTGATCACATGACCCTGGGGATGTATGTTGAAATGGCTATAAGTCTAAGGACCGGTTGTAAGTCACTTTTCCAGTGCTATCATAACTTCAAATGGTCACTAATGGAATGGTTGTAAGTCAAGGACTACCTGTATTCAGCTGATTTTGGTAAGTCACTCTGAGAGACGCTTCCCCCCCCCTTTTTTTAGCACAGATGGGCTCTGCGACTTTTAGCTAAGCAATCGCAGATGCCACAAAAAGCAGGCAAATCCATAAGAAAAATGTATCAGCCTGGTTTATGCCTTGCACTAATGCATAACTTGTTTGAACATGTAATTAAATAAATCACAATTGGCCAGGATTATGTATTCAGCGATGCCCACAATTCAAGATGGCGGAGATGGCATGGTGACATCGTATCTGCCATCTTGCTGGTTTTAGCGCCCTCTGGGGATGCCACTTCACATATGTTAAAATATAAATAATGGTTTGAAAATGGTCAGGGCCTTAGCCTGATGCTGAAGTTCCCTGTGGATTCTAAACCATTTTTATGGCTTGGGGTGGTATTTTTCAACCTTGGCGAGCTGAAGATCAGTGGAGTTCCAACAGGCAGAATTCTCCATCCATCTTCCAGTTGCCAAGATCGAAAAACATTGGCTTAGAGTGATGCATGAACTCAGCCACTGAGATTTGTTTAACCAACCTTATCTGAAATATATCTTGGCTTAGTTCAACATGTGAATCCTGCCAAGACCTTTTCCCAGGTTAATTTCAACACGAACTTTATCCTTCAAAGTTTGGGTTTTCAATTAGTCTATCCTCTCCTGGCATAGTAAACATCTCCTGGACACAATCCCCAGCTATGTTGCCTAGCCAGGATGACAGAGTGGTGGGGTGCCATTTGGAGAAAGCTGAATTTCAACACATCCATCTCAGCAGCTAGGTAATATTCCCATGACTGACTGTCTTTCTTACTTTAATATACAAAATCCAACCGTTTGCTAGAAACTGAAACAAAGATGGTCCACGTCAGGGATTAGGTCATGCGTGTTAACTGTACATATTTTCTGCATGGCTGAGCTTCCCCGCTTAATTTGAAAAGCAATGTTGTCTAGGATAGATTGGTAATGACTGGGATACATAGCCAAGATTGGCTCTCTCTCTCTCTCTCTGGACCTCAACTTTGGCAGCTTTGAGATGTGTGGACTTCAACTCCCAGAATTCCCCAGCCAGCATGAGTGATAGCCTGATATTTGCAAGGTTTGCTGGGATAGTAATTGCAACCAATGACTGGGAAGATGCCAGTATGGGAGCTGAACTGGGAAAAGCTGGAAGCCAAGAGCAATGTCAAAGGGAGGGAAGAAATTAATGCTGGACAAAGAGTAGGTAGATCAAGACTGAAAGAAGAGGGGGTCAAATTATTTTCCAAAGCACCAGAGGGCAGGACAAGAAACAATGGGTGGAAACTAATCAAGGAAAGAAGCAGCCTAAATCTAAGGAGAAATTTCCTGACAGTGAGGACAATCAACCAGTGGAATAGCTTGCCTCCAGAAATCGTGGGCGCTCCATCACTGGAGGTTTTTAAAAAGAGGCTAGATGGTCACTTGATGGCCCCATGGTCATGTGATCACCATTTGCGACCTCCTGCTATTTTTCCCATTGACTACAGTGAAGACTGTATAAAGTAAAGATTGTAAAAAGTAATCACATGACTGCAGGCCCGGATCGTGTCATACTGTGACGGCCACAACTACGAAGACCTGTCCTGTCCTGTCCCCACCCCACATCCAACATCATAGTAGCTTCGAATGGTCGCTGAACGAGTGGATGTTAAACAACCTGCCTGAACTGTTGGATTTTAGATATTTTTATTAGAATATACATTTTTGTAATGCTTTCCTGCATTTTGCTCTTGAATTTTCTTTCGTAAAAGGAAGTCCTAACAATTCAACATTTTTATCCTTAGGAACCTCTTTCATATTTGCACCCTTTTTCAGGTTTGTCTTTTATTCCCCCCCCCCCCGAGAAAATATGGCCATGGTATCTATATGACAACCCACCATCATCCTTTGCCCTCTTCGGCATGAACCTCGTCCTCCCGCTGTCTACAGGAGACAAGCTCTTCTGTAAAGCAGCCTTCTCAAGGACAACTTCAAAAGGACAGCTTTTCAACATTTCATGACTTGAAAAAAGCACGGCTCTTATTCCGACGGATTTCCCACCCCTGCCACCCCTGTGGTTGCTTTTTTTTCTGGACAAAAAGAAGCATGCCAGAAAACCCTGAACCCCACGACCTCACAAGATTCCATTTAAATAATCCGCTGTACTGCTTTGAATGAAATGTCTCTATCTCTCTGATTTTTCAAAATACCATAGCTGGGATGAAGTTTCCTCTCTGCATGGCCCTGGGAACAACTGCCTTCATTGACATTGATGTTCCTCCCAACCCCATTTGTTTAACCGGGGGAATGGTTTGATGGACAGGGCCCAATGCTACAGGCTGCGACGACATCCAGATCCCGTTCTCCTCCTCCTCATCTTCTGGTTCAAAGAAGCAGCTGGATCAGATCGGGTCTGACGGGTCCGTGGTGCCTTGTCTTGTTTTTCTTGGTGCCAGATATCAGGCCCAGAGATGCAAGGATGGATGAGCTAAAAGTAATAGGTGGACAACGACTGACTTCATTGCATGCAATCGAGTGGCTAAACTGTTGTAGAATTTAAATTAGGATGAGGCGGTGAGGATGGGAAAAAGGAGGAAAAGACATGTTGGTTAGGCAGATGCAAGTGAGACAGAACAGAAGTGTTCTATCAGTTAACAATTGTGCAGCGTTAACAATCCATTATGTGTCTTGAAATAGTCTGAGATTGCCTGAAACTTACTATATAGCTCACAAAAGCTTATGCCTTTTGACAGATCTGTAAGTCTATGCTACCAGACTCCTGAGAATTTCATGGACACTCCAGAAAACAAACTGAGCAATCATTGGAGAAATCAATCCACTCAAGGCAGAAAAGACCAGTCTCAAATTATCCTACTTTGGATATGTAATACGAACAACCAGGTGTCTGGAGAAGGCTCAGTTGCTGGGAATAGTGGAAGGAAAGAGAAGAAGCGGATGACCAGGAGCAAGGTGGATGGATGGACTCAAATACAGCGTGATGGGTACACCATTGGAAGAGCTGAAAGATCAGCTCAGAGACAGATCCTCATGGAGAAAATCTATCTTGGTGGTTGCTAGGAGAACAACTTGATGGCATATCAATCAATCATTCTCCTTTTGGCAGTGTATGTATGCAGCCGCTTGACTTGCAAATAATGTGTTGAGTCATGTTGCACGAATAGAGATACCACTCGACTTTGCACTCCCATTTATTTTTAGTATGCCCCATCCTTCATGAAAAAACAGCCCCAACAGATTAACCTTGTTGAAATGTGGCCTTTAGCCAAACCAGTGCATGCTGACTCTTTCCTGATGTGTTGTATTTCTCCTTTTGGTGTTGGATATCCACGACCTAATTTGCCAAACTGGCTGTGGCAAAGGCAGTCCCGAGGGTCTTTCCCAACACTCCTATCTGTAGATGCTGAAATCTGTATTTTCCAGATTGCAAAGCCTCTTCCATCTGCAAAATCTATTCTCCTAGCTAGCAAAGCTATTTTATTTTATTATTATTTATTTTATTATTTACTCCAAAAGCTATTATTTCTTCTTGGTTCAGGATCCAGATTCTACAGATGTTTGTCTGTGTTACATATTAACACTCAACTTGAGTCCCTTAGTTTGGACTAGTACTTGGTAACCTTATTAAGTACAGGCTGGGGATGAATTTGCAGCCTCTCACTTTTATTAATAGAGCCAGCGTCACTTCGCCTATCTGTAGGAACCAGCTACCTCCCAACTATGCCAAACTGCTGTCACGGAAGGCTGTAGCCCATGTCATCCATCAACTGCTTGGTGATAGCTTTTCCTGAATACAGCAAGAACGTGTCATCACCAGGTTCCTGGTCATTCAAAATAGCCCAGCTGTTCTAAATTGAATATAGCTTGGGGTCCTTGATGATGGATGACATATTCGCATTAGGTCACATAACATGTTAAGTCAAAATGCATCTGTTTTTGGTTTTGGCTTGTCCTGCTTTGTGAGCTCAGCTGTTCTGCGTTGGAAACCATGGCTTACAGCCGGAATATATAACATATAACAGAACTGTACTTGGGCTGAGTGGCACACTAGAATATGCTCAAATACGTAGTGGGTGGACTCAGCATGAGCCCTGGATTTGGTTTCAGTTGGCTTTCATTTAAGTGTAACAATAGTGGACAATACCTATAACTCGGTGTTGAACTGTTGGGGGCTTGGTAGGTATGCATGTATTTATCATTTGAATGTATATGACTGTCCACTTTGGGTTGCTAACGAAGAACAAAAAAATATAAATGGATTAAATCAATTGAAACAACAACCCCTGATCATCACAAAGCAACACCTAAACCAAAACAACTGGAGGGGCTCACTACACAATGCATCTTATTCCTTGGAGGAGTCGGGGGAGAACAGGTCGTTGCCACCTTAAGAAAGGCCAGGCAAGCTGAGCCATTCAAATTTTGGGTGTTGTGATGGTTCCTACAGCAGACACTGTGACAGAAAAGGCCTACTTCTTGGGACACTTCAGATGTCACTGCTTAATGGATGGGTCCTGCATTGTCAGGCACAAAGAATCAGGACCATTCATGTAGATTGCAGCATAAACAATTTATTGAAGCCTACATGCAAGAAGCTGGTCAACTAATGGTCAGTAATTAAATTGGCAATAGAAAAAGGTCAGCGGAATTCAAGAGGGCTGGACTTGGATCTCTTGTGGCAATGTAAGGATTCTAAACTGATGATGTGTTTTACTCCCCCCCCAGCTTCTCCTACACATGTGCCATTTCTATGAGAACAGAGAAGACGGAGAAACCATGGGAGACAATCTCGCAAACAACCAGACTAGTGTCTTAAAATGATTTATAGCAGTATGAATGGCACCCCGGTGCTCATTGGAAGCCTTGGAGGGTAGCTCTTACACCTTGTAGAAGATCTGCCTTAGTCGAAAATGTCTACACCCTCCCGGGTGAAATTATGGCTGAACGATTTGTGAAACGAGTGTCAGAGTGTCCAGTTGCCAATTGATATTCATGGATGTGTTCTGCCAGTCTTCTGCCTCAGTGGCTCTCAACTGGCATCACACTTGCAGCACAGAGATGTATCATGAGTTGTTTCTAGTGTGCCATGAGATTTTTTATCTTATTTAGATAAGATAAGATATAAGATAAGATAAGGTAACCTTTATTGTCATTTTTTTTACTGTGGGCACAACGTCAGACATCAAAAATGAAATTTAGTTGCCCGCTCTCAAAGCGAACACATACATGCCACACACCTAAGCATACTATATATAACATATACATACTATATACAACATATGTATAGACCTACACCCCTATATATACATAACATATGAATATTAAACACTGTCCATCTTGAATACATAACGGAAGGAGGAAGCTTCAGAGTTCACAAAATTTATACTGTATGGAACGAAACTGTGGCTGAATCTGGTTGTTCTGCTTCGGATAACACAAAGCCTCCTCCCAGAAAGTAACAAGGAAAACAGGTTGTGAAGAGGATGTGTAGTGTCCCAGACAATCTTACGGACCCTGCTCAAGCAAGCAATTTCCTACATCCTTGGTGTATAATTTAATACAAATGGGGTAACTTCCCCTCAGACCATGTCTTACACGTTTAAAAATATGATCAATAATTTCTGGTGTGCTGCAGAACTATTGGTATAGCCAATATCATGCTGTGGATTTAAAAAGGTTGGGAACTATTGTTCTACCTGTTTGCCCCCACATAGTGGTTTTCTCAGGTTTTACTGTACTGAAAATAGATCCGTGTTGTATCTTCTTTGACTACTGAGTCTTTCGGTTTTCTTAGAATGCTTTGGAGGGATTTTTTTTTGTTTGCGGCCTATAGACATGATGAGGGATTATAAGAAGCCATCAATGGTTTCTGAGAAACTTTTGATGGATGGAGGAGTTACTGTTCGGTGGATTGTGATCCCACAATGGGAATACAGTACAATGCATGGATCAGACTTCCCCGGTGGCCCACTCAGGTATTGCAGACTCCTTGAGAAACAGAACAATGTATTGAACCTACTGCCCCCTGGTGGCTGCATTGGGTATTGCAGGTTTAATTTGGGAAAATATATGTTGAAGCTATACTGTATATTCTATGACTGTAATGAGGAGTTGATTTGATTTGAGGCTGTAGGTTTTATAGTTCTATGATGGCTCACTGAAGTATTTCAGGCTGATTAGGAAAAATAGGGCAATGTAATACAGTTAATAGGATTATAGCCCTGCCACTCTCAGCTCATTAAGGCATTCATAGGGTAATATAAGTCCATAAACACTAACTAGCAGTCAGAAGATATGATGAAAACCCCTTACTTATGCAATACATGGACAGACTTAACCATAGTTTTAATGGAGAAACTGTGAGCATCCTAGACCAAGCTAACTCCAAAAATGCTAGAGAAATCCTGGAAGCCTGGCATTTAGAAAAATCTAACTGTTCGGAAATTTCTCCTTAGTTCTAGGTTGGTTCTCTCTTTGATTAGTTTCCATCCATTGCTTCTTGTCCTGCCTCCAGCTGCTTTGGGGAAATGGGTTGACCCCCTCTTCTTTCTGGGAGTCCCTTAGATATTGGAAGTCTGCTATCATGTCAGCCCTAGTCCTTTCTTTTCTCTAGCCTGGCCATACCCAATTCCTGCAGCTGTTCTTTATATGTTTTTGTCTCCAGGCTCTTAATCATCTTAGTTTCTTTTCTTTCCACTTTTTCCAAAGACTTTTTTGTAATGTGGTGACCAAAACTGGATGCAATATTCTAGGTGTGGTCTCACTAAGGTTTTATAAAGTGGTAACTACGATAATACTTCATGTGATCTTGATTCGATGCCTCTGTTTACACAACCAAGGGTTGTATTAGCTTTTTTGGCTGCTGTTGCACACTGCTGGCTGATGTTTAAGTGATTGTGCACGAGAACCCCAAGGTCCCTCTCACAGTTACTGTTTTTGAGCTAGGTTTTGCTTAATCTGTACTTCTACCTTTGGTTTTTCCTGCCTACGTGTAAAATCCTTGCTTTTCTTCACATTAAATTTCATGTTGTTGGCTAGGGCCCATTGTTCAAGTCTGTCAAGATCTTTCTGGATCCTGAGCTCGACTTCTGGGGTGTTGGCTATTCCTGCCAGCTTAGTGTCATCTGCAAATCTGATGAGTTCCCCTTCTATTCCCTCATCTTTTTCATTTCGTTTCATTTGTCTGAAATGGTACAGGGTTTCCTATCTGAGCCGAGTTGGACTAGAAGACCTCCTCAGTTCCTTCCAAGTCTGTTATTCGTTATTTTGGTAATGAAATATCTGCAAGGAAACAACCAAGCTCAGAAAGCACCAAAAACTTCATTAAAATATTGTAGATTCAATGGAGAAAAAAAGATAAGTGATGGGTCATTGTTTCAGAGATATTAGTCTGGATGTTTCTCAATGCCTTCAACAATGACAGAGTTCCAGATTCAGGGTGAGATTCAGAGATATATCTGCCTTAAAAGTTGAACTGTATAATGCAGTCAAATATCAGGGGCTGACCAAGTAGACCAGAGGAAATTATTTATGATATCCTGTATTATGTCATAACTTGTTTTATGATAAGGTTTATGAAATTATCATAAAGCAATTTATAAAATTTGCCCAATTTCAACTCCATGGGATTCATAGATCCCAGATTTTGGATACATTCTGTAAGTTAGCCCATTAGAGGTTCACAAATTATTCCCCTATGATGCGCTCTTTTGCCTAGTTAAAGGTCACAACAGGAGTTTTAGTATTATATAGATAGATTTAACCCAAAGATTTCTGCACTCACTGCTATTTTCTCTTGTTTCTTGTGTACAGCAGTCTGAAATTCTTTCACTGATAGATATCTTTATATGATTTATAGCTGCCATAGATTAATTTAAGGAAAATACATGTGCAAAATACACATTGCTCATGGGGTTTGGATTAGATGACCTCCAAGATCCCTTCCAACTTTATTATTATTATTATAGAGGACAGAGTGAAAATAATCATCTTTGTTGCTCCTCTATGTACACTTTCTAGAGTCTCAACATCTTTTTTACATCGAGGTGACCAAAACTGGATGCAGTATTCCAACTGTGGTCTTACCAAGGCTTTATAAAGTGGTATTAACACTTCACATGATCTTGATTCTATCCCTCTGTTAATGCAGTCTAGAACTGTATTGGCTTTTTTGGCAGCTGCAGCACACTGCTGGCTCCTATTTAAGTGATTGTCCACTAGGACTCTGAGATCCCTCTCACAATTACTACTATTGAGCAAGGTACCACCTATACTTTACCTGTGTATTTGGCTTTTCTTGCCTACATGTAGAACCTTACTTTTTTCACCACTTAATTTCATTTTGTTAGATAACGTCCAATGTTCAAATCTGTCAAGGTCCTTCTGTATCTTAAGCCTATCTTCTGGACTGTTAGCTATTCCTGCCAGTTTGGTGTCATCTGCAAATATGCTGAGTTCCCCATCTATCCCCTCATCCCAGTGGCGTAGCGTGGGGGTGCAGGGGGGGCCGGCCGCACCGGGCGCAACATCTGGGGGGGCGCGACCGGCGGGCTAGGGCAAGGCTGCTCGTGAGCGAGGGGTATCTGTGCCTGCGCCGACACAGAAACGCTTCTCTCTCCGGGTGGGGGAAGGCTCGGCGGCTCCCTGGGTCTATATACGCCTCTGTATGCGCACGCCGCCGCGCGCTCCCGCGAACGAGAAAGAAAGAACGGCAGCGGCGGCGTCTGCGAGCCTCGCCAGCAGCGGCATTCCTCGGTGTGGGCGTGCCTGCGTCTTTGGGTGTGAGGCTTTCGGAGAGGCTGCCTTTGGCTCCTGGTACTTGCAGCCGGTGTAAAAGAACAAGTCTGTGAAAGCGGGCAAGAATTTCAGGCGGGTGGGGGGGGACGGGAGATTGCGGGAGGCTCGATTCTTCTTACACCAGGGGGGTGCCAGGCGTGCGGTGCGAGAGCGAGGGGGCGCAAATTACTTGCCTTGCCCCGGGTGCTGACAACCCACGCTACGCCACTGCCTCATCCAAATCATTGATGAAGATGTTGAAGAGCACTGGGCCCAGAAGAGAGCCCTGGGGCACCCCAGTACACACTTCCCTCCATGTAGATGCAGTTCCATTAAGGACCACATGCTGAGTACGGCCTGTCAGCCAGCTATGAATCCATCTGGTGGTGATGCTGTCTGAGCCGCATTTTTCTATCTTATCAAGAAGTAGGTTGTGGTCTACTTTATCAAATGCCTTACTGAATCACCAATAAGGTTTGAACCACCGATAAGGATTGAAAAGCTGCCAATAAAAGAGAATATTTGTAGCTCAGATTGAACTGTGAAATACAAAAGTTACACATTTTTTTTAAAAAACCACAACAACAGGGTAAATCAAGAGTTTCTGTATGGAAATGCATTCTTCAGTCATGGAGCGTTTTCTTTTTTAAAATGTCTCTTGTTTCTTATTGCAACCCTCCCACTTGAAATAATGATAACTTTACTTTATTGTCACTTTGAATGTACACCAATTGGCATACATCAAAATGAAATTTCGTTGCATACAGCTCTCAAAGGGTCACCACCTCCGATATATACTCCTTGTTCGTGGCCCGCTCAAATTTCACATTGTCCATTTTAGTCTCTAGGGAGTGAATGATGGCACACAGGACAGATGGAAATGGGGCTCCATGTGGATTAGCCCTCAAATTCGCTTGTATTCTGACAACCTCGCCTTCTTTCCTTTTTCTGATCCTGACTCTTCCACCTTTTCCTTAAAGAGGCCTTGCTTCTTTTCGCCCCTGGAGCACGCTGCTGCCGCCGCCACCAACTCCCCCAAAAGCCTCTCTCTCTTCCTCTGGGCCTGCCGACAGCCTCATCCAGTTCCTTCGCTCCATAAGCTCCAGGTCCTCTCCTCCTCTGCCTCCTCTGGAAACAGCCCTGATTTGCAGTAGAATCCATCACTGGGCCAGCAGTCAGATCTTGCTGCTGGTAGAACAAATTCAAATTACCCTTCTTAAAAAAACAAAAACTTGCCCTAAGAGCAGTTTCCACTATTTGAAGCATTTACTTAACATCTCATGGTTGCCATGGTCCCCTGCTCCTCCTTTGTAAACAGTTGCAGGGAATGCTTTCTGATTGGCTCCTGGAGAGTGTGGTTGCCTGGCAACCTTCTAAAGTGTGCTTAGCAACCTTGCTGATAACAGAGAAAAGCTGCAGGGAGCAGAGGCCAAGTGGAAGAGAGTCGGTGAGTGGAAGGTGCCAAATTAAGGGGAGAAAAGCTTTCCTCTTTCTACCGCAATATCCCAAATCATCTAGAGTTATCGTTCCTTCTCCGGCAGAACATAACTGTAAAACTTTCCGTCTTCTAACCCAGGGTTTCTCAACCTTTGCAACATTAAGATGGGTGGACTTCAACTCCCAGAATTCTCTTGACTGCAAGCTGGCTGGGGACTTCTGGGAGGAGTCGCAGTCCACCCATCTTAAAATCGCCAAGGTTGAGCCTTGCTGTTCTAACCTCCTGTCTGTCTGATTTTATGTTTTTAGATGTTGATATGTATATATTTTTCTAGTTTTGTACACCGCCTAAACTCTACTGGAGTTGAAGGCCTAGTAAATTAATAACAATAACAGCAGCAGCAGCAGCAACAACAACAACAACAACGATAACAATAATAATACAGAAGTAGAATTTACTTCTGGATTATTTTCATGAGCTCTGTTTGTGGCATCGCTGAAGCTATGAGATTTATATTGCTTTCCCCCCACCATCCCATTTCTTTTTTAAAAAATAACTTTTATGGAAGAAGGTTTTCAACAGAACTAAAAACTTTTGAATTAAAGAGGAATAAAGAAAAGTCATAAAGCAAAAAAGAAATATAGAAAAAAGGAAGGGAAAAGATTCTAAAGAAGTGACTTCTGATCTTCTTAACATCTGTTATAAACAGATTTATATTTTATCTTCTCTCTCTACTACGGTAACATCATAGTTTCCTACTTTCTTATAAGCTGCCCTTTCTAATCATCGGATCCATAAATTGCAAGCTCACTTTTCTCTTTTTTTTCCAGCAAAAAGTCCAACAAGAGGTTTCTAGTCACAAATAAATATAGTTACTGATCTTTCTCTAATCAAGCAAGTTAATTTTGCCATCTCTGTCACCTTCATCATGCATTCCTCTGTTGTAGACATCTTAAGAGTCTTTCCATTTTCACTCATAGGAATCTTGCAGCAGGGAACATATAAAAAAATAGTATTCTGTGACTCATTTTTAATTGACTGTCCAGTAATCCCAGTAAAAACAACAACAACAACAACAAAACCAGTTTGCCTTTAGTTGAAAGTTGATCTTTAAAATTCTTTGTTATCTTTCTATGTTTTCTGGCTGTTTTCGAAGTCCACTAGGTATGATAAAATGACCCTTTGTGTTTTGTTTTTGCAACGTAAATTTGAACTACCTTTACACTTTCTGGAGAATTTTTTTTCTTAGTTTGTGATTTTGCGTCCCTTAAATTCATTTCGTCCTGATTTTGCATGATGTTTTGTCCCAGTGTCAGTAGCTTTTTGCCTGCTTTTCTCCACACACACATAGCTACAAACCCACAGACACAGACACACAGAGAGAGACAGAGAGAGACTTTTCTTTTGGTTTTGCATACTGCATTCCTGAATTAATGCATGTTTAGACATTCTTTTTTACTAATCTGCTGATCTTTTGATAAGAGAACTGAACTGCAAAATATAGAAAATAAACAGATTTCTCTTCCATTATTCCAACTGAGCATGCCAAATTTGACCTGATGATTAACAACAGCTTTGTCTTAAATATACTGCTTGCCATTAAGCTGATACATTGAAGAATATTGGCACGTCACCAGTTTCCCATCTGTACTTAAATCAGGCAAGTTTCATGTCTGTAAAAACAAGGTTTCATATTTGCCTAATGTGAAATATTTAATAATGCCTTTAATAATGCCTGTCAAGGAACCGGGAAGAAGGAGGAGGAGAAACAGGAGGACAACAAACAATGATGGGTTTCTTCATTTGCAAGATGGGTTTATTAAACAAACTAAAGCTACAAACCACAATGTAAATAAACCATGGCTTATGCTTTTCTTGGTTGTTGTTTTTTTGCAGCAGGAAACAGTCATGGCCACTCTGAGTTTGAAGCCAGGCCAGAGGTTCACACTGCCAGACTGGCATACCAATTCTGACCTCCTCTCGACCAATGCTGAGCGCCAACGCTTTGCTTCCCACCAGATCAGGCAAGAAACCCGGATCCTTCGCAATGAAACAAATAACCAGGTGCGCAAATGCTGACTGGGGAATTCTGGGAGTTGAAGTCCACATGTCTTCAACTTGCTAAGGTTGAGAAACAATGCTGTAACTGTTCCAGGGCATCTGTGAAAACGTGCATGAAATGAATATGCTGGCCAAAGTCACTCATTTGTGAGATGGGCAGTATATAAATTGAGAACAGAACAGAGCAGAACAGAACAGAAAATATGGAATGGAATGGAATGGAATGGAATGGAATGGAATGGAATGGAATGGAATGGAATGGAATGGAATGGAGTAGACTAGACAAGACTAGACTAGACTAGACTAGACTAGACTAGACTAGACTAGACTAGACTAGACAAGAATAGAATAGAATAGAATAGAATAGAATAGAATAGAATAGAATAGAATAGAATAGAATAGAATAGAATAGAATAGAATAGAATAGAATAGAATAATAGACTAGACTAGACAAGAATAGAATAGAATAGAATAGAATAATAGAATAGAATAGAATAATAGAATAGAATAGAATAATAGAATAGAATAGAATAGAATAGAATAGAATAGAATAGAATAGAATAGAATAGAATAGAATAGAATAGAATAATAGAATAGAATAGAATAGAATAATAGAATAGAATAGAATAGAATAGAATAGAATAGAATAGAATAGAATAGAATAGAATAGAATAATAGAATAGAATAGAATAGAATAATAGAATAGAATAATAGAATAGAATAGAATAGAATAGAATAGAATAGAATAGAAGAATAGAATAGAATAGAATAGAATAGAATAGAATAGAATAGAATAGAATAGAATAGAATAGAATAGAATAATAGAATAGAATAGAATAGAATAGAATAGAATAGAATAGAATAGAATAGAATAGAATAGAATAGAATAGAATACTTTATTGGCCAAGTGTAAAAAGAATTTGTCTCCGGTGCTGAAGCTCTCAGTGTATATACCACTACAAAGTAATATGATCATAAGATACCAATAGGAGAAGGTAGCAGAAAAGATTAGAAGGATAATAGTAATGCAACCATACTACATGGGTAAATATCTTTAGACATAATTACTGTGGTAATTAGGTGTTTAGCAGAGTGATGGCATAAGGGGAAAACTATCTTTGTGTCTAGTTGTTTCAGCATGCAATGCTCTATAACAGTATCCTGAGGGGAGGAGTTGAAACATTTTATGTCCAGGATGTGGGTGTGTGTGTGTGTCTGTAGATACCTTCTGAGTCCTCTTTCTGATTCATGCACTATACAGGTCTTCAATGGAAGGCAGACTGGTTGCTTGTTTTTTTCCTGCAGTCCTAACTATCCATTGAAGTCTGTACCTGTCCTGTTTGGTTGCTGCGCCAAGCCAGGCAGTTACAAATGACAGACTCAGTAATTCCTCTTGTACAACTGTAGCAGCAGATGCTTGGATAGTCTGAACTTTCTGAGTTGACACAGGAAGAACATTTTTTGGTCTGCCTTTTTAATGATGGTTCTAATGTTAGGTGTCCATTTCAAATTCTGGGAGATTATAGAATGTGCATGAATGAATGAATGAATGAATGAATGAATGAATGAATGAATGAATGAATGAATGAATGAATGAATTGAAAATGCAGAAGTGAAGCTGATAATGCTACCAGTAGCAAAACACTGAGATCCTGTCTTGGTGCTTGGTGACCATTCAGGTCTGGAAGGAGAAAAAGAGTTTCATCTCAGCAAGAATGTACTCTGATTCTGAAACCAACAGCTTCTGAATGCCCTTGTGCTCCTGTGAACAGAAGTGGCTTGCACGCTGGGTTATTTTGGATCTTGTTTGAATACCAGAGGGGTGCCATGGTTATGAAAGCCTTTGGACAAGTGTGGCCATTTCTGGAACAGGAAGCTCTGCTGACAATCAGTCTTGTTCTTGTCATCTCATGGTGGATTATGGCAACCCACTTTACATGGGCCTTGAGGGCCATTTAGAAGATGCAATCCAGGTATTTATGGACGTGTCTAGACCTCTGCTATGGTGCGGCACTAGCTGCCAAATATCTTCTGATAATTTGGCTGGTTGTCATGTTTAAAAGTTGGTTGGCAAGGTCTCCATACCTCCAAGGCCAACCTGTGTTGGGCTGAAGCTGCATCTGTGTTGTAAGATCAAGGAAAGCAGGCTTGCTAAGAACTCTACCGTTAAGGGAGTGTCATCTTCAAGCGTTTTAGTGTTGAGCTAGGACATTTTATCTTTAGAGGGCACCTTCTCTATTTAATACATTTCTTTGGTTATATCCTATCACTTTCTCAAGAACTGAGCTATCTCAGTGATTTGACTTCTTTTTTCCTTCCCCAGACAAAATGGGATGAGCATGACAACCGCACTCGTCTTAATGAGCGTCTTGACATTGTCAATCGATGGAAAGAAACTCTGGATAAGTGCCTCACCGACATTGACACAGAAATAAATAGCTTGACTCAGGTACGTGATGGACTCATGTCTTCCTCACCCCATCCCATTCTCCAGGAAACTAGTGGCAAATCTCCCATGTTCCGCAGTTCATTCTAAAGACACAACACCAAACCAGATCCTGCATTCCTCCTGAATAGGGAGTGGCCACTTTAAGCTCAGAGCATTTGCACACTTCTGGTAGGCAAGATTTGGGGTGGACTGGAGCTAGCACTAACTTTTTTGGGAAAGTCTAAGGGCAGCAGCAAGGATGAAGTGGTGCAAAATTGTTGAACATTATTTTGTCTTGAGCTATGTCCGTAATCTAAAACCAATGTTAAATCAGAGAAATGAGAGTATGGTGTTGAAGTGTTTCATGGTCCCTAGTGGTATGAGATTATACCAACGATGTTGACCTATAATGGCCATAAAGTTGGGTCTCAAGTACCACTGTTGCCCTACTCCTTCTCTAGACCACTTTTCCCCCCCCTCTAATGCCATGTTTCTTCTCTTCTTTCTCCTTATTAAAACATCTACTGCTGAGTTATAAAACCTTTCAAACAATGCAAATGTTAGCATGACTTTCCTCTTCCAGGAACATACTTATTGTTTGTTTATGGGATATATTTTTAGACCACCAGAATCCCCAGTGCATGAGGAAGTGGAAAAGGGAAGTGAGAAATCCCTCTTTGTCCATTGCTTCAGCTCTTCTTTGTGGAGATCTTGGTGCTCTGTGACCTTGCTTGTTTTCTTGCAGAGGTTTCATTACACCACCAGGTAATTCCATCCATGCACTCAGAGAGCAGCAAGGACCCCAGAGTTCAACCTGAGCCACAAATATTCTCTGCTTTTGCAAACTTTTCTGCTCCAGGATTACTTTGCCCAGTGGGCAGAAGGTCTAGATTTTATTCCCCCCCCCACCTCCATTTCCTCTTATCCTGGAGCAAAAAAGTTTAGAAGACCACAAGACTCTTCCCTAGGTTTGAGGGAGCAGTACAGTTTTTTCCTGCCTGCTCCTCTGTAAACTATCAGTGATAGTGAGATGGATATCAAATCCAATATTTTAAAAACACAGATCAAGATACACTGCTATGGTGCACAATGCATTTCATTAGAATGTTGCTCCTAATATTGAGATTCGTTGATTCGTTGAATGAATTAATTGGTAAGACCTGCCCATGCATGTAAGCTGAGCCTCAGCAAACAATTTATTTTATTTTATTTTTATTTTAATCCCATTTATATTCCGCCCTTCTCCGAAGACTCAGGGCGGCTTACAATTTAAGCACAAACCAATGTGCTTAGCAATTTCCACAGAATGAGTCTGCTGTCTCCTACTGTTTTTCTCCACCCTTGTTTTGGCTAGTCTCCTGCTTGCTTCTGCTGTTTCTCCTGCTTAATCTATTCTGACCTCCCTCTTCAGATGAAGGAGGCAGCTGAACGTGCCCTCCAAGCTAAAAACCTGCCGTTAGATGTGGCCATTGAAAACCTTACTCTCCGTGAGAGCCGCCGAGCCATTGATGTAGTGAAGGACCATGTGGAGGATGAACTGCACAAGGAAGTGGAAGTGATTGATGCCACCAAGAGAGACCTTCAGCAGAAAGTCAGTGAGGCTTTTGAGCAGCTTTGGTGAGTCCAAAGATTCAAAGGGGCAAGCACAACGTCGTGATGGGGATCTTAAGGTAGGTTCATGGACTGTGTCTCATGAAGACAAAGACTGTCTTTGCTCTAATGCAGTCTTGGTTTATCATTCTCAGTCTCTTGCAGGAGGCCCGGCAGCAGTTAAATTTCGATCACCGAGGGAAGAAGGAAGCCCTGGAGATCGACCAGACCTGTCTTTCACTCAGTGTCAACTCTCCCAATATTTCGTACAAAGTCAACCCTACCCGGTTGCCAATTGGGTAAGATCAAACGCCTAGAAAAGAGAGATGGACCCCATTGCCGGCAATGGCAAAACAGTCCCGATATGTCTCGTGACATCACATGATGTTGTGAGTTTGACATGCCTGGTCTAGATGATATCATGTAGAGTTGGGAGTTTATTTACTTATTTTGAAACTATTAAAACTCTGATTCCCATAACCTTTAATCAGATGAAATGGTGCGCCCCAGGACAACACTTTTCCTACCAAGGTACTTCAAATGGGCTAACTCAAGAGAATACATGAAAGCACGTTGCCCACAAAAAGTGTGTTAGCCTACTCTTCATTTTGATAGGATTTGGACAGGAAACTGCAATGGGACCCAGGTCTGCCCCGTTTCCAGTTCAACAGACTTCTCATACTTTCCCAACTAGTCAAATGTTATATATTTATGTATTTGGATTTATGTGGTCATCCAACTCAAACAATGCAACTTTGGGCAATTTACTCCAAGTGGCATAAATAAAAACAACAATCAACAATCAAATCAATAACAGACGATCTGGCTTATTTTTAACCTATTGTCTACTGAGAGCTTACTCATCTGTATCCAAACAATGAGGAAATAGTTATGTGTTTAAGACTTGCTTTAAGGCCAGCTAAGTCAGAGCCATCTGAGCGTTAGAGAGATTATTCAAAGTCTGGCACCCCATCTGGGTACCAGGAGGAGACCCCGTTGCTGTGCACATTATGAGAGGCAGTCACAGAAATAAGCCATGTCCTGTGCCTTGTCAGGGTTTACAGATGCTAACTGATAACTTGAATGGCACTTGGAAGCTGACACAGAGCTAGTGAATCTTGCAAAGAAGTGGTGTTATGTGGCTGGGGTCTAAGTCAATGCATCATGACCAATTCGGCACAGCCAACTTGCCATGGGATAACTAGCCACAGCCAACTCGCAGTGGGATGACTCCCTGTGGGTCAGTTCAACACTGTATTCATCATTTCATTCAGTTACTTTTAATGCTGATGGCTTAAGTTTTCATCAAAATTATTGTAATTCTTGTATTTCTGGATCAATTTTATTTTATTATGATTGGCCATGGTGCCATCAACATTGAAGTAACTTTTGTATTTGTTGAATTGTCCTGCAGCGGGTTTGTCCGCAGCAAGTTGGCCGTGGTGAGAGGTCCCACGGGTAGTTGGCCATGGCGAGTTTTACCCCCTTCCGACATGTTGTGCTGATTTTGCACATGGGCACTCTTTCTTTCACCTATATGTCGAATCTTGGGAAGACTGAGTGAGGGAAAGAGGGTGTCTGTTTGAAAGTGGCATGGATTCGAATTAAATAACCAAACCAATGGAACATGTTTTTGGCTTTTGTAGAACAATCACACCAGAGCAGTGGGACCAGTTCAGTCAATACAACACGGATCGGGCAGAGACAGAAATGAAAGCATCCACAGAGTTGAGAGAGGCCGTCGCTCTCACCATTGCACAGGTCAATTGTTTTGCTTCTGGCTAAATGACAGCAAGCTAATTGTTTCAAAATAATAATAACAACAACAACAACTAAGCCATATCAGAATACAAAATATAGAACAATAATAAGACCATGTATAGCAAAGTAGAGTAAAAGGCGGAACTAAAAGAAAATACAAGTCATATTTTTGTTTCTTCCACGCTGCAATTTAGCCCAATCAGATCCATACCTGCAGATCTAGTATTGTTTCGTTTAGGTAACATTTGGGTTCTGATTAGACATGAAATACAGGTAGACATCCCACAACTGGGATTAGAATTAGAATTTCCATTGCTAAGCAAAGCACTTGATTTTTACAGCTTTTTTTTGGCCACAGTTGTTAATTGAATCCCTTGGTTGTTAAGTGCATCACTCGATTGTTAAGCAAATCTGGTTTCTCTCATTGAATTTCCTTGCCTGAAGCCAGCCAGGAAGGTCACAAATGGTGCTGCAACCATTGTAAATACATGCTGGTGCCGATGTGCAAATTTTTGATCACGCTAGAATGCTTGCAAATGTGAGGACCAATTGCAAGTCACTTTTTTCAGTGCTGTTGTAACTTTGAATGGTCAATAAATGAATGGTTGTAAGCTGAGGACTATCTGTATGTTGTTTGTATATATGGATTCCCAATTTTTTTTCGTCTAATACAGCAGGGCTTTTCAACCTTTTCACCCATTGTACCACTTTTAGGATATGGCAACATACAAGTACCACCAGTTGCCTAGCAAGGTGTCAAAAACTTGATGACCGCCCCCCCAAAAGGAAAAAAGTGATGTACAGGTAGTCCTCAACTTACAACAGTTCGCTAACTGACAGTTCAAAGTTACAATGGCACTGAAAAAAGTGCCCCCCAAGCCACAGCCGAGCAAGACACCTGCCTGCCCGCCCAGTGGCGCTCTTCCTCCTGTCCACTGTTGTGAGCATTTCTGTTGAGGATTGGCAGCAGGGGGTGGTGTTTGGTTTTTATTCCCCCCCTCCCCATCTGCTGGGTGGTTGCAGCAGGTTTTGGTCACTTCACAGGACCCTGGGACACTGTGACTGTCATAAAAATGAATCAGTTGCCAAGCATCTGAATGTAAATCACAAGACCCTGGGGATGCTGCAACATTCCAGCTGATCAACACTTTTTCTGGGCTCAGCAGACGTACCGGGATCAGTGCCGAGCTCCAGCTATAGCCTGGCACTGATCCTGGCACTTCCAGTTAGCCCTGACAGCCCTGAAACACCAATCAGCTGGAAAGTGGTGCTGATCCTGGTGCTTCCACTGAGCCGACAGCCCTGCAGCTCCACCTGTCTCTCACTTAGGCTTGTGCGGTGCTGCCACCGGTTCAGCTCATTCCCCTCCCCCGCTACCACTTTTCTAGGATGGTCGCGTACCACCTGCCAAGTGCCAATGTACCACAGGGGTACCCGTACCACTGGTTGAAAAGCCCTGTAATACAGTATTTATCAAGCTTGACTACTTTAAGATGTGTGGAATTCAACTCCCAGAATCCTCCAGCCAGCATGAGTTGAAGTTACGCATCTTAAAGTTGCCAAGCTTGAGAAACACCAATCTAACCTGCAATCTAAGATCTCTCTCTCTCTCCCCTCCCCTCCCCACAGTCCGGTTGGCATTCAAATAATATACGGACTATTTCCTCTGTCTCCGAGCTTCAACCACTAAAACTACTGTTACATTAGAAGTTACTATGGAATTATGGCAATGAATCTATGTAATATGCCAGGTAATAGGAGCAGTGTCTAAAATTTAGGATATAGAAAGACCCTTTTCTTTCATTTCATTTCATAGGCAACTTTGTCCCTTAAATGGACAGCATTAAATTATATATTTGGGATTCACCTTTAGAAGAAACAGAATAAGAGAGTTATAAGAGGGGCATTAGAGAAACCTGTCTGAAAATTTCAGACAAAATGCTACAGAGATGCATTGTCTTATAGTATACTATTTGGGAATAAGGAGGATTTTGTTTTTAACCTGTTCTTGATGTCTGATTTTGATAATAAATGGATAATAATTGAAACTGAAAGACTTTGGGCCAGTCACTCTTTCTCATCCTAACCTACCTCGCAAGGTTATTGTTGTGGGGGAAAATGTAGGATCTAAATCAAATAAATAATATACATAGATGTTATTGTTTGTGTACTTGTTCTATGGCTTGAGAAAGAATCCAGAAAATGACAAATTACATTGTGTGTGTGTGTGTGTGTGTGTGTGTGTGTGTGTTTCTTTCTGAATTTCCCCCCATTGTTAAATGGATGTAGCATAATTCTGGCAGTCAATGCTTTAAAAAAAACAACAGTGGTAGGTATAGTGATATGTGCATTCAGGACATATAATGCTTAATTTAGATGTGAAAGCCCGGGTTGAAATTTCAGTACATTGAATGACTTCAGCCAGTTCTTGTTGTCAGCCAAATTTATTTCCCAAAACTGGTATGCCCTTTAAACACTTGAAATTAAATGTATAAACCTGCAAAACGTATTGACTCAAAGAAACAAAGAGACAAGCAAGCACGTCCATCGTGTATGGTAGGAAAAACAAACCTCACAATGGCAGCTGTAATGGTGCAAAATAAGGTCCACCCATTTCTAATGTGTATTACATAAAAAATGTGTATTACATAAAAATAGGTGGCATTTCAGTTGCATCATTGCGAATTCCATCTTGAATTTCTGACCATGTCCGATGGAGACCCCTGCGGACAAGCGAAATGGCTGTTAGCCCTAGAAGGAGAAGAATCTCACACTTCTTTAATTGCAGTTTCTCTGTCTATTCTTTTGACTTGAGTTTTTCCTTTCTAGACTGACAATGAGTTAGAAGCTCAACGTGTGGCTACCGAATTTGCTTTCCGGAAGAGGATCCATGACCTGGAAAAAGCTCTTGATGAGCTGAGATGGCAAGAAAAGAACGTTAGTCTTCAGCTCGGTCAGGAGACCGATCAAATTTGTGAAGAGTTCATTTCAGGGTTTGCACGTATAGATTGAATTTGGGTCCAGCTGAGGTTTTCTCCGGCTGGTAACATGGATTAATTTCAGAGAGATGCCCAGGGGACTAAACAGAGTATTGCTAATTCTCAGGATTTCCCATAATGCCTCCTCTCCCTTCTTGTGAGAATAATGCAGGAAAGAGGGAAGTTGAATTTGGGAAACTGATGCCCTTCTGGTCCTTCTTTTCAACATGAAGGGAGCAGATTCGTCTTGTTTTACGCATTCCCTTCCCCAAAGAACACAGAATTAAAGAATTAACAGGCAGTCCTCGATTTACGACCACAGTTATGACTGAAAGTTGCTAAGTGATACTTTTGTTAAATGAGTCATCACGTGACCGGACCCAATTTTGTGACCGTTTTTACCATAGTCAGTAAGCGAATCACGTGGTTTGTTAAGTGAATCGAGTTTTTCTGGCTTGTTGGAAGCCTGGACAATTGCAAATCACGACGGCAAGAAACTGCAAGCATTTTAAATGCGACCTTGTTGCCCAGTGCTCAAATTGTGATCCTGTAACTGCGGGGATGGTGTGAGGGTGGGGTTTTTTTTTGAGCAGGGGTTTGCCAAGGCTGTCATAACTTTCGACCATCATTAAGTGAACGGTCGTAAGTCAAGGATTACCTGTACTTGGGTCATCTGAAGATAAGCTAAAGCAGGAGTAGGCAACCTTGGCTCTTTTATGACTTGTGGGCTTCAACTCCCAGAATTCCTGAATCACCAAGGCTGGCTATGCTGGATATGTCAGAAGGACCTATGTTGGTGGCAACAGGTGTTACCAAGGTGGTAGTTGAAAGCAAGAGATGGGGTCAGAGTGTGCCAAACCAGAGACAACTCCTAGGAAAAGGAAGTTTTAAAGATCTAGTCTTCTGGTTTAGACAGGGGGGTAACACAGTGGTCCCCAACCTTTCTGGCTTTGTGAACTGGCAGGCGGGGGGGGGGGAGAGGAGATGATTCAGCGTGAACAGCAGGCAAGCGTGCACACACATGCTCTCCCACTGCTTGCACAAGTGGACCTGCATGCACGTGTCCTCGCCCGTCACTTCTGCGGCCCGGTTCTGAATGGGGACTGCGCTGCGGCCTGGGGATCGAGGAGCCCTGGGTTAGCAAGTTATGAGGACTTAAGATTCAAAACATTGTGCAAATATAAAAAAGGGTTAATTCAGTGATCTCTTTGGTAAGTAGAGGTCTCAGTGTGAACATGAATTTTTAAAAAAATCATCAAATGAATGAAATAATAAAATTATAAACAAGAACTCAAAAGTGGCTGAGCAAAGCTAAATTAATTCTTGTGGACTTTTGTTCCTTGCTCAGTTGCTCCCCTGCCAACATCATCATAACTTCCATGTCTCTCCTCGTTTGATATCACTCATCGCTAGCTAAAAAAGAAAAGTGATATAAAGAACTTCCCCAGAAGTTCTCTGGGCATCCTCCAGAAGTGTGAACATCAACTCCCAGAATTCCCCAGCCACCACAGCCATTGCTGAGAATTCTGGGACTTGAAGTCTATGCCTATGGAAGACACTAATGAAGAAGATTGCCATAGGAAGAGCTTCACACTGCTTGTGTTTATATATGTAGCATTAGTTTCTCCTGAAGTCTGCCCCAAATCTTTCTTGGTCCTGCTATAGGAGCTTCTGTGTGAAAAATTCATCCTGAAATGAGCTTTAACCCCATTCCTATGCCTGCCTTTTACGTGGAGTTGGCATTATTTTTGAATCCCCAGGAAAAATACTAAGGAATTGGTCAGCCAGGCTTTCTACGTTTTCTGCCTGGTGTTTCTGGAAACAAACCATAATTGTATCCCTTCCAGACATTGGAAGAAATTGCTGAAATGGAGGAGGACATTAGACGTTTGGAGGAAGATCTCCAAAGGAAAATAGCCAGTCTGAAATTGGTTCACACTCGCCTGGAGACTCGGACTTACCGTCCCAATATGGAGCTTTGCCGTGACCAGGTACAGAATGTTTTTAAGGCTAGAAGGGAACAGTGTGGATAAGAAATAACGGTTGCACTGAGTCTCTGCTTATGTATAAAGTCAGGACGACATTTCCATGAAAGAGATGTAGATACCGATAGAAGAGACTATTTGTAGCTCAGGGTTGAACTGTGGGTGTGGGGTCTTTAGTGTTCTCTGAGCTTGGTGGTTTTCCTGATGTGCCCTTGGTTGTTTTCTTGATATGCACTGATGTTGTTACCTAGTTTGGTAATGAAACGTCTGCAATAAAACAACCCGGCTCAGAGAGCACCAAGGACTTCACAGAGATGTAGATGCCATATATTTCACAGGGCTTTTGTGGAGTACTCTAGTTTGGGTGAATCCTAGCATCTACTTAATTTAGATGCAAGAAGACTGAGGGTGACTGTTGTCTGTACAGGTAATCCTCACTTAACAATCAGTTGTTTTACAACAAGTTACAACAGCCACGGAACAGGTACTTTGTGACCCATGAAGCAACCTTGGCCATTGTAAGTGTTCACGCTGTCCCACCCACCGTGGCTATGTGACTGCATGTCAGGTGGGTTAGCTTTCCAACTGGTCATGGTGTTCTGTGGTCACATGACCATGTTTTGCAATTGGCATTTTTGCCTGTTTCCGGGGAAAAAACATCCATTCAAATAAATAAGTTTGCTTGACGACAGCTATGCTCACTTAATGACTGCCACGAAAAAGGCTGTAAAATTACTTCCAGTCACGTGGCCACCTCGACTTACGACTGCAGTTTAGGGTGAAGAAGGCAGAACATAATTCTTTATAGCAGAGGTGGCAACGTGGAAAGAATGGTACTTTTCTGATCAGTCTGGCCTATTTTCTGAATCCTGAATTGCTTGATTACTTTCTCCTTAACTCTAGGCTCAACATGGATTAACAGATGAACTTCATCAACTAGAAGGCACAATAGCTGCATTAAAGCAAAAACTGGCACAATCACAGTAAGTTGTAGAGTGTGTTTTAGTTCTAGTTCCGCTTTAGGCACAAAGCCAGCTGGGTGACCTTGGGCCAGTCACTCTCTCTCATCCCAAGGAAGGAGGCAATGGCGAGCCACTTCTGAAAACTTGCCAAAATATTTGCAAGGACTTGTCTAGGCCAGGGGTCCCTAACCTATGGGCCACGTGCCCCATGAGTGGCTGGCCAGTGTGTGCATGAGCACAGCCCCACTCACGCGAGCATTGCAGATGTTCACAGCCCCATTTGTGAAAACAATGGGTGTTTGGGTACGTGCATCCATTTTCCTCCCCCCAAACCATCCCTTCTTTTCCTCCCTCCCCCGCTCTGCACCACCAATCCCGAAAGGTTGGAGAACTCTAGTCTAGACAGTCATGAGGAATAAAAAAATGACTCAAAGGAACCAAATAAATACATAAATCCTGTGTATACACCCATTCACGCATAAGCCAAACTTCGAATTTTTAACCAAAATACCGTGAAAAATGCCCCACCTGCAGATAAGCCAATGGTGAAAATTAAAACATATGAAAATGTTGAGGATCGTATTATCTGTCGGTGGTGCATTTTTAATGGTATTTTGGTTAAAAGTCAAGTGTCAGCTTATCCATGCATGGGCTTATCCACAAGTCCATATGGTAAGTATGATTAACTTGATGAGTTTTAAGACATTTGCATGTGTTAAAATGCAACACGCTTTAAAAACACACACAAGCCCTATTGTTTACATAGTTGTAAATTCAATTTTAGGGCCATAGTAAGAAGATTGTGTAAGGTCTGGGAGAATGATTGAAACATCAGCCGAACTGGAGTCATGACAGATCTATAATGGTATCAATTCAGAGCCAATTAAATAATGCTTTGGCTTTAACTTCCACACAGGGGGGACTTAATTTTGGGATTTGGCTTATGACATGCTATAATTTATACCACATCTGATTTTTTCTTTGTCTCATTTTTGTAATGTAGTAGGATAAAGGTATGTAAGCTGTGGTTCTGTTTTTGCTCAGGACTGCTAATGCTTTCCTGGGAGCTTGATCTACACTGTAATTATTTGTGTGCTTAATAAATTTATGTTGTGTCTTCAAAGTGATTTGGTGGTTTAGAGGATTCAGGTTTTAACCAGAGGGCCAAAGCTCCACAAGGGGAAGTGAGGAGGCTAAAGGCCGCAAAGCAGACTAGATTATATAAAATAAGTCAGTGAGATTGGGGGATTTGGATTTTATTTCCACTTCATTTTTCAACTGTGATATAGTTAAGGATATTAGTGCAGATTTTGTGCATTTCCTTCTGAGCATGGCAGGAAGTTGTGTGTAGGTGTAACCATCTCCTTTTCATTTTTTGCAGGGATGCTTTGGATGCCCTCTATAAGCACCTGTACCGCATCCAGACAGATATTTCCTACAAGATGAACTCTCTGGTGCTAGATAACAAGTGTATGGATGGCAGGCGAAAGCTGATGGTTCCGGCTGAGAAATATGTGCCAGAAGTTGACACTTTCAACCGCACAACCAACCGTACTCTCTCACCTCTCAAAAGCCGGCAACTGGAGCTGGCCTAGGATAACTAAGAACACCGTAGGCCTTTCCAGGACTGACCTCCAGCCAAGCCAGGCTACTGTCTGCCTTGGATTAGAATGGCTCAAGTCATCTTCTCCTTGCCCCTTCCCAGAGTTGTGTATTTGTTCTTTATTTGATTCTCACAGCTTTGAAATATTGCTTAAAAAAATAGATGACTAATTAAAAAGGCTGCCCTTGGCTAGAGGTGTTTCATGAGTGGTTTTTCATGCTACTTGAGATTTCTGACAAGCTTGCTTCAACTTGTGCAAGGCTAGCCATTTCATTAGTGCCAGGTGCTGGGGGGGAAAATCTGTAAGAGGGAACTCCTGAATTTCCATCCCATTTAAGAGTTTTCTCTCCCTTCGAAAGATGAGGTTAATTTTGTCTATTTAAGTAGGATACTGAAGTATTTCAGTCTCCAAATTTTGTGATGGATTTGTTTGCAAGAAAGCTCCAGTGCACATGGACAATTCCCCAGCAATCCCAGGGACCTGGCTGGAAACAGGAAATAAATTAATTCATATAAATCTATGACTGGAAAGTGAGGAAGGAAACAATTTACAAGGTAAGGATAACACGGGAGTTTGATTGACGAGAGTTGTGCAAACAGAAGACTGAACTTCCTATCCTGGTGATCGACGCAGCTTGGATCCTCTTGTGAAAACAGTCCAGAAAGACCTCGTGAAGCTCAAAACACTGGAAAATACAGGTAGTCCTCAACTTACGACCAAAATTGAGCCCAAAATTTATGTTGCTAAGTGAGTTTTGTCCCATTTCACGACTTTTCTTGCCACAGTTGTTAAGTGAATCATTGCAGTTGTTAATTAAAACCTTGTTGTTAAGTGAATCTGGCTTCCCCCATGGACTTTACTTGTCAGAAGATGCCAAAAGGTGTTCACGTGATCTGCCACTGTCAAAAACATGAACCAATTGCCAAGCATCCAAATTTTGGTCACCTGACCGCGGGGATGATGCAATGGTCATAAGTGTGAAAACTGGTCCCTTTTTTTCTCACTGACGTTATAACTTTGAACGGTCACTCAGTGAACGGCTGTAAGTCGAGGTCTACCTGTCATAATTTCCAGGCCAATGAAGGAGAACATGAGGACAAAAAAGGAGGACGCGTCTTCTCATTGCCGCTTTCCCTGCCCACACACCTGGGCACATCTGGAGACTGGCAGGGCAGGCAAAGCGCCGGCAAGGAGAATAGGGAGAAGGGGCGGGGCTTCGCGGGGCTTACCTGGCGGAAGAGGCGCAAGAAAGGAGGCGGGGCCGAGCAGAGGCCCCGCCCCCTCCCGCAAGATGGCGGCGAAGGTCTCTCATCTGACGCGGAGCCGCTGCCGGGGCTGCCTGCTCGGGGCTCTGCTGGGCGACTGCCTGGGCGGCGGCTTCGAAGCGCGAGAGTCGGTCGGCGCGGCCGAGCTGCTCCGCTTCGTGCGTGCCCTGCGGCCGCTGCCATCGCCGCCCCGGGGAGGCTCAGCCGCGGAGCCGGGCGAGGAGAGCAACGGCGGCGGCAAGTCGGAAGGCGGGCGGGTTTCGAGTGAGCGGAACGGGACGGCCTGGGGATCCAGTGGGTGGCTGCCTCGGGGTCTGGCCTAGATCCCTGGCGGGAGACATTCCCCCCCTCTCCCGCCCCGGGGTGTCTCGAGGATCCCCTTCCCCAGTTCGGGCTCTCTGCTTGGATTACTCCCTGCGCCGCCTTTTACTTGATTATTTATTTTACTTTTGCGTTTCCACTGTGTTTTTCGCATGTTCTTATTGCATTTCCTTATTTCGTTTTTTTTGATATTTTAATGAATAACTTTATTATAATAATTTTATTATTTAATATCTGTTTCTTTTTGCTATTTATTGGTCTGGTTATTAGGTCTAAAACTCTTGATTGCTGCTTTAATTCTTGTTCCCTTCGCAGGGTGGGAGGGGGACGAGACCTTTCCAGATGTAAAAGGTTCAGGCTGCTTTTCCTGGCTTCTGGGCTGTTCTTGTCATTATGGGGAACTAAGAAGGGTAAAAGTGCGGTTAAATTTGTGACATTGCATCATCAAATAGGGCAGGAATTACTTCCTAAGCTATGCAAACAGGAACAATTGCTGTGATTTCTGTCTTGCCAAATCAGTGTTTTGTAAATGCTCGTGTGAGATTTAAAAACCCAAAATTTGATACTCACAACTCAAAGACAAGTCTGGTTAACAAAAACAAAGATTTATTGAAAAGAAATTGAAAATAATAAAGAAAATAATAAAGAAAGAAACCATTTGCAAACGTGGCCTCTTAGACCCTTCCCAAGTTGGATTGGGTTCAAAGCAAGTATTTATACTTTCTTTTCTCAATACATGCCCCCCCCCAAGAAACTTAAGTTAGTCTTTGAAGTCATTTACATTTCTAAAAGATCTTCTTTGAACCTTTACTTCCAAAAGACTTATTGTAACAACTTCCTTACATTCGTCACTACACTATCTTGTTTTACTCACCTTCTTGAGGTGAGTATCCTTTTTAACATTTCAAAAGAACTTTGTTGATTACCATGTGTGAATTCTCTGTCTAAGCAGGAAATAGATGGCCCCCACATCTTAGTGTTACATTTGATACAATTCATTGGTGTTACATTTGGTACCATTTATAAAAGAATAACCTTTATTTATTTTCCTTTACTTGCCTAAATCAGTAATAACTGCATGTACAGTTATTGTGACTAAAGTTACAATATTCATGTCAGTTTGCCAAATTTATGTTTATTAAACAAATTGGTGGATTCATCAGTGCGACTACCCCTTTATCGACAAGGAGAAAGTATTACACCACTATTATGAGTGATACTACCATTACGTTATTTACCATAATCACAATCTGTTTGAAAATTAGGCTGCAGTTAATATTAGTGCAGTATTGCCAGATTGCATTTAATAAAAATGTTTCCTAAACATCAACCAAACTTCTAAAAGTATTATTTTATTTAAATTATTAAATTTTCAAAAATGGTAATTAAAATAATTATTTAATATTATAATTCAAATATTAAAATTATATATTTTTAAAATATAATTAAAAACATGACATAATAAAAGTTCATTAGATTTTATTAAATTTCTGGTGTTGAATATGACAAAGTTGTAGCCTGAGAAGGATGAATCACTTCGTGACCACAATGCTAGAAATAATTTGCCCTCATTTCATTTTGTTCAGCTTTTCTTTCTGTGATTCACTTTTAGCAGTTGAGCTAAAAAGAAAAATAATGGCAACATTCCTGTTTACTTTTAAGGTGAGGTAAGGAATAAACACTGAGTTTATGGACTCCAGACTACTTTTCAAGATCCTCAGTTTTGGATAAACATTGTTTTGATCCAAAGCCTTTGAATCTTCATATTAAATTCAAGAATATTTTTTTTTGAGTGTCCAGACGTACAGAGGCACAGCAATGGAATTTCATATTTACCCATGCCTCTATCGTTTTCTTACAACCAATTGCTTTGCAATCATTCAAAGTTATGGCAGATCTTCCTGGGATATATCTGCAACCTGGATTAGAAGTTCCAATGACTTCCCCTCACACAGTCGTGTGACTGCATTTCAGGCACTACGCACCTGGGTTGCATTTATGACCATTTGCAGCATCCCACAGTCACATGACCACATTTTACAAAGATTTTGCTGAAACCCAGCATTTACTTACTATTTTCAACAAAACTGGGCCATAGCAAACCATGGGATTATTTTAACAATTGTGTTCATTTAACAACCACCATAAAATTGGGTCAGCCACATAACCAACATGCTGTCATGTTGAGCCACTGAGTGTCTGCAAAGGGCTATTGTGATCAAGAAGAATAAAATTGCTGATTTGTTTTCTTTGAAAACAAAATAAAAGTGAGTTGCATACATAGATTTGACTCTCTGTGTATAATATATATTGCTTTTATTGTTTGCTTCCCAGAAATCCTCTGTTACAGTGATGACACAGCCTTGGCCCACTCGCTAGTTAGGTCACTATTGGCCACGAAAGATTTTGATGAAGTGGATATGGCAAAGAGGTAAGGAATGTGGCTCTTTCTAGACAGAGGAAATACTACTGGACTAGGTAGAGGTATGAATTTGATGTGCAATGCAGACTTATTCAACTTTTAATATAAATGAGATTTGCCTTTGAGAGGTTTGCTTGGTATGGTGGAGAAAGTGAAAGAGGCCTCTCTATTCTCAAGGAATAAGCAGTATCGCATTCCCAGATCTCCTTTGGTGTTGGCAGGGAACAGAGGAGCATCCCAGATACTCTTGGTGTCTTGTATTCTCTTTGGCTTTAGCCCCTCCTGTTGCTGTGCCTGTATTTTAGAATCCAGGTGAAAAGTAATGTTGGAACAGCTGTAAAATACTCATGAGTAGGCTGATATGGATCTATTCTCGCACAATACACTAAAACACGAACTGTCAAGTGCCCGGAAAATCAGAAGTTCCAGGCAATTCAAATGAGTGTAAAGATTTATTGCAAGCTTGTGCTGTCTACAAGAATCTGAATTACTAATGGTCAAAGCAAATTGCCGATAAATAAGAGTCAAAGGAATTCAAGGTGGGCTGCACTTAGATCTCAAAGGGACTCATGACTGATGATGCGCTTGACCCCTCCCTCAGGCTCTGCCTGTTCATCTCCTACACAAACAAGCCAGCGGTCAGACCTGCCTCAACTTGGGCTTCTAAGTAAAAAAATGATCTTTAATTCCATTGGTTGAGAAAGGTGTAGTTTGCTAGAAGTCAAGTAAATTACAGTAGTGCAAAGACAGAACTGAGAGTTCGCGCCAGAATTTTCCCAGTTAACTTTTCTCCCTTGTTCCCTTCCCATTGTTTTATCTCTCATTGTCCAATCAAGCTTGAGAGAGATGTTTGGGAAACAGTCACTCTACGTGTTGGCATTCTTCTCCCAGGGAAACGACTTCCTTGGTCTTGAAAGAGAAGGGTTCTCACAGTTCAGTTTCATTTTCCCCCAGGACCTGGCCCTCCCTTCCAGCTTTCCCCCAAGATTCATGGCAGACTGGCAGTGAGCTGGCAGTTCTGACAACAACTGCCTTTTTACTTTATTTATTTATGAATGTTGTATGTCGCCCATCTTCCCTCCAAGCCTTGTGTGTTACGCAAATCCAAGCGATTGGGCTAAACCAGGGGTAGGCAATCTCGGCTCTTTTATCACTCATGGACTTCAACTCCCAGAATTCCTGAGCCAGCTTGGCTGGCTCAGGAATTCTGGGAGTTGAAGTCCATGAGTGATAAAAGAGCCGAGATTGCCTACCCCTGGGCTAAAGCATCAAAATCTTAGAAATAATAACAGAGCTGTGAGTTAGTGTGATCAGTTCATATCCCCATACATGGATTAAAGGAATCCTTAAATGCTTCATGTATATCCCTTAATTAAGCAGTCTTCTCCTCTTGTTAGCGTCTTTCCAAGCAGACAGAATATAAATGGATTATTTTGTAACAAAAGTCTTCTCCTGGCAGGTTTGCTGAAGAATATGACAAGGATCCTGACCGATCCTATGGAGGCGGTGTGGTGACGGTATTCAAGAAACTGCTTAGTCCTAAATGCAGGGATGTGTTTGAGCCAGCAAGGCAGCAGTTTAACGGGAAAGGCTCCTATGGGAATGGTGGTGCCATGAGAGTGGCAGGCATTTCATTAGCTTACTCTGATGTTCAAGATGTAAAGAAGGTGAGTTAATTGTTTTAGACGCCACACCAACTACTTACGTAGCATTTTACATACTGCAATCCTGTTTGATGTAACAAGCTAGGAGGATAAGGCCCAGTGGTGGAGTTTCGATTTGAAGTTGTCTCTCAATTTGTATCATCATATTAGCTAGTTTGGGAACCACATGTAAGGGACAGTCCAGGAATTAATAAAGGAGAATATTTCTAACTCGGGGTTGACATGAAGGGCCTTGGTGGAGCAGTGGGCTAATGCCTCCTTAAGTAACACCAGCTGCCTGCAATTAGTGCAGGTTCGCATCCCACCAGGCTCAAGGTTGACTCAGCCTTCCATCCTTCCGAGGTAAGTAAAATGAGGACCCAGATTGTTGGGGGCAATAAGCTGACTTTGTAATAATGCCACTTGGGGGGGGGCAAAAGCCCTAATAAGCAGGCATATACATAGAATGAAGGCTACTGCTAAGCACATTGATTTGTGCTTTAAATTGTAAGCCGCCCTGAGTCTTCGGAGAAGGGCGGGATATAAATGGGATTAAAATAAAAAAAATAAAATAAAAAGGGGTGCTTGGTGCTCTCTGAGATAGCTTGTTTTCTTGCAGATATTTCATTACCCAAACTAGGTAATATCAGTGCTAGTAAGGAATGCAGTTTGTTGTCAGTTTATATTTTAGTGGGTTGCCTGTCAGTGTTGGTGAGGGTGATCTTAAGAGATTCTTTGGTTGGCTGTTTGTCCAGGAATTCTCTTGTTGTTGTTGTTGTTCCTGTTTCTCCTACTACCGTCATGGATGGTCTGTCAATGTTTTTGGGAAACTGAATGCCTTTGTAGCTACTATTAGGTTTGCTTGAGGTGGAAACTCTCAAGGAATGCAGTCTTGTGAAGGGTATGTCAATGATCCTTTCCTTACAAATACTCTCAGAGAAGGAAATAACATTGCAACATTTGACATTAGGGAGCAGTATTAGAACAGACTACAGATTTTCTTTTCCAGAAGAGCCACAAAATTAACCGTTAAGGAATGCTGTGGAAATCATAATCATAACAGTAAAGTTGGAAGGGACCTTGGAGGTCATCTCGTCCTCCAAATCATCAGTGTGTGGAGTTACAAAGGGGATTTAGACACATTTATGGAGGTAGGTGGTCATCCAAGATGTTTAAAATATTTAAGACATATTTTAGAAGTTTCTAGATTAAATGCACAGTGCACTTTTCCTTAAACACACATTCTGCATATGTTTAGGAGACCATCTGAGAATCAGCAAGCTAAACATACGTGTCAGATGTACATGCCCAATCATGTAGAAACTCTTCAGATCTCCTTACGTACCCGTAGTCTGTTCAGAGCACTTTTGTTCAGATAAGAAAATAGAGCTATTTTTTGTCAATTCGTCTCTATATGCCTTCCATGAATAGATTTCGTCCTTTATTTTTGGTTGAATTAATTTTCATCAGATATCACGGCCTTTCAAGTTAGGATGACTAGCATTTTCATTCTGGAATGAAAATGTGTTTGTTTGTTTGTAACTCATTTTCCCTGTAAGGTCATGCCAATAAGTATAAAACATATCTCCTTAATGAGGCCTGTTCACTAACCTTTGATTAATATTTTACTGCCTTGGGTAGTTAGCTTATACTTGCTATATGTGGGGAAAAAAATCATAGAAATTATGTTAGAACCAGTGAAGCTGAATATGAGAAATTTAGAAAGCAGTGGCCACATGATATGATAGCAGCCATCTCAAGGGGGATTAGACATACGCAGAAAGGATGCATCTTCACTCAGTTATTAGTCTATTTTCAGAGGAATGGTGCCAGTTGGAGTAACAGTGGGAGAAGGACCTTTTGTGTGCTTCCAGTGGGTTTTCCTTGTTCATTGGGTTAGTCGACATTAAATACAGCATGTCCCATTTATTCAAAGATAGGCACAAAAACTTTGGACCAGTATATGCTTCTCTAATAGTTCTGTTACTGCTTTCTTTTTCTTTTTTCTTTTAAAAAAAGCCCCACTGTGAGGATTCTATTTATAAATTTATTTAAAACATTTAAAGACTAAAATAAATTGCTGTATAAAAATAAAAAAATGATAAAAGAGGGTAATGGGTGGGAAATAAAAAATATCAGTAAATAAATAGTAAAAATTGTAAATAGTACCATTTAAAATTTATGGCAATGATTAAAATATTAATTGAATATATAAAACTATATATTATCTTGAGTGAAAATTATAAATCACTGTGAAAATCTAAATCTAAATCAAGTAGTCCTCAACTTACGACCACAATTAAACCCAAAATTTCTGTTGCTAAGTGAGTTAAGTGACTTAGGACCATTTCTTACACTTACAACTGTTGCAGCATCCCCATGTTCACGTGATCAAAATTCAGACGCTTGGTGACTGACTCGTACTTACGACGGTTGCAGTGTCCTGTCATAAGTGTGATCCCCTTTTGCGACCTTCCGACAAGCAAAGTCAGTGGGGAAGCCAGATTCCCTTAACAACCGTGTTAGTAACTTAACAACTGCAGTGATTCACTTAACAACTGTGGCAAGAAAGGTCATGAAATGGGGCAAAATTCACTTAGCAAATGTCTCGCTTAACAACAGAAATTTGGGGCTCAATTGAGGTCGTAGGTCGAGGACCACCTGTACTAAGATAGTAAAGGAAGCCTTCTCTCCACTAATTTTAAGTTTTCCTATTTTTCTAAAACAGTTGTTTTCTCTCGCTCCAGTTTGCTAAACTGAGTGCTGAGCTGACCCACGCAAACTCCTTGGGTTACAACGGAGCCATCTTGCAAGCCTTGGCAGTCCATTTTGCTCTGCGTGGGGAGTCAAATCGGTACAAGTTTTTGGATCAGCTGATAGGCCAAATGGAAGAGGTGGAAGCTGATGATAAGTCTGTGGCTGATGCACGAATGTAAGAACAGTAGTATCAACATTATAACCCAAAGGGGCGGCGCCCAGAAATATTTCACCTCTGTGTCTTGTCATCAGGCTGGGGTACGAGGATCGTCCCTTTTCGAAGCGTTTGAAGAAGATCAAAGAGTTTTTGGAACAGGGTACTGTGTCCAGGTCAGATGTGCTACTAGAATTGGGTAAGTGCATTCCTCAATACACGGAGCAGTGAGATTGTTACAAGAAATAACTCGGTCTTCAGTTTTACAAGAAGAAAGGCTGTAGCGTGTTTAATAGAAAATAACTTAGATGTGACATCCTTAAATATCAATGGTGGACTAATGAACAAAGCCTTAATTTCTGCTTGGTATATACCACGATTGCTGCAACATTTATATGCCTGTGAGAAAGAGGATGAAATTTAACAGGCCTAAAGTTTGAAATACTTGCAGCCTTACACCGTGATTTGGCCTAACAAGATGTTGCAATAGTTGCAAGGAAAAGGCGTTAAAAGATTTAAGTAAGTTTCTTATTTATTAAATTTATATGCCGCCCATCTCTGGGAGGCTTCTTGTGATTAGGGACATAGGTTCTGCATTTAGAGAAGGTTTATCTCCAGTTATTAGATGTTTGGAACCAGTAATAACATTTATGTAATGTTGGACAGCCAACATTTGATCTAAAGAGCCTGCAGGGGTTAGAATGCAGTATTACAGGCTAACTGCTCACTGCCAGGAGTTCGATCCTGACCTGCTCAAGGTTGATTCAGCCTTCCATCCTTCCAAGGTCAGTAAAATGAGGACCCAGTTTGTTGGGGGCAATGTGCTGACTCTGTAAACTGCTTAGAGAGCGCTGTAAAGCACTATGAAGTGGTATATAAGCGCTCTTGCTCTTGCTAGTGATTTAAGGTACCAGACTGGGAGTCTGTGAGTTCTAGTTCCGCCTTGGGCCAGTTGGGTGACCTTGGGCCAGTCCCCCTCTCTCAGAATGAGACAATGATAAACCACTTATGCTAAAGTTTGCTGAGGAAAAACTGCCGGGACTTGTCCAAGCAATCTCGGAGAATCAGACATGATTGAATGGAAGAAGAAAAAAAAGCATAGTATACTTGTAGACTTCTCCAAAGTTTTGGCTGTGTTGATTTGACCTTCTTGTAGATGTTTTTAATGGACCCCATTCTTACTGTGGTTTTTTTTCCTTACCCCTCCTGTGAAGGTGGAAGCTGGTACTTTTACCCAGTACAAACAGTTGTGCAGCTCTTGCTACACAAGAGCACAGAGGGCCAAGTCCAAACGTCGTTTTAAGTCCTCGACATAAAAAAACCAGTTCAAAATTTTAACAGCACTGGAAAAAGTGATTTATGACCATTTTTCACACTTGCAAACGTTGCGGCGTCCTCATGGTGATAATGATCAAAATTCGGATGCTTGGCAACTGACACATACGACGGTTGCCTTGTCCCAGGGTCACGTGATCCCGTTTTGTGATCTTGTGACAAGCAAAGTCAACAGGGAAGCCAGATTCCCTTAACAGTCACGTTGCTAATTTCACAACCGCAGTGATTCACTTAGGAATCGTGGCAAGGGAGGTCATAAAATGGGGCAAAGCTCACTTAACAACTGTCTCGCTTAGCAACTGAAATGTTGGGCTCAGTTGTGGTCGTAAGGTCGAGGACTACCTGTACTTCCATTCCTTGGAGGACTTGTTTCCAGGTCATTCCTTGGAAGGTGAACAAGGCTCAGTGAGCATTGGTACGTATACAACAGGGGTCTTCAAACGTGGCCCTTTTATGACTCGTGGACTTCAACTCCCAGAATTCCTCAGTCAGCCACGCCTGGCTGAGGAATTCTGGGAGTTGAAGTCCACGAGTCATAAAAGGGCCACGTTTGAAGACACCCCCCCCAGATACACAATATTTGTTTTTAGGTGTTCTGGTTCACTTTGCGTTCACTTCTGGCAGAAAAGTAGGCCTGCTCTCTGCTCTCTAAAAGTAATTGAATCTTTTGATTCAACGCAGGCAATGGCATTGCAGCCCTGCATTCTGTCCCCACGGCAATCTACTCTTTCCTGCGCTGCATGGAATCTCACCCAGATGTCCCCGATAGCTACAACTGTCTGCAACGGACCATCATGTACTGCATCTTACTGGGCGGGGACACAGACACGATTGCAACCATGGCGGGAGCTATGGCGGGAGCGTTTTATGGGGAAGAGCAGGTGCCCCAAAGTTGGAAAGAGAGCTGTGAAGCCTATGAGGAGGCAGAGAAGCTGGCTGACGGCTTGTGTGAACTCTACCACCAGCCAGCTTGAGCCGTCAATGAAGATTTGGCATCCGGTAATCGGGTCTGCATTTTTGCATCATGTTCCTAAGGATGTGAATCTTGTCCACAATAGTAAAATCTCTCTTTCCCCACAAAGAATGGCCAGGCCGTCGTGAATGGCTCCCTGCCAAAGGTTTCTGCTGAAGCTGCATGTTGAAAAGCGCCACTTCTGTTCAGCTGCATAGTCACCGTTGACCCATCCTTTTCTCCTGGCTGTTTTGTTTCCTAATTTTGAAAGTTTTGTAATTACATCTTAGTTAGAATCTAAATTCTCTTTAGTTCGTCATGCCGGGGGGTTCTCTGTGCAGCAGATGGGCTTCATGAGAGTTTGCCAAGCAGATGCTCACCCCAGAAGAATTGAGATGGGACAAAGTTTGGACAAAGTCAAAGGACAAAAATGTAAGTTTGCAATTTAACCCAACTATTAGATTGAGAGTCAAGTCGAGCTGCACAAGCTGCATCTATGGGCAGTTGGAACATGTGTCTTTGATTACCAGAAATGTATTAAACATAATGCTGGCATTAATAAATTGTATGGCTTTTTTAACAACTAAGGTGGTTCCATGTGTCTCTATTGATCTCATGAGTAGAGTAAGCAACTACAAGTTGAGCCAGGGTATTTTGTAACACTACTTCCTGCCCAGTCAGTCCACCTCTGATAGTACCAGGTGTATAGGATGGTGTTGTTAATAGTGATATTAATCCCATCACTGCAAACACGAATAGCCACCCAGAGTCACTTCACTAGTAAAATGAGTGGCATATACATTTAATAAATAAATAGATACTAAGGCATTTACTGTAGTATAAAGCAAAGTGAATTGGATGCCAGAAAAGGCACACTGGGTTGATCAGGTACACACCTTCCACTACACAGGTGGATTTGGAGATTCCTAGAGTGCTAGATTTGTTAGGACATAGCTGCTGTTAATCAAGCTTAAGCATTTGGCAGCTGAAAAGTGAAAGTCTCATTAGCAATCAGTCCTACTTGAGGTTAATATCACGCAGGGCAATCAAATTAATAAGCAGTTAAGAAACTATGGGGAATTTTAACAAACCTAATTGAGGCTAATGGCACACAAGGCAATCAAATTAACAGCTAATGGTCTATGGGGAGTTTAGCAGAGCCATTTCAATTAGGGAAAGGTGAAGGATTCAAGGGAAGGAGTTGAGAAGTGATTTATTTTACCCAGTCTTAAGTTATAGAAGGAGGGAAAAAAGGATAAAAACTCAATTGCCACAAAGCAAGCAAGTCTTATTGCTGCAGTTGAAAAGACAGACATGTGCACAGTTTGCCATTCATACACAGATGCATGCTAAATTGGACCATTGATACAGAAGCACTTTTGAAAATAACTTCTGGACTGAAGATGGAAAAAGGAAAGTAAATCAACCCACTCCCTATTGACACTGATGAAGTTACCTAGCTGAGTATTGAAACGTCTGCAAGAAAACAACCCAGCTCAGAGAGCACCAAGCACAGCCCCAAATTTACCTTTGCTTTGCAGCTGTGGAGCGCCTAAGCACAGTTTTGGTTCTCACAGATCGGGGTTAGATGGATCCTCCAACTGTCGTAGGGAAGAAGGATGGGGGAATCCTCTCAATGGAACAAAGCCACAAAGCTTGTGGCTCTCCTGGGCTTCCTGAAGGTGGGGATCTAGATCACTTCAAAGATCAACATCGGTGTGTGGCTTATCTCTCTGATTCTGGACTTATCAGATGAAATGGGCTGCTTTGAGGAATAGCTGCAACTAAGGCAATGTCAGATAGGAAATCTCAGCCCGAGAGAGGGTCGGAATGTGAGCAAGTGTTACCAGACTGGACCCTCTCCATTTTTGTTTAGGATAAAGGCTGGGAGGGGACAGGCACCTTCAGAGTTGCAGGATTCTGTTACTGTAACCCTATAATGAAAGCTGCTTTGGTGTAGTAATTAAGGCCCTGGACTAGGAACTAGGAGATTGTGAGTTCTAGTCCCATCTTGAGCACAATCCAACTGGGTGACCTTGGGCCAGTCCCTCTCAGCCCTCGGAAAGGAGCAATGGCACTCCAGTTCCCCTTAATTTCTCTTATTGAGGCAGAGAGAGATTCAAAGTGATGTTTTTCATTTCATTAAAAAAGCCTCCTTTCACAGAAGATTTCAGGCCAAAAGTATTGTTAGTCCATGTAGACCCGGGGCGGGGGGGGGGGGGGGAAAGGTGGTCAAGAGAATCATAAAGAGATTTTTAAAAAATTGGGACAAGCCAGGTCAGGTGTCTAGATTTGGCTTTCTCCTGGCCTGAACAAATTAATTACCAAAAGGTTGACTGCCCTGAAATTGTTTTTCACTCTTTGCTTTGATTAACCAAAAGAATCCCAAGGACTAGCCCAAGCGTGCAATCAAATCTGGCCTTTAACTAGAGAGATAATTGCATGACTGTTGGCTTGGAAGCCATCTGCTTTTTTTTTTCTTTCACAATGTATGGGCCTAAAGGTGGGTTGCTCTGTAGGCAAGTTGCCAAGATAGGTACCTATGTTTGCAGTTGATTACTGGAAATACAAATCTCTGTAAAATAAGATTTATTGAAGTTGGATCAATACAGTCAATTACTTTAATTTCGGTTCAGAAGTGAAGGCCAGTTTTCTGATCACAAAACAAGAGTGCATTTCAAAACAGATTTACTATGAACAGTGCATGTAACATAAGTATTTACAAAACAAAAAAATCCTCTATATAGTAGAAACAAAGATACTAGCACAATTTTTTTTTTGTTTAAGGACATCTCAATGGTATGTGAAGATGCAGGTTGTAAGGACGTTCCAGGCCTGCCTTTTCGGCGGATTGAAACTCATTTCCCACAAGTTCTCCCAAATGGGAAAACCCAATCTTTTCTGACAAAAAGATTAGATGCTGTATATGTCAACAAAGATAAACTAAGGATGGTTTGCTAATTAGCCTCCCCAGCCCACGCTTCATCGTCCTGCATGTGATGGCTGCTTTCTTTTTTTTGTTACGTTTATAATGCTTACATACAGAAAGGTCGTGCTTCGTATGAGAAAAGAATAACCAGGTTGTAAAACTTCGGAAACCTTTTCCCTATTTTTTTGAATTTGGAGAAAATGTTGTCTACTGACTCTGCTCTGGGTCCTGTCGGCACACAAATGAGAAATACAGGTAGTCCTTGACTTAACAACCATTCATTTCGTGACCATTCGAAGTTACAATGGCACTGAAAAAAAAGTGACTTATGACCATCTTTCGCATTTACGACCGTTGCAGCGTCCCTAATGGTCACGTGATCAAAATTTGAATGCTTGAATGCAACTGGCATGTATTTGTGACAGTTGCCACGTCCTGGGGTCACGTGATCGGTTTTTGCAACCTCCTGACAAGCAACGTCAATAGGGAAGCAACATTCACTTAACAACTGCTCCCGACCTTCGATCATTCCGCCGGGGCCTGAAGACCTGGCTCTTTGAGCTCTCGGGCCCAGGCTGAGGGGAAAATTTTAACTGGGGTTTTAATGTACAGGGTGAATTTAATGCTTTTTAAATTGGTTTTAACTTTTGTATGTTTTGATTTTTAATTCCCTGTAAACCGCCCTGAGTCCTCAGGGAAAGGGCGGTATACAAATGCAAATATTAAATTAAATTAAATTAACAACTGCAGTGTTTCACTTAACAACTGTGGCATGGAAGGTCGCAAGAGGGGGCAAAAATCCCTTAACAACTGTCTTAGCCTCAGAAAAGTTTGGGCTCATTTGCGGTCATAAGTCAAGGACTACCTGTATACATAGGAAAATAGATTTTATGTGCAGTAGAGCTATGCTATAAATAAATGATATTTCGGGCACCTAGAGAGAGCAAAAACCTGGATTTATGTGATTCTCTTCTGCTCTTGGAATACTTCATTGTTTTCCACTTCATATTTTGCTAAACGGTGACGTATTGTCTTTGAGCGAACGGGGGTTAGGAGTAGGACCGAAAGGCTGTTCTCCACAGGAAAATACACTTAAAACAAGAAGTCTAAAATTCAGCCTTTAAAAAAACAAGCCTCTAAAATTGGCCTCTGAATATTAGGCACGGAGAAAATGTGTCCCTTCAATTTTAGCCTGAGGGAAACCAAGGTGAAAATAAAGACGTTGCAAGTACTAGAGTGTGCTATTAGTATTACTGTCAACTTCAGGGATTTAGAAAACAACCAGATGGAATTAGAATCATTAGCCTGTTCTTCAGTTGTACCTAACCAGACAAATCAGTTCAAGGTTGCTTTTTTTTTTTTTAAAAAAAAAAGGATTAAAGAAAAAAAAAAGACAGTTGGTAGAATATTTTAAATAGCAGATAACCCAAATATTTTTATCCCCCAGCATTTTTCTTTTGCTGCTGTTTTTACAGTCCAAGGTGTGTTTTTCACTCTTGTCAACCTAGAATGTTTGTCAACAAATTCAGCCTTGATTGCAATTGTTGTTGCAGTTGAGTTGTTCAAATGTATATGTTTATAATAAATTTGAAAAACATACTAAGCTGTTCTGGCCATTTCTGGATCTGTAAAAAAAAATAGTGAATCAAATCCAGCTATATTCTCCATAATTTATGCAGAAAGGGATCCTTAGCGTATTTTTCATGTGCTACTATTGCTTCTGATGACAAAACCCTCTTTTTTTGTATTTAAAGGGTACAGATGGTTACTTTAAAAAAAAAACACTGCAAAAACCCCAAGGCTAAACTTCGCACCTTTTTAAAAAGGATATTGCACTACTCAAAATATCTTTTAAAACAGCTAATATTAAGAAAATATTACTTAGCACCACCGTGGAAATTACACTGAAGGGAAACCAAGAATTTGACTTTAAAACAAAGATATCATATATTTTAGGGAGTTTGCTACGGCCACCTTCGTCAACAATCTGCCCATTGTACAACTACTGCCTTACATCTGACGGACGTTTGACCGGTTTATTTTACCCATGGGCTATTAAAACGCATGATTTAAGGAGTCCTACTTTTTTCCAGTTGATTTTAGAAGTCTCTGTATGGCTTTGAAATAAGAGTTCCTTTGGCGTCCCTTTTCCCATAATAAACATCGAACGGGATGCTTTAAAGATACACAGAGCCTTGCGTAAAAGATGCTTAAAGCAAAGCATTTCACAATTTCATAATTCACCCTTCTGGGTCTTCGTTATGCCTCAGGCGACGACGGAAACCACATTTTAAAAGAGCTAAACAACAGAAGACGGTGCCTTTAAGCTGATTAAAAAAAAGAAAAGAAAATAAATCCCACAATGCTAAAGGTGACTGTTGTTGGCACAGCTTTCCCAACCCCTTCTGACTTTCAGGGGCCCCAAAGACATGATGGGCAGCATCTGTGGGCTTGCCATGCCATGCCGTCGTAAGGATAAATCAGATTCCGAATCCCCAGACGGTCCAGCAGCAACGGTTCTCTCTCCCGGATGCTCTCCTTGGCTGGGTCAAGGTGATCGTGGCTCGCACCATCCTTCCCAGTGACTTTCCTATTTTTTTAAAACATTTTTTTTCCAAAAAAGACAAGTTTATGACTCAAGGGGAGAAAGGAGCTACTCCCAAACAGCCGTTATGTGGGACAGAGAAGGAATCCGGAAAAAGAAGAATGGATGTATTCGGTGGAGTACAGACCGTTGGCTTGGTCTGATGGCATCTGGATCCAGACTTGGTCGTTTTCTTTGAGTTCGAGCACGGCGCTGCCCGACGCTTGGTCTAAATAGCCTTTTTTGTACTCGTCGTAAGTATAGGTGGCCGGCACGTTGTTTTTGTAAAGGGCCACCCAGACGTTGGTTCCTTTCACGTGGACGTGATAGGCAAAGTAATAGATGCCAGAAATGGGGCAAGTGAAGATGCCCGTTACTGGGTTATAGCCATTCTGCCCGTTGTACAAAGTCCTGTCGAATTTTACGGGCATTCCTGAGGCTGGGAAGGGTGAACTCAGGATGGCGGTGAAAGCCGGCAACATCTGGGCAGAGAGTTCCCCTCGCCCAAACTGGGGTTTCCCGGACTTGCCGTTCCCCAGCACTGCTCCCTCAACGTTTCCATCGGGCAAGTGGTGACCCTGATAATCTCTGGCAGGGGAGACTCCTGGGGCCCCGGGGGGGCCTGGGGGCCCCGGGAGCCCAGTGATCCCAGGGTTGCCAGGAACCCCCGGAGGGCCAGCAGGACCTATCATGCCTGGCTCTCCGACTCTGCTGATTCCAGGGGCCCCTGGGGGGCCAGGCTCACCTTTCAAGCCCATCAAACCTTGGGGCCCCATGGGACCAGAGGGGCCTTGTAAACCTGGTATTCCTGAAGGGCCTCTGAGGCCTGGTTGGCCCGGGATCCCAGAGTCTCCCTTTATCCCATGGGGCCCAGAAGGGCCTGGGGTCCCGGGAAGCCCCATGAAGCCAGCTTCCCCCTTGGGGCCTATTGGGCCAGGCATCCCTGTGGCCCCAGGGAGCCCTCTCTCCCCGGGAATGCCCGGCTTGCCCATAAAACCATTGGGCCCCTGGTCTCCCCGCAGGCCTGGGGGTCCTATAGGCCCACTTGGCCCTACTTCACCTTTTGCACCAGGGAGCCCATGCTTGCCTGGCAAACCCATGATGCCCTGAGGGCCAGGGCCCCCAACCAGGCCAGGGGGCCCCATCTCCCCTGGCTCTCCATCCATCCCAGGCTCGCCTTTGTCACCAATTATTCCTGTCACTCCTGGTTGCCCACGGTCCCCCTTTAAGCCAGGGAGCCCTGGTTTCCCATACCCTGTAGGGCCAGGCAGCCCGGGAAGGCCACGTAGGCCGGGTTCGCCCTTTGGGCCCAAAGGGCCTGGCAAACCCGGCATGCCAGCTACGCCGGGCAGTCCAGTGCCATCCACACCTGGAGGGCCACGAGGGCCCATGAGCCCAGGTTGTCCACTCAGCCCTGGTTCACCCGGAAGCCCCAAGTCCCCTTTGCTTCCCGGAGCCCCAGGCAACCCATCCAGGCCAGGTTTTCCAAGGCCGGGAGGCCCCGGGGGCCCTGCAGGGCCAGGTAGTCCCTCATTCCCTCGGGGGCCCGTCAGTCCAGGCTTCCCCATGCCATTCTCGCCCTTTGCTCCACGCTCGCCTCGCAGGCCGGGTTCTCCTTTGGGCCCAGGTTCTCCCCGGAATCCAGGGAGCCCCGGGTTCCCACTTGGGCCTGGTTTTCCATTCACAGAGAGTCCAGCAGGCCCAGGCAATCCCGGTGGCCCTGGCCAACCCCGGGGACCTTGCTCTCCTCGCAGGCCAGTCTCCCCTGCCGGCCCTGGCATCCCCTTCATGCCAGCCTTGCCCGGAAGTCCTGGAAGGCCCGGTTTCCCGATGCCAGAAAAGCCAGGGGGCCCAGCAGGCCCAGGTTGCCCATGAAGTCCTGGTTTGCCGGTGCCCGGTTTGCCTGGATAGCCTGGCGGGCCAGGTGGTCCTCTCGGGCCTGGCTTTCCTGGTGGTCCAGGTTCCCCCTTGAGGTCCATTGACAGCAGTGGAGGCATATCTGTGAAGAGATGAAAGACAGTCACTCAGGGCAGGCTGAGCATTTTGGCAGAAGTCAAGGCAAGCTTTGGCCTGCAGAGAGAGGCGGTCCTCAACTCTCTTCTTGACCCAGGAGGGCCCTTTGCTGCAAGTCTTGAGAGAATTTGCTGCCAAAGCAAAACTTTCTAGAGCAAGACGATTCTTCAAAAAGTTCTGAGGTCGTGGAAAATATTTAGAACCATTTTGAGCTCAAAACAGTGGCTTCAAGTGTGAAACGGGTCACAGGGACCTTATTTTATTGGAAGGTCCAACAAGGAGAAAACGTATGTAGTTCAAGATTGATCAGTTGGGTTCTTGATAGTCTCTGAACTCAGTTGTTTGATTGGTTTTGACCTAACCCAGTAATGAAACATTGGCAAGAAAATAACCAAGCTCTGAGAACATCAAAGACTCAACATATTGGAATTTTTCTGACACTGTTCTGATCTCAAAACATGTGGGCTTTAAGCTGAGAATAATCTTTTGAGTTTGAAATGTTTTACATACATAACTCTGAATTTGACGTATCTATAGACTTGAATCTCTCTCAGACAATTTGAAGGCTTAGCAAGATTTCTACATGGTGACATGACAACTCAAGACTCAACTCCCAAATGTCAACATTATTGGTTTCTCCATCTGTAAATGACAACATTCAGGAGTGTCACAAATTAGCTGTAGAAATCAAAGTCCCTTAAAAACAACAAGAATTAGCATGCCGGACAATGGTGTACAGAGGGGAATATTTTGTGTTTCTGTTCAGTAGTGCAAAATTGAAACTCATTTCCTGTAATGGCTTCTGTTTAAGAAACTTTTTAAAGAAAAAAATTGTAGAGGAATCTGAAGTTTCATTTTTTTCTAGGGAGAAAGGCAGGCTAAGCACAATAATAATAGCAACCATAATGATTTTATTTTTCCTTTTCCTTCGCCTCTGTATTCCTCTTAATCATAATGTTTCATTATAATGAATATATTATATCTTATGCTACAACTTCATAATGTTTTCAAAGGTTTGGCCCAGGCTAATTTTTAATCCTTCAACTAATATAAAACCACTTCAGTAAATCAAATGCCAACAGAAGGAGAGACTGTTGCCATTGGTGGAATTAAGTCCATCCAAGTTGGCATACGGAAGAGCTAAGAAAACTTTTAAAAATATTTTTTATGTAGGAAAAAGTCCCAAATGATCACTAAAATTATTTTTGGTTAGTGGAAATTTTGAGTTGAAACACTTTGCCCCATCTATGGCTCTAGTGAGGATCACATAAATATCCCCCCCAAAAAAAATCTTGGTCCATTTAAGTTCTTCCATATAATAACGCAGCCAAAACATGTAAGCTTAAGCAAGATTTTTTTTCTCTCTCTCTCATTTTGTGTTTGGAAAAACGCCTTCCCAAAGGAAATGATTTCAATATGTTCCTATGCTTTTTTGATATTTTAGAAAAGAATTCGCTCTCAAGATCATCCCAGCAGGGTGACGTGAGTGTGAAGGAGAAAAACACGTCAAATTTCAGAAGAACCCCATCTTCTGAAAAAGAATGGTGGACTTGCAAGGGCTGCATCCCAGAGTTATTGGCCAATTCTTGCCAAAGGAAAAAAAAAAAAAGAGAGAGAGAGAGAGAGAGAGAGAGAGAGAGAGAGAGAGAGAGAGAGAGAGAGAGAGAGAGAACAGGAGCAAAATCTGAATTTAGAATCTTCTAAATGCACAGGTGCATTTCTGTGATTCAGACTTGGTATCCTTCAAACGTGTCGGGTTCTGCTAGATTCAGTAGCCCTCATCCAGACAACCTTAGTTTGAGGAAATACGAGGAGGCAATATTAAGCTAGTTTCCTTTGTATCATCCTCATCTTTGGAGAGCCGTTCAGGTCAAAGAGCAAAGTATCGATGCTTCAGATTAAAAACCCAGTCGCTTTAGAGGTAATCCTCAAACGTACGACCACAACTGAACCCAACATTTTTGTTGCTAAGTGAGACAGTTGTTCGGTGGGTTTTGCCCCATTTTAATAACTTTTCTTGCCACAGCTGTTAAGTGAATCACTGCAGCTTTTAAGTTAGTAACCTGGTTGTTACGTGCATCTGGCTTCCCCGTTGACTTTGCTTGTCAGAAGGTTGCAAAAGGGGATCACATTTTATTTATTTATTTATTTTTATTTATTATTAAATTTCTATACCGCCCTATTCCCGAAGGACTCAGGGCGGTTTACAGGGCAGCATAAAATACAATATAAAAATAATATAGAATTAAAATACATTGAATTAATTAAGCCCAATTAAAACAACATTTAAAAAGCTAAAACCCCTTCAGTCCAGGCCTGATAGATCGAAAAACCAGGTTTTCAGGTCCCGGCGAAACGAACGCAGATCGGGGGCGGTCCTAAGTTCCACGGGTAAATCATTCCAGAGGGCAGGCACGTCCACAGAGAACGCTCTTCCCCTAGGAATAACCCGCCGGCATTCCCTAACCGGCGGTATCCTGAGAAGGCCCTCCCTGTGAGCCTTGGTGGAGCAGTGGGCTAATGCCTCCTTAAGTAACACCAGCTGCCTGCAATTAGTGCAGGTTCGAGTCCCACCAGGCTCAAGGTTGACTCAGCCTTCCATCCTTCCGAGGTAGGTAAAATGAGGACCCAGATTGTTGGGGGCAATAAGCTGACTTTGTAATAATGCCGCTTGGGGGTTTGTGTGAAAGCCCTAATAAGCAGGCATATACATAGAATGAAGGCTACTGCTAAGCTTGTAAGCCGCCCTGAGTCTTCGGAGAAGGGCGGGATGTAAATGGAATTAAAATAAAAATAAAATAAAAATGTGGGAGCGCACAGGACGAAGGGAGCTTGATGCCGGCAGCAGGTGTTCCCTCAGATAACCCGGACCCATGCCATTTAGGGCTTTATAGGTCATCACCAGCACCTTGAATCTCACCCGAAGGGCAACCGGAAGCCAATGCAGCTCGCGGAGTAGAGGTGTTACATGGGAGTACCGGGAAGCCCCCATCAGAACTCGCGCGGCCGCATTCTGCACATGACCCCGGGACGCCTCATCCTTCATAAATATGAGCCAGTTGCTAAGCATCTGAATTCTGATCATGTGAACATGGGGATGCTGCAATACTTCCAAGTGTGAAAATCGCTCATAAATCACTTTTTTTTGAACCGTCACTAACTGTTGTAAGTCAAGGACAACCTATACGCTGCAGGGATCCAGCTTTTTAAAAATCCTTACTGAGGGTTAAGCCTGCCTACATGATCACAGGGTGTTCCTTAGAAAAGAACCCACCTTCCTTGTTTTTATTACCACAGTAGCTGAGGGGAATTACTCTAAAACAGCATGGCTGAACCCTGGCACCTTGAAAAAGTGTGGACTTCGACTCCCAGAATTCCTTGCTGGCTGGGGAATTCTGGGAATCAAAGTCCACACATCTTCAAGTTGTCAAGGTTGAGAAACACAGTTCTCTATTAAACGATTCCCCATTGATTTGAAACAACCCTTTGCAAGGCCGTAGGGCAGGGGTCTTCAAACTTGGCCCTTTTATGACTTGTGGACTTCAACTCCCAGAATTCCTCACTCACTAACCCCTGCCCTAGGTCTTTTCTTTTAAATGCCGGGCATTTGGCAAAAATTAAAGAGACCCAAACAGCTTAAAAACTGCCTTCTTTGCTCTTTTCCTTGACAGCCTTTCCAAAGCAGGCAATCCCAAATGCTTTGGTGCTCTAGTGAGTTGGGGAGAGGTTGTTAAAGAAAGCCAAAATAAAGTTGATTGGTTTGAATTTGCTGGGATTCAGCCCAGGAATTAAAAGGCTTTATAGCCTTCTGAGATTGGAAGTTGACCATTGTCAAGCTACTTCTACAATTTTGCTAACAAAACTGCAGGGACCTGTCCAGGCAGTAGCCAAGAGTCAACCCTGATTCAAAGGCATTAAAAAAAGAAAGAAAAGAAAGAACCATAGCATTTGTATGCTGATCCCATCAGCCTACGGACAAGAAACGGTGAGTTCTAGTCCTGCCATAGGCATGAAAGCTACTTGGGTAAGTTTGGCCCAATCACCAGGCGACTGGGAGTTCTAGTCCTGCCTTAACCATGAAGCCTGGCTGAATGACCTTGGGCCAGTCATTTTCTTTGCTTAGCAAGGAGGCAAGAAAAAAATATTATATGCTCAAAAACGGAAAGGTTCTAGCACTATCCACAAGATAGGAAGGTGATGGAACTGGCAGACAATGCTAAATTGACTTGCTTGATTAGAGAAAAGATTTTATTTATAGCTGACTGGAAAGCCCTGATTTTTTTTCCCCCGTGAATTGGGGAGCCATTCATGTCAAAGAGCAAAGTATCAATGCTTCAAATTTAAAAAAAATATTGAAAAGTTATGAAATTAATTATGGCTTGATTAGTTAAGAAAAAGGTTAATACGAAGACTTTTTTTTAAAGCACATAATAAAAGGGAATTTTATATTTGTACTTATATTTGCTGTAAAGAAAATCGGAAGTGACTTCTTTTTTTAATTTCTTTTCCTTATTTCTTGTTTGCACTTTAGGCTTTTTCTTTGTTTTTCCCCCCTTTCTTTTCTTTACTTATATTCCTTCTTGTTAGCTTTTGCTTCCTTTTTTTAAACTTTAATTAAAAAAATATATATTGAAAACTAGTCTATTTCCACAGCATCCACCAGGTGGCAGTGTTACTCCAAGACAAAGACTGTGTTGCCCTTTTCAAAATCTCTGAATTGAGAAAAGATGGCCAGGTATAGCAGAAACTACTTTCCACCTTCCATCCCAAATAACATCCTTTATTTTATTGTATGAGAAGTGACCATCCATGTTTCTCCTGGCTAAAATGGACATATATATATATGACATAGTAGAGATTTATTTTTATTAGACATTTTAAGAAAAAAAGCAACAGGAATAAAAAGAGAAGCAAAAAGAATAAGAGAGTAAAATACAAATGAAGTTATGAATATATTTCATCGTTTTAAAAGATTGTGAATCCCTATTAAACTTTGAACTAAGAATGAGTAGCAGGAGCCGAGGTCCATATAAGACAAATCGCCAAATGAATGAGAATTAAATCCTTGGACATTTAGGAGCATAGGAAAGTCCTCAACTTATGACCAGTTGCTTAGCAGCCATTTGAAGTTATAATAAATCTCCCCACAGGGACTTATGACCCAGATTCAAAGTTCTGATGGCTGGCTCCTGGCCATGTGACTATGTGTTGGATGCTTGATCAGCTTGCATTTATGCCTCTTTCTAGTGTCCCACAATCACATAAGCATGTTCTATTATGATTTTACACACACACAGACACACACACCCAAAACAGGCATTTTCTTCTAGTTTTCGGTAAAACCACCCCATAGGAGGCCATTAGTTCACTTTATTTATTTATTTATTTATTATTGGGATTTATATGCCGCCCTATCTCCCGAAGGACTCAGGGCGGCTAACGTTCACTTAATGACCCCTGCTGCAAAAAAAGATTGTAAACTTGGGTAGGTGATCCATTTTACAACCATCACCAGTTAACGACTCTGATGGCCAGGCTTGCTTATGGTGATAATTTGGGGACTACCTGGCACTCTCTTTTTTGCCTTGCAGGAAAAATGCAATTTGTCTACCAGCTTCCTCCAGCTTTTCCCATCCTGGCCCCAGCTCCTGTCAACCTAGCAGTTCAAAAGCATGCAGATGCGAGTAGATAAATGGGTACCACTTCAGTGGGAAGGTAACAGCGCTCCATGATGACATGTTGGCCACGCGACCACGGAAATGTCTTTAGACAACGCTGGCTCAACAGCCTCGAAACGGAGATAAGCACTGCCCCCTACAGTTGGCAACGAATAGCTGAGTAAAATCCGCAGAGAGTCTTTTTACTTCCTAGTCTTTAAATTCCACCAGACACTGTGGAGGCAGAGGAATCCCAAAACTCTAAAGAAAAGTAGCAATGAGTAGGATTCAGCAGAAAGTAAAGGTGTAAAGGTGTTTCCCCTGTCCAGTCATGCTCATCTCTGTTTTTTAGCCGAAGGAGCCAGCGTTGTCCGAAGACCCTTTCCATGGTCATGTGGCTTGTATGAATGTACTCCAAGGTGCATGGAACACTGTTACCTTCCCACCGAAGTGGTACCTATTTATCTACTCACATTTGCATGATTTTGAACTGCTAGGTGGGCAGGAACTGGAGCGAATAACAGAAGCTCACACCATCGGGTGGTGTTTGGGTCTCAAGCTGGGCTGTCAGCTTTCCAGTTGACAAGCTCAGTGTCTTTAACCACTGAGCCATTGTGCCTCTACGATCAGCAGAAAGTAACAACGTCTAATTCTCAGAGAGAGACTCAGAATTTTTCCCTCTGTTGCCACTGGCAGGATAAGCACCAGCCAGGGGTGTTCTGCTTTTCAGTGAGGAAAAACCTACTGGAAAAAATAAACACCCTGGCATGGATAGATCCTTGAATCGCAGGCCAGCATCAGCCATTTTTTTCCCCCTTCTTAATCCTGCAGCACCGGAGTTTGTGTTGCTTTGTGATCTCCTTGGACAAGGATCAGATAAGAACTATGCCAGAACTGGTTCAGTGGAGCTTGTCTTGTGTAAAGGAGAAATGGTCTCCTTTTGTTATGTTTAAACTTTGATTTTCCTTTATTTTGTTTATGTTGGGCTATTGGGACCTGCTCAGGCCTTTTAAATGGGATTTTGTTACAGCTAAGAGTTGAGATGCGGAATGTGGAGATTTATGTATGTTAAGTAATGTTAACCTTTTAGGGCTCTGTTGAGATGTTTTATTGATAATCGGGTGGGAGATGACATGACTTATTTGATTTGATTTGCCTATTGTTCAAGAGACGGATTATGGGATGAAAAGTTTTATATTTCTTAATGAAGATGAGGAGCAGTGGTCAAGCAATTGTTTCCAGGTAATCCACAACTTACAACCATTCATTTAGCAACTGCTCAAAGTTACAAGGACACTGAAAAAAGTGACTTTTGACTGTCCTCGCATTTATGGTTGTCACAGCATCCCCATGTTCATTATGATCAAAATTTGGACACTGGGCAACCAGCATGTGTTTATGATAGTTGCAGCATCCCAGGATCATATGAATGCTATTTGTAACCTTCCCAGCCAGCTTCTGGAAGAAAAGTCAGCGCAGGAAGCCCAATTCATTTAATGACGCCCTGATTTATTGAACAGCTGCAGCAATTTGCTTAACAAGAGTGGCCAAAAGGACCATAAAATTGGCCACGACTCACTTAATGATGCCCAATTTTATGATCCCTTTTGACACTATTGTTAAGCAAATCACTGCAGCTGTTTAGTAAATCACGGCGTCATTAAATGAATTGGGCTTCCTCACTGATTCAGTTAATAACCACCTTGCTTAACAATGGAAATTCTGGACTCAGTTGGGGTTGTAAGTTGAGGACCACCTGAACACTTGCCATGATGGTGGAAAGTCAGTCTCATGGGAGGGAAGGTTGTGTGCTTGGGTATGTGTGCATGTGTGTGCATGTGTGTGTAGCTGTATGAAAAAATCTTTCTGTGCTGAGACATTGTTAAGTGAGGTTTGTCCCATTTTGTGATCTTTCTTACCCCAGTTGTTAAGTGAATCACTGCAGCTGTTAAGTTAATAACACAGATGTTAAGTGAACCTGGCTTCCCCATTGACTTTGCTTCTCAGAAGGTTGTGCTGTGGGCTGACTGAAAGGCTTTGCGGGAGCCTGGCCGGCGAGAGGGGAGTGGAAAGCTCGGACAGCTGCCGCCGGTTTGGGGTGGTGGGTGTAGACTGGGGGAAGGGAAGAAAAGGAGAAGGAGAAGTGGGTGGGGATGGTTGTTGTTGTTAGGGAGAGACCAGGTGAAGCCAAAGAGGATTGGAGTTTTAGGTGATTCCTCTCCTTTGGAGTAGTGGGAAGGAGAGGAAGAGAAAGAGAGAGAGAAAGAGTGGGGTTTTATTGCTTTCTTTTGCAAGGGGATATCCCGAGCAAGGGGAAGAGAGAGAGTGAGAGTGAGGAAGTTGCCTGGGGTGCTGAACCAGGTTTTAACTAGAAAGGAAGGGGGGAGGGGATTTGGCATAGAGAGAGACCTGGGACAACGGGTCCCGACAGAAGAGAAGAAGAAGCAAGCCGCTACCACTTGAGAGACCAGCAGCCATCCAAACGTTGATCGCTACCATCTGTGCATGCTGTAAACATTGTGGGGAGTTGCCCTGGCAGAGCGAGCTGTGACTGCGGGGTGTTGATTATCTCCGTGGTTTCTGCTGCTGCTTGCAGCCGGGCAGTTCTTTCTGCACACCCCTCTTGTTTCTCAAACGACTGCTACGGACTATTGACTATTATTGCTACGACTGCCTGAAACTGTTAAATACTGTTATGCACTGACCGCCGTGGTTAGGGGTCGGTCACCTTTGTTCCTGCAAACCCCCCTCTGACGACGAGAACTTGCCATCTCTTCACTCTGCCTGAGCCTCCGCTGAAAGTGGACATTCTGTCAAAGCCTTGAGAGTGCAGCTGTTGAGCGGGACTAAAGGGGGAGGGTTAGGAGGGCCTACGCATTGGCGGCCTCCGAGGGGGTAACTCTACACGTGGGGGCTCGTCTGGGATTCCCTACCTGCCCCCCTTTTCTTAGTTAAGGGAGAGATATGAGCCAGGGGAACAAAATGGACCCTAATGCAGTTATTAGGTGGTGCGAAGAGCAGAATAGTGAGGTGACGATGAGTGGTTGATGTTCCTGGCGAGGTTTGGTCAGAAGAGCGAATTTAACAGACATTGAGGGTCCTTGTCCCAGATCAGAGGGTGCATGTGATAGATACGAGGGCGTATCGGGATTGCCCCCATTTTTATGTACTGTTAGAATGGAAGAAGAGCATTCTGGAGTGCTTTCAGGTTGAAAAATTTGCAATTGACCCTTGAAGATATTAGAGCAGGGGTGATTTTTCCGACTGCATGGGGGGCACACCCTTGACCAAACCTTTAGGCCAGAAGAAAGAGAAACACACTTCCTTTACCCATGGGGATAACAGAAGGAGGGTCCGCACAGGCTGGGGGAAGTCTGACTTCCATTCAAAACCTGACAGGGGGCTATTGTATAGGGGCTGGATATAGGAAACTACGTACTTTCTCTGGGATGCAACTGTTGCCGGAACGGGAAGAGGAAGCCTGGATGGAACAGGCAATGCAAGCAGTTGAGGAATGGGATATACCGGATACCCAAAAAAGGCAACGAGTTAGAGAAAGTTTAAAGGGCCCCGTTGCAGAAGCTATTAGAAGTCTAACACCGAGTCGGGGACATTTTGCTGCGCGTGATTATCTCTCCTTGCTGAATGATGAATTTGGGTCTGCTGAGACGGTCTCTAGTTTATTGTTCCGGTTGGAACACACGTACCAGGAGAGGGTGAGAAGCTGTCTGAATATATAAGGCGGCTGAATAGATTATTATATCAGATGGTGGAAAGGGGGGGATTAGACCCAACCGAAGCAGAACAAGCCAGGATAGAACAACTCTCCCGGGGTGCTTTGGTTTTGGACCCGGTTTGGAACCAAATAACGGTTGAAGCTAGAGGGAGTGTTTGGGGGTATCATGAGCTTATAAGGGAAGTCCGGGTGACCGAGGTAGTAGAGGAGGCTAAGGAAGTGACAGCAGAGTTGCTGGTGGGATGGCCTTTAGGCCCAGGAGTAGGAAAGGTTAGGGAGGATGACGACCGGTTAACAGTGATGCAAGCTCAGATACTGGATTTAACCAAGATAAAGGCCTCCTGGACAGTAGCAGGTGTCCCACCCCTGAGTGGGGTTCGAGTTGGGCCAACTAATGGGGGGATGGGTTTGTCCGCTCCAGTTAATAGTTCGGCGAGACCAGTGGTTTGTTATAACTGTGGGAGTGTGGGGCATTATAGGTGTGTGTGTATGAAACCATATAGAAGATCGGGGAACTCAGCTCAGTCGGGAAACTGCCAAGGGCCCCAGTGAGGGAGTTAGCTGGGTGCCCGGAGATATCAGTCAGCCCTGACAAGGGGGATTCCCTGGGAATCCCCCATCAAAGATGGGAGTGACAGGAGTACACCCGTTAGTGAGAAAATTCCGTCGCTTTGAACTACCAGAAACTAGAGCAACAGGACTCCAGCAGCGGCCTTTGGGGAACCAAGTGCGGGTTGTTAAACCAGACACTGGGGCTCCCACTATTGGGGTTCCCCAGCAGTTAGTGGGCCCTTCTCCAATGGTGCCAGTGCAAATGGAGGGTATTTACGCTAAGGCCCTTCTGGATTCGGGTGCGCAAATCACCCTATTATATAGGGATTTTTATGACAGATACCTGATGTATATGCTGATACAGGAATTGGGTGATTTGAAGATCTGTGGCATCGGGACTGAAAAATTCCCATATGATGGATACTTGCCCATAAGATTGACGTTTGGGCCTCCGAGGGGGCAACGCTACAGTCGTAAAAGGGGATCTTATGATCCTGTCTTAAGTACCTGTCAGTTGCCAAGTGTCTGAATTTTGATGACATGACGGCGGGGATGCTGCAATGGTCATTAAGTGTGAAAAACGGTCATAAGTCACTTTTTTCAGCGCTGTTGTGATTTTGAACGGTCAGTAAATCTACTGTTGTAAGTTGAGAACTACCTGTTCATTTTTTCCTTTTTCTTTTTTTTTTGTACTATTTTTTTATCTCTCCTTTCCAAACTTTTAATAAAATTATTTTCAAGAAAAGAAAAGAAAAAAAAGAACTTTCCCATGTGGGGAAAAAGGTAGGCGTAATAGGAAATACACACGACCCATTTTGTGTTTAAACATGCTTTGATTCCAGATGCAGGTTTTAAATGCCAGCTAAGCCATTTGGTCCTTCGTTTATCCTGTCCAATGGAGTTTTCTTATTAGATGGCGCGATAAGGGAAAAGATTGCTTCTCTATCCCGTGACAGCTCTATAAACAGTGATCCAATTCTCAGGAACTCCTTGCCAAGCGTAGAATTTCTCAGGTTATCAAGTTGCTAAAGCAGGGAGCGCCTCCAAAGTCCCATAAATCAGAAGAAGCCTGCTAGCATCCTATCCGACCTACTTATTTTATTAAAAGGCTTTGATTCCTCATTTTTTTGATCCCATTTCTCATTTGGAGAAATTGCCCCCAGAACCCCATGCTTTCAAGCATCCAGATTTAACCTTCAACTCTGCAAATGCAGAATCTGCACAAAGCTGGGTGTCAGATCTCACGAGGCTTCTTTGTGTAACAGGAACAACCTTGTACGGAGTCGAATTTTGGGAGGAAATTGTATAAACAAGTCCTTGTCAACTTGGCAATTTTTGGATGTGTAGACTTCAACTCCCAGAATTCCCCAGCTGGGAACCGTCATGTATTTATGATGGGGAATTCTGGGAGTTGAAGTCCACACATCCAAAAGTTGTCAGGGTTGAGAAACAATGGTTTAGAAGGAGCTTTGCTTGTCTGTGGGTCTCCTTTTCAGTTGATAGATTGCAACCTGGTCCAATTTCCCCCACTAGGATGTTAGATCAAAATCTGAACCAGACTGTGTCAGATTAGAGGAAGTAATGTACGTGACCGATCTCTTGAAACAAAAATTTGGCTGTCAGGAAGAACGCAACATCTGTTGTAATAGCCCCATGGTCACATGATCAAAATTTGGAGGCTTGGCAACTGACTCATATTTATGACGGTTGCAGTGTCCCGGGGTCATGTGATCCCCTTTTGTGACTTTCTGACAAGCAAAGACAAAGGGGAAGCCAGATTCACTTAACAACCATGTTACTAATTTAACAACTGCAGCGATTCACTTAACAACTGTGGCGAGAAGGGTCGTAAAATGGGGCAAAATTCACTTAACGAATGTCTTGCTTTCAACAGTTGAGGACTACCTTGTAGAAGAAATTTAAGAGGCAAAGTTAATTCTAAAAGAGCTTATTAAAGTCTGGAGTAATATAATACAAAACAAACAGAACATCTTCTGTGTGATGGGTGACAGCTAAGTCAGCTTTGAGGATCAACAAATTTACTTGTGTTTTAATTCTGTTTCAGACTAACTAGGTCTCCCAAACAGCTTAAGCTAATTTAACACAAAGCGAACTAGTGTAATCCTTAAAAGGGGGGGGAAAAAGAGAAGAAAAATCTAAACTTAATGTCATCCAAACGCATTACAGCAGGGAATGAAAACTTGGACCAGATTGGCACTTTGGCAAAACAAAATAAATATATTTGAGAATAAATATATTTGATGATTCAGCAAAAGGCCATGTAAGGAACTGGCCGTTCAAAGACAATAAATGAGCTGCTTTTGCACAGAGATTTCCACAGCCTGGTGCCACGTGGAAATCCTCTTGTCCTACAGCTCAACCACAGGCAACCAGATGGAGAACTTGAAAATGGAAAGTAGTATAAATAATGGTTGTTCACCTCATTGGGTTGCATGAAGGAAACTTTTGGTAAGATACCATCATGAGAAGATCTGGCAGTGATCTTAGAATACAATAGAATGACAGAGTTGGAAGGAACTTTGGAGGTCATCTAGTCCAACCCCCTGCTAAGGCAGGAAACCCTATACCATTTCAGACAAATGGCTGTCCAATCTCTTCTTAAAAACATCCAGTGTTGGAGCATTCACAACTTCTGGAGGCAAGTTGTTCCACTGGTTAATTGTTCTGACTGTCAGGAAGTTTCTCCTTAGTTCTAGGTTGCTTCTCGCCTTGACTAATTTGCATCTGTTGCTTCTTGTCCTGCCTTCAGGTGCTCTGGAGAATAGCTGGACTCCCTCTTCTTTGGGGCAGCCCGTGAGATATTGGAACACTGCTATCATGACCCCCCTCGTCCTTCTCTTCATTAGACTACACATACCCTATTCCAGCAACCATTCCTTATATGTTTTAGCCTCCAGTCCCCTGATCATCTTTGTTGCTCTTCTCTGAACTCTTTCTAGAGTCTCAACACCTTTTTTACATTGTGGTGACCAAAACTGGATGCAGTATTCCAAGTGTGGCCTTACCAAGGCATTGTAAAGTAGTACAGTATTAACATTTCACATGATCTTGATTCTATCCCTCTGTTAATGCAGGCTAGCACTGTGTTGGCTGTTTTGGCAGCTGCAGCACACTGCTGGCTCCTATTTAAGTGATTGTCCACTAGGACTCCAAGATCCCTCTCACAGTTACAGATCCCTCTCACAGTGATCTTAATGGGGTCGTTCAGGATTAACATTTCATCTGGCAGTCAACTCCAATGGAGTTGGAAGAGGAAATGGTGATTAATTTCCAAGTACAGGTAGTCCTCTATAGTCACTTAGCAACTGCCTGAAGCTACAACAGACCTCCCCCCCAAATTGTTTACAACCCAGATTCAAAGTTTCATTAGTCACACAGTCTGCATTTTGGGGCCTCGGCAGCTGGCCTGCATTTATGGGTGTTTCAATGCCCTGTGATCACATGACCACAATTTACAGCATTTGGGCTGGAAACTGGCAAAAAACCCCACCCATATACCTTATAGTCAGTGATGGGATTCAGCCAGTTCGCACCACTTTGGCAGAACCAGTAGCTAATTATTTGTTGCCCAGGCGCAAAATGGGCTTCCGGAAGCAGCATCCACAGAGAGAATGGTTGTTCACCTATTTGAATCCCACCAGTGCTTATGAATGAATGAACCTTTATTGTCAAAGTACAACCATGTATACATTGAGATTGGCTGAGCCTCCCTTCGTGCCCCCACCCCCCAACTTACAGTGACACAAACCCTCCATCTTATTACACCATGTGAGCTAATTGCATAACGCGCTGGCCTCACAAGTCAATTATGCATAATTCCAGATTGCCTTGCAAGCCCGATGTTTAGCAGCTCTATATGTGTGTAGGCTAATTTAGCCCCTTGCACTACACTGTGCACACTCATCCATACACACATTAATCCAATCACCACACACTAGTACCGGGAGCTCAGGGCCGCTGCGTGTGAACACGCCGCCATCTTGTGGGGGGGGGGAAAAAGTGAACAATGGGTTCACTTAACAACCGCTACAAAAATCATAGTAAAATTGTTCATGGACATGTGGTGACCCACCTAATGACTGTCACAACTTATGACCTAAATTGTGGGTTCAATTACTGTTGTAAGTTGAGGACTACCTGTGAGTGGAAGTGGGCTCTTCAAAGATTTCCCATGTCGTCACAGAATTTACACCCGTATTGTAGATAATCATGTCTTGCACATCAAAATTGTAAACGAAACATAATATTGATTGGATCATGTAGGCTTAGTCTATGTTTAATCCTAATTAAAGGGATGGGTTTGCAGAGTTGAATGTCCTGCCTGTTGAGCTATCTTTTTGGCAAGTTCTTGGTGCACAAACGGTTAATGATTTCATGTGCCATAAAACATTTCTTCTTACTGATAGTATGTTTCTAGTCTTGGAATTGTCCAAACTGACTGGGATGGATTTCTTTTCTCTGGCTATAACGGCACCCAAGAAACGCCAAACTTCCTGTACTACCGTATATACAATCTGGTGGTCATGGCACCAAGCTAGAAAAGGGAAGACGGTGAGTTCAAGTCCCACCTTAGCTATGAAAGCTGGCTGGGTGATTTTGGGCCGGTCCCTCTCTCTCTTAGCCCAACCCACCTCACAGGGTTGTTGTTGTGAGGATAAAAGGAGGAGGAGGAGGAGGAGGAGGAGGAAGAGGCAGTGGCGGGATTCAGCTGGTTTGTACCAGTTCGGCAGAACCGGTAGCTAATTTTTTGTTGTCCAGGCCCAGAGAACCGGTTGTTCACATATTTGAATCCCACCACTGGGAAGAGATAGTGTTGGATATGTTTGCTGCCTGGAGTTATTTGTACAAATAATAAAGGCAGGATACAAATAAACAAAGCAAATAAATCAGTGTAAACTTCTGGCCTCTGGGTTCCTATGCCTCTCTCTCCAAATTATGAATCCCAGCAAAGTTGATGGTGGGGGTTGCCCCTTCCAAAGTCTAATTATACAGCTACTACCAGAGATAGGCTCTCGTTTGTATCCAGAGACGGAGAAATAATAGTCGTCATTCTGAAGTCGCTCCCAGGTCTTTCTCCCGGCAGGACAGAGGAACCTTATTTCTTAAGTATAGATAGCTGCCAAGTTATGCCAGTTAAGCCTTATACCAGCAGCGGATTTATTTTCAAGCTCAGCGACTTCTAACTACTTTTTCTTTCCCCATCAACGGCTTTGTCGCACGATAGAGGAATTAATGACAGGAATCAGCTTCTATCTTAAGAGACAATTGGAATGCCGCATCCAGCATTTGTCACATCCAGCAACTGTGTCTGGCCAAAATGTTTCCTGGGAGATTAATCCAGCTCTAATGATTCCCTTTGTATTTCTCCTCACCCAGGAGGATGCGATGGCTCAGGGGTTGGTTAAAGAAGCCGAGTTTGGAGACCTAAGCATCTGGGTTCGAGAGCTGAGATCCACGACAGGGTGAGCTCCCGTCCCTTGCCCCAGCTCCTGACCACCTAGCAGTTTGAAAGCATGCAAATGCGAGTAGGTGAATAGGCACCACTTTGGTGGGAAAGTTACAGCATTCCATGCATCTTTGGCATATAGCCTTGCTGGTGTTGTGATTCAGGGTCAGCCTGTGGGTTCGGCAGTTGGGTCGGACGACTCAGAGGAGGAGGAGGGGGGTGTTGAAGAGCTTGCTGATGATGGCCTTGAGGCTCCGCAGAGCCCTCAGCCAGGCCCCTCCCACCTGGTCACGACGGAGACCCAGCTGTGTGAGCCTGACAGCGTGGATGAAGATGACCCACAGCTGGCCCTGTTCAAGGACGCCCGACGCAGGAGGCAGTCAATCAGGAGTAAACAGAGGAAGGCAATGGGGCACCTCAGAAGGAGGCAGAGAGAGGCCACGCCCTGAACTGTATTTAAGGGGAATGTGTGGGAGGGCTGGTTTGCTGAAGGCAACCGCTTGGATAGTCCTGTTTCATAGCTCCTGTTTCATGGTTGGTGTCTTGTCTTGCTCTGTTTTATGTTAATAAATTTGGCAGGCTTTATTCCAGCCTCTTGCCGTTTGTAAAGGGGTTGTCCCTGCTTTTGCTGCAGGGCCGGTAGCAGGCTGGTACAGAACAGTTGGCCACATGACCATGTAAATGCTGGATCCATTGGCCAAGAAACGGAGAGGAGCACCATGGCCTAGAATCAGACACGACTGACAGGGAAATCTTTACCTTTATCTAGCGATTCACCTTTGTAACAGAATTCCTCAGCCAGCCTTGGCTATCTGAGGAATTCTGGGAGTTGAAGTCCACAAGTCTCAAAGTTGCCAAGTTTGAAGACCCCTGACTTAAATCATCATCCTTGCATGAAACTGTTCTTTTCCTCTATGCCTTCTTCCTCAATAAATTAACAAAGCGCCTTTCTGCAAGATCTTTGAAGGCAGGAACCGTGCAAGAAATCAGCATGGGTGAAGACAGACTTTGGCCCTTCATCTTGAAGGCCTGGGTCCACTGGGAGTTAGATCAGATGGTCAACCTTGACCGTATGGTTTTAGGTGAAAAGTTCATCTAAAGTTCATTGTCAAGAAGGGGGAAAATGGCTAAATTCCAGAAAACATGGTAGGTGGGCCAGTCAAAATTTTCCTGTACAAGCAGTGAATAGCCACCATAGAATTTACTGGCTAAGACAGGTAATCATGTCTGTAAGCAGTGTTTTTATGAGAGAAGCATATTACACAGGCCGTACAGTCTTGCTATGTTTAACCTGTAAAATCCTATTCAAAGGCAGAACTGTTGAGGCTTGTTCCCAGGCTCCAGAGTTGAGTCTACTCAAATGTAGCTCCTTTGTGAGGTAAGCAATTGTCCACTTGCAGATTAGAGGGTAAGCTACGTTTTAAAGTTGACTTATTTTCTTCTTATTTAAAAGTGACTAAAGTCTGGGAATTGCCCAAACTGGGGTGGGGATCTTTTTGAGCATCACAATGCATTCTAAACCCTCCCTGTTCTTTTAAAACATGCAGCCACATTCTACGCAGTTAACAATTTTTTCCCTGATTGCACGCTACTTATTTAGATGGTTTCTTTTTACAACCACTAAGGAGGCTTTCATCTCTTTAATTTCCATTTATGCCCCAGACTTCTTTTTCCTGGCAACTGTCAAGAGAGAACAACTAAATCACTCTTGGAAACTTCACACCAGACACTTGTCATTCCTGGATAATCACTGCTAGAGACACGCATGCTTGCGACTAGATTCACGAGATAGACTTTAACCAATTACTGGAAATGGCCCATTTTGTGAATTTGCACACAACACCTAACCAAAGGCCAAACGTGGATTCTGTGGATATTTAGATTGTTACCTGACCTGGATAAGTTTATCATGTGGATACAGCCACCTGCATAGGGACAGTTTCTTTACCAGGTCACTTAGAGCTAGCATCTGCACTTAAGCTATTTAAAAAACATAGTTAGGTCTAGACTTGGCTAACTTTTTTGTGGCACAATATGTTATTCAACGAATAGACATGTGTTTCAATTCTCATTCAGTGAAGTCTGAAATGGTATAAGGTCTCCTGCCTGAGCAGCAGGTTGGACTAGAAGACCTCCAAGGTCCCTGTTATTCTATTAAGTGAGCAATCCAAGGAGTGAGTTAATCCAGTAAATGTGCTACGTGAATCTGACCAATGTAATTTCTTCCTATCCTTTGGTAATTCCCAGTTGGACCTCAAACTGTCCCTTGGTTAACCTTGGTTCCCACTGTAAAAGGGAAGGGATTGTTGTAAATGTTGTGGGAAACAGACAGCAGAGGCTCGCTCAAGATATTGTTTTATCTCCCCTTTATCTTGCTGGAGAAAAACCAGACAGACATCTTTAAATGTAATTAATATATCTAAGGCATTTGATCAGATCTGGCAAGCTTTTCAGAGCAGTTTACTGTAGCACACACTCAGATGAGAAACACATAAGCCATAAAGGATATCTCAAAACACACAGCTAAAATAAACAGGGTTAACATGATAGGCTGAATTTCTTTCCAAAACAAACTCTCCTGTCCTCTCTCAACGTTGGCCTCCCTGCACACATTGGGCGCCACTTACCTACGTACTGGCCTTTACCTTCTCGGAATGGAGGGCCAAGTGGGCCTTTCACCACCGGCTGCATGTACTTCATCTGCGCATAGCCTCCTCCGGGGCCCCCTCCAGCTATTGCAGAGATTCGGATCCCCACCAGCAGCCACAGAGCCACCTCATGGAACATGGTGCCTTGCTGAGAGTCTCCCTGTAACCAAAAAGAAGAGGGCAAAGTTACTTGAGGGAACCTCCAAGGGATTATTGAAGGCTCATGAGCCAGAATAAAAGTGGGGAGAGGTGTGTGGGGAAAGGGAAGCTGTTTCTAGAGCAACGCTTGGCTTTGGTACCCCGTCTTGGTCTCTCCTCAGCTGTCTGGCACATCTAAGCATTGTCAACCCAGCTCTTATCCTGTCCAATCATGGGTCACTTCGAAATTGCCACACAAATTCTGAGGTAAAAGATTAATCCTTCAGGCAGGCAATAGTTTGGCTTCAAGCATGCCATGAATGTTGTACCAAAACAACTGCCATGAGAAGCTTTATGGATTCATAAAATGAATCCATAAAGGATTCATTTAGGGTGGGGGGTCTCCAACCTTGACCACTTTATGACTTGTGGACTTCAATTCCCAGAATTCCTCAGCCAGCATGGCTGGCTGAGGAATTCTGGGAGTTGAAGTCCACAAGTCATAAAGTAGCCAAGATTGGGGACCTCTTCTTTAGGGAGAGCCATGAATACCAAAAAAAAAACATGTATTATCTTGACTATCTCAACTTTTTCCTTGCTTTCTGGGCAGGTTGACACACTTTCAAAATAAGGGCTGGGCTACAGTAACTTAATTTGCTATCAAGGGGCTGAAGCTTTACAGAAGGAGATCCAGGTTCAAAATGAGAATAAATTTCTTGATTACATGAGCTATTAAGCAGTGGAAGAACTAGTGGAAGAGCCTGAGCAGAGGATTGGATGAGGAACATCAAAGGTCCCTTCTACCCCTATGACATCATGATTTTCTAAAAACTTTTATGGGATCCATCCATCCATCCCATCCACCAGAAGAACAAAATAGAAACATATACACTAAAAAGAACCATTTCAACCTATAAACAAGGTTGAGGCCCCAATAACACTTATGCTCATCCACCAACTATCAGATGCCAGATCCATCAACCTCCTGGCCTTGGTGCCTGGGGAAAAAGCCAGATCTTCACTGTTTTCCTGAAGGCCAACAGGATCAGACCATCCGTATCTCTTAAGGGAAGCTATTCCACAAAGCTATTCCACAAGGCTGGCACCATGAGAGAGAAGGTAGATCTCCAAGCATGTCTACTCTGATAGATCTGGTAGGATAGGCAGAAGCCATTGGGGGTAGGCAATCCCACAAATAACCCAATCCCATTCCATGTAAGGTATTAAAGATCACAACCAGCACCTCCAATTGCACCTGGAAACCTGCTGGGAGGTCTTGGTCAGTAGCAAAATCCTCCTGTGTTCTGAACCAGCTGCAGCTTCCAAATCCTCTTCAGTGGCAGCCCCATGCACATCCCATTGCAGTAGTCCAAGCAAGAGGTGACTAAGGCATGAGAGACCATGAGCCCTCATGGAGCTCATAAGCACTTGTGCAAATGCTGAAAGCACATGCAGATACCCAACTTCCCAAATCTTCTCCTTCCTCAAATTTCAATAAGGAAGAGAGCTTCTCTGATCCAAACAACAAAGAAGAAGAAAAAGATCAATAAGAAGAAATCTCCGAGGATTCTGGGAACTCCTGTGTTGCCTTTGCTCATTTCATACCAATAGTCAGATCATTCCCCTCAACAGGGCAAACAAGGGGGTGGATTCAAAATGAGGGCATCTGCCCTCTCCTGCCCACCAACTTCTCTTTTTATGCATCTTCTGAAGATTCAAGGACCCACCCACCTCTTGCCTTCCTTTGCAGAAGGCACTCAACGGATGAATAAAAGCTCATAATTTCAGCACATTTCTCTCCCTCCCTCCCCTCCAGTTGCAATGGACCATAACTCCCATTATATCTCAATCAACATATCCCTGGCACACCCAGTTGGATGATTATAGGAACAGCAGCCAAGAACATCTGGGGAGCACCTGTTTGGGCAAGACTGTGAGCAGTTGGGATACATCTTGAGTGCACAGCAAAACTCTGGAAGATGTGGCACAAAGGGAAGCTTGTAAAAGCAGCTTTGAATCAGGGGTCCTTGATGCCCTCTCAGCCTGATGTTTTCTTGCAGACAATTCATTACTCAAACTAAGTAACATCATCAGGTAATGAAATGTCTGTCAGAAAATAACCAAGCTCAGAGAGCCCCAAGGGCCCTTCATTTCAACCCCGAGCTACAAATATTCTCCTTTATTGGTAACTTTGAACCAGGCCACTCGTTTTAAATGAGGCTTTAGCACAGACACTCTGAAAAGCCATGTCTCCAAAAACACGGCTCCAGTGCAGGTGTCCACCTTGATCGGAGAATTAGAGTAATCAAGGAAAGCGAAGCGGTGCTGAACAAAGGATGCCATCGTCTCTCTGACTCTTTTCTCGGCTTTGGAAGGTTTCCTTAAGATCTGGCTCTCGAAAACCTCTCCCCTTCCAAAACTCAGAGCTCACTCTGCTGCCTTTGAAAACCTTTGGCTCAAAGGAAGGGTGTGAAAAAAGTCCCCCGCTGCGTTTGGCGGCTTAAAAAATGAATATGTCAGAGGCACAATTCTCTGGCTTGGAGTCCTGCCAGAGGCAGTAACTCTTCAATGTGGTGCTTCTTGAAATGTCAGTGGAAGTTTGTTTGGTCAAGTGCTTATGAGGAATCTTGATGGTTTATGATGCTTCATAAGACGAGCTAAAGGGCCCACTTGTGTAAAATTAAAAGGCTTTCCATAAACACCGGTTTCCCCCTCAAACAACATTTTCCAAAGCAGAGCTTCAAGCAAGGGCCTGTGTGAAGCAAAGGAGAGATTATTTTCTGACAGGTTTAATGACACAGAACACCCAAAAGTGCTGTGGACTAATTGAACCGCAATCGCCATTAATGAAAATTAAAGTCTTCGGCCCTTTCCTGCTTGGGAGGGAAAGAAGAGAGCAAGTTTTCCAGGAATTGGTACTGGAATTTCCTGAGCTGCTTTTCTTGAAATAGCAGTGAAGTGGGGAGAGAATATGAGAGAGGAAGAAGGATCAGCTTGAGTCAGGGGGGTGGGGGTGGGGGGGCTGCAGCGGACAAATACTCTACAAAAAAGGGATTTGAACACTGCCTGGGTTTGGCAGGTCCTTAAATGGATGTAAGTAATAGTGCCGTTTCTTGTCCTGAGCTGATAAGATTTCCAATGCATCTTTTTTTAAAAAAAAATATTTTTATCATTTTATTTAGAACAAAAATACAAAATACAAAACTCCATAAAAATCCGAGAAGAGATAAAAGAAAAAGAAAACACAAAACAGTACATTAAAAAGGGGTGCATCAAAACAACAGCAGCACATTGTACACATATTATCCCCTCTAGTTGAATACTGGTTAATATTAATAACTACAATTAGTTCCCGCCCCTTGCGAAACAGGCCCTTCCAAAATATTTAAACTATTACATCTGTTAGCAACTTGTTGACTTCTCTCCCATATGTTATATTAGTGACAAAATAGTTAGCAGGAAAAACAATTACGTGTATAATAAAACAGAACAAAATTAAAATTTCTAACCTCTCTGTTAATAAGCTGTTATTATAATCTAGTACAAAATTTACCAATTCTTCAACCCTTCTGTGCAAAATTAGCTAGAAAGAGGGAGGTTGCACCTATCTACAGTAATCACTTGGATAGAATCTACCAGTGTGTGGGGTGTGTGTGTGTGTGCTTCCTTTGCCTCTCTATCTTCAGGGAAGACTTATCTTCTGTTCCACATCCCCATCAGTCTGTTACCACTTACATCATGGGTCCCCAACCCCGGTTCGTGGGCCAGTACCGGGCCGCGGCAACCGGGACACACAAACAAGTAAAGCCCCATCCACGAGATGCAGGCAGCACACAAAACCACGCATCCTTCAGTCTGGAAAAACCTCCCTCCACAGAACCGGTCTCTGGTGCCCAAAAGGTTGGGGATCTTTGACCTATATTATCTCTCTGGCAGAAGCTGGGACGAGTAGAAAAAGAGGGACCACTACGGTGGGAAGGTAACAGCATTCCGTGCGCCTTTGGCATCTAGTCATGCCGGCCACATGACCACGGAGACGTCCTCGGACAAGCGCTGGTTCTTCGGCTTTGAAACAGAGATGAGCACCGGCCCCTAGAGTCGGAAACGACTAGCACACATGTGCGGGGAAACCTTTACCTTTACCTTTTTTTATCTCTCTGGCAGGCAAAAGCCTTCGAGTCTGCTGGGCAGATAGAACATCCTTTGGCCACAGCACTTTCTTTTTCTCCTATTCTTTTTCAAATATTCCATTTCTCTCAATATTGAAGCAAATGTGGAGTCCCAGGTGCTCTCTGAGCTTGGTTGTTTGCAGATGTTTCATTACCCAACCCGGCAACATTATGTATGCTGAGCACTGATGCTGAACATGGATGATGTTACCTTGTCGGGTACCGAAATGTCTGCAAGCAAACAACCAAGCTCAGAGAGCACCAAGGACTCCATAATTCCTGATATATATATATAGCTGAAGCCACCAGCCTGAGGATGACGGATGAGATTTCGTCGAAATGTTGCCCTGATACCTCCAATTCTACGTGGGGAAAAACCCGAATGACCAAAGATCTACATATATATATATATATATATATATATATATATATATATATATATATATATATATGTGTGTGTGTGTGTGTGTGTGTGTGTGTGTGTGTGTGTGTGTGTGTGTGTAGATATAGATATATGTGTGTGTGTGTGTGTGTGTATATTCTCTAGTATTGGTATTAAATACTAGAGAATATATATATATATATACACACACATATATATTCTCTACTATTGGTATTAAAGCGAATGTTCCTCTATTCATCCATCCGAAGTGATGGGAAAGAGAACACCCTACTGAGTGAGCTGTCAGCCCACCATCACCAGCTCTTCAGGTCAGGCCAGGTGAAGGAAATCAAAAATGCTGATTCAAGCTTTTCCCCAAATCTATCTGACCGCCCTCTGTACTTCTTTAATAGATGTAGGAAAAAGTCTATTTCTGCAGCTGAGATCTCTTAATATCCACCTCTTGGCCCCATTTAAAGAAAACCCCATTAAACAATCTTTTATAAAAAAAACAAGAATTCCTTTCCCAACTCCCATATACGTAGATCAAACTGAGTGAGGTCTCCCCCCCCAAGGAGGGAACAGAAGCGAATATCACACTGAACCTGGTTTGCTTCTCCATGAAATATAGCTGGTGCAAGAACTGGACAGCTTTTCAAATACAATCCAGCCTGGCTTTCCAGCCTGGCCAACTGCAGCAGAGATGTGCTTCCTCTTCCTTCTTGCACAGAAGAGTTTGCAAGAATTTAAAGAGCTGCATATTCATTTGCTCTGCAGCACCATTGCTAGGATTTGTATTGAACTGGGTTTGTCCAGTGTAGTGAAAAGAAGGACTAGGGGGTGATGTGATAGCAGTGTTCCAATATTTGAGGGGCTGCCAGAAAGAAGAAGATCAACTCATTTTCCAAGGCACCAGAAGGCAGGACAAAATAAATAATAATAATAATAATAATAATAATAATAATAATAATAATAATAATAATAATAATGATGATGATGATGATGATGATGATGATGATGATGATGATGATGATAGTAATGATAGTAATAGTAATGATAATGATGATGATGATGATGATGGATGGAAACTACTGAAGGAGAGAAGCAACCTATAATTAAGATGAATTTTCTACCCCTGGGAACAATTAATCAGTAAAAGGGCTTGCCTTCAGAAGTTGCGGATGCTCCATCACTGGAGGTTTTCAAGAAGAGACTGAACAGTCATTTGTCCAGAATGGTATAGAGCAGAGGTAGGCAACCTTGGCTCTTTTATGACTCGTGGACTTCAACTTCCAGAATTCCTGAGCCAGCATGGCTCAGCTTGGAAACCTCTCCCTTTCCCCTCAGCATGGCTGGCTCAGGAATTCTGGGAGTTGAAGTCCACGAGTCATAAAAGAGCCAAGGTTGCCTACCCCTGGTATAGGGTCTCCTGCAACCCTGGTTTTCTATTATTCTGTTAAAACAAAAGTCCAGCTATCAAGAATGAAACTTTAGCAGCTACGTGCCTTTTCATTTCATTTTGGCACTGGTTTGCTCTCCAAGCTTGTTTCATTTTAGTTTCTGAACGTTTCGTTACCAGACTAGGTAACATCATCAGCAGGATTTTATTGTCCTATTCCTGTTTTGCTTATATATGCCTTGTGTGCCTGTGTGGTCAGTTGGTTGTGTGATTTGTTGTTTGTTTGGAGCTGTATTTAAATTCTGAGCAGCTGGTTGGTTCTCTTGTTAATTGGATGCTTGAATGTTCTGGCTTCTTATGAGTTCATATGCTGGATCGAATACAATATGCTTGTTTTGTTTTGTTTTTATCTTGATTTAGATCCAGCGTGTGATCCAACCACTCAAACAACCCATCAAGAAGAGAACCAATCAGTTGCTCAGAATTTAATTATAGCTCCAAACGAACAACCGATCACATGACCAGCTGACTACACTGGCACACAAGACATATATAAGCTAAAGAGGAATAGGACAAGAAAAGTCTCATAACGAAACGTTCAGAAACTACATTGAAGCAAGCTTGGAGAGCAAACCACTGCCACAATCTAAAACCCGAGTTACAAGTATTTTCTATTATTTCAGGGTTATCAGATAGCTGGACAGGCGTAGGAGGACATGGACAATTGAAAAGGAAGACAATTTTGCAATTGGTAAATTGCAAAAAAAAAAAAGTACTTGGCCCTCCATGTCAATGAAATTATTTTTCCAGCATTGGCAAAAATGATTTTTCCATCTCAGGAATGTGCCAGAGCCAGTTAGGAGGCAAAAGCCATCAGCATGTAACGGCTTGCATCCAGAAGTTGTAGATGCTCCATCACTGGAGCTTTTAAGAAGAGACTGGACAGCCACTTGTCTGGTATAGGGTCTCCTGCTTCGGCAGGGGGTTGGACTAGAAGACCTCCGAGGTCCCTTCCAACTCTGGTATTCTGTTATTCTGGGAAACCCCTCTCACAATCAACCACCATGGAAATAGGATGCTGGATTAGATGGGTTTTGTTGTTGTTTTTTGCCTGATCCTAGAGAGATTTCTTATTCCCCTGAATTGTTATGACAGGATTACAACTTGGAAGAGCAGAGCTCTGAGGTAGGTCAGACCAGGAAACAGGCACAGCAAGGATTAAAAAAGTAAAGGTTCCCCCGCACAGGCGTGCTAGTCGTTTCCGACTCTAGGGGCCGGTGCTCATCTCCGTTTCAAAGCTGAAGAGCCAGCGCTTGTCAGAGGACATCTCCGTGGTCATGTGGCCGGCATGACTAGACACCAAAGGCGCACGGAACGCTGTTACCTTCCCACCGTAGTGGTCCCTAAGGATTACAGGATTGCTATTTACTATTGTTGGTTATCATTTATTTATTAGAGGTTTACCCTACCGTTATTACTTTATAAGTAACTTAAGGTGGTGAACATTCACAACACGGCTTCATTCTCTTATTACCTCACAACCACAGCCCTGTGTGACTGGCCCCAAATCACCCAGCTGGCTTTCTGCCCTAAGACAGGACTAGAACAACAGAAGTGTTATTATTTATAGGCTATAACAATAGAAATATTCTCTCTTAGGGTATAACAATAGAAGTGGGACTCCAGACGTCGCCATTTTAAGATTTGTGGACTTCAACTCCCAGAATTCCCCAGCCAGGATGCTTTATAGTTTGCCTGCCAATCCCAAACATGCTGAAATTGTCACAGAAATCTGCATGGCAGCCACAGGGTTTTTTGGATCTCTCTCTCGGGGCTACTGGCTTTTTCCTCGTAGGCCACTTCCTTCCCCATCTATGGAAATGGGGGACTCAGCCAAATACATCAATGCCAAGGCAACCTGGCAAATTGTCAGATGGGAATCTGGCAACTGACTCGGTCTCTGGGACGCCAAGCCTTAGCTCTGTGGAAGTTTATGAAAGGATGAGATGGAGAGACGAGATCCGTCTTGAACTCTGGCAGTCTTCTGACTTATCCCGGTCCCCAATAAATCCTCTTCAATTGACTCCAAATAAAATAACCCTTGACTTTCATCGGCTAACTTCCTGAGTAGCTTGGACTTTGAACAAGGGATTTAACCATCTGTTCTCTCTCTCTTTGTGTGTGTGTGTGTGTGTGTTTGTGTGTGTGTGTGTGTGTGTGTGTGTGCGTGTGTGCACGCATGGGGAGGTTGTATGGTGTCGACCTTCTCCAATTTCGGAAAGCAAAGGAGGGCAACTGCAGCTGCCAACAGCAAAACAAACTCTAGCTTGGTCATGGAGATAGATAACCAAGGATAAAGTAGAAGGGGTAAAAGAATAAGAACTCGGAGTTCATTAAGCATCATAGCAGACCCAGATCCCATGACCTCATTTCTTTTGTAGCTTTCTTTGGTTCAGTCACTTCCTACAGTCTTCAGTGCAGGAGTGTCTGGAGAGGATTCAACACAACAATGCAGACAATGCTAGAACCACATTGTCAAAGCCACCATTTTTATAGAATAAAAGGCAAATTGAAAGAAAAAAGGGGAAGGAAGGAAGGAAGGAAGGAAGGAAGGAAGGAAGGAAGGAAGGAAGGAAGGAAGGAAAGGAAGGAAGGAAATGTGAACGACGGAATCAAAAGGGAAGGAAGCAATGTGAAAGACAGCAGTCCAATATACCTAGAAAACCTAGGGTATGGTGATGGTTTGATGGATGAATGGATGGAAGGAAGGATGGAAAATGAAAAAGAAAGAAAAAAAACACCTAAAGTTAAGAATTACATGGATGAATTCCAACCTTCTTTTCAATAGATAATTACAGTCTTTTTATCCTCTTAGATATTATACGTCCCTCCAGCCCCTCATTTAATCCACATCTTTCTTGATCCATAAATCCATAAATCATCCTTTCATCTCTTTCTTCCTTCAGCAAATGTCTGTATGAGGGGTCCACAACCTTGACAACTTTAAGACTTGTGGACTTCAGCTCCCAGAAATCCTCAGCCAGCATAGCTGAAGTCCACAAGTCTTAAAGTTGTCAAGGTTGCGGACCCCTGCTCTGAAAAGCCTCCCTGCCTGTTTCATAAGTTTCCTCAACTGAAGCCAAAATTTCTGTGGCTACGTACGGAGTGACTTTTGTTAAGTGAATTTCACCCCATTTTAACGACCTTTCTTGCCACAGTTGTTAAGTGAATCACTGCTGTTGTTAAATTGTAACCCAGTTGTTAAGTGAAGCTGGCTTCTCCATTGAGTTTGCTTGTCAGAAGGTCACAAAAGGGGATCAGATGACCCTGAGACACAGCAACTGTCATAAGTATGAGTCAGTCGCCAAGTATCCGAATTTTGATCATGTGACCACGGGGATGCGGCAATGGTTGTGTGAAAAACAGTCCTGTGTCTCTTTTTTCAGTGCTGTTGTAACTTCAAACACTCACTAAATGAATTGTTGTAAGTCGAGGACTATCTGTATGCTCATTTATTTAATTCTGGTTCACCTTCTCCAATTTCACCTTTCTGTTAGTAATACTGTGTTCTTAAGCTTTTTTTAAAATGTATTTGAGAAATTATACACCATTCTCTGTATCACAGCTACTGCCACTTATGCCATTAAGCAACTGACCAATGTTGCAAACAAAAGTAGCCATAATTCATGTGTTTATCCATAACTTTATAGTCATTGGCAGCCATCTCATAAAATGCTTCACCTTGCTTCCAAATTGATTCATTTTCTTGATATATTTTTTTTATTTAAATCCCATTTATATCCCGCCCTTCTCTGAAGACTCAGGGCGGCTTACAAGCTTAGCAGTAGCCTTCATTCTATGTATATGCCTGCTTATTAGGGCTTTCACACACACCCCAAGCAGCATTATTACAAAGTCAGCTTAATTGCCCCCAACAATCTGGGTCCTCATTTTACCTACCTGGGAAGGATGGAAGGCTGAGTCAACCTTGAGCCTGGTGGGACTCGAACCTGCACTAATTGCAGGCAGCTGGTGTTACTTAAGGAGGCATTAGCCCACTGCTCCACCAAGGCTCTTTTAGCCACTCCAAGTGACCACCAAGGACAGAACTTTCTGCAACAAAAGCGGTTTAATCCCCTTTTTAAAAAGTCCTTATGATCTCTTGTAGCAGTGATTCCATAAGTTGACTCATTCAGGTGCTGATTCCGAGGATTCCCTCCCTAACAGAAATTAGCTTTGGTTGCCTATGATTTCCTTAGTATCCTCCAGTCAAAAATCTTGTAATTACCTTTTTTTAAAAAAGATGAGCAAGATGAAACAACCCCACCTCCCCCCCCCCAGGTCATATAACAAGACAAACATAAAACAAGCCTATTTTACTAGTTGCAACAGAAATTTACATGACTTTGGGGGATATGCTGTTGGCTCTGTGCTGGCTCTAAAGTAGTTTATCTTCAGTCATTAAATGTAATTAAATCATGGCTCTCCTTCTCTCCCCTTCAAAAAGCAAGCATAAAACAAAATTTAATAGAGAAATCCACGGCCTCCCCAGCCATACAATAACAATAAAACTATTCTGCTGAAACACAAAGCTGGAAACACAAGGGGAGATGTGGAAAATGAAAGGAGTGAAGAAACTTGACCAAGGGTCAAGCTTCTTGACAACCGTTGCGTGAAACAAGGAAGATTTAAGAGGCTAAAAGGATTGTAGCCAATCTGAATTTACTACCTTATAAAACAGATTCTCTTCTTCTGACTTACTCTCAGAGCTGCCCAAAATCAGGCCTTCAAAACAAACAAACAAACAAGCAGTTCTCACCCCAATGGAAAGGATAAATAACACAAAGGCACAAATTGGTTTAACCAAGGCAGCTCAATGCACAGCTGTTGCATTCATCCATGTCTAAATTTTGATTCATGCGTACAGTAACATTTCCGTATTTAGAATAGAATAGAATAGAGCTGCAAGAGACCTTGGAGGTCTTCTAGTCCAGCCCTCTGCTCAAGCCTCTTTTTAAAAATCTCCAGTGATGGAGCGCCCACGATTTCTGGGGGCAAGGTATTCCACTGGTTAATTGTCCTCACTGTCAGGAAGTTTCACCATAATTCCAGGTTACTTCTCTCTTTGATCAGTTTCCAACCACTGTTTCTCGTCCTTCCCTCTGGTGCTTTGGTGAACAATTTGTGTGTCTTAGGTCATTTTCACATCACCATTGTTCCCAACTCCCCTGTCTGTCCTCAGATTGCAGTAGCTACAAGACCACAATGCTATTGTACAATAGTAGCTTGGCTTGCCAAGGTACCAGCCCTGATATAGGACAAGCTTGCGTGCTTCCAACACCTTGGAAGCACACAAGCTTGTTCTATATCAGGACTTCACACCAGAGAGAAAGACCAGTGGCTCTTCCTGCAGCATCACCCAAGGCCCCCTCTCTTTCTGGAGCTGCCTGGCAAATGGGAACTGCAACCGGGAAGGATCAGAGCCATCAGAAATCTGACTGCCTACACAAAGCACCAGCTCGTCTCTCCACAGAAGTGGTACCTATCTATCTACTTGCATCAAACATGCTTTCGAATGGTTAGATCAGGGCTCTTCAAACTTGGCAACTTTAAGACTTGTGAACTTCAACTCCCAGAATTAAAGCCAGGAATTAAAGTTGCCAAGTTTGAAGACCCCTGGGTTAGGTGGACAGAAGCTGAGGTGAGTGATAGGAGCTCAACTGTCACACAGAGCTAGGACTTGAACTGCCAGAACTGAGATCATCTCCAGCATCACTAAGCAGCTGCACCTCTTCGAAATAAAAACAAACAAACAAACAAAAACATTGCTTTTGGTAGGATTTGTCCCAAGTCTGAACTGGCCTAAAGAATCATACAAAAGTACCCTTCTGTTTCTCAACCTTGGCAACTTTAGTATAAGTGGACATCAATAGCCGGAACTGGGAGTTGGCTGGAGAATTCTGGACTTGAAGTCCACATATCTGAAAGATGCCAAGGTTGAGAAACACTATCTCAGAGCATTTTGTCCCAGGAAGACTAAATGGAGAATGTTTCCCAGGGACACCTCCAATACTCCAAGTTATCCCTTAAGACAGCTATGTCCATATCTCTCCTAATGGCTAAAAGTAAAAAAAGAGCTAAGAGTCTCTATTTAATATCCATATGCTTGTCACCAAGAAAGGAGAAATTATGCTTTCAAGCAAAGAAGCCAACAGCCTTTTGCATTTTACCTTTCCTTTGCCAAACCCATTAAATTGGTGCTGACAAAAATTGCTCTTCAGAGAATGAATTCCTGCAGTTACAGGGCTAACAATTTAATGATGTTATCCTCCTTAATATTGGAGGGAAGAGGAAGAAGGAGACGGAGAAACAGAGGAGAGTTAATAAGCAGACAATGACCAGATCTGAAGCTCCCACAAAATTCCCTGAATTAAAAAGGGCTATTATACAAAAGATTTAGATGACCAGAAAGACTGGGCAGGCATGTGATTAAAGCTCTATCCATTCTTATTAATCTTGCAGGAGTTCAGGAAAGGACAGCTGGATGAAGTATTTTACTTTCTCTATTGTCCTGCACACAACTTGACTTACACCAGTGCTGCACAATCTTTTTGTCTTGAGATCTTCACCAGCCTCTTGGCAATATACTGTATATATGGTCCTAACCTGTAGATGCCCAACTTCTCCTTTGATCAAGGGTCAACTGAGCTCAGATGACATTTCCCTAGCAAGCCCAACTCTCAATAGCCAGGCAATAAAGATTTATGAGTCCAAGGTTTTGCATTTCTTCAAATATAGCATTTATTCTGCAAGCTGAGTTCTCCTACTGTTTTCATAACACCAAGTCTCTTTCCCTCAGGCGTACAGGATATTTATACAACTCAAGCTCCGTCGAATTAGAATTCTCCTGATGGTTCTCAATGAAGAAGGAAATTGAAGAAAATTCCATGATCACTTCGGATTTCCCCCCCCACACTCCTGAAGAACACTTTGGAAAAGAAAATGTGGTTTTATTTTTGCCTTCCTCTTTATCAAGACACAAAGAAATGCAACTTCCTAAACAACCCTGAGACTCGTTTTTTTTAAACTCACCTGCCTGTCTTTGAAATGCCTGTTTCTTCAAGTTCAGTGTGTCTTCCACTTTTATTTCCGAAACTCCTGAACTCAGCCTGAACACTCTCATTGTACTTTGCCAAAGTGTGACGTACACACCCACTTACATATTCCCTCTAAACATCCTTGCACTCCATCCCAAGACAAGGGGTCAATTTATGCCTTTCATGAGGTTTTTTTTATAAACAAACGAGGGCAGCATTAACCACACACTTCACCTTTCTTGTTTCGCCATATGAACTGTGGCAGATTCATGATTTTTCATCTCATCCTGAAACGAGTTTCCTTCACGTGCTTCGCATGTCGAGCCAGCAAGAACCATTCATTGGACTAGAGTGAGGAACAGCAGTTGGAAAGCTATGAATGAAATGTCTAATCTCTGAATACTCAATTTTCTTGCCAGTACACAAAAACTAGTTGTAAACTTTTTAATCCCAGCCAAAGAGCTGTATAAATGCAAGAAAAGCCAAAACAGGATACTAGCCACAGAAAGAAGTCACTATTTTCAATCATGTTTTTTTTCCATTAAAGGAGGGAGCAAGCTTCCAGTCCTCATGGGTGCGGAAAGAGCCTTCAATGATTGTGGCAACAGCTGGTAGAATAGATAAGGCATTGCAAATTCATATTGAACCAGGCATTTACCATACTTAGAGCAAGAAGGATAAAATTCTCCAGTTATAAAGACATTATTTTTCCATGTCAAGCTTCTGAAAGGAGACAGAGTCTGGCCTGCAGAGTACTGAATAAAGTAGTACAAACTTGATTTAATTCCATAGGCATTCTCACTCAATTGTTCATTCAGTAGTATACATATTAAATACAATTCACTTATTCACTCTCCAATTGGGAATTCCATCATTTCCACCACCACCCCCAATCTGCCAATGAAAACTATAATTTTGTAACAATTTTTGGAGATCTCAGGGGTCTGGCCCAAGATTTTGGGGAGCTACATACTATTCTAGAGCAGAGTGCTTCAGTTTTAAAAAAAAAACTCCAAGGGATGTATTTGATCCCATTGGTGAAAATAGAGAGTCCTGCAGTCAGGTCAATATCTGGGATAAGTGTGTATTCAGCACATTTCAATAAGAAAAATGATTGCCATTGGGCAATCAGCAAGAGGCCCACAATTATGTCTCTTTGCAGTGTTCCATGGTGACGTGACTGTGATTTACCTTTTTTTTCAGAAACCAGAATTTACTTCGTTTCCAGCAAAAGAGACTCGATAGCAAACAATGGGTTCACTTAATGATCACAGCATCTGCTTGCCCACAGGATTCACTTAATGACCACCACAAAAAGGTCATAAGATTAATCTTGGTCATGTGTTGACCAGGTTAATGACCATCACAACTTACGATCCCAATTGTCTGCTTGGTTATGGTCTATCTGTAAGCACTGTAGGAGATTCTTCTAGGAACTGTGATTGTTTCTGCCTCTACTGCACTTCAATTTGCATGAGGTGTCTATAGCGGTGCCTAGGCGCGGACCTGATTTCCACACACAAAAATATTTCCTAGATATACACTAACACTCTGAGAGAAAAGAAAAATAATGAACAAAATACAGAGTAGGAGAAGCTACCAGTAGGCATGCTCTTTAGCTCTTACAACACATCACTGACTGCCATCTCTCTGCCTTATGCCTGGCCCAGGAGAGAAGATGTATTTCACTACGCATAAAGTTCTCCTTTGCTAGCGATCTTCAAAACACGGGCTGGCTGGTCACCTGTCAGAGATGCTCCGATTTTGCAGTGACTGGACTAGATGACCTCTAAGACTCCCCTCCAACTCTATAACTCTATAAGAGACACCATAGGAGTCATCTGGGATTGTGTTTGCATTTGTGTGAACTCAGATTCACTGTAGGTCGTTTGTCTTGACCTGTGGGGTTCAAGGGATGCCTGCATCAGGCAGGAAAGGCTGGCCGGCCTTCAGCACCTTGGATAGCTCCAAACAGGGGGGGGAATCCTCCAATGCAACTAATCCTTTTATCTTTCTTGGATCAGGTTTTCTATTCTTTGACTCCACCCCTTCAGAGAGCTTTTCCAGGTAATCCTCGGGTTACAATTGGTTGCTTAGCGACTGTTGCAAGTTAGGGTGGACCTTCGTATTTGTGACCCCGTTCCAAAGTTCCAATGGCTGCCCCCCCTGCCCCACATTCAAGAGACTGCATGTTGGATGCTCTGCAACTGACCCCCTTTTCTGGCCATCTGTGGCATCCTGTTGTCATATGATCATGATTTATGTTTTTGCTGAAAACGTGTTTATTTCCAATTTTTGGCAAAAGCAGCCCATTGCAAACAATGGGTTTTCCTAACAACCGTGGATTCACTTAATGACCATGGTGATTCACTTAATGACTGCTGCAAAAAAGGTCATAAAATCAGATCACTTACATGATGACTCCCTTTACAACCATCATGACTTACAACCGTAATGGGTAGGTTCCATTACAGTAGTAAGTTGAGGACAGCCTATAAATTACCAGTTAACTCAAATTAAAATTTCAATTTCAGCACCCATAAGCATAGGTTGAAAGAATATTGTGGTCACTCTCACAAAATGAATGCCATGAAGGGAGGGGGCGAGGCTGTTTGCAAACAGTGACCAATCACAAAGCCACCATTTGCCAGGACACAAAAAAATTCCTCTTCCATGGAAATTCAATACTGCCTGAGCTGACCTTTTTTAGGCAGGTAGTTACACTTCCAAACCGAACTCCAGAAGCCTTCATTTTTATTTTCCAAGATGGCAGTGGGGCCTATGTGATGATCCGGAGGCATAAGGACAATCTATCAAGGGGCAATATAGAGACTGGAGCATAACATTTCAGTGTAACATGTTAAAAATGGAATCCAACTTAAATTAAAAATGGGGCACGATGGCTCAGTGGTTAAACATACTGAGCTTGTCAGCTGGAAAGCTGACAGCCCAGGTTTGAGACCCGAATGCTGTGCAACAGGGGTGAGCTCCCGTTCCTTGCTCTAGCTCCTGCCCATCTAGCAATTCGAAAGCATGCAAATGCAAGTAGATAAATAGGTACCACTTTGGTGGTAAAGTAACAGCATTCCATTTATCTTTGGCATATAGCCGTGCTGGCTACATGACCACAGAAAGTATTTTCAGACAACGCTGACTCCCTTGCCCAAGAAATGGAGATGAGCACCACGCTCTAGAGTCGGACACAACTGGACAGGGAAACCTTTAACTTTTACCTTAAATTAAAAACAGCTCCACAGATGTTATTTGTTCCAGTCATCTATTCAGGCACCAGATGAACCCAGGCTAAGTTAAAGCACAAGTAGCAAGATCTCATTTCGTCATATAATGTTATTAAAATTCAAAAATATGAATAAAAAGTAAGCAGGAAAAGAAAGTAGAAAAGAAAGAATCCGACAAAAAGCAAGATAAAAGTGCAAAGAAAAGAAGAATGGAAAAAAGTAAAGAAAAAAAGGTATTCCAGTTTTCTTTGTTACAGATATAGATTAAAAAAAAACACCCCAACTCTTATTCTGAAATTAATCATAGTCTACATTACCTCTCTAATTCCATAAAATTCTAGTCGTCAAATCCCAGAATCAAAATTTCATTTCTCTCAGGATCTTGCAAAAAGTCCAAAAGTGACTCCCACTTAGAAATAAAATTGTCAATGTCTTTGATTAAAAGTGTCAATTTGGCCAACTCGGCCAAATGACGTGACCTCACAATGCACAATGTTTCCTCCTCCTCAGGGAAGCGGAGGCATGGAGAAACGCCAAACCCAACAAGGTTGGATTGTAGGTTTCTTTTCATTAAGAAGGGAAGGAGGAAGAGATTTGCACATATAGGTAGCCCTTGACCACAGCTGAGCCCAAAATTGCTTTCCAATATGCTGAATTTTCAGGAATCCTTTACTTTGCCAAACAAACCTTCCGTTCAGCTTCCTTGCTTAATACATGTGCTCATTGTCTCTCCCATGTAGCATTGCCCAGGGAACATGTGTAGCTTAAGGAATGTGAATATATGTGACCCGGGGTAATGTTGCAGGATCCAATCTGGGTTGGTCACCGGGACCAGAGGTTTCGTCTTCCGAGCTTTCGGACCTGTGCTGGAGCCCATCCTCAGGGAAAAGTTCTCTCCATCCCTGAGGATGGGCTCCAGCATGAGTCTGAAAGCTCAGAAGACGAAACGTGCAGGCCATGCCTACCCCAGCTCCGCAAAGGGGGGAAAAAAGTGATATGTCACATGACACAATCAAGTTTGACCCCGGTCGGTGCTCTAGTCAAAGGATCCTGGGCTGAGCAGAAGATTGGTTTGATGGCCTCTACAATGTCTTCCTACTCTACGATGCCATCTTTGAATCCTCCATTGGGAGTCTCAGATAAAGTCCACCTCCCCCAAAAAAGACTGTTTAAAGAGTCCCCTATTCAACCAGACTTGTATCTAGTTTGACCGATAAACTTGGAAGCGCCAAGGCTGCATGTTACTAAGTGGTGGAAATAGCAATCCCCCTTGTGCGTCTCATCGGCTTGGAACCCAGCCAGTTTTCAATCAGGCTAAGCTCATTATAGAGTTGCTGGTGGCATCCTTCTTTGCTCTGAGACTGAGTCCTGCGGTTTGGAGCACCTTCCTCCAGGGAAATTGGTTTCAGGCGAGTGTAATTTTCCAGGTACAAGGTCACGGGTGGATCAGAGTTCTGGGCTTTCATGCTCAACCATGGAGAAAACTAGCTGGATGCCAGTCAGGTTTTTCTTTCTCGACTTAAGAATGACATCACAAGACAGTAGCAGGAATCAAAATAAGACCAGGAGAAATTATACAAAACAAGGGGGTTTTGTTATCTGGACCGTCACACGAAGACGTGAAGAATGGTCATGCCTGGTTAATGTCAGGAGGAAACAATCCATTGCAGCCAGCAGAAGAGAATGCAGACCTGCTTGCTTTTCCTATAGGGGTAGTCCTCCACTTACAACAGTCCATTTTAGTGACCATTCAAAGTTACGACAGAGCCGAAAACAGGGACTTATAATCGTTTTTCGCACTTGTTGCAGCATCCTCGTGGTCATCTGATCAAATTCCAGATGTTTGGCAACCGGCTCATATTTATGACGGTCGCAGTGTGCTGGGTTCCCGTGGTCCCCTTTTGCGACCTTCTGACAAGCAAAGTCAATGGGGAAGCCAGCTTCACTTAACAGCCATGTTACTAACTTCACAACTGCAGGGATTCACTTACCAACTGTGGCAAGAAAGGTTGCAAAACGGGGGGGGGGGGAGGGGACTCTAGTCTGTCCTGATTAGTCTTTATTAATATGTAGCCGTATTGCCCTCTTAGGCCTCATGGCCATGACAAACAGAAGTTTACTAATGACTGCCATAGCTGCGATGGAGAACTTTCATGGAGAACTTCTCATATTCATGAAGGAGCTGCTATGCTGGGTATGGAATAATAAAGACTAATAAGGACAGACTAGAAAGGTCACTTCCTATCTCCTCTACTTCCCCAGGTTGTTTTCTACATCACTATCTCCATGCTTTCTTGGGCAAGCAGAACATCTCCCAAGAAATGACAAAGTCATTTTTATTTCCTTGCCATGATTATGGGGTCCATGCAGGGTACAAAGGTGCCCTTGAAATAAAGACGGATCTGGAAATGAATGCTATGCTTTCCAATATGCTGAATTTTCACTGATTCCTTCAGGAATGCTTTACTTCGCCAAACAAACCTTCTATTCAGTTCCCTTGCTTAATATTCCCCAGATAGGCTTGGTTTCAATTGCCAGAATTCCCTAATCAAATTGGGGAAGCCTGGTGTATGTCTTTTGGGAGACAGTGAAGGAAATCACCAAGCGATCCTAATGAAATTAGGAAAAAACAACCTTCCCTTTGTGATTGAGAGGCCACCTGTGTTATCCGCCCCAACAGAAACCACACTGTTCCCATTTTAGCATTTCAAAATGTTTTGCAATGCGGTTTGAAAGCCAGAGAACTGTGTGCATCTATGTATAATTGTGCTGTGCAGACGTGCACATGCACACAAACAGAGATATATCAGCACACATGGGCACAAAGGACACACACATTTTCCTGAAAACGTTCAGTGCAATTTTTTTAAAAAAAATCATGAAACTGAAAAACTTGTCCAAATGATTGAACGAACGAACAAATGGGAATATACCCTATTTGGCCTCAGCAAATGGCTGCATCAGGAAACTAAACAAAACAGGGTCGGGTCAGGCCAGGCTATTCAGCAATCCTGGGAAATTAAAACAAAACCCAAAATAAGATCATTTCCATATTGCATCTTGTTTGGGCTGAATATGTCTACATGCATATAACTGGGTTAGCAGCAGTACAGAAATGTTCTTATTTTGGATTTTGTTTTAATTTCCCAGGATTGCTGAATAGCCTGGCCTGACCGTGTTCTGTCTAGTTTCTTGATGCAGCCATTTGCTGAGGCCAAATAGCGTATATTCCCATTTGTTCGTTCGTTCATTCATTCATTCATTCATTCATTCATTCATTCATTCATTCAATACAAGGATCAAGTCCAGCTTCGTACAGAGTCAGATCAATGGGTCAAACCATCAAGCTTAATCTCTCTACTTTGATAACTGGTATTTTTCTAAAATCAAGCCTGGACTTCTTATAAGCCAAACCAATGTGTAACCCTCCAAGTAAAGTATCTTCCTGATAAATACCAGCTAAGCAAGTGGCTTTACCTGAAGTCTTGGTACAGCAAGACCACGTGCAAATGTTTTTCAAATGTTTTCGAAGTTGAGTTTCACAGCATCTTTAAGGGTCTTTCTGGAAGCCTGTTAAAGGCCATGAGACCAGGGCCACAGAGTCATCATCCTAGAAGGGAGCAAAAGAGGCATCACATGGCAGACCTGAGTGGACTCTTGAGTCTCTGTGAGACTTTTACAGGAGGTTAAAATAATGGGTTGTGCCCCATTCCACTGCAATCACAGGAGAAATTTCTTAATAACATCTTCCATTTTTTTTATTGAGGCCATTCAGAGTATGCTGCCTCCACTTTTTCCCAAGGAAGCAGTCCAAATATAAATATACCCCATTCAGAAAAATCCACTGAACTTCACACCGAGTAAGAGTAAGAGTAAGAGTCTCAATGAATGTTTGGACTACAACTCCCATCACCCTTATATATATCCAGAAAGATATCTGCCACAAAGAAGAGAGGTGGTGGTGGTCAACCTATTGTCCAAAGCATCTGGAGGCAAGACAAAAAGCAATGAATGGAAACTAATCGAGGAGAGAAGCAACCTGGAATTAAGGAGAAATTTCCAGACAGTTAGAACAATTAATCAGTGGAACGACTTGCCTCCAGAAGTTGTGGGTGCTCCAGCATTGAAGGTTTTTAAGAAGAGACTGGACAGCCATTTGTCTGAAATGGTTTAGGGTTTCCTGCTTAACCAGTGGATTGAACTGGAAGACCTTCAAGATTCCTTTTAACTCTGTTATTCTGTTATTAAGAATCTAGAAGGATGATCGATGCGTCTGCTTTTGATTGAAAGTTTCAACAGGAACAGCATTTATCTGGAAGGAAGCTAAGCAGGATCAGGTCTTGTTAGTGCTTGGATGGGAGCCAAGGGAAATTATGGCTGTATGGAGATGGTCAAAGCATCCCAGAAGAGACCAGTGGTAAACTATTTCCACACTATTGCAATGAAAGTGACTGTAACATGTCCTTACAGTCGCCAAGTGTTAAGCTCAGCTTGAAGGAAACTTGACTTTAAACAAGGAAAACTGGGATTATAAACAGCATAGAACAGACCTCTGGGCAAAAGTGAAGAACAGACAAGTGATTGTTAAACTGCGGACCATTTGTTCTCCTTGTTACAACCATCACCACCAGAAAGCTCCATTCGATTGCAAAGTGTACCATTTCTTATAACGACCAATATGATGTATCTGTTGAAAGCCACCCTAAAACAGCCAACACCAGATGCTTCTGATCTGAATTTAGCCAGGGCAGACAATGGTGAAGTCAATAATGCTGGGATCGATCCTGAACTGGACATTGCAAGCAATATCTTTGTATGTTCTCTGATTCTGCTCTTTCATGCTCCTTCCTTTTGTGGGCATCCTGGCAAGAATAAATGGGTCAAAAATCCAACCACCTGAACGTCCCACTTCAAAGCTTCTGTCACCTTCAACCTATACAGAAGCCAGATTAAGGCTGTTCTCAGCAGCAATGGTGCGAGAATGGTTATTTATCCCTTCCAGCAGGCAACACTGCTGTGTGCCAATTTTGCTGTGAGGGTAACCTGATACGAGTCACCAATCATTTAGTCAAGATCACAAGCTGTCTTGCATCTCCTGGTCCCTGAAGGCTGGGGAGGAACCATTCCCTCTTCTCTAGTACGACAACTCTCCACAGCCAACTCGTCACAGCCAACTCACCGCGGAAGAACTCGCCATGGGACAAGAGTTACATTAATATTGACGAAGTAGTGGAATAGAATCATTAAAGAAAGGATTCTAAGGGAGGGACAAAAATGAAATGGGAGTGACAATTATTTTAAATTTTAAATAATTAAATCGAAGCGTCGAATTGTCCCACAGTGAGTTGTCGCTTGTCGAGTTGGCCGCAAATTGTCCCATTCCACTTGGAGTTGACTTTGGAGAAAATTAGACAATTGCAAACCCACACACACATTAAGCTCGGGAAAAGAGAAAGCCTGACTGAATGCTTCTTTCATTCTTCTTGCATTGTAACGTGAAGGAGATCAGTTTCATTTTGTTTTCTTACAGTTTCTCTGTTTCCTGGGCTGCTTATTCAACTGTCCCCCTCGGTCTAGTTTCTCCATGGTCACCTCCTTTTGCTCTCTAGACTTGACAATGTTTTCTAAGGCCTTTCTATTTTAGGCAGCAAGACCTCCTTACTGTTTCCAAGCTGATTCCCAAGACCTGGATCAATCTGAATAGCATATATAAGGTAAAGGTAAAGGTTCCCTCGCACATGCGTGCTAGTCGTTTCCAACTCTAGGGGCCGGTGCTCATCTCCATTTCAAAGCCGAAGAGCCAGCGTTTGTCTGAGGACGTCTCCGTGGTCATGTGGCCGGCATGACTAGACGCCAAAGGTGCACGGAACGCTGTTACCTTCCCTATTTTTCTACTTGCATTTTTACGTGCTTTCAAACTGCTAGGTTGGCAGAAGCTGGGACGAGCAACAGGCGCTCACTCTGCTACGCGGCACTCGGGATTTGACCTGCCAAACTGCCGATCTTCTGATCGACAAGCTCAGCGTCCTAACCCACTGAGCCACCGCGTAGCTTTGAATAGCATATATAGCTAAGTAAATATCACCATCATTTTAGCCATTGTCTATTCACTGCAGGATGAAGGCTTCTTCCCCATGTTTCCAACCTGTACGGTCCTGAGTTTTGTTTTACCAATTGGGCCCACAATACTTGCTGATGTTGTCCATCCATCCTGTTTTAGGTCTCTTTCGTGGACACTTTTTATCAATATCTAGCTACATGTATAGCTAAACAAATGGCTGCTGTCCCTTGTAGACATCCCTGCAAGAAACATTCATTCCTTACCAGGGTATTGGGTTTCTATTTGATAGATCCTAATAGAGATAAGAGGGACGTGGTGGCTCAGTGGGTTAGGATGCTGAGCTTGTCGATCAGAAGGTCGGCAGTTTGGCGGGTCGAATCCCGAGTGCCGTGTAACAGAGTGAGCGCCTGTTACTCGTCCCAGCTTCTGCCAACCTAGCAGTTCGAAAGCACGTAAAAATGCAAGTAGAAAAATAGGGACCACTACGGTGGGAAGGTAACAGCATTCCGTGTGCCTCTGGCATCTGAGTCATGCCGGCCACATGACCACGGAGACGTCCTCGGACAAGCGCTGGCTCTTCGGCTTTGAAACGGAGATGAGCACTGGCCCCTAGAGTTGGAAACAACTAGCACGCATGTGCGGGGGAACCTTTACCTTTACCTTTAATAGAGATATATGACTTCTTTTTCACCAAATCTTACTGCTCAGTGTACGAATTTGTTACTTTGGAAGACCCAAAAATATCTGGCACTATTTGACGGTCCTTGAATCTCTTAAAAGAGATCCTGTTAACCTGGCGAACTCTGTTATTATCTGGCAGCTGTGAAAACAACTTGTAACAGACACTGGTTGTAATGTCAGCAAACTCACAGCCGTACCGCAAACTAACTTACTTGTTACTTGAAATGCTCAGCAGTTCTGATTTGAGAAGCAGAAGCAGAGGAGACACACCTAGAGGGCATACGGGTCCTCGATCTAATTTCCTGTTGTCCTCTGCAACCAAATTGACTCAAACATTTTCTGGTCGGCTGTTTGAAAAAGAAAGAAGGAGAGAGAAAAGGAGACATCAAAAAAGTGTAAAGAGAGAAAGGATAGGTGGTTAGAATTTCGAGCAAGGGTGACAATAAACGAGAATGTTTGTAGCTCAGGGTTGAACTGTGGGGTCCTTGGTGCTCTCTGAGCTTGGCGGTTTTCTTGCAGACGTTTCTTTACCTAATCAAGGTGCTGATGCTGCAGTACTGATGATGTTACCTAGTTTGGGTAATGAAGTGTCTGCAAGAAAAAAAACCAAGCTCAGAGAGCACCAAGGACCCCTAAAAGAGCCTTGGTGGAGCAGTGGGCTAATGCCTCCTTAAGTAACACCAGCTGCCTGCAATTAGTGCAGGTTCGAGTCCCACCAGGCTCAAGGTTGACTCAGCCTTCCATCCTTCCCAGGTAGGTAAAATGAGGACCCAGATTGTTGGGGGCAATTAAGCTGACTTTGTAATAATGCCGCTTGGGTGTGTGTGTGTGTGAAAGCCCTAACAAGCAGGCATATACATAGAATGAAGGCTGCTGCTAAGCTTGTAAGCCGCCCTGAGTCTTCGGAGAAGGGCGGGATATAAATGGAATAAAAATAAAATAAATAAAAAATAAAATGTGACAATAAATGAGAGGTTCCTGTACTGGACAGAAGGAAAGGAGGAAGCAGCACTACCAAGACAATGGCCATACAAGAGGGGCTTGAGGCCAGGTCAAGGAAGTACATGAATACATGTCTCAGACAAGCCCTTCCCTTGATCACAGAAGAGAAAAGGGAAGGAGGAAGAAGTCTATTCAGGTATAAAACTACAGGCAGTCCTTGACTTACAACAGCTCATTTAGTGACCGTTTCAGTTACAACCAGCACTGAAAAAAGTGACTTGTGACCATTTATCACACTTACGACCTTTGCAGCAGCCCCGTGATCACGTGATCAAAATTCAGATGCTTAGCAACCAGTTCATATTGATGACCGTTGCTCCGTCCCAAGGTCACGTGATCCCCTTTTGCAACCTTTTGGATGAGCAAAGCCAATGGGGAAGCCAGATTCACTTAACAACCGGGTTACTACCTTATCGACTGCAGTGATTCCCTTAACGGAGGAAAGAAAGGTCATACAATGGGGCAAAACTCACATAATGAATTATCTCCCTTAACAACAGAAAATTTGGGCTCAATGGGGTCGTAAGTCGAGGACAGCCCGTATATGTTACTATAGATATAGGTGAGGAGACACGAGAAGTGTTTCCTAGCCTAGTTTTCCAGAGAGTAAAATTTTAAAAAAGGAGGAGAAAATACGTTCAGGCTGGCAAGATTGATGTCAGGTAGCCCAGAGTCAGAAGCACAGCTAGCAGTACTATCTTTATTGTAAGGTTACATTAACACAGTCTTGCAAATCTGAAAGTATTTCCTTTTACACTCTAGGAAACTAGGGGGGGGGTCCCATCTGAAATGCATCCTTGGTGCTCCCCCACCACCCTGCTTCTGGGATATCTTTTGCGTGAAGGTTACCTAGTCCTCCAACTTTTCCACCTGTCTCTCAAGGTCATTCCCACACACCATTATACACCATCCCTCGTGATGAAGTGGGAAACCTCTCCAGGTAAAGAGGCAAGGAAGACCCATCATGGGAATCAGCATGACAGAAGATTTCAAAAATGTTGTAGTCTAGGGGTGTCCCCCCCTTCATGGATTACTGCCTTGTCGTGGCGAAGGGGCTTGCGTAACTCAATGAAGCTATGAGCTATGCTGTGCAGGGACACCAAAGACGGACAGGTCATAGCAGAGAGTTCTGACAAAGTGTGATCCACTGGAGAAGGAAATGGCAACCCACTCCAGTATCTTTGCCATGAAAACCCCATGGACAGTACCAAAAGGCAAAAAGATATGACACTGGAAGATGAGCCCCTCAGGTCGGAAGGTGTCCAATATGCTACTGGGGAAGAGCAGAGGGCTAGTACTGGAGAAGAGCATAATGCCGGGAAAGGTTGAGGGCAAGAGAAGAAGAGCCTTGGTGGAGCAGTGGGCTAATGCCTCCTTAAGTAACACCAGCTGCCTGCAATTAGTGCAGGTTCGCATCCCACCAGGCTCAAGGTTGACTCAGCCTTCCATCCTTCCCAGGTAGGTAAAATGAGGACCCAGATTGTTGGGGGCAATAAGCTGACTTTGTAATAATGCCGCTTGGGGTGTGTGTGAAAGCCCTAATAAGCAGGCATATACATAGAATGAAGGCTACTGCTAAGCTTGTAAGCCGCCCTGAGTCTTTGGAGAAGGGCGGGATATAAATGGAATTAAAATAAATAAAAATAAAATAAAAATAAATAAAAATAAGAAGGGGACGACAGAAAATGAGGTGGCTGGATGGAGTCACTGAAGCAGTAGGCGTGAGCCTAAATGGACTCCAGAAGATGGTAGAGGACAGGAAGGCCTGGAGGAACATTGTCCATGGGGTCGTGATGGATCGGACACGACTTCGCAACTAACAACAAAAGGGGTGTCCACCCCAGAACCCCAGGGCTAAATAGGGCCCTCACAAGTCTTGGATGCAGCTCCCAAGTTCCTGTCAAGGGTCTACCAAATGCTAATTATTAATAAATCAGCAGAAGAACATAACATGCCCAGACATTGTATTAATTTATAATAATTATATTCTCCACAGTTACAATTATTTCACATTTATATTTAGTTGGAATTAAGTGAAGTTACATTCCCTCCTCATCCCGTCACTTTTTGGCCAATTTCACTAGTACGAGAAAACTACTACTAAAAAAAAATCTCATGGGGACGGTGAAACAGTATGTTCTTCTTTGCTTGCCATTAATTCTGTTGGGTGGACCAGCAACAATTCTGAAATTGTCCAGAAAGCATATTTTACGTCATTACCACTACAATCCCCTCCTAGCAATAGCATCCATCATTTTCATGACCCCAGGAGTCTTCTCTAACCAAAAAATTGCACTTGAACTAAAACTCCCATGATTCCCAGCCAGAACAATTTTAGCCCAATTTGCCAGAAGTCATAGCAGTGATCGACCAACATTTGAAAGATACCAGATGCTTTTGTTATTGACAGGGAAGTCTAAACTAGAATCACTTTGGGTAGTCAGATGAGCAGCGTATACATTTAACAAAGAATAAACCTGGATGCATCCTTGAAAATTGGGCAAATACCCCAATTTCCGCATAAGTTGTATCAGAAATGTCCAAAGAGAAAGGCGCTTCTCACTCCCTTAGTGATTCTGGAAACCATTTCAGTTTTGAAAAATTCCTTTTCTCCCTCTTTCCATTGCTCATGGCATTTTCAAAGACTAACCCACAGCAATGTTTAAGTCAAAACTTTCCAGAAAATGCAACAGTACATTAAAGTTTCTGTGGTTTTGGCTGATACCACACAGGGCAGCTAAGCAACAGTCTTGCAAGACCAAACCCAGCATATTCCTGTGAAGGGGGAATGTGCTAACCAATTCCTTGACCTGGAACCTCAGCGGAATATTAAAGTTTTGGCAGGCACACCTGGTATTATGGACCGCAAAGAAGAATTCATATCCAGAAACAAGCACGTGTCTGGCTATCAGATCCTCAACCACTGTCACACGAGAAAAAAAAAACAACAATAACGCTGGTTTGTCATATTCTGTTTGCTAAACCTCCATAATGGACGATTTGATCCTATAGCATTTTCTAACAGGGTATGCAACATCTTGAGGCCCACGAAATTCCTTATACGCTCGGGCATAAATAAAAAATTTTTTTATGGAGGGGTTCACCAATAGGAAACAGAGAGGAGAGCAGGGGGAAAAAAACTCATCATCTGGTTGAACAGCTCCTTTGTGACTGGTCAGGTCTACTTTGTTAGGTCTCCCACAGTCCAGGCAATTTTCGAGTTACCACTGTAGCGAAGCCTATTCATCATGGTCATAAGTCATGATAGCTGTAAAAAGTGCCGGTCATGTGAAAGCTGGCAGCCTACGTTTCAGAACTGAGCTCCACACGATGGGGTGAGTTCCTGTCCTTGCCAGCGCCTACAAATCTAGCAGCTCGAGCATTGCAATTTGTTAATTTCTGGAGGAGTTCTTTGTCTCTATCTTATCCTTTTTTTAACGGTTTAGTTTTTATATGTTTTATTTGTGTGTTACATTATTGGTATACAATTATACTGTTGTTGTTTTTTTTTAAAAAAAATATTTCATGGCCCCTTTTTACTGCTTATGTTTTGAATTATTCTACCTTTTCACAATCTTGTTATATATTTCTTAAAAGGGCTAAAGTTTAATTTCACTGCCAAAAATATAAAAAAAATTGCTTGAAATGTTAATCTTCCATGAACCAGAAGAGCAACCACATCCCTTCTTTTGGCCATTTCTCCACCCCTAACTGTGGAGAAGACATCTGACTCCAAGCTAAGTAGCCAGATCTTCACATGATGGAAGGCATCACTTCTGTGTTGGACACTGGAGCAAAATAACAGAATAATAGAGTTGGAAGGGACCTTGGAGGTCTTCTAGTCCAACCCCCTGCTCAAGCAGAAAACCCTATATCATTTCAGAGAAATGGCTGTCCAGTCTCTTCTTCAAAACTTCCAGTGTTGGAGCATTCACAACTTCTAGAGGCAAGGAGTTCCATGGATTAATTGTTCTGACTGCCAGGAAATTTCTCCTTAGTTCTAGGTTGCTTCCCTCCTTGATTAGTTTCCATCCCTTGCTTCTTCTCCTGCCTGTCCTGCAGATAGTGTGGTTCTTGAAGCTTGAAGCAGAGGACCAGGCAGATTGCTCAAACCTAGTGCCCATCTTTCACCAATTCACTTCCACCTAATTCTTGAGTCACCAACCTCTTGGATGGCTCTACCTTCCTGCTTTGACAGGAGATGCTTTCCGAAGGATACAAATCAGGCTGGAACGTGCAGGAGGAAACTTTTCTTCTTAAGTATTTTAGAGGGAGGGCATCTATCTTTATTAACTTTGGCATAAAAGGGGCTGTATTTCCCTCCCTCTCTGGAGTGAATATTATCTCCCCATTCTACCCACACCCCAGTGCTTTCCTCTCCCCTCTGGATGCTAGCTACTGCTAAAGGTAAGTTCTCTGTGGACATTTGAGAATCTTGTTTTCCAAGCATGATGGATTGCAAGAATTATAGAATGAAGGCTATTGCTAAGCACATTTGATTTGTGCTTAGATTGTAAGCCGCCCTGAGTCTTTGGAGAAGGGCGGGATATAAATGGGATTAAAATAAAATAAAAAATAAAATTATAATCAGCTCACTAGAGGGGAGACTTCATATTTTAGATGCCTAAAGCAAAAGAATTGGATTGACTCATGAAAAGCCTACAGTATCTCTCTTTCTCTTTCTCTTTCTCTCTCTCCCCCTGTTTTCTCCTGCAGCATAGATGGAAATAAGATTGAGCAGATCTCCTCTTTCAAATGCCTTCATTCTGTTGGCAGTAGGAAAACCTGTGGGGCCTATGGTACTGAAAATGCGCAAAGGAGTTCATATGCCATCCTTACATTCCTTAAGACAAGAGGTGGGCACTATATCCCTGTAGCACTTAAATTATTTGTAACCAAGCCAACAGCACAACTTCTTCATGGTGCCCAGCTGGGACTCTTCTCCAGTTTTGTACCATTCAAACTTGTTCAGTCCAAATGTCTGTGATAGGCTCTTCAAGTCTCAAACTGTGTCTCTGATGCCATCCTGTGATTAGACATTTGCCTCATGAAAGTGGAGGGTAGAGTTTGCATGACTATACTCAACTATTGGCTCAAACTATCCTTTTATTCCCTTGTCCTTGCCCCATTTACTATGAGTGATGACTGTCAATGCACATGGGGAAAAATGCAGTGGCAACTAAAATCTCATCCTCGGGCTCCTCTTCAGGTCTTCTACTCAGCACGGGGTATGATCAGGCCAAAGCACTCATCAAATAGTGTGTAGCCAACGCAGAATGCCAGTTGGACCTAGCCAGCTCCCCAACCTTGTTTCCCATGTGTCCCCAGGTTTTAATATTTGATTTCAATTATGTTTTAATTGTAGATGCATAGACATATTTTTATGACTGTAAGCCACCCAGAGTTATACTATGGTAAGATAGGTGGCCAATAAATTTTATAAATAAATAAATAAACCATTATTGCCAGGGAATCCAAGAGGAACTATGCCTCCCCCAGCATACTTAACTAAATTTGAAGTACCTAAATACCTCCAAGTCCCTATATTACAGTGATAATCATACTAACTTCATCTCACCATTACTGCATAAATACCCAGAGTGCACAGGGCAATCCCGCACCTCCCTGTTCCTTGCAGATACGAACCCTGATACAACAAATAACATTGCCAGAGTTAAAATTCATCGGGTGATGACCTGGGTCATAAACTAGACTTAATGAATATCTAGTTCACCACACTAGAGTGCTCTGCAATTTGACAGATGTAATCTTCCATATAAGTGGTGGCGTAGTGATGAAGATGCTTGCCTCCCACTCAGAAGGTTGAGAGTTCAATCCTAGGTAGTGGCAGATGTTTCTCTCCTAGGTCACAAAGAAAAACAAAAATCTGCTGCAAACTGTGTGGCATCAGGAAGGGCATCCAGCCAGTAAATGCTCAGCTCCATCCAGTCACCCCATCTCTACCACAAATTAAGGGATTACAGGGTCATAAAAAAGGAGTCTTCCATATACTACTTTCCTCTCCTCTCCTCTAAGATTCTTTTAGAATATATATATATATTCTAAAAGAATATATATATATATATATATGATTGCTAACAAAGAATTATATCAGTCTCCCTTTAATTCTTTGTTAGCAATCCAAAAAATTTACACACACACACACACCTGTGTGTGTGTGTGTATTCTATATGTGTGTGTGTGTGTGTGTGTACACACACACACATAAAAATATATATTTATTCTCCCAGAAGAACGAAGCTGAAGTCACCAGCCTGAGGATGACGGATGAGATTTCGTCGAAACGTTGCCCTGATACCTCCAATTTTACGTGGGGAAAAAAACCAAATGACCAAAGATCTACACACACACACACACACACACACACACACTTTATTTTGATTTTATATATACTTTCTGCTTTAATATATCTTCTAGTGTTACATACTTTTTTAAAGTTGTGCATCGTCTATGCTTCTTAATTGGCTGGACTCCACCCTCCTTGTGTTGGTCTACGATCATAATAAAAGATTTGATTTGACTACAGTATATCTAGTTTACAAATTTATCCAATTTAACAGTTATTCTTCCTCTCCAGAAAATTCTGCACCTGTAGGGGAAGCTTCTTAAAAACAAAAACCAAGTGTCTTAGACGTTTCCTCAGATTACAGCCCTTAAGTCTTTTGGGGAAAGACAAAAACCCGGATATCTTTTGAACATTTTCTGAAAGTGATTTAACAAGGTTCTGAATTGGCTTTCAAGGGCACCACCAAACAGGAAATTGGTCTGGTTCTTGCTGCACGAAATGTATAAGCCCGGGTGAGGCTGTGTATAACCAGCCACCATTTTTGGTGTGTTTGGGAGAATCTCTGTGATCAAATCTGCTGAAGATTTGGCAGCCCAAAGTTCCATAACTTTGAGGCAGGAACTACACAAAAGCAGTATGGTAAACCCTAGCATAGGTATAAGATGTTTTCCCAAAACACAAACTACTCGCTGGTCCAAGAAAAACATGGAATATACAACTCCTACTCCATTTGTGGTCTCGCCCACTTTGCCCTTGGTACCACAAAAGAGTTTATGGGTGGCCACTGGACACAAAAGCGTTGTCTGCTCCTTCCAAAGCCTATAATTTACCAGCCATGTCTGAGGTTATGAAACACATTACGTAAAACCAAACAAACAGCAAGAGTGTATTGCAAGTGCATTGACATCATGAATATCCACAGGAGCGTAACCAGGAATTGAATAAATTCATGATGGGCAATCTTGAAAATTTAGCATTACATCTGGGCTTTGAGCAGCAGGCCACCAAATGGTTGCCAGTTGCAGGGAAGAGAACATGTCTCCACCATCATCTTATGAGAGGCCCAAAGGCATCATCTGATTGGCCAACGTAAGCCTTGGCCTGATCCAGCAAGGACATTCTTAAATAGGTACTCCTTGACCCAAAAGTGCTTTTTCAAGAGGCAACTGGACTTTCTTGTTTTTCTTTGAAGATGTTTCGCTTCTCATCCAAGCTTCTTCAGAAGCGAAACATCTTCAAAGAGAAACAAGAAAGTCCAGCTGCCTCTTGAAAAAGCATCTTTGAGACAACTCTGACCTGGATGATGGAGAATCCCCATAGACAGGTAATCCTTGACTTAAGAGCACAGTTGGGACCAGAATTTCCATTGCTAAGCAACTCAATTGTTAAGTCTGATTTTACACCCTTTTTTTTAAACATGTTTCTTAATCACTGCAGTTCTTAATGAATCATGTAGCTGTTAAGCAAATCCATTTCCTCCATTGGCATTGCTTGCTGGAATATGGAAAAAGTTCAGAGAAGAGCAACTAAGACAATTAAAGGCCTGAAGACTAAAACATATGAAGACCGGCTGCAGGACTTGGGTTTGGCTAGTCTAAAGAAAAGAAGAAATAGGGGAGACATGATAGCCATGTTCTAGTATCTGAGGGGCTGCCACAAGGAACAGGGGGTCAGGCTGTTCTCCAAAGCACCAGAGGGCAGGACAAGAAACAATGGTTGGAAACTGATCAAAGAGAGAAGCAACCTGGAATTAAGGAGAAACTTCCTGACAGTGAGGACAGTTAATCAGTGGAACAGAAGTTGCTTCCAGAAATTGTGGGCGCTCCATCGCTGGAGATTTTTAAAAAGAGACTGGACAGTCACTTGTCTGAGATGGTATAGGTTCTCCTGCTTGAGCAGGGGGCTGTACTAGAAGACCTCCAAGGTCCCTTCCAGCTGTATTCTATTCTAATCTGGCTGGGAAGGTCGCAAATGGTGATCACATGACTCCAGGATGCTACAATCGCTATAAATACATGGCGGTTGCCAAGCACCCAAATTTTACTCATGTGACCGTGGGGATGCTGTGATGCTTATAAGTGTGAGGACTGGTTATAAATCCCTTTTTTTTAGTGGCTGTTATAACTGCCGACGGTCACTGAATGAATGATTGTAAGTGGTAGACTACTTGTCTTCTTTCGCACACAAATTCAAAACTCTACATTTCAAGCAGGAATATTATATTATTAAGTTGGCAATTTTAAATATCAACCTCACTGGAATCCTTAGCTTAAAAATCTACAAATTACAATTTTGCAAAATGTTATGCCCAGCTTTAAATTAAAAATAGGAACGATGGCTGCAAAATCAGTCAATGGTATTGGAAGAGGGAAAACCAGATGAGAAGATGAGAGAGAAAAAAAAACCCAACACCAAATATTTCCCTGTATTATTTCTGGTTTAGTCTGCATAGATTCAATTTAGGTCAAAGCTTTTAGGGAAAATTTTCCTGGCAGCTAGAAAACTGCTGTAATTTAACAGATCATGTCGGGTAGTATCATAGTTGGTTATTTATGGTGAGACTGAATTGTGCCTAAGCAACCTTGCAGGAAAGCTTTAGGAATCGGAGGACATCTTATCTTTTAGATTGTTAAAACCAGTCTAAATGTACCCCACCCCCACCCCAAACCTTCCTCTTCCACCAGGCCTCTTATGTAAGATGCTTTACAAAAAAGCAGGTAAGGTACGGATGTTTTCATGTACCTTGTGGCTCTTAAATAGAGATTCTTTTCCAGCCTTCCCTGACTGCAGTTACCATACAGATGTGTGAACTTCAGAATCCCCCAACTAACATCAACCCTACTGAGAATTTTAGCAGTTAAAATCCACAGCGCTGGCAGGTGTCCAGACTAGGGAAAGCCTGTTGCATGTAACCATTTTTTGTTCTTCCTCCCTGCAGTCTTAAACTGCCTGTCTCCCACACGCTAACCTGCTGAAAATAAAGCTGGATTAGGAAACCCCTTTTGGATTTGAACTTGTTCCTCTATAGTGCTCAGACTGAAGGAGCTACTTGGATAAGCTGTGAAACATTTCAAACCAAAAAAAGAAGACTCGTTGCCATGACTCAGCTTTCAGATCTTTCGACTTGGATGACTGAGAATCAACAGGAAACTCAGAATATAGTTAACACAGCCTCCCAGTTGGTGGATCCCCCTGCATCTTTTGCCCTCTCCCATCTATGTCAGGAAATTAAGCACCAATTTATTTCCATTATGTCAGCATGTCAGTGTCAGGCACCCCAGGAACCAAAAAAGACACATGGAATTACCTCTGAGTAGTTTCCTTTACTGTTCCTCACCTATAGACCGAAATCTTGCCAAACTAAAGCAACTATTTGCATCCCTATAGATATACTCTGGGAATTGCTAGGGAGGAATGTTTTTAACTTTGTTCCTCCTGACCAATCTTTCCTCTTTGCTCTCTGGAATGCAGCCCCTTCTTCCTGGGAATCCAGACCTCATTCTACCACAGTCTAATGTCAGCAGAAACTTGTAAGATTTTGTTAATGTAAACTTACGATAAAGCAGAGCTTGTATATCAAGTTGTGCTCTTGTCTAGACCACCTTACCAGACTGACATCATTTTTTGCAAGTCTGAAATACATTTCTCCCCTTTACTCTCAAGAAACTAGGGAGGACTGTATTGAAGGACTCTCTTTTCTGGGCTCAGCTGCCTCTTATCCAACAGTTCCCCAACTGTGGCTCCTGTCTACCAGGGTCATTCTCGAATACGCGTTCATCATTGTCAGCAAAGTCAAGAAGGTGGCCCTGATGGTGTATCCCATGACACCCATAAAGAACAAATGAAGTTTTCCATTGCTCTGCAACACCTATCATCTAGATTTATTTTTTTTAACCATGTCCTCCATGTCAGGAATGTTTCTCAACCTAGCAATTGTAAGGTGTGTAGACCTCTAGCATGCTGGCTGTGGAATTCTGGGAGTTGAAGTCCACACCTCTTACAGTTGCTGAGATTGAAAAGCACTGCTTTAGATGGTCTTCCTCATAGGCTGGGGACAAGAAGAAGGCAAGATTATGGAGCCCAGCTGAGTATTTCCAAGATGTAATTGCATATAGTGAGCTATACATGGAGAACGATCCCTGGGAATTGTGCCACTCCTCAACCCCATGATTGGAGTTGCATTACTTTGAAGGACGGCCAGATAATTTAGCCACCAAGGTAAAATAATCACATGAAATAAAGGCCGACTGCTATTTTGTCATCTTAACAATACAAGCATTGTTTACTACCCTGTGTTTAAACTAGGATTGCTCCCTAGTAAATATGCTTCCGATTATAACTTTCTTGAGTATTGTTTGGGTCTGCTTTTAATGAACACTGATTTTTCTCTTTCATGTCTTATGAACTGCAGTCATTTGTTTTTGTTTTTGTTTTAAAAAAGGGGTAAGTGACTCAATGCATATTAAAAAAAATCATTTAGCATATAGAAGAGCTGAACTCATTGTACACGGCTTTGATCTACTCAACTCTGCTTTGGCAAAAAGTGTTGTTTTTGTAATGCTTTGGAAAGCCAACATAGAGACCAATGTTTCAGAGAATGTCAGAGGAAAACTGGGGCAGGACAAATGTGGAGTTGATCAATGCAGTTTCAAAAGACCAGGGGAGGGTGTGCCCCTTAATAAACCTGTAGGCTTTTCTCCAGAATGGGAAGCTTGGCACGCTGGCATTAAGGCAGTGTCAAAAAGTTCATGCGAACGAGCTACCTGTTAGCCCAAAGAAATGAGATCAGACAGTCTGCCTTGATGGGACATTGTCAAAGGCCATTTCCAAGCACTTTGGCTTCCAAAGATATTTTTTTTTTAATCCCATTTATATCCCGCCCTTCTCCGAAGACTCAGGGCGGCTTACAATCTAAGAAGCACAAATCAATGTGCTTAGCAATAGCCTTCATTGTATGTATATGCCTGCTTATTAGGGCTTTCGGGGGGGCCCCCAAGTGGCATTATTACAAAGTCAGCTTATTGCCCCCCACAATCTGGGTCCTCATTTTACCTACCTCGGAAGGATGGAAGGCTGAGTCAACCTTGAGCCTGGTGGGACTCGAACCTGCACTAATTGCAGGCAGCTGGTGTTACTTAAGGAGGCATTAGCCCACCGCTCCACTAAATTTTGCAAGCTTTTACAAACATCACCACCATTCCGTTTTTCCTTCCTTCCTCTCTTTCAGGGTTTCTTGCTTTTGAAGACTTGACAAGGCCTTCTGCTCTTCTGTGGACACCCCTCACCCTGCCATAATTTCAAGATCCATTGAAATACCAGAGGGTAGCATTAATCAGAGAGCAAGGCTGCCAGGTACATATTTTGGCCAGACCAACAATGCATGCCAAACCACAGGTATTTTCTGGGACGGTTCCTGTTATGAAAGCTCTTTTTTTCCCCCATAAAGATTCTTTCTTGCTGTAGCCCCCACTCCTTTTATTATCTCTGCTTTTTCCTCACCACTTCCCTCCCTTCCCTAAGGGGGTTCTTCTTTTCCCAAGATGTCATTCGATTGGCTACTTAACCTCGCTCAGCTATAACATTTTGTGATACAAGGAAATGCATATGCACTTCCAACCTCAACCAGGACTGGGACCCTTTGGTTCTAACAACTAAAACCAACCAACAACCAACGAAGCCTGGGACAGTTAACAATTAACCAATGACCCACGAAATGGGAGGATGTAATGGGTCACATTATAAAGCATGTAAGAAGTACACAGACATCAGAGCTGAATTATATTGGTGTTATTCATTAAATCAGTATTTCTCAAACTTGGCAACTTGAAGATGTGTGGACTTCAACTCCCAGAATTCTCCATCCAGCATCTTCAAGTTACCAAGGTCGAAAAATATTGCATTGAAAGATGGACTGATCTGGATCTTCTTCAAGATATTATACTTCCAGCCACCTGCTAGCCTGTAGATTTGATGTTAGCACTTTGTTCTTTGCTAGGTTTGAAGAGAAAGTGATCACCTTCTTCAGGGCCATTATAAAGTCCATCATTGAACGGATTGTCAAAAGTTGAGAATTACTTGTACATGCCCATGTTCATTTCATCATGTGCAGATTGTTTTTCCTCCAGAAATTCAAGGTGGTCCCTGATTTATCCTTTTAATTTCACAGTCTTCTTACGAGTAGGGCAGAATGGGAGATCATGCATACTGCATGTTTGCGAGTTATGCAAAGGAACTCTGAGTGTTGAAGTCCACACGTTTTAAATAGCCAAGACTGAAAAACACTGCTTCAAGACAGCTTACCCAGAGGTCTAGTCCACCCACCCACCAATAATAACAACACTACAAGGTGGGTTGGGGAGAGAGAGAGAGAGAGAGAGAGAGAGAGAGAGAGAGAGAGAGAGAGAGAGAGAGAGAGAGAGAGAGAGAGAGAGAGAGAGAGAGAGAGAGAGAGAGAGAGAGAGAGAGAGAGAGAGAGAGAGAGAGAGAGAGAGAGAGAGAGAGAGAGAGAGAGGAGAGAGAACGTGATTAGCCTAACTTCACCCAATGTCAGTGAAGAGTCTCAGTCATCCATGTAGAGTTGTCTGGAAGTTGAATCATGGCAAATGAGATTCTTTTTTTTCATTTGAAATGTTTTGCTGCTTATTCAAACAGCTTCTTCAGTCAAGTCCTGTTGCCACCACTTAATTTCCAGTTAAACCCAATAATGATTACACGAGGACTTGAATGTGGGTCCCTCTGACTCACGTTTTACATATTAATACTACCATTCTTCCTAATACAGAGCAAGGTCCAAACAAAAGGATTCATAATCCTTTGCTAACAAGGTTTAAATTTGTTTGCAAACAGTGTTTTATTGCTGGTAAACAGCTGTTTCCAATTAGTAACCGGTCATAAACTGGCTCCCCATCTTCTCTCCCAGACCAATTCATTTTTATGAGTTTCTTAAATGTGGGGGGAACATGGTGATTGGCAATTTACATAGCTGGGTGGCAGAAAGCAAGCTGAATTGCTCCATCATATGATGAATGACCATTCAGATTTACAAGGAACAAAGTTCACCAGTCTTCTGAATCTTCTACCATTGCAGTCAAGAGGATCCTGGCCCCATTTTGGTGACCAAATATCTGGCTTAAAGTTCATCCTTTTTATCTGATTCTGTTTTTCTGTCTTGCATTTTACAGTTGTGGTTTGATACAACCTTACAGATCCACTGTAGATCAATATAGGCAACAATGGACAAATGGTTTGAGTTTAAATCCTCTCCCATCTTGGTACCTCCAAATTATGTTGGGACCATGGCAATCCTATGTCCGGTGAGATGTTGGCTATACAGGTGGTCCTCAATTTATGACCACAAATTCCGGTTGCTAAGTGAGATATTTGTTAAGTGAGTTTTGCCCCATTTTATGACCCTTTTTTGCTACAGTTGTTAAGTGAATCACTGCAGTTGTTAAGTAACATGGTTGTTAAGGGAATCTGGCTTCCCCATTGACTTTGCTTGTCAGAAGGTCACAAAAGGGGATTACATGGCCCCGGGACACTGCAACCGTCATAAATATGAATCAGTTGCCAAGAGTCTGAATTTTGATCATGTGACCGTGGGGATGTTGCAACTGTAACCATTTGAACTGTTGTAAGTTGAGGATTACCTGTATATGGAATACTGGCTTTGCCTGAGAGACATATGAGAAGCCTTCTTCCTGACAACCCAATTTTTGTTCCAAGGGATCGGTCACGTACATTACTCCCTCTAATTTGACACAGACCGGTTCAGATTTTGATTTAACTTTCTAGTGGGGAAATTGGACCAGGTTGCAATGTATCAACTCAAAAGGAGACCCACAGACAGGCAAAGCTCTTTTTAAACCACGGTTTCTCAACCTTGACAACTTTTGGATGTGTGGACTTCAACTCCCAGAATTCCCCATCATAAATACAATAAGTTAGTAACATGGTTGTAAAGTGACTCCAGCTTCCCCCTTGGACTTTGCTTGCCAGAAAGCCGCAAAAGGGTATCACATGACCCTGGGATGCTGCATCTGTCATAAATATGAGCCAGTTGCTAAGCATCTGAATTTTGATCATGTGATCATGGGGATACTTCAACAATTGTAAGTGTGGAAAACGTCCTAAGTTACTTTTTCAATGCCATTGTAACATCAGTCACTAAATGAACTCTTTAAGCCGAGGACTATCTGTATAGGACAATAAAGCAAAAATTTCTGGTTTCAATATATCTAGTAAGATTCATATTGGAAAGGATTACCAACTACTTTTTATGTAGAATTATAGATTACGCAGAAAGTTGATTTTTAAGGAAATGGCAGATCTAACAGGTAGAAAATGCATTAGATTGGAAGAAAGTAGATTTCATAGCAGGCTACCCTAAATCATTCTGACTCTGGCTTACATACACTTTAAAAAAAGGATAAGGGGAGAAAGGCCAATAGGTTATATTTCATGTGTTAAGAATAACATTTGCTTTTTGTACGAGTATGAGCATGGTATGAGTAACAGGAACACACCTCAAAGTAAGGGTGGAGATGTGTGTACTTTTTTTTTAATTGGGAGTATTTTCTAAAAGCAGGTACAAGGAAATCCAAGTTTAGAGAAAGAATATGGCTTAGAACATGAGGTATATCTGAGTATGACATACAAGTAATAATAAAAATGTGCCTGCTAGAAAACTGGAATGTAGAGTGCCTGCTATGAGTTAAGGACATGAACTTACAGCACGAGAAATAGTTTTAAAAGAGAGATCAGGACAGGCTAGAGAGCAGCTATATACTGATTGTAATTTTCAGAACATTCTTACGCTCGGTTAAAAAAAAAGATCATCGGCTTTATCTGGTTGCGAGATAATATATGCACAGAGCTGTTCATTTGCCCTGCACCTTGAGTCATCTCTAATACTATAGTGATAGAGCCTTGGTGGAGCAGTGGGCTAATGCCTCCTTAAGTAACACCAGCTGCCTGCAATTAGTGCAGGTTCGCATCCCACCAGGCTCAAGGTTGACTCAGCCTTCCATCCTTCCGAGGTAGGTAAAATGAGGACCCAGATTGTTGGGGGCAATAAGCTGACTTTGTAATAATGCCGCTTGGGGGGGGGGCGAAAGCCCTAATAAGCAGGCATATACATAGAATGAAGGCTATTGCTAAGCACATTTGATTTGTGCTTAGATTGTAAGCCACCCTGAGTCTTCGGAGAAGGGCGGGATATAAATGGGATTAAAATAAAATAAAATAAAAATAGTTGAGGCCATAATCTGGAAACCTGAAGTTCATAAACCCAGAGGTCCTTTAAGTATCCCCCTTTCGCCATACAATTTAGATTGTTCCACTTCCTGGCAATATAGCATATAAGCACAATGACTAGATTAGTCTCTCCTTCCCCTTTTGGGAGAAAATCCAATCTCATAAGAGATAAACAAAATCAAACTTTATTTTTTTTTTAAAAAAAGAAAAACTAATGTGAAAAAAAACCCTCTTTTTATCTTTAAATGGTAATATGGAAACATTTGTGGTTAGAGAAGATAAATTATAGACAGCTGCTCAGTTCCAGTCAGCAGCTGGATTAAAAAATAAACTCCAAAAGAAAACTCAATACTGATGGTCATCCATTATAAAGACTTCCATGTAGTATCTCAAAAAAGATGCTGCAATGCTTTAAAAAATAGTTGCAGATCGCACCTTTCTAAAGAATAACATAACTTTTTACTCAATTTTACAAACATTTTTACTGCAGTCCTTAAATGAACCACAGTGGTTGTTAAGTGAATTGTACCATTGTTGAAGGAATCGAGCTTCCACAAATGCTTGTTGGAAGCCACTTGGGAAGGTGGAAAATCAGTGTCATTTGGCTGCAAAATGCTGCAACCAGTTTCCAAGTGCCTGGATTATGATCACATGACCACTGGGGTGGTATGACAGTCATAACTTCAAGGATGGGTCATTAAGTCATTTTTTTTTGAGGCCATTGTAACTTGGACATTACCTAAGCAATGATTACTGATAGTGGTTGTGAGGTTGAATCCAAAAACAAGAGAAGCCAACGGTAAATTATTACAGTATAAGAATTTAGGAATTATTCTGGAGAGCCAATCTAAGGATGATGATGATGATGAAACTAGAGAAAGCCAAGGTCAAGCAAAGAGTTTTCCCAAAACTGCTGTTGTCCAGATGCTATAAAATCCATAACTTTATAGCCTGGGGCAGTGTTTTTCAAGCTTGGCAACTCTATGGACTTCAACTTCAACTCCCAGAATTCCCCAGCCAGCATCTTAAAGTTGCCAAGTTTGAAAAACACTGGTCTAGCTCTGACAGAAGTTGAAATCCAATTCATCTGGAAGGCACATCTGGAAGATCAGGAAAGGCCGCATATTGATAGAGAAGAACAGCTAAGTGAAGACAACTGTGGGGAAATGGGACAGGAAATCCCAGTGTCCAAAGATAAAATAACCAAAGAGAAAAATTACAGTTGAGGAACACCCAGTGCAGTGGGTGAGGACCTTTTTAGAGGAAGGTCTGAAAAGAAATTCAAAATAACAATGCTTTCTTTTAAAAAAATCCTTATAATTGTAAAAGATTTAAAAACAATCCAAATCAGGCAGTTTAAACTTTTTAAGAAGTCCCCCCCCAAAAAAAAGAATAGCTCTTTTTTCTTCTCCAAAATATAAGCATATAGACAAGCCAGAAAATATAATAAGGGGGCAAAAAACTTAAAGGATAAAAGTGTTTGGCCTGGAGAGAGGCCTATATATGAGAAAAAGCATTTGACCATTTTTAGTCTGCAAAAATAACTGCAATCACTTCAATCTTAGTTTTCCAAATCACTTTCAAGGTTAAATAAGGATTTCCGAAATTTCCTCAAACAAGAAGCCACAGGGTGGCGGGCTTTAACATCTAACCATTCCTTGTCATTGCAAGAAGAGAGAGAAAGATCCTGTCTTTTGCAGGGAATAAATGCAAAATGCGAGTCTCGTGTTCAAGGCAAGAGGGATTAATAGACCATGAGAGAGAGAGAGAGAGAGAGAGAGAGAGAGAGAGAGAGAGAGAGAGAGAGAGAGAGAGAGAGAGAGAGAGAGAGAGAGAGAGAGAGAGAGAGAGAGAGAGAGAGAGAGAGAATCAAAAGACCAACCTGACATTAAGCTTCATTTTCTGAATAGGAAAAGTTTATTGATCCTGTTAGAACTGCTCTAGGCTGCTGTGGGATGTTGTTCTGGATGCACAGTAGACCGTGGAAGAGAAAGAAAGAAGGATTATATCCGGGTTATGCACAGTAACATGGCCTAGGAACTGATTTTGGACCTACATGACCATTTGAGATCAGCAACTTTTCAAGACGGCCTCCCCAATCTAGGAGTCTCTAGATCAGGGGTAGGCAATCTTGGCTCTTTTATGACTCGTGGACTTCAACTCCCAGAATTCCTGAGCCAGACGGCTCAGGAATTCTGGGAGTTGAAGTCCACGAGTCATAAAAGAGCCAAGGTTGCCTACCCCTGCTCTAGATGTTTGTGACCATTCAAAGTTATGACAGCGCTGAAAAATGTGTCCTACAACTGGCCGTTGCACTAATGACCATCATAGCATCCCTATAGCCACATGGTCATGCTTGGGGTGCTTGGCATTTGGAATGTATTGAATGGATGGATGGATGGATGGATGGATGGATGGAATGCAGTTGGGTGGATGAAACTCCCAGGGTCATATGATCACCATTTGCAAATTTTCCCAGCTGGCTTCCAATAAGGATTCCCTTAACAACCACACCGTTCAGTTAACAGAATACCACATCTCCTGTGATATTGGAAAACAGGGGTTTTGTGTGCGATAAATCACTCATCTCCTCCATTTTGATGGCCTGAAGACACGTTGTCTGTTTACAATATAAAGTGGAATCTTCTAACATTTCAGGGTTAGATATGTCAGTGTTTCTCAACGTCGGCAAACTTGAAGAGGCGCAGACTTCAACTCCCAGAATGTAACACCTCTTCAAGTTAGCAAGGTTGAGAAATGCTGAGATACTGTAGATGCACAATGTCTTTAGAGGACCCCATTTGATTGTAAGTGAGGGAGTCTACATCAAAAAGTGGCTTGAACAAAAACTAGGCTTATATACACTCACCATTCTTAACCTACTCAGTTACAAACTAGAGGTTATGTTTGCATAATGTGCTGTACTTAGTTAGTTTTGGTCTTGGTTAGCTTCTTTGTGTCCTATGTGAATCCATCCTATTTGGTTAATTTACGGCTTAGTGAATCGTGCAGGTTCAATTAGGTTAAGTCTATTGCATAAATACAGAATTTAGGTATTTAATAATTATTTCAATAACAATTGCCATTAAATAGTAACTTCTGGAGGGTTTCGGGTCAAAACGAAGCCCAGCAGAACATAAGCACAGTGGCTTGTGACATTCACATCCTTTTGTCTTGGTTTGGCAGTTTTTACCGTTGTTTGAAAGAGCACAACAACAGAAGATAGCAAACTAGATCAACATACCAGGCTGTCATTAATTATCTTGAAAGAGAGAGGGAAAAACTCATCCACAAATACCAACAACAGTTTAGAATGCAACCACACCCCTTCTCAGAAATCACCCAAAACCCCAAATAGAGACAGCAATTTACCAGGGAGAGATCCCAAAAAAATTAGGACTGTCCCCAACAAGGGTTCAGATTTCTTCCTCATTAGCCCATTTATAAAGATGGCCAGCCACTGGCTCGGCACACAAAATATGAAACGTGTCATAATCCAGGCATGCTGGAAAATTTAAAAATCTGACTCTAAACACAATTACTTGGAAGTGAGTTATGTTGAGTGTAATAAAACTGTAGCCTGTCTGATTTGTAGAAGGTTAAGGTTAAAAAAGGAATCCTCCATTAAACCATTCTGGAAGAGCGGCAGGGAGCCGTTCATATCTGTGTCTCCTGTATTCCCCTGTCTGAGCTTTCCACAGTGGGATCGTAGCCCCTGGCTCAGGTCCTGAGGGATGGAGATGGCATTACAAACTCAGCTATTCATGGCAATGCACGGTGCAGTCTGCCGACAGCAGGTCTATTTACTAACCACAACAATTCAGTATGTCTCCTTTGGCCGGCTCCATGTCTCAAACCGTGGTCTAAAAGGCATGCCATAAGAGCCCAGATGGATGTTGTCATTTGGATCCTGATCCTGACCAAATGGGAAGGAAGGAAGGAAGGAAGGAAGGAAGGAAGGAAGGAAGGAAGGAAGGAAGGAAGGAAGGAAGGAAGGAAAAGATGAATGATGGAGAGGGAGGAAGGAAGGAAGGAAGGAAGGAAGGAAAAGATGAATGATGGAGAGGGAGGGAGGGAGGGAGGGAGGGAGGAAGGAAGGAAGGAAGGAAGGAAGGAAGGAAGGAAGGAAGGAAGGAAGGAAGGTTTCCACTTTCAGCAACCCCTCTTCCATCTGAGTGGGGGGAAAAGATGGTGATAGCTCCTTAGTAGATAACAATAAGTCCGATTTCAAAGGCAAAAGAAGAGTTTTGAGGAAGGATGAAGCCAACATCCCTTCTAGGTCAGCATTCCTGTTCCCTCAGGTTTGGAGTGAGGTATTTGGGAAGCTCCCAAGGATGTAACGTAGAACATCAACACAGCCTTGTACTAAATAGTGTTATAGAAAGAAAAACAGGTGACATCCAGGTGTGTTAGGATTTCAATTCCCAACATTCCCAAGCAATTTATTCCTCAAATCCTCTAGCAAGCCCACTACAACTGGAAGATATAAAACTAGAGAAAGCTTCTCCATGTTGACCAACATTATGACTGCGAAGTTTCTGACAGGAATCTTTTCCAAAGGCTAGGAACTGAACCTGGATATTTGAAGGATGTAGGTTTTATACCAATAAGTTGGACCTGGTTCCCTGGCAGACCCAAGAACATAAACTTCATCTGTAGAATGTCATGGCTATGTGATTAATTCATGTTATTTACTAAATATTTCTACTCCAGCTTGAAGATCTTCCCATGAATGGCTGGTTTGCAATTTGAGAGCGTGCCATGGCATAGGTACTTTCAGAGAATTGTTGCAAGAGTGAGCATGTCAATCACAAAACCACCGTTCAGAGGAAGACAGTCTGGAGAGAGTTTTTTTACTCCACTCTTTCTAGCAAACATAGTGTTCTCCACCAGCTTAGCTTCACTTAAAGCTATTTTCTTTTCTTCCAGTGGATAAGCAGCACAATACTTCATTTATTGATCCTTCCGCAGACAATCTGTCCCCTGCTAACTATAAAGTTAGCAAATATGTGTGTTTCTTTCAAGTAGAAGCTGAGATCGACCGGCTCTCTTTGGACCAAATGACACTTTGGGAAGCTAGCTGAAGTTCAAAACCAGCATGTGAACAAGGCCAGCCCTACCATTAGGCGAAGCATGGATCAACCTCATGTGGCAGAACCCGAGGAACAGGGGCAAAGCATTGGAGAGCAGAGTTGTATTCTGAGCAATCCTCTGTATAACCCCCAAGAAATGCACAGCTTTAGTGGAGACAGAGGAATCTGCCTTGCCCAAATCTTGCCATTAAATTCAACCACCAATCTTCTTGGCTTCTGAAAACCTCTACCATTAGAGAGACCATAACCACCACTTGGGGAGGTTAATTGTGGCTAGGGTTGAACTTCTTCACCCCGTACAACTTTTTCTTGAGCCTAATGTGTGTCATTCTCTGCAGTGACCTAACCCCAATACTATATTCAGCAAAACTCTGGAAAGAATGGAGAGAAGAGCAACAAAGATGATTCAGGGACTAGAGGCTGAAATTTATGATGAATGGTTGCAGGAACTGGTGTATGTATAAACCCAAAATTTCAATTACTAAGTGAGACATTAGTTAAGTGGGTTTTGCCCCATTTTACGATCTTTCTTGCCACAGTTGTTAAGTGAATCACTGCAGGTGTTACATTAGTAACATGGCTAAGTGAATCTTGCTCCCCCATTGACTTTGCTTGTCAGAAGGTGGCAAAAGAGGATTACATGACCTCAGGACACTGTAACCATCGTAAATATGAGTCAGTTGCCAAGTGTCTGAATTTCGATCAGCAGACCATGAGGATACTGAAATGATCCTAAGTGTGAAAAACGGTCATACATCACTCTTTTCAATGCTCTTGTAACTTCAAATGGTCACTAAATGAACTATTGTAAGTTGAGGATTATCTGTAATGGAAGGGGAAATCTATTCCTTTAGGGCAGGGGTGTCAAACTCAATTTCATTGAGGGCCGCATCAGCATTGCGGTTGCCCTCAGGGGGCCGGGTGGGTATGGCCTGGGTGGGCATGGCCTAATGGGTGGGCGTGGCTAGAGTGCGTATGGCCTACTGGGTGGGCGTGGCCAGCTCTACATCGTTCGCATCAAGGGTGCCTATGGGGGCCTGGGCAGGAGTGGGACAGATCTGAGGGTCTCTGGCAGGAGGAGGGTCTCTGGGCCAGGGCCAAGGCAGTGGGGGCCGTTCCCTCACTGTTTCCAGGATGGCTTTGCGGGCCACATGAAAACACTTTGCAGGCCAGATCCGGCCCCCGGGCCTTGTGTTTGACATGTCTGCTTTAGGATCTACAGCAGTGATGATGGGATAGACAGCGAATCCTGGTCCTTATTCAGTAAAGAAAAAGACAATCCTGGTTTTTCTTCAAACTGTTTTCAAGGGGATAAGAACAAGAAATGCTGTCAGTTCCCACAACCACTTTTTGGCAGGACATCACAGAAACTTTACAGGGCTAACCTAAGCTGTTGGGCTTAGTTCTCAGTTCTGAATCTTCCACCTCAGCGAAAGACTTACAGATGTAACTTGGTGAGGGAAGAAGCTGTAGCTTGCAAAAATTAAACCAAACAAAACTTTATGGCCTTGCAATCGCAGCAACTCAAACCTGTAGCTTTTTCCTCTCATTCTTCCCAGGCATCGAGGGATATTTTGCACGACTGTTTGTCAAAACCTCCCACCGGTTCTCAGCAGATATCCGTCAGTGCTAACTCTCCCCACTTCCTTCAGTCTCCTTACAGGAAAGTCTTAGTTTCTACCAGGGTGTTATTTAAGTTACGCCTCGACTGCTTCTGACAATAATGGGCTGTGTTCCCCCTCTACAATGAGAAATCTCAAGAAGTTAATCATCAGGATGGCATATTATTTCAACAAAGATGAAAAGAAGTGGGTTCCAGTGCCACCCGTAAGGCAACCTTTCAGACTTTGGAATGCCACGATCCACTAACATTTCAAATGGTAGACTAGTCAGGGGAGAGGTGTTATGTATGCAGGCACCTGCATAGCAACAGCCACCAGGGGGCGTTGGCCTGAACGGTTTTGGCAGGAAACCCAGTTTCGGGGTTGCCATTGGCTGTCCGCTTACCTGGCTAGGTATTTAAGGAGGCCAGGTTACCCTCATTCCCCAGTACGCTACCCCCCCCAATAAAGAGCTGAACACGTACTCCGGCTGGCGTCTCTTCCTTGCGTCGGACTCACTACATTGCAAGAGGTGTCTTTGTCTAGAATAAGCAAAATAAATAAATAAATAAGGAAGGCTGAGTGCCGAAGAATTGACGCTTTCGAATTGTGGGCTTGGAGAAGACACTTGAGAGTCCCTTGGATTTCAAGGAGATCAGTCGGTCAATCCTAAAAGAAATTGACCCCCAACTATCCTTTGGAAAGCCAGATATTGAAACTGAAGCCAAATGGGAAGAGAGGACTCATTGGAAAAGGCCCTGATGTTGGGAAAGATGGAAGGCAAAAGGAGAAGGGGATGGCAGAGGAGGAGATAGTGAGATAGTGCCATGAACACAACGAGCAGTGGCGCTCGGGGTGGCCTGGCGTGCTGTGGTCCTTGGGGTCATGAAGAGTCAGGCCTGACTTAGTGACTGAACATCAAGGTAAAAAAGAAAGAAAAGAAAAAAGCCACCTAGAAGGAATTGGGTAGCATCGTTTCAGAATAACACATCTCATTAATAAGCCTTGAGCTCACAAAAAGCTTCTGCCTCTTTAATAATATTTTTCAGTCAAAAAGATGCTAGGTTCCCCCGCACATGCGTGCTAGTCGTTTCCGACTCTAGGGGCCGGTGCTCATCTCCGTTTCAAAGCCAAAGAGCCAGCGCTTGTTCGAGGACGTCTCCGTGGTCATGTGGCCGGCATGACTAGACGCCAAAGACGCACGGAACGCTGTTACCTTCCCACCGTAGTGGTCCCTATTTTTCTACTTGCATTTTTACGTGCTTTCAAACTGCTAGGTGGGCAGAAGCTGGGACGAGTAACAGGCGCTCACTCTGTTACGCGGCGCTCGGGATTCGACCCGCCAAACTGCCGACCTTCTGATCGACAAGCTCAGCGCCCTAACCCACTGAGCCACCGCGTCCCTCAAAAAGATGCTAGAGACCATTAAAAACTTCAAATAAGACAGAGCTGTCTCATCACTTTGGTATCTCAAATTCAGAAACCTGCTCTAAATAATACAGTTTAACTAAGCTGAAGTTGAAATGCTGAAGAAATGCAGTGGTTTTGGAACATAAAAAGGATGGGGGGGGGGAAATCTTCCATATAAAGAATTCATTTTGAGTTGGATGGAATTTCTTGATAATAAAAGGTTAGAAAATTTGGTCCCTGTGGCTTTACTTGGAGAACTGGGAACATAAAGAGAAATAGTTTCATATCCTTTTTCACTGTGGATAGTGAATGAGTACTTAAGCATTTTTTTTCTCTTATTTAATAACCCTCACATATTGCTGATATGGTATACTGTTAGATAATTAAAGGAATTTTAAAGGCTTTATTTCTTAAGAAGCAACAGCAGTATTGCTAAATTCAGTAGCCACAGTTTGACTTAGAACTGGTTTGATGTAGAAATTGATATGCATATTTGTGGCTTATGGCTGAAATTTTCTCCCAAATTTTTAGGCAAATGAAATAGATATATAAAAACATAACAGTTTGAGATAAACATTCGTTTGTAAGCCACAGATATGTGCATCAGTTTCTATTAAAAAGGGAATCAAGATTAGCTAAATTCTTCATTAGGTGGTAAGTTCCTGCTGCTTCAACTGAATTAAGAGTTAAGATATACAGTAAACTCCCATTATGTCTGGACAAGATGGAGAACATAATCTTGTAGGTTTCTGGCTTCCTATGCATGTCTGAACTCTGTCAAATGCGAGCCATCTTTTCCTCTGTGCTCAGCCTGGCTAAGTAGGAAATGTGTGGTTTTTCCCCTTGCGATTCTTAAGTGAGCATTTAATAACCTGTTCTCTTGCACCGGACTGAATTGAACTGGTGTCCACACGTGAACGGTTCAAGTTGACTACTTTATTTTGTTCTACCTATAGTACAAGAATCTCCCCAGACTGCTTGCCTTTCCCTGGGAACAAACAGATACAGTTCCATGGAACTGGCGAGGGGTGGGGGAAAGGTTCAGTTCTAGGTCGCTTGCTGCTGTGCAGGGACTCAAGGCTAATTCCTCGCTTGCTACCTTCCTCCTTGGCTGGCTCAGAATTTTCCAACAATTGGCCAGATACCACTCCTAGGTTGCTAATTTCTGGAGCATTCATCTTTCTCTTCTTTGCCCCTATTTCAGTGGCTGGTAAAGTAATTATGAGAAAAGGTTAAAGATAGGTTTAGGGATTTCCCCTAAGTTAGTATTTTAAAAACTATTTCATTCCATCCTCACAATATGATGGACCGTATATTAGATTGAGCCAGAAAAGAGAGAGAGCGGAAATGGGGGAAGCACTGTGTGATTTCCGTTGTCTTTTTGTTATCTCTGTTCTACATTGTGAAGGAAGAGGATCCTCACCTTTCGATTTTACATTCTATTTTTCAGTTGCTAAATAGCATAGCATTAAAAGATATATGCAAAAATGTTACTGGGTTTGACAGACTTTCATGGTAAGGCAGATCTCCAAGACTAGAATGGGAATAACAAAAAAAACTGTCCAGAGTCCATTGGAGTTAGCCAGAAAATAAAGTATAAAGTGTAAGGGCATGTCTAAAGTAAAGGAAAAGAATAATAAAGTGTGAAGTGTGAAGTACCAAATGTGAAGTAAAGTACTGTGTAGTGAAGTGAAGTAAAAAAGTGAAGTGGAAGCAAAGCAAAGCAAAGCAAAAAAGTGAAGTGAAGTAGTTGTTATGTACTGGGCTCATGAGTAATACCACGTGGGTTGCTGGAGCAGCTAACGGCTCTCCAGCAGCCCAGACTACAAGTCTCCAGCGCTATAATTGGCTATCCCTAGGTGGCAATGGTTGTTTCAAACCTATTGGCTGCTGCCTAGGGGCTAGACTATATATTGCGGCTAGGTGCAGCCATTTGCCAGTACAGATTCTGGACGAAATAAAATATGAGTTTCCCTGTACTCAGTTACCCCGTCTTCATTCCTGCGCCAAAGAACCCGCTATTTAACACTAGTTGTGATAGCAGCCACAAATGAGAACCCAACAAGACTCGTAGTTTAGGAGTTGTTTTCCTAACTTGTTCCAAACCCACAATTTATGCCAACAAAACCAGGGCAATGGTTCCAGTGAAGGAATGGCTGGACCTGGAAACACTGGCCCTCTTCCAGGTGCATTTTTGGTCCTCTTTGATACTGGATATTTTTTTTAAAAAAAAAAACATAATTGTATTTCTCCCCTGACTTTGTTAGGATATTCTGTCAACATTTCTGAGCGAGGGACAATGTTTTTAGAGTGGGTGTTCAGGATACGTTCTTCCAAACATTATGTTTGGGACATTCAGCTAAAGTATTTGCAGTTTCCAGTCTGCAAAATAGAGGAGGTACAAAAACAAGGAAGGAGTAGGAACCAAAGGCTGGGTAAGTTTCACTGGAGCTTGGCCACCTGGATTCAGATGAACAAGGAGTTCAAAATATCTCCAAAAAAAGGTTTGATTTGGCTGAAGGACCTGAAGAAAAATACCCTGCCGGTTAGTAGTGTGGGGGTACTCTGGTATTCAAGAGGTAGCCATAGCATGGATGAAGTAGAGTTTATATTCCATATTTCTGGTATTATAGCCTCCTCTGATGTATTTGTTTTTCCTACATTGTGAAAATACAGAGGCTATAGTCCTGTCCCACTGGGATAGGTACAGTACAGGTAGTCAGAGACTTATGACCACAGATGAACCCCAAATTTTCACTGCAAGGCAAAGCAGTTGTTTTTTATGACCTTTTTTGCCACAGTTGTTAAACGAATCAATGAAGTTATTAAGTGAATCATGCGGTTGTTAAATGAATCTGGCTTTCCCTATTGACTTTGTATGTCAGACCGCCAGCTGGGAAGATTAGAAATGGAGCACCCACAATTTCTGGAGGCAAGCTGTTCCCACTGGTTAATTGTTCTCACTGTCAGTAAATTCCTCCTTAGTTCTAGGTTGCTTCTCTCTTTGGTTAGTTTCCATCCCTTGTTTCTTGTCCTGCCTTCAGGGGCTTTGGAGAATAGCTTGACTCCTTCTTCTTTGTGGCAGCGCCTGAGATATTGGAAGACTGCTATCATGTCACCCTTAGTTCTTCTCTTCATTAAACTAGACATACTCAGTTCTAACAAATGTTCTTTATATGGTGATCACATGATTATGGGACAGTGCAACTATCATAAATACACGCAGTTGCTAAGTGCTCAAATTTTGATCATGTGGCTGCAATGATCATAAGTGTGAAAAACAGTCATAAGTCACTTTTTTCAGTGCTGTTGTAACTGAATGGTCACTAAACAAAGAATAGAATAGAATAGAATAGAATAGAATAGAATAGAATAGAATAGAATAGAATAGAATAGAATAGAATAGAATAGAATAGAATAGAATAGAATAGAAAGGGACCTTGGAGGGCTTCTAGTCCAGCCCCCTGCTCAAGCAGGAGAACCTATACCATCTCTGACAAGTGACTGTCTAGTTTCTTCTTAAAAATCTCCAGTGATGGAGTGCCCACGATTTCTGAAGGCAAGCTGTTCCACTGGTTAATGGTCCTCACTGTTAGGAAGTTTCTCCTCAAATCCAGGTTGCTTCTCTCTTTGATCAGTTTCCAACCATTGTTTCTTCTCCTGCCCTCTGGTGCTTTGGAGAATAATATGACCCCCTCTTCTTTGTGGCAGCCGCTCAATCTGGAATACTGTTATCATGTCTCCCCTATATTATTTTCTTTAGACTAGCCAAACCCAAGTCCTGCAGCTGTTCTTTGTATGCTTTAGTCTCCAGGCCTTGGATCATCTTAGTTGCTTTTCTCTGAATTTTTTCCAAACTCTCAACATCTTTTTTGTGATACGGTTGTAGGTCAAGGATTACCTGCACTGTGGGATCAAATAAGTTATCTGCTTGTGTTTCCTTCCCAGCCAATTCCAATAAGGAGGAATACTGTGCACACAGACTTCCATATTCATCCAATGGAAGAAGCCATGGTAACACCGTACACGCTACAGCATCATTTATTTATATACTAAATTTATATGCCACTGATTTCACTACAGACGTGACTCTGGGCAGATTACAAAATGGTAAAAAGAAACAGAAAATGATTAAAATTAAGAGAGATTAAATAGAGACTTTAAAAAAACCCAGAGGACAGATGAACCCATCAGCCACCCCCAGTGGTCCCAGGTCAGTCTGCAAAGCCAGGTTTTAAGGCTCTTCCAGAAGACCAGTAGGGTGGGGGCCAACTTCACCTCCGGCAGGAGAATATTACAATGGGGCAGGGGGTCCGGGCTCTTCTCCTGGACCTTGCCAATCAAAATTCTTCAAAATTCCATTTCTTTATGAAAATGATATCATTATGTAAGGCATTGGGTGTAATCTAACTGGAGACTGTGGCACACAGAAGATGGAACATCACACACATTATAGCAATAGCATTTAGACTTATACACTGCTTCACAGTGCTTTACAGCCCTCTCTATGCAATTTACAGACTTGGCATTTTGCCCCCAACAATCTAGGTTCTCATTTTACTGACCTTGGAACGATGGAAAGCTGAGTCAACCTTCAGCGGATCAGGACTGTCAACAAAATTAGCCTGCAATACTGCATTCTAACCACTGCGCCACCACATCATGATGCAAATGCTGTAATTTGCTTCCGTATCCTGTCCTGGTGAACATGTTATTTCGGAGGTCTGTTATCCCATTTCAAGAGTTTGGGGGAATCTTTTAATATAGAAAAATGTTTATTAGGGCAGCGGTCTCCAACCTTTGCAGTTTGGTGGCCCGGCTGGGAGGGGGAAGAGGAGAAGTGGGCTACGTGAACAGCGGGCTGCCATGCATGCACATGCCTGTGTGTCAACCCACAGCCCGGTTGCATATAGGCCATGGCCCAGTAGTAGTCAGTGGCCCAGGGGTTCAGGACCAGTGGTGGGATTCAGCCACTTTCTCCACCAGTTCGGCAGAACCGGTAGCTAATTTTTTGTTGTCCAGGCCCAGAATGGACTTCCGGAAGTGATATCCATACAGAGAAATGGTTGTTCACATATTTGAATCCCACCACTGTTTGGGACCTCGGTATTAGGGTCCCTCCAAAACCACCATGGCCTTGATAAGGATTCAGCGATGATCTGACTTGCTGCCAAACATCTATTTTGGCCCTTAACTTCTGTCCTCTAGGGTCTCTGGCATACCTTTCTGCCAATTTTCATTGGGTTCCATACCAAAGAACAACCATTTTGTCCATAATGTTAATCGTTTACATGTGGCAGGACATCCAACAACCTTCTTTAGCTCTCCTGGTTAACATATGATTTGTGACTGACAATTCCAATTATATGAATAACTCATGATCAAACTTTTTGGAATGACTGTAGTTTTTTTTTCTTTTTCAAAACCACAGACCTCTGAGTTCATTGCAAGATCTAATAAGAGTGTTTCCACACATGGAAGTCCAAAACATGTTTCTGGTATTTCTGGATGGAAAATGGAATAGAAGCTCAATGCCCAACTTGGATATCCCATTAAACCATAGTTTAGTGTGTTGAGAACAAGCAGCCTCAGTTTTTCGGATCAAATTTCTCAATAAGGTCATTAGGATGAGATTTAGAGCACTGACATTAACTCACCATGTTATCCAGTCTCAACAACCTGTAATTATATTCAGTTATGGGTCCTTTGAAATTTTCTAACCATATGAAGCAAGCTTGTTGCATAAGAACCACCATTTATATTAATTGCAATGGAATGCTTGTTAGACATGATAAATTCAATTTAATATAAACCAAAAACATACAGTAACTTTTTGGTCTAAACTCCTGTTTGCCATTCGATGTCATGGTGGCGTCATAAACCAAAGTTTGAGGCAGCTAATTCTTTTTTGTGTGTAATATTTTATTGATTTTCTAATTTTACAATTAAACATTTAAAAAGCAACGTGGTGACTGGGTAATCAATGATTCCATAACATACAAAAATCTTTAGCACAAATCTCAAGTTACAACATCAGATATTTCCTCTCTTTTTCCCTCGATATCTACTGTCTCCTATTGAATTAATATAATTCTTATTGTTATCAACTAAGTAAAACCATCTTTGTTACATTTATTAATAATTTTGAACTTATACATGTCTTAATTATGTTTACATTCAATCTTATATAATGTACTGTTGTCGCTTTTTCCCCAGGCTTTAATTTCCCCTCAGTATTCACCTTAACATTTGGTATGTTATAATTTCTAAGCTTTAAGTGACTAGAGTTTCCCTTGTCTCAACTTCTACATTTCCCCCTTTTTATAACAAAATCTAATATTCTAAGTATACATCTTATCTATTTGTATATAATCCTATTCTATTTTCTAAAACAATATCTTTTTTTTAGAGGCAGCTAATTCTTAACATACTAAAGATGCTCATTATGTAACTCAAATATTTATTTATATGTAACTAAGCATGTTCTGTACAAACTACCTTGCTGTTGTTGTACTTGGTGTGATATTTTATTCTTGAGAGTGTTGCATTTTAGCTTTTAGCATAAAGTTCAGCAAAAATGTCATTCTATGTCAAGCTCAGTGGTGGGATTCAAATATGTGAACAACCGTTTCTCTGTGTGGATGCCGCTTCCAGAAGTCCATTCTGGGCCTGGGCAACAAAAAATTAGCTACCGGTTCTGCCAGACTGGTGCAAACTGGCTAAATCCCACCACTGGTCAAGCTCATATCATATTTGACCCCTCCCTCGGGCTCAGCTTGGTCATCTCCTATATCAGCTCATACTTTGATTGTGAGATGATCCACTGACTATTTTAAAAGAGTGCAATGCTTAAAATGGCCCTTTTCATAATCCAAACTACAAGTTTGCCCTGGAAATGTAGCATTTCACAAAGTTCTGAGCTCAACATTATTCAAAATGAAATATAGCATGATGTCCTGGATTTGGTCCACATATTGCATCAAGCCCTGCTTTGTTTAACCATGGTTGACTAAGTAAAATAAAACTGACTGGGTTTGCACAACATTTTAAGTCAGAAACTATACTTTATTAAACCATAATTGCTCTGTTCACACATCACACTACACCAGAGATAAGCAATGTTGGGGGACTAGGTCGTGCAACCCATGTTCTTAACTAAGACAGTGCTTCTTAGCCTTGGCAACTTTAAAACATGTGGATGTCAGCTCCCAGAATTCCCCAGCCAGCATCCTGGAGCATTCTGGGAGTTGAAGTCCACATGTCTTAAAGTTGCCGAGTTTGAGAAACACTGGTCTAAGAGGTAACATTTTTCCCATTGGCCAAAAATACTCAGATTGTTTGGTTAGCTAGGAGACTGTAGCTGTGGATGGGAAGGAGAGACCCCCTCCCAAGAGAAAGTGCTCCCAGATGATTCTATCTCACTGTTTCTCAACTTTCTCAGCCTTGACAACTTTAAGATGAGTGGACTTCAGCTCCCAGAATTCCCTAGTCAGTCATGAATTCTGGGAGTTGATGTCCACACAGCTAAAAGTTGAGATGGTTGAGAAACACTGATCTATCTAACACTGGGAAATAGATGAAATTACACTGTTTAATTAAGAAATCTGGTAAAACAACCTTGGGGCAATAAAAGGTGGATTTCATGCAGCTTGTATGGTATGGTGTGACCACTCCAAACCAACTAAACTAGGGCTGTCCAACTTGGCAACTTTGAGACCTGTGGACTTCAACTCCCAGGACGGCTGGCTGGGGAATTCTGGGAGTTGAAGTCCACAGGTCTTAAAGTTGCCAAGATTGAACAACTGTGAACTGAACCTTCTTGTGTCTCAATGAAATGGACTGACCTATACCAATATGTCTTCTCATTGATGTAAACATTTATTATGGATGGACTTAATCCAAGTTAATTTAAACCTTTTCTGTGAAAAACACCTTTGGAAACGGTTATTGTTTCTGTTTTTCTACAACCTGGTCCATAGTTTTTTCCTTAATCCTATCCATCATAGTTCAAATTAATCCTTTCTAAGGTCCTTTCCCCAGCAGATGGGCAACAGATAGTTATTGAGTGGGCATGGTGGGAAAAATGAAAGAATTCAGAAGTAAAGGTAAAGGTAAAGGTTCCCCCGCACATGCGTGCTAGTCGTTTCTGACTCTAGGGGCCGGTGCTCATCTCCGTTTCAAAGCTGAAGAGCCAGCGTTTGTCCGAGGACGTCTCCGTGGTCACGTGGCCGGTATGACTAGACGCCAAAGGCACACGGAACGCTGTTACCTTCCCACCGTAGTGGTCCCTATTTTTCTACTTGCATTTTTACGTGCTTTCGAACTGCTAGGTGGGCAGAAGCTGGGACGAGTAACAGGCGCTCACTCTGTTACGTGGCACTCGGGATTCGACCCGCCAAACTGCCGACCTTCTGATCGACAAGCTCAGCGTCCTAACCCACTGAGCCACCGTGTCCCTTAATTCAGAAGTAAGAGGAAGCAAATTAATGTGAAAAGTCAGAAAACGTGTGTAAAAATTGTGCAAAACTTTAGAGTTTAATTCAAGAGTATACATAATGCAAATACAAATTAAATAACATTAAATTATGAGAAGAGAAGACTGTGAACAGAGAAAATAGTAGTTTTCAGATACTTTATTTTTTTAAATTCCATTTATATCCCGCCCTTCTCCGAAGACTCAGGGCGGCTTACAAGCTTAGCAGTAGCCTTCATTCTATGTATATGCCTGCTTATTAGGGCTTTTCACACACACCCCAAGCGGCATTATTACAAAGTCAGCTTAATTGCCCCCAACAATCTGGGTCCTCATTTTACCTACCTCGGAAGGATGGAAGGCTGAGTCAACCTTGAGCCTGGTGGGATGCGAACCTGCACTAATTGCAGGCAGCTGGTGTTACTTAAGGAGGCATTAGCCCACTGCTCCACCAAGGCTCTTTTTGAAAGATTGTAACAGGAAGATGGTGCAAATGTGCTCTGTTGTTGCTGAAAACAGAACAAGAACCAATAGGTGGAAGCTTTACAGAGGGCGAGCCAGACTAATCTGGATTATAAGATTCTATAATTTATAAGAGTCTAAATTCTGTTCATTCAGTGCATGAAAATGTACGCTCAGAATGAAAATAATTGATAAGCAGAGGGGATAAGCAGCAATAAAAAGCAAAAAAAGGCAATTAATTCAAGTGCAAATGTTTCAGAGAACAAGATTTCACCAGTGAGTGACAAAACAAAATCTTAGTACACTAACAATACAACCAACAGTACCCCAGTGAAAGTTATGCCAAGCAGTTGGTATCAAGCTCTTTGATCCATTTTAAGTCAACGAGGTCAAATTAAGCTTTTCTTACAAAGGACAAAAACTTTCTACCGCAGGACATGCAAGCAATGTTACCAACAGTTCTATTTTTACTGGCAGCTGAGTGGACTATCAAACAATGAAAAAATTAACACCAAGGAATCCAACTATTGGGCCAGTTATTGAAAACAGGATATTCAGAGCAAAAGGAGGAGAGGGTTTTCGTCACCAAAGAAAAAAGGTAACAGAACAATTTTGGACGGTGGAAAAAGAGGGGGGGCTAGAAAGAAAATGAAGGGTCGGTTATACGGTATATTCCACTGGTCTCCTGCTTGCCAGGAGACCTCCAAGATTCCTTCCAACTCTATTATTCTGTTGGGGAAATTCTGTCAGAATCTCCCATCTAATTTTTTTTAGTTCTATGCAAATTCTGCACTGTAGAAGAAGCCACAATTGAACATGATAAGTTGTTCTTTTTAGCACAAATGGGGGGGGGATTCAAAATCTTGCCCACAACTGAGCCACGTCAATTTCAGAAAGACGTGGTGTCCTCCAGACAGATTAACATTCAATTTCAGAGTCTCTTAACTGGCATCAGTGTTTGGACTTTCTGAGCCAAAGGTCACGATGAGGCACCACTTTTCTCACTCTGTGCTGTTCTGTGGCTGCTTTGATACAACCCATATATCCTGTTTTATGTGACGTGTGGGCTTTCAGATGTGACATTTTGTGCCGTTTTCTTGGAAACAATGCAGGAGTGGATTATCGCCCGTAGCCTTTTTCTGGCATGCTTCCTCTTGACTTGAGTCACACAAGAGGTAGAACTTGAGTGATCTTCAAGAACCTGGTTCTGGTTAGGATGCTGATGACTAGAAGTGGGGACAAGTTTCTCCACCCTTCCCCCAAAAATTCCAGGATAAGGCTATGGTCAACCACTTCCATTTGGAAAGCTGCATAGTCACATCTCTGAAATGCTTGATGCAGGAATCAAGCTTGATTCAATGGAAATTTGACCTTCTCTGTGTGGAGCTACTCATTAAGGCTTAGCGTTATGTACAAACCAGGTCATCTTTACTTCTTAAGCAAACTAGAGATAGCTCTCCAGCTTTTCGGGAGTCCTTATTTCTTTCTCCTTCTCACCACTTCTGTGTGTCATTTTTATCTTTCTTTTTCTCCCTGCTCCTCATTCTCCTTCTCTCCTTGCTTTGCCAACTCTGAAGAAGGGGCAGATGGCTCTTGTTAAACGTTTGAACTGATTCCTTGCCCAGAGCTTTTGACAACAGGCCAAAAACTGCACACAAGGTTGTACCCACTTCCAATTTCAAGAAATCCTCTTGGAAAGTCTAGGAGAATTGGGTTTTGTGGTGGGAAAACTGGACATTCATCTCTAGCACTGGGCTGGAACACGAAATGAATCATGGTTTGTAGAGTGTGCTGTCTACATTGAGAGAGGGGGGGTGGGAGGGAGGGGAGAGAGACAAACACACACACACACACACACAGACAGACACAGAGAGAGAGAGAGAGAGAGAGAGCGTCCCTGCAGTTTTCTTAGCAAAATTTCAGAAGTGATTTGCTATTGCCTGCTTCTTAGGGCTGAGAGAATGACTGGCCCAAGGACATCCCGTTGGCTTTGTGCTTAAGATAAAACTAGAACCTACGATCTCCCAATTTCTAACCTGGGGCCTTAACCACTACACACCAAAGTTTCTGTTTTTGTAGCAACTACAAAAATTAAATTCCATCAGTTAACTTTCAAGGACATAGCTTTCTTTTACTAGTTACCATCTGAAATCAATCATTCTAAATAAAAGTAACCCAACAGTGCTCCCTCAAGTGACTTTATCAAGTGCTACTCGATCAACAAACCCTATAAATTATGTATACCAGATATGATGTACAGCAGAGATCCCCAACCTTTTGGGCACCAGGGACTGGTTCCGTGGAGAGAGGTTTTTCCGTGGACCAGAGAGTGTGTGGTTTTGTGTGCTGCCTGCATCCAGCGGGCTTTGCTTGTTTGTACGGACCAGTTGCTGGCAGGCCTTGGGCCGGTACCAGTCCACGGACTGGGGGTTAGGGAGCCCTGATGTACAGGACCATTATGAGTATTGATGCCACTTATCTGGGGACCATACCAGCTGACCTTGGCTGATTTGGAAAAACCAGAGCCAGACCTGGTTAGGACTTGGATTAAACCACCAGGAAATCTTACAGCTATAGGATAGACTTGGACCGTGAAAAAAATCACCCCAGTAAATGAAAAATGCATGCAAAGTTTTGGCTTCCCCCTTATAATCTTTTTTTAAGCCATACACAAGCAATCACTGTTTTGCATCTTGCAATCAAGTTAATAATATAGACAAAGTGTTCCAAAGAAGGGATAGAGGCCAGCTACCTAGTTTTCTTATTTAGGATTTACAGTAAATGACTCCCCCCCCATTTTTTCCAAAGTCTGCCATCTCTACAAATATAAATACATTCATGAACTCCATCCCATGGATTTTGGAAAAAGATACTATAGTTCTGAAAATAAATTCCATATGAAATTTATTGTGGGACAATGGAGCTTGGCATTCAAACCTGTAGGGATGCTTTCTTTTTGTGCCCCCCTCCCTGGTCCAAATGTTCTTTTCTCCTCTTCTGCCTGAAGCATGGCTGGACCCAACCATGAGCACATGGCGGGGGGGGGGGTGTGAATGATTTTGTGACATGCAAGGGTTTTGCTTTTAGACAGACTGAAGGGAAGAGAGAAAAGAAGAAAGTTTTCCAGGGTTAAACGAGGGGGAAATTGTTTTTCTTACAGCTTTTCCTGCTAAACTAGCCACCTTGCCTAGATGGTGTTTCACTTCTGTTCTTCTCTTCTGCTAGCCCTGCAAACTGAAAAGAAGGTGGGAACACCGCCCGCCCCCCCCCCCAGTTCTTTTCCTGTTTCTAAAGTTAAGCTGGTGGTGACAGGGAGCAAGGAGAGAAAGAGAAAGAAACTTGTTTATGCTTCTTTTAATATCTCTCCCTTCTGTTTTACATTTACAGTCTTTTCAAAAGATACAGTCCTGGCCCTGCCAAGATTCCTAAAGAGATATCCTGAGAAATGTAGGCCAGTTCCCCAACCCAGATTCAAAGAAAACAAATGTCAGGCCAGCTATTGATATGAAATAGTTTAAAAATGAGAAAAAGCTGCCTCAGAGCTAGGTTTACATTAAACTCCATTTCAGCAAAGAAAGGGAAGGGAGTCGCCAAGGAATTTTCCCTCAGCTAAGGAAGAAAGAGTACCAGGGCAGGGTGGAAAAGGCTAAAATTACCTGCCAGCGAGGTGTCCCAAAAATTGGGCCCTCGTCCTTAGCCATCGTGGGGCCAGAAGGAGAAGGAATGCAATGTTACCACTGGTAGTCCTCAACTTACAACGGTTTGTTTAGTGACCATTCAAAGTTACAACAGTACTGGAAAAAGGGATTTATTTACCACTTTGTTTATTGCAGCAGCATCCCCAGGGTCATGTAATCAAAATTCAGACGCTTGGTAACCGACTCATATTTAGGACAGTTCCAGTGTCCCGGGGATTGTTATCTCCTTTTGGGACCTTCTGACAAGCAAAGTCAATGGGGAAGCCGGGTGTCCAATTAAGAACCGTGTGGCTAATTTAACAACTGCAGTGATCCACTTAACAGCGGTGACAAGAGAGGGCGTAAAATGGGGCAAAATTGACTGAACCGTCTTCACTTAGCAACAGATATGCTGGGCTCAGTCGCGCTTGTAGCTAGAGGATGACCTGAATAAAGTTGACATCCAAGGGAGGGAGGAAGACAAAATCGTTTCCATCCTAAACAGTTTTTAAGAGGAGGAAATAGGGGGATTAGCAAGCAAGTGGGGCATGTCATCCCCAGCCCTGCCACACCCTGCAATTGCTGAGTTAAACCTGCCTGGAGGGGACCTCCAGAGTGGGACTTGTTCAGTGACGTTATTGCACATCCTGTTGTACCTAGCATTTCTCCATTTCTTTGCAAGAAAGCCCATGATGGGAAAGTGGTTTCCTTCATTTGGATTCAGGATCCTGTGTGAATGGGCCACGGCAAGACAGGTCTTGAGCTAGGTATGATTTTACAGGCGTGACATTCCCTCTTTCTGTGTGCAATAAGAAGTCTTCAAAAACCAGATGGATTGCTTTCAAAATGTATCCTTCTACTCTCCTATTACCTTTTCAAGGCTGGAGTGACAGGCTGATTCTCTCCCAGGATCCTCTGTTCATGAATATTCTTCCCATTCCCATTCATTCATTCCCATTTATACCCTGCCTTTTCTTCCAGAGTTCAAATATATAACACTGCCTCCTGCTTCTCCACCACCACAGCAATCACCCTGTGAGATAGCTAGACAGGGGTTTTTCAACCTTGTCAACTTTAAGAGGTGTGAACTTCAACTCCCAGAATTCCCCAGCCAGCACACTTTCAGATTTGCAAGATTAATGTTGGCCTTACCGGGTAGACCAGAGGGGAAACACAACCAGATAATCTAATTATACTTCATTGTAAAGCTACATTAACAAAATTTTGCAAATCTGAAAGTACAATTCTCCCCTTGTCCCTTTTACAGCCTGAGAAGCTAGAGAAGTCCATTCCAAGTCTCTTGCCCTACCCAGTATCCAGCTGCAGGCTAAGCTCTCTTATCTGAACAGGTAGCACCTTTTTGCCCATCTCCCATAGTCTTCCCCACATACCATTCCAATACCTGACATCTGTGTACCCCCTCCTTTTTATTTACTTATTGGATTTCATCCAATTACTTTGACTTCATGCACTACCAACAGTAGTTTATTTACAGTAACTAGCCAATTAAACAAAGCGTGCACCTCCTATGCACACAAACAAGACACTTCAGTGTTATAAACCTTTTAATTCCCATCCCTGCCCTGCAGACAAAATCCCTTTTATTTTTCATTGTCTATATGCTATATGACTTTCCTTTCACAAATGAGGCATGATAGATTTAAATATTCAAGTAGCTTAAGAACCCCCAGCTTGATTTTAAGGTGGGTCTCATCCTCATAAATCACTTCGCTTTAAAATCTAACCAGGTTTCCTGAAGCCTTCCTGACCACTGAATTCCTAGGTTGGTTCCTTGATCCCTTTGTTGTTATATGTGGCTCCAAACATTTGGCTTCCCACCCTACCCCAATAAAGTAACAATACTACAATTGGAAAATGAAAAAAATGTATGCCAGATGAACAAGAAACTGAGTCAATGATCTAAATGCTACCTTAGAAACTTTTGGTTCTTGAATTCTATTGCAGTTAGAATAACAAAGTAGAAAAATTCAGGAGCATGGGAACCTATAAATATATTAATGGAATTTATTTACAAATTGAAATATCAACTAGCATATGCAACAGTATCCGCAGGGGAGATCAAAATCTGCAAGGTGGGAGGTGTAACATCTGCCAAGGATGTCACTGCATGTCTTGTGTCTCTAAGCTGTGATCAGTTCAGTATACTTGTCTATATTCTCAACTTTTAGTATCCAGAGGGAAGACAAGTGACAACGTCTTAATCTCAGAGTGCAAATTAACATCATTTGCCCAATGCTGTCATATGATAATCTATATAATCTCCCCATCACTTCTTCCAGACATCTATGTCTTCAGCCATGCTCAAATCAGAAAGTGATACTCTAATTTGAACCATGTCGACTATTTACAGATAAGCAATAGATCTGCACAAACCAGTTTTTCTACCTCCAGCCAAGTCCTTACACCTACCTCTCCAAGAAGCAAATCTTGGTTTAGTAAACTAAAACATAGTATTTTGGGTTCGGATGGTAACCAGGTGTAAAGGCGACAAGCCCTAATAACTCTTACTCATGCCTATCCTGGATTACTGTTTTGTGTTACCTCTAACTAACCAGGCTGGCCAGAAGTTCTCACTGCAAATTCATCCAAAGGACTCAAGACTAGCGAGGTTATTTGGCTCGGCCCAGAAAAAGAACATTTGGTGGAATGCTACATTAATAACACATTAGAAATAAGATGCCATGCCCCATTTCCCAAAGGAGCAAGACCCAAGCTTCTCCCATTATTCAGAGTCATTGCTAGCAAGCCCCCGGTGGGGTTCCCCATTTACAAATGCTGAAAGATTTTGGTTCCGAAGAGCAAGCAAGCAAAGAACACAATGAAAAGACACGCACCTTCAGAGCTGGGCCACCTCTGTTCCTCCACCTCCCCACCCAACGGATGAGTGGCTTTTCGCAGGAGAATAAAAAACGTGAACCCTCCATACAAATAAATAAAATCCCATTAGAAGAGAGAGACTCCACCCTCTTAAATAAGCTCAGCTGCTCCCCTTTTCCTGCCCTTGTTTTGCCCTGTAAGGATGATTGACAAGCCTAGATTTAAATAAGGATTTTGTGGGTTTGAAGCATGTGACCCATTTCCCCCTTTGTTTTCTTCATTAACCTCTTTTTTTTTCCTCCCAAAATCCAGCCCAGGGTTTTCTCCTCTCTCACATTTTTCTTTTTTTCCTGGACTTTCTCACTCCTTTCCCAATGGGATCCACGTTCCACCTTTACCCTTTTGCGTACGTTGACGAGTCTCTTGAAATCCCCGTAGGGTCCCATTGCCAGCTTTGCAAATGGAAGGTCAGCACCAGCTGAAAGATGAATTTGAAAAGGCTGCCCTGAGCCTGAGTCACTATTTTTTTATATACCCCATCCATTACAGGTAGTCCTCGACTTACAATCATTCATTTAGTGACCATTTGAAGTGGCATTACTGTAAAAAGCCCCCACACGTATGGCCATTGCAGCATTCCCAGAGTCATATGATCAAAGTTTGGGTGCTTCACAACTGACATGTATTTACAACAGTTGCAGCATCCCGGGATCATGTGATCACCGGCTGCAACCTTCCCAACCAGCCTCGGACAAAGAAAATCAATGGGGGAAGCTGGATTTGCTTAACAACCATGTGATACCCTTAACAACCATATGATACACTTAACAACTGCAGTGATTTGCTTAACAACCATGGCAAGAAGGTGGTAGAATTGGGTGTGGCTCACTTAACAGTCACCTGGTCCCAATTTTGTAAGTTGAGGACTACTTGCACAATGGAGATTATGAATCATGGGGTCTCAATCTCTATTTATGCATCTCGGATTAAACCTTTAGTGTGAACACAACCAACTCTTGTTTACCAGCAAACACAGAGTTTAATACAATGTGTGACCCCCGTCAGTGCTTTACATTTGGTGGACAGAGAACAAAATGACTCACGACTTTTTTGTTTGGGAACATATGGCTTCCATCTGTATGGCACTTTTTGGCCTAACAGAATTAACACACAATGCTATGTTCACAGAATAGGTTTATGTTGGCTCATCAATTAAACCATGCTTTAGGTTTGCACCATACAACAGGCATGGATTCTTACAAACCCCACTACCACCAAACAACACAAAAAGATATTTGACCTAACCAAGATTGAATCTGATCACATTCAGCTTATTATTCGAATGCAGACACTGGTTTTAATTGACTTGGTTAAGCGTGTTGTAAGAATCCAGCCTTGAATTTCTTTCTACTTAAAAATGAAGCAATGGCGAACCCTACTATTTGCAGAACAGGGCTTCAGGAAAACCTGGAAGCCCAATCCTGAATCCATAGAAAATTTTTCAGGATTTGATTAATGGTTTGGTGCTACTGGTACAAACAAGTTAAATAATATCCAGTTCCTATAGGATAATCCATGGGAGCTTTTCCAGACAAGAATGATTCCCTGGCAACTATAAAACCCTGGTATTTTTTAGATGTTAAGACGGTGCTTGGAAAACTTCTTCTCTTACACAATTGCTCTTCAAAGAACTGCTCTCCAAACCCAAGTCTGAGTTTTAAGATTCACCCAAAATAAAAGAAAAACCATGATTTTGGATGGAGATCCCTTTGGCAGTCTCTTTTGCTTTTACCGCCCTTAATATCATACTCTTTATAATTAAGTGGAAGAATTCTAGCTCCGAATAGATATGAACTCAAATCAAATTCTCGGTATCAGATATAAATAGCAAACTTACAAACACAAATGAGGGAAAAAATAGCTTCCCCTGCATTCCTTGAAGACACAGGAGTTACAGCGGAAACCTGACAGACTTTTCAGCAGCCATGAACTGAGCCCTCTGCGAACATACTGAGGATAGGGTGTAATACTTTCCGTACACTTAGAATAGATTCCAGACACGTGTCTAATAAAGTTCAAAACGCCACAGGACATTTGAACAAAAGCAACAGATGGGACACAGAATGGCCAGTGGGTGGAGGCGGATCAAATATTTCCTAGCAAAACAGACAAATGAAGGTCCCACTCAGTCAGGTCATGGACTAGCCCAAAGGAAAATGAAGACAATATGCAGAAGCCTGATTACATGCTAGAGCTGAACTCTTCAAACTGTGTTTTGTAAGAATTCAATGGGGTTTGGTAACAGAAACCCCCCCCCCCAAAGGTTCACTCAAATGCAACTGATTTTCTATCACTAGAGCCTTGCCTATTGATCAGGGATTCTGGTTTTTTTATTTAGGTCAACAGTACTGCTGACCTAACAGTACTGCTTTATAAGGCCTCGGTAGGACTGCACTTGGAATACTGCATCCAGTTTTGGTCATCACAATAAAAAAAAGATGTTGAGACTCTGGAAAGAGTGAAGAGAAGAGCAACAAAGATGATTAGGGGACTGGAGGCTAAAACATATGAACAGTGGTTGTAGGAATTGGGTTTGTCTAGTCTAGTGAAAAGAAGGACTATGTCAGAGCATGCACAGTTTTATGGTGCTGAGATAACCAAGAAGTAAATATAGTAAACAGTGGTCTATATTAAATGGTGGTTTATATTACACTATCTACAATACACACTAGGAACAAAATACATACAAGTGGCAATACAGCAAACTCAAACACACAACAATTACAGCAGGAAACAGACAAGAGAGAATACGGCAGCAAAAGCCTTCCCTTTTATACTCAGTCTCTTAAAGGGATACAGACACCTGCTGAATCATTCCTATCATTGCATCATCCACCTTACATTACATCAGCTGGTTAGCCTTTAAATCATTATCCTGACAGACTAGGAGTGACATAATAGCAGTGTTCCAATATTTGAGGGGCTCCTATAAAAAAAGAGGGGGTTGACCTATTCTCCAAAGACCCGAGAGCAGGACAAGATGCAATGTATGTACATTACCCAAGAGAGAAGCAACCTAGAACTAAGGAGAAATTTCCTGACAGTGAGAACAATCAACCAGTGGAACGGCTTGCCTTCAGAAGTTGTGGGCGCTCCATCAATGGAGGCTTTTAATAAAAGACTGGACAGCCATTTGTTTGAAATGGTATAGGGTCTCCTACTTGATCATGGGGTTGGACCAGAACACCTCCAAGATTCCTTGCAACTCTGCTATTCTGTTCTGTTCTTAGAGTTGATGCAGCATGGAAAAGTTTGAAAGCCCTTGAGTTAAAGCAGTGAGTATAATAAGCACAGACAATTTCTACTTTTCTAAGTTCAGCCATCCAAAGCTGATGAAAGCACAGACACTTATTCACCTCTGCTAGAAAGGCAGGAAATCCAATTTTCAATTTGTACTAACACAGTTGTTTTACTGAAAATATGTTTGAAAAAACAGAAAACTTGCACTACTGTAATTTAGCGACTTTCCAGCATCACTGCCACACAGGGCTTTAACGGAACACACAAGCTGCTCACCTCAGCATAGAACTTTGGGGTTGTCAAACTTAAGGTTGGGGTCCCCCAGGAGATCACAGGCAACTTCAAGAGAGGTCACACCCTCCACCCCCCAAGGCAAACCAGACCAGTCTTGTGCAAGTAGAGTGAAAGCTTCTCGAAATTTGCCCTGGGCTTTGATCCCTGCTTTGAAGCCATGAGTTTGATCAAGCAAAGTTGGAGCAGGTTTTGACTGCACTTCCGCTTTGCCTGGGCAGCTGGAAGAAGCTATCCACTAATAGACCAGTTTTCTGTTCTTCCAGGCACTTGAGCTTCCATATGACTGGGAGACCAGCATTGAGAAGTAACCTGAGTTGGAACATTTGCAACAATCACCCATGGCACTCAGCCAAACGCCTTCCAACCCCAACTTTAAGAATCAACTTAAGTGATGATTCTTCCTACCAGCAGGTGACATGGGTTGGAGAGGAAACCAAAACTAGGGGAATCTAACAATCATTGCTCCTCAAATGCACAGTCAGGACCAATTCCTGTTCTCATTACAGAGACAGATCAGAGCTCTGCTATCAGGGCATCACAGATCATGCCATGTATTTTTCAACCTGTTTCAAGACTGAAGGAATACACAATAATGCAACCATGACTTAGATTTACAAAAGGAAAGGTGTAAAGTTTATCATCACTATAAGAACTTGAGGTGGAGGGGGTGGCTGGTTTACACCATTCCTAAATGATGTGGTGGAACGTAGTCTGGATTCCCAGGACGGAGGAACTGCATTCCTGAGAGTAAAGAGGCAACAAAACTTAGATAGTTTGTTTGGGAGAAAAAGAGTTAAGATGGCTCCTCCCTAGATGTTCTAGGAATATATAGCTAAATTGTGCAGGTAGTTGCTTTAGTTTGGCAAGATTTCTGTCTATGGGTGAGGAACAATAAAAGAAACTGCTCAGAAGTAAGGAATCCTTGTTGGTCTCTGAGCTTAGTTCTTGGGGCTTAGAGAACACCAAGGACTCCTCATTGCAACCCTGAGCTACAAATATTCACCTCTGTCATGCTCATGACATGTGGCTTTCTGCTTGGCCTGACAATATTTTTACAAAACCACTTCTGTTGCATGTAGAATATCATTTGATGTCTTTCCTCACAATGGTTACATATGTAATCAGAGGTAGAGGCTGTGGTATCAATATATCTTGTATGCTTTGCTTGACTTGTAAAACTAATTTCTCCCCTTATTAGGAAATGCTTGGGTGGCCCCAGTCAGTTTTTTTCCCCATTAAGAGAAAAAAAAACCTCTTGTAACATTTCCAAAATGTGGTAACATTTTGCACCTCTGTTAAAAGGTGTTAAAAATCATCCATACAGAGGTAAGACAGAAACTGCTTTATGTGGTCTGTTTTTCTCTCTCAAATAAGTTTGCCCTTTGTTGCTTGTTTTGAGTTGTAGGTTAAGTTTTGGTCTACGACTAAGTAGCAAGTATATAACATTAATATGGCTGTGAGGATTTATACTCATCTGTTTGTTCCAAGACCATTATTTTTAGCAATATAATTATATTTAATTGTCTTTGGTTATCTTTTCAGCAGTTTTTTTTTAAAAAATAAGATGGAACAAACATTGAACCAGAGTTCAAATATTTCAGCACCTGTACAGGAGTTTGTGTTGGAATGGAAAATCCACACAGATTTTCTGAGAAAGTCTGGGGAGACAGTGCCAGAAGAAACCAATATTCAGTTGACAGATCTTTCCTGAAAAATTAATATGGATTTTCGTTCCTGATGTTTAGTTTTCCACGGCTGTTCCTCTGCAGGAAGCATCATCATGGGCAAAAACATTGCTGCTAGAACGGTTATGAATCGAGCCAGCCTGGGTGAAAAAGCCGCTATGTGTACTCTGAGCTAACTGCTGCTGCTAACTCTGGCATTAAGCTTAGGAAATTGTCTTGCTGTTTAAATAAAAGAGTAAGGGGAAACTTTCTGAAATGACTGAAGGTTGAGATCATTTTCTTAGGAAGACCCTGAACACCAGCTGCGAATTAGTAAAATAAAATCAGGTTTCAGGGAAACCAGATAAATGCCAAGCTTGGGAAAGAGATGTTAGTGTAGAAGAGAATGCAGCTAATGGGTTGACCACAACCAGACACTGCCCCAGAAATTGGTGTCATCTGGAAGAGGTAAGAGGAACTCAGCCATTTTTTTTCATAAGGAAGGCGTGTCCAGGCAAGGGGGTTTGCTTCGAAAAGTCAGAAGGGTGATTCTGACAGTACACTGAAGTTCCATCAACAGCCGTTTTTATGGTATGGTCACGGCCACCATTTTAACTTATTCTCCCATACAGGTAGTCCTCGGCTTACGACCACAACTGAGCCCAAAATTTCTGTTGCCAAGCAAGACTGTTGTCAAGTGAGTTCTGGCCCATTGTACAGCCTTTCTTGCCACAACCGTTCAGCGAATCACTGCGGTTGTTAAGTTAGTAACATGGTTTATTGAGTGAATCTGACTTCCCCGTTGACTTTGCTTGTCAGAAGTTCCCCCAGAGTGATCACATGACCCTGGGACGCTGCAACCGTCATAAATACCTGCCAGTTGCCAAGTATCCGAATTCTGATCATGTGATCTTGGGGATGTCGCAATGGTTGTAAGCAGTGGTGGGATTCAGCCAGTCCGCACCAGTTCGGCAGAACCGGTAGCTAATTTTTTGTTGCCCAGGCCCAGAATGGACTTCTGGAAGTGGCATCCACACAGAGAACCAGTTGTTCACCGATTTGAATCCCACCACTGGTTGTAAGTATGAAAAATGATCATAAGTCACTTTTTCAGTACCATTCTAACTTCAAGCAGTCACTAAATGAATGGTTGTAAGTCGAGGACTATTTGTATGTTGCAAACCTCCTATTCCCCTCCCCCATATCATGTTTCTCATACATGGGAATCAGCATTTTCAGCCCAAAGGTCCGACAACATCATTATTACATATGTAAAAGACGGTTAACTAGCAAAAGATGCCAATCGGAATTCAGAAGCCTGGCACGGCAATTTCTTGGCTTGGAATTTTCATTTTCAGATTTTATGTTTCATTAACAAGGTGGGGAAAATTGGATTCGAAAGCAGGACGCCAATCTCTTTTTGCTGAAAGGAGAAATGTGGGGGCTTAAAACTAGATGATTTACAACTCTGTTCTTTGTAATCACTGTATGTGCTGAATTGACTATAAGCTTTTGTCTGTAAAAACCAAGTAAACTGCCTATATAAACAATGAATTTGCACAATATAATGTCAACAGAAATTGAATAATCTACTGTACAGGTGTTCTTTGACTTACAGTGGTAATTGAGCCTGGAATTACAGCCATAAGCCATGATGTTGCTGCCATGTGACTATGTTCGATTTTATGACTTTTTTAGTGGCATCATTGAGTGAGCGTTGCAGTTATTAGCAAATGCTGCACTTGTTAGGCAAATATGTTGGTTATTAATAAATCGATTGTACCCAGGTATTAGCAAAAAAAATGATAAAAATCATGGTCACATGACTACTGGATGCTGGAAGTGAGAACTGGTTGCCAAGCATAAAAAATGTGACCGTGTGACCATGTGACCATAGTGTGTGTTTGTGTGTATGTTTGTGGCTGTTGGAACGTTGAAACTGGGTTGTAAATACCATTTTGGGGGGTCCATCTTGACTACAACCAGATCCTAAGCGACCAGTCATTAACGGAGGACTACTTATATGACTAATGAATACTCAAGAGATATTCTCCTTTTCCCTCCTTATTTTTCCCCCAATTAATAATACAGTACCCTATTTTCCTTTAATACAAGTATTTTTCAACCTTCTTTGGGCTTTTGAGATACTGTCAAGTAGAAACCCAAGACAGAGTCATGGATTACTGTTCATTTTTTAACGATGCAGCCATCATATGTAAACTCAGAAATTATCACCATGCTTGTAGCTAAACTCTGATAACAATTGCCCAAGGGCTAAATGAGAATATGCATTAGAAAATTTGCTACCCAATTTCTTCAGAAGACTCCAGCATTTTTGAACGTGCAGTCTCTTGACCAAATCAAAGAATGTCTGCTTCATCCAGCTGTGCTGATGAAAATATTCAAACAAGTGGCAGTAACTGTAGACAAAGACTGGGCTGTTAAATATGGGTTGTTTCAACCAATGAAAAGACATTTTTAGATTATTTCAACTTTTCCACATTAGGAAAATCTGTTCATGCTTAGAAAAAAAAACTATGGGAATTTGTTGGAAGGTTAAAATACAGTGCTATATTTACAAAAAGGAAATGACCTTGAAGTGAAGATAATTCCTCTCCCTGTAACATAGAGTAGATGGAAATTAACTCTCTGCCACCATCACTACATTCCCAAACTAACCTAAAGTGATTTACTCATGTTCAAGATAAACTATCAGAGAAGAGGAAGGAAATGGAATTGGGCCTTTCTTCAGTGGAAGAGGTTTATTCTGCTTCTGTATATTATCTGGGAATAAATCTCTTTCCAGCTCTAGAGAATAAAAGGAGTTCGGGGTTGAACTGTTGAGTTCTTTGAGTTGTTTGACTTGGTTAGGTTGATCATGTTACCCTTAGACTGATAATAAACATTTGCAAGAAAACAACCAAGCACAGAGAACACCAAGAACCCAATAAATCCCAATGGCTTCAGAGTAGAGATCAGATTCTTCTATTAATAACTCTTCATGACTTGTATGTCAGTGTATGCACAGAAAATGCCCATATCAAAGGAAAGCAGGCATAATCACATAGATCAGGGATGTCAAACTGCCAGCCCACGGGCCGGATGCATCATTAGGAAACTGCGCCCACCCCCCCATTGCCAGCAATGGGGAAAAAGCTCCAATACCTTGCGTGACGTCACGTGACATCACGAGTTTGACATATCTGACATAGATATATCCAGTGTGATGAGGGCTAGTGGGAGCAATTAGCCACGTAGGACAGTAAATTAGCTAACAAAGGAGAGAAAATGGCAAAAATGGACTATTTATTATTTTTGTATGTCATCAGGGTGGCTCAGTGGCTCAATGGTTCAGATGCTGGGCTTGTTGGCTGGAAAGCGGGCAGCCCACGTTTGAGAGCTGAGTGCTGCACCACGGGGTAAACTCCTGTTCCTGCCAACCTAACAGTTTGAAACCATGCAAATGCAAATAGGTACCACTTTGGTGGGAAGATAACAGGACTCCGTGACTTCATGCTGACCGCATGACTGAGGAAATGTCATCAGACAGTGCTGGCTCAATGGCCTTGAAACGGAGATGAGCAGCGCCCCCTGTAGTCAGCAACGACTAGCGAAGTAAAACCTGTGGCATCAACGCAAAAAAGATTTATGGCAGCGAATTTAAGAGGAAAAAATCCTTAGACAATCTGGAGGCAGAAAGTATAGGTTTTGGATTATATTTAGTGCTTCAGCTCTTTCCCTCTGTGCCCCCACCCCACACACACAATCCATGGGGCAGAGCATTTCAGCCTGTTTGAGGGAAACCTTTTTACAGCTTTGGGTGGATTTTAAAAGGCATAATCTGCTGTCATAAGAATAATTGGGGAGGCCTCAATTTAACAAAAGCTGAATAAACCTCTTCAAACCCTTGCTATTTGTCTCTTTTTAAAAATGACAAACACACTATGTCCCCTAGCTGTTTCCCTAGGCCAGGGGTAGGCAACCTTGGCTCTTTTATGACTCGTGGACTTCAACTCCCAGAATTCCTGAGCCAGCCATGCTCAGGAATTCTGGGAGTTGAAGTCCATGAGTCATAAAAGAGCCAAGGTTGCCTACCCCTGGCCTAGGCATTTGGGTTAGAAAGTTGGTGAGCTCAATTACTGATATGGCTTGGGTTGGTTTTTTTCCCCTTTGGGGGAGGTGTTACTGTTTAACTGGGACAGCAAAGTTTATATCATTATGGTAATTGGATTTCTTTTGCACACTGCCCAAAGTTACTGCTGTGAGATGAGCAGCTCTATAATTCTTTGAAATCAATAAAGTTCTCACTTGATAAAACCACCCCTGAAATTTCTCTACTGGACTGTATGGTAGCATGCCTAACAATGCAAGTCCAGTGATAGAAACTGACCATAGTGCTCAAAGCATTTGACTCTCCTGACTGCAAAAAAAACACAAGACTTTACAGAACACTGGACAGGCAGTCCTTGACTTACAACCATCCATTTACTGACCGTTCAGAGTTACAACAATGGAAGTGACTTATGATTGGTCCTCACACTTACGACTCTTTCAGTATCCCCATGGTCATGTGATGAAAATTCAGGTGCTTGGCAAACTGGCATGCCAGTTACAGCATCCCAGAGTCATGGTGATCACCCTTGACATTCTTCGCAGCTGGCTTCCTACAAGCAAAGCCAGTGGGGAAGCCGGAGTGACTTAACAACCACAATGATTCACTTAACAATTGCAGTGATTTGCTTGATAACCATGAACAAAAAAGGTCATAAAATCAGGCATGACTCATTGAACATCATGCCTTGCTTAGCAACAGGAATTCTGCCCCCCCCACCCGATGATGGTGGTAAATTGAAAGCTACCTGTAAAACATTTCAAAGATGTGGGGAATAAATTTCCTAAAGGGGCCTTTGCAGGCAAAGAAGGCACATCCTGTTGTACTTGTTGTTGTTGTTAGTTGCAAAGTCATGTCCGAGCCACCACAACCACATGGACAATGTTCCTCCAGGACTTCCTGACCTCTACCATCTTCTGGAGTCCATTTAAGCTCACGCCTACTGCTTCAGTGACTCCATACAGCCACCTCATTCTCTGTCATCCCCTTCTTCTCTTGCCCTCAATCTGTTCTACTTGCACCCTAATAACAAGGAAAATTATGGCTTCTCATAACGGACATTTTTCAACGTTCTGGAAGAAGCCCTTCAGACAGTACGAGAGTGCATCCTATGACAGACAGTTCTTGACTTACAAGCATTTTAGTGACTGTTCGAAGTGACAATCTATGTTCTGTGACTGTTTTTCACATTTACAAGCTTTGCAGCATCCTCACAGTCACACGATGAAAATTTGAATACTTGGCAACTGGGAACTGTACTTATGATGCTTGCAGTGTGCTGGGGTCCTGTCATTGTCTTCTGCAACCTTCTGGCAAGCAAAGTCATTGGGAAACCAGGTTCACTTAACAGCCGTGTTACTGACTTAACAACTGCAGTGTTTCACTTAACAATTGTGGCAAGAAAGCCTGTAAAACGGGGCAAAACTCACTGAACAACTGTCTTGCTTAGCAATGGAAATTTTGGCTCAATTGCGATCGCAAGTTGAGAACTATCTGTAATTCCTCCTAATGGACAATCAAAAGAGTCTGACCAGGAGCAAGAGGCTAGGAAGACCTGATAAGGATTGGTGCAAAGACAAAACTCTGCATCTTTTTTTTTAAAAAAGGCAATGAAAGATGCTAAGGCAGCACCTCCCAAGCTTTTCCTTTCATTACCCAAAATTGCTTATCAGACAGTCCTACATTTACCTACAATAAATAAAAATTTAATGTAGGTAAAACACTTCAAGTCAATTGAAATGTCCCCATCATGATCAGGTAACAGGCTGGGGTGTCATTACCCCAAGGAAAAAACTACATTTACCCAATTTGGGCATATTTACTCTGCTTTGGGGAACACTGTACTAAGAGGTTAGGCAGTGATAGTTCATGGAAACCGAAGAGAAATGATTTTGCACTGATTTGTGAAACATCTTCCTTCCAGCCAGTCAAGAAAACTAATTGCTTCCCCGTGTAGTCGGCTGACGGGAGATAATAGCTATCTGGCCAAAGAAAAGCACAGATCCAGATAGTCTTCACCTGACAGCAGTTTGTTTAGTGACCATTCAAAGTTACAACGGCACTGGGGGAAAAAAGGGACTTGGGATCATTTTTCACACTTAACGACTGTTGCAGACTTTCCATGGTCGCATGACCAAAATTCCGACACTGGGCAGCTGATTCATATTGATGACGGTTGCTCTGTCCCAGGGTCATGTGATCACCTTTTGCAACCTTCTGATTAGGAGAGAGAGAGAGAGAGAGAGAGAGAGAGAGAGAGAGAGAGAGAGAGAGAGAGAGAGAGAGAGAGAGAGAGAGAGAGAGAGAGAGAGAGAGAGAGAGAGAGAGAGAGAGAGAGAGAGAGAGAGAGAGAGAGAGAGAGAGAGAGAGAGAGAGAGAGAGAGAGAGAGAGAGAGAGAGAGACAGCAAGTGTTTTGGACAACTCAGGTTGTCCGAAATGTAAGCACTCCCAGACTTGCTTAAGATTTCAGCACCTTTGTGTAATGCAGAGGGTAGGCAACCTTGGCTCTTTTATGACTCGTGGACTTCAACTCCCAGAATTCCTGGGAGCATGGCTGGCTCAGGAATTCTGGGAGTTGAAGAGTCACGAGTCATAAAAGAACCAAGGTTGCCTACCCCTGAACTAGGAAGTGAGTCAGAAAGTGTAGAAAAGTGGTGGGGGAGAGGTGCTGACTCCCTCTGGTGCAGTAGAATAAAACAGTAATATCAAACCTCAACTTTTTACTTTAACATAATGGTATAACCTACCCATTTGTGTAACAACTAATCTATCTAATCAGTAAAACCCAAAATCAAAGTTTTATTATTTTTTTTCCTGCCTCAAGCACAAAGTCCAGAAGCTGGGGAAAATTTGGAACCTTGATGTTATTATATATGTTGCCAGCAGCAAGACTATGCACAAAATGGAAGGACACTTGGATCCCCACAATGGACGAATGGCTGCAAAGGCTGATGGAGTTAGCAGAGATGGCTAAACTGACTGCTTTGATCAAAGGGGAAAAAAGGCAAGTATTTTCGTTTCTACTTAGAAATAGTTCATATTTTTATTCCCACCAATCTTGAGTGGAATTTTTTTTTTGAAGTGGAATTCTATGAAGTTCTATAAATGGTACTCAATATCTTCCAGAGCTTTTTGCCCTGATTGCCCTGATTAAAACCAGACTGAAAGTCCCAAAACAGCTTCAGGGGACCACACTGGCATAGACTAGTTTAGCACTGCTATTTCTCATGCCATATTTCTTAGTTTTATCAAGAGATGGCCAGGAAATATCTAGGATTCTTCTGTGTGCATAACAAGCAAATCATGGGATTCAGCTGAACGAATAGTGACTAGTTTTATAAACATTTTAGCAGTGTCCTAAATAAGCTTCGGTCTCCATTCACAATTTGGAGGGCAAACTACTATGAAAGTAAAAGCAAAAGCATTGTTTTAAATTTATTTCACTAGATCTCACCGAGCATATCCTATCTACCTATGTTATCACTTTTCCTCTTTACAAACTGGCACACGTTAAAAATGAAATTCTGATGCCTGCTCTCAAAAGAAAATGTGTGTGTGTATTAATCACAGGCCATTTCGGATGTTGTTGTTAGTTGCGAAGTCGTGTCCGACCCATCGCGACCCTATGGACAACGTTCCTCCAGGCCTTCCTGTCCTCTACCATCTTCTGGAGTCCATTTAAGCTCACGCCTACTGCTTCAGTGACTCCATCCAGCCACCTCATTCTCTGTCGTCCCCTTCTTCTATTGCCCTCAATCTTTCCCAGCATCAGGCTCTTCTCCAGTGAGTCCTTCCTTCTCACTAGGTGGCCAAAGTATTTGAGATTTAGCTTCAGGATCTGGCCTTCTAAAGAGCAGTCAGGGTTGATCTCCTCTAGGACTGACCGGTTCGATCGCCTTGCAGTCCAAGGGACTCGCAGGAGTCTTCTCCATTTAGGATACATAGTGGAAAAAAGACTCTTGAGAGTTAACAAGGTTGATACTATAAGGTACAAAGCTATTACACAATTTAGTTCTTCTTCTTCTTCTTCAGATACGGTGAAGCCTTCTCCCAGAAGGCAACAAAGAAAACCGGCCATGGAGAGGATGTGTAGCATCCCAGACAATAGTGCAGACCCTGGTCAAGCATCGCTTCTATGCCATGTCCTGGATAGAAGGAAGTGAACTTCCAATAATCTTTTCTGCCGTCCTCACCACTCTCTGCACAGTCATCCTGTCCAAAACAGTAATACTTCCAAACCAAACAGTAATACAATATAATAAGGTGCCCTCGAGCTGAGATCGGTTTCTGAGACCAGCCAAGATTGAGAAGGTGCTATGAATTGCTGTGGGATTCATTATGATTAGCACAAATTACCAACAGGACCAATCCAGAAAGCCCTGCCTTCACTCTGGTTTGGTTGTGCTTGCCCACAATGATATCAGTTATAACTGAAACTGACTGGCCAAATACGGTTGCGCAGAAGTTGAAAAATAATATTGAACTTTGCTGGAACTTTAGACCTTAAGAGATCCTCAGTTAGGAATAACCTCTTTTATATCACAAGATTAAGTTTTACTTGCCCTGTGTTTTAGTTTTTCCAAGTATGGGAAAAGATTTATGCTAAAAGTTTAAACTGAAAGGTTTTTAGCAGATTGAAATATTTTTTCTGTATTAATACAATGGAACAAAATTTAAATGCAGTTGTGATGGCACATAGCCTTGCATTTGTACAGCACGTACAACAACTACTAACAGTAAGAGCACAGACAACAAGTCCTCAATTTCCAACAATTAGTTTAGCTACCATTCAAAGTTACAGCAGCACTAAAAATTGATTTACAATCTGTCCTCACACTCACAACCATCACAGCTTTCCCACAATCACATGATCAAAATTTGTGTGCTTGGCAACCAGCATGGATTTATGATGGTTGCAACATTCAACATTTGTGAACCTTCTCAACCAGCTTCCAACAAGCATTTAATGACTGTGTGATTCAAATCAACTGGACTCAATGATTCACTTAACAATTGTGGCAAAACTTTATTATTTGTCATTTTTTTTCCACCTATCAAGTCCTTCCCAAGGACCTGGGATAGGCAGACATTTTTTTTATATGGTGCAAAGTTTAAGCTGTTCCAAGTAGCTGCCTTCTGCAATTGACTGATGGTGATTTTGTCAATGCTGATGGTATTCAAGTGGTACTCCAGATGCTTTGCATTAGCACTCAAGGTGCCTGTTACTATTGGTACTATCTTTCTTTTCTTTTGCCACAGTCATTCTACTCCCATTTGCAGGAGTTTATATTTTGTGGTTTGTCTTTTTTTTGTGCTGTTGTTCCTACTCTCAGTGGTTCAGGGCAGCATGGTGGCTCAGTGGTTAAGACCCTGGACTTGTCTGCTGGAAAGCCAGCAGCCCAGGTTCGAGACCTGAGCTCCATGTGATGGGGTGAGCTCCTGTCCTCACCCCAGCTCCTGCCAATCTGGCAGTTTGAACTTCAGGTACTACTTCAGTTGGAAGATGACAGCATTCTATGTGACATGGCCATTTGACCACGGAAATGTCTTTCGACAACCTTCGCTCAATGGCCTTGAAACAGAGATGAGCACTGCCACCTAGAGTCAGCAACAACTAACAGAGTAAAATCTGCCGGGACTCCTTTACCCTTTTACCACAATGGTTCAATGTTTCTGGTCAGTCTAATTTTACAAGCTTTGCTGATCTACTTCTTGGATGCATGGAATTACATGTTGCAGTAATTAGTTAAGTGTCCTTGAATCAGTCCCAATTCCTGGTGACCACATGGACAAATGTCTTCTGTCTTAATTTCCCAATAGGAAATCCAAATTCTCTTCCAGGATCTTCCAATGACTTCCACCATTCTGTTCATCCCCCTTGTCCACTACCTTCCCTTGATTTTACCAAGGGTGTCCACCATCTGGACATGCCAAACTGAGCTTATCCTTGCTGAGATTTGCATCACATGAGCTATTGATCCTTACTTTGTCCAAAACCAATCACTTGGTTCTTCTCACAGTCCACAGGACTCACTATGTGTCTCCATATTACTTGAAGGCTTCTATGTTGCTTTTTCTCAGTGCTCAGCTGTACATTTGTAGAGTGTTCTTCGTGGTTTATCCAAAGTTGTGATTAAATAAATTACAGCACATTCAGTTATTAGATGCTCAAGAAAAACACAACAGAGCAGTTTCTCAACCTCAGCAACTTTCAAGATGTGTAGATGTCAAGTCCCAGAATTCCCCAACCAGCATAGCTGGCTCGGGAATTCTGGAAGATGAAGTTCATGCATCCTAAAGTTGCCATACTTAAGAAACACTACAACAGAGAGACTGTCCAGTGCTGTGTTTATGCCTCAACAGATCCCAGAAACCTTAATTCTACCATGAAATTCACTGGGTCATCTTAGTCCTGTTGATCCAAGGACGATAGAGTATAAATTTAAGAAATAAACAAGTCCGGCCCTGTTAATTCATCACCTTGAAGTTGCATCCTACGGAAGATTTAGGGTACTTCAGAAGAAAGAGTAAAGAATGAGACATGGTCCTTCAAACCAGAGGGAGCTTTTTGATAACTTCATGTTTCAACTCCTCTTCTGGTTTCCTTGCCTCCCTCCATAACAACTCCTCTCTTCAACAAGCATCATTTTGGGCTGCCTGGCCCAGAAGCCAGGACATCACAAGGTTGTGAAGAAAGCTCACCACCCAGACAAAACTGGGCCAAAAGAAGTGAAAAACACTGCACGATGTTAATATCCCATTGCCCTTTTAATGATCTCTCACTCGGCTGGGCCAGGACTGTGGTAAAAATAAAATGTTCTGCCAAACACCCCCTTTTTTTTTTAAAGCATGTGGAGACGGTTTAGAAAAGATATAAACTGGAATTCTTTCCTTTCTCGGTTTCTCTTTAGTTACCAGTGTCTTTGGCTCAACGCCTCGTTTTGCAGCAAATACTATGTCTGTGGGAATGCCAATAATTTAATTAGTTTTCAATAAAACATGCCAAAGATCAGCCTCCTTTCCCCCTTGTCGTCTGGGCTGAAACCTAATCTGTGTCTTGTTTCAGGGATGTCAGAATTGGCTTCTGTTCCTATCCTACTGAATTTCAGATGGTTTGGCCTGGGAAACTGAAACCGTAGACTGGGATGCAATCTCCAGGAGAGTTTGGGTGTATTCGTAAGGCTTGATAGTTTGTTTGCCCTTACTAGCATGGCGCACATTTGGAAAATTTCATTTGGGTGGGCTGGGAGGAATCTTTTGCACTCTTAGGAAAAGAAATAATGGACTCACCCTTTGAGTCAAACGCCACTATCTGCATTTTACAGTTGGGTAAGAAAAACACAGTGAGTTGCAAATGCTTAGCAGGATCTTTGAGAGGAAGGTAAATTGAACTATGGGAGCAGCCCCAACCAAAGAGATGCAAGAATTTCAGAGACATTAATTCTGTGCTATCCAGTTGTTTTCAACTCCTAGTGACTGGATGGAAGATAACTAGATAGCTAGATGGATGGATGGATGGATGGATGGTCAGACATTTTCCATGATTCAGAGAGAAATCTAAATTGCGGTCTCTTCTGGACCAGTAGCCCTTACTCATGATGACTCATACCATATTCACTTCCAGTTGGATTACTGTAATGCAATGTACATGGGGCTGCCCTTGAAGAGGACTGGGAAGCTGCAGCAGCACTGGTAGTTTGGGCATTTCTTGTTATGTGCATTTAGCACCCCTGCACCCAATGGACCTACAGGTGTGATTCAATGTGTAGTTGTCACTCTATAGCCCTACATGGCATTGAGCCATGCTATTTGTGGGACCACCTATCTCCTGGATGCAGTCAAGAGGACATTCTTTGGGTGCTTTCTATCAAGCAATGCCACCTGTTTCCGTGCCTTCTCATTAGCTGTGCCTATTCTGTAGAAAGCCACCTCCCTCTTGTTTCCAGGATATACAGATATACACAGATATACTACATAGTAAATGTCACACACACACACACACTCTGTGGATGAAACCATTGGGAAAGAGAATCTGTCCATAATCACTCATTTTCCCTCCTTGTAGACAAAATGCTTGCTTGTAACAGCTGGCCACAAACTCTATCGGTTCCTCTCTGTTTCACACGAGAAGTGTTTCTCAACCTCTGAAGTCCACCCATTTTTAAACTTGCTGAAGTTGAGAAACACTCTTCTAGATCGCAACCACACCGTGACCCCCTTGTGGCATAATTTAGGAAATGCTTTTTAACCATGTAGAGGGGTCTTTCATTCTCAAATTGATTCTTCAAACAAAATGGTGGAATAATTTGTTTCCTGGCAAAACAGCCCAACTGTCACAAACCAACTAATCCTCTGAGAAAGATTCTTTGGCCATTTTGTCAAAGTGGAGCTTAATTAAGAACTGCTTCAAACGTCCACTGTAACAGAAAAAGTGAATGGGGAGAATTGCAGATAGTCCTCGGCTTACGAGCACAACTGAATCCAAAATTCCCTGTTGCTAAGCAGTACAATTGGGAAGTGAGTTTTGTTAAGTTAGTAGCACGGTTGCTCAGTGAATCTGGATCTCCCCTTGACGTTGCTTGTCAGGCAGTCGCAAAAGGAGATCACATGACCCTGGGACAGCGCAACCGTCATTAATACATGCCAGTTGCCAAGTGTCCGAATTCTGATCATGTGACCGTGGGAAATGCTGCAATGGTCATAAGTATGGGGAAAAAATTCAGTGCCATTGTAAGTTCGAATGGTCACTAAATGAAGTTGTAGTCCTAACAGAAAGAAATGGATAAAAGAAGCTGTGAAACCAAGAAACTACGGCTATGTTGTCAAATCCATGGTGGTTGTTTGTTGTTTGTTTTCCTTTCCCCATCAGCTATCAGCAAAACCCAGCCGTCCTTCTCTTCAGTACAGAGATATTTTTGGACATTCATCACCTTCAAGAAAAGTCCTCCAATCTTTCCCCTTTGCTACCCGACAGGGAAAACACGGCTCTCATTTTTAAAACTTCTACACATTGTTCAGCTTGATTTGACTTCCAGGCAGGAGGAACCCACAGCCCGGGTCCAGCCAAAACAGTTTCCAGCAAGCTTTATGTGCAAGGTGTGAGAAAGTGTGATAGAATAAAGACAGGCGTCGGTGCTTAAGCTCCTCCGCAGGATTCAAGCTTAAAATGGAAACGTGTGCAGATAAATACATCGTCTTGTTGATGCAAGCCCACGTTTGCCGATTCACCTGAGTAATGTGGAGGCGTTTCAGAGGCGAATCGATTGGCAATGCTTGGATGCACACTCGCCACGGGGAGAAATCTGCCACTGGTTCATGAAAGCAAACTATTTGAAATGTGCATTTCTGAACCAACATGTTAGGGACGGTTAGTCCACAGGTCACACGTAGCTCCACTGACACCGATCTGCCAAAATTCAATAGGAAAAAAAAAACAACCAAGTAATTTGGAGCAGCAGAATTCTTTCAGGTAGTTTGAATTCCTCTAGGAATTAAATGATTTTTTTTTCTTCTCTAACCTTAAAACCACCGAGACACCCAGAAATTACATCACCAATGTGACCATTGAGTTTTGGTGGTTTGATTTTTGGCGATTCCTTGCATGGGGAGGAGGAACATAAAAGAGGACATAGAAGAAGCTGGCATCCCAAGAAATCCACTTCTTTTCCCATCCTTTTTTGTTCAGTCATTACGTTGTGTCCGACTCTTTGCGACCCCATCTACCATAGCACACCAGCCCCCACCACCACCAGCCCCGGTCCGCCACTGCCTCCCAAAGTTTGCCCGAATTCATGTTCATTGTGTCGATGACACTATCTAATCATTTCATCCTCTGCCACACTCTTCTCCTTATGGCTTCAATCTTTCCCAACACTGGAGTCTTTCTCACTGGGTTTCCCACCCTTATTAAAAGCGAAGTAGCAAAAGGACTGAAAAAGTGCATGCCTCTCCTGTCATCCTGAAATTCACAAAAGCTGAAGCCTTTTCATAAAGCGTCTTCGTCTGAAAAGGAGCTACCGGACCCCTTTGGTTTCAGGCCACGTAGGACCAAAACAATTCTCCCACAATGCTTACAGGAGCCTCCCGGAGTCCCTTCAATTGATCAGGAGAGAAACTGATAACGCCTGATCCAGGAGAGACAGCAATACACACACACACACACACACCCCTCCACCCAACGCATGCATAAATGCATACTTCACGATCCAGCACTGCAGGTTTTTCTGAATTTTGCAATGCCTTTTAAGGACAAGGTTTGTGCAGAAAGCAGCCATTCAGGAAAATGACATACAGAAATGTATTATATTAGAGGAAATGGTTTGCACAGACTGGCTTTGTGAGGCGAACTTGTAAACCAAAACACATGCTTGCAGATATGTGACCAAAGTACGTACAAATTCAAGTACAGAACAAAAACAAAAACTGGACTGGGAAGCTAAACTCGACAGATTTCCAAATTTAGAGGGGAAGCTAATGAAAACTGACATCTTGCTCCATTCTTAGTTTAAATATTGCCCAGAGCCCTAATGTGGGTTCTTTATTTTTGCTTAGGTGAGACACAAATCTCCTATTATGAGCTAAGATTATGGCTTCTCCCATAAATCACAGTTTAAAATGTTGGCTTGGCATTCTGTGTGATCTCTGCCAGTCTGGCTAAACTCTCCCAGGTGCTGCCAATTCCTCTCCCCCCCCCCCCCCGCTCCTGATTTCCTTCTGAAGATATTTCTCCCACCAACCATATTACTTTATGATGTTAGGGTTCATTTGGGGGGAAACCTCATGTATTATTACAGAATACAGTGGAACAGAGTTGGAGGTCTTCTAATCTAAATCCTTGCTCATGTAGGAGACCTATACTGTTCCGGACAAATTGCTGCCCAATCTCTTCTTTAAAAACCTACAGTGATGGAGCACCCATGACTTCTGGAGGCAAGCAGTTCCACTGGTTAATTGTACTTACTGACAGGAAATTTCTCCTTAGTTCTAGTTGTATCTCTCTTTGGTAAGCTTCCATTTGTCACTTCTTGTCCTGCCTTCAGGTGCTTTGGGTTGACCTCCTCTTCTCTGTGAAGCTCCTCAATTATTGGAAGACTGCCATCATGTCACCCCTAGTCCTTCTCTGTGTTAATGGCTGATTCTGTTGGCTGTTTTTTCCCCCCTTTCAAATACTTTTTTCTTCAGTTTTGCAATCAGGAAAGAAACATGGAATCCAAAGTTGTCTATTTCCGTCACCACAGTCCCTACCTAGAGATTTTAAGGGAGTCAGCAGCATATCTCCATCTTACTGCAATGTTTACCTAAAGAAAGAGAAATTCGGCTATATCAGGAAAGAAGCAAAAAATGGTACAATCACCTCATTAAAGCCACCTTAAAAACAAACCATCCCTTTTACAACATTAAAGAAGCCATGGAGGGAAAAATTATTGCTCAGAAGAGAAATTGCTGCGGATTATGCCCATTGAAGATGTTCTCTGGAAACACAGTTAACAAATGCATTTTTATTTAACACGCATTAGTTCTCCAGCTCAATTTTGCATCATATATTTTATTACATAGGCATTTTAGCCAATGGAATAACTAATTCTATGGGGCCAGCTGCTCCTTATGCATCGTGTCTATGTTTGTATGGCTAAAATGAGTATCAATAAAATAAGCACAGGTTGTCCTCGGCTTATAACCACAATTAAGCCCAACATTTTTGTGGCCCAGCAAGGCAGTTGTTAGTGAGTTTTGCCCAATTTTATGACCTCTGTTGCCACAATATTTTAAGCAAATCACTGAAGTTATTAAGGGAAATCGTATGTCTTCCCCCATTGACTTTGCTTGTCAGAAGCCAGTGGGAAGGTTACAAATGACAATCACATGATCCCGGGACAGTGCCACTGTCATAAATACACACCAGTTGCCATGCAATTTTGATCGTGTGGATTCTGCAAAAGTCGCAAGCGTGATATCCAATCATGTCATTTTTTTTCAGCGACATTGTAACTTCAAACAATCAGTTAACAAATAGTTGTAAGTCAAGGACTACTTGTAATTGATGACGTGCCATCAAGTGCTCTTTAACTGCTACTGACCACATAGGTGGAATGTCTCCAGGATGAACTGTCCCCAACCCGGTTCTTCAAGTCTTCCAATGGTGTCCCCATCACCACTGCAACCGTGTCCATTCATCTTGCTGGTGGTCCTCCCCTTCTTCTTTTTCCTTCCATCTTTCCCAGCAATGGAACTTTCTCCAGAGAACTGGGTGTTTGCATAATGTATTCGAAGTAGGATAAATTGAGCCTGATCGTTTGTGCCTTGAGTGAGCGCTTTGGGCAGATTTGTTTGATGGCCCATCACACTGGCTATCCATTGTATTCTCAGGTGACTTCTCCAACATCATCATTTTCCAGTTAATAGGCAATCCTTCCTTCCAGGTTCACTTCTTGGCAAACACAGCTATTTTCCCAACACTGACCCCTCCCCCCATGCATACATAAAACATCAGCTATAATGCATGTGGTCCACATATACCTGTTTCTAGACATCATATTAAAAAGCAGAGACATTACCTTGCTGACAAAGGTCCACATAGGCAAAGCTATAGTTTCCCAAGGAGTCAGGTATGGCTGTGAGAGTTGGACCATAAGGAAGGCTGAGTGACGAGGTATTAATGCTTTTGAATTATGGTGCTGGAGAAGACATCCTTGGGGCTTCAAGGAGATCAAACCATCAATCCTAAAGGAAATCAATCTTGGCTATCCTTTGGAAGGACAGATATTGAAGCTGAAGCGCAAATACTTTGGCCACCAAATGAGAAGAGAGTACTCACTGGAAAAGACAGTGATGTTGGGAAAGATGGAAGGCAAAAGGAGAAGACGGCAGAGGATGAGATGGTTAGATAGTGTCATTGATGCAATGAACATGAATTTTGAGCAAATTCCGGGAAACAATGGAGGACAGGGGGACCTGGTGTGCTGCAGTCCATGGGGTCACAAAGTCCAGACACAACTTAGTGACTGAACAAAAAAGAACATGTGCATGTTTACTATCTCAGTGTAATGCATAGTCCATATAACATACAGTCCATGCTCCAATATATCCTCTTGATGCTATCTGCTCTCCACAATCAATGCTCTTGGTACGTCTGGCTGCGTTTATAATAATACTTTCGGGTAAATGTGACTTCTGCTACTCAGCGTAATTTTTTTCAGAGTTGTGGTATTTTCATTTTGCTTTTGGAAGGCGGCTCAAGGGAAGGGCTTGCTATTTTTATGGGGTGGAAAATTTGGGGGGGTGGGGTAATAGGCGCTGAAACTGACTAGAGTAGATTAAAATCAAGTTCTCTGATAAAATCTGGCAATCTAATTTGACCGGAGAAAAAAAGTCTGAAATCTTTTCTACTCAGTTTCATAGTCTGATTTTGAAAGCAAACGAGGTGCCAAAGTGAGGACAGGGAGGAAGAGGGCAACTTAATCCCAGCTTTCCGCAAAGAATGGTTGGGTAGCAAACAACTGGTCTCTCTTTCAAAAAAAAAGCCTCATCAAATAGACAGAAACAAAGGGAGCAGAGTCTGGAGATGTGCGCACTTTTTTGGCAAAAAACTGAGAGACTGAGAACAACCACAGCTCCACTTTTCTACTTCTCCAGTATGTCGACAGCCTACAGCCCAGACACTGTGCTATTTTGATCTGTGCTACTCCCAATATTTTGGGCTTGTATGTTGTTGGCAATGGAGGGAGAATTACTGTTATGTTATTATGTGTTACATGGATGGATTATATGTCAGCAAACCATTGTTGACACTGAGGAACCACATTGATCGATTTTCTCTGTGATGATCTGTTCCTAGCCTGGTCCTTCAGGTCTTCCAAGGATGACTCCATCACTGCTGAAACTGGCTCCATCCACCTTGCTGCTGATTGTCCTCTTCTTGGCTTTCCTTCCGTCTTTCCTAGCATGAGAGCCTTTTCCAGAGGACTGGGTCTTCACACAATGTGTCTAAGAATGGATGGACAGACGGACGGACGGATGGACAAACAGGCCATCCATTGGAGATGGCATAGATAGACCTTTTTTCATTAATACCTGTCCTTAACCTGGTCCTTCAGGCCTTCCAAGAGTGCACCCATTGACACTGCAACTGAATCCTTCCACCTTGCTGCTGATTGTCCTCTTCGTCTCTTTTCTTCCACCTTTTCCAGTATCAGAGAGCTTTCTCCAGAGAGTTGGATCTTCACATAATGTGTCCCAAGTAGGATATTTTGAGCCAGATCGTTGGTGCCACAAATGAGAACCCCAGGCAGATTTGTTCATTGATCCATTGGTTTCTTTTCATCTGCGTTTTCCAAGAGTCTTCTCCAACACAAAGCACAAAAGTGTCTATGGTCTTCTTATCCTGCTTCTTCAACTTTGGCTTCCATGGAGTGTCACAGGGAGTTACACTATTCTGATTTTTGTAGGCATTGGAATCTCTTTTCCCAGTCCACCATGGCTGCTCTACAAATGCTAGTCTGCTGTATGTTTCTTGACTGCTTATTCTTTTACAAAAAGGCAGACACTATTTAATACAACAATATCTTTATCATCAATTCTAAATAGGCTGCTATTTTCTAATAATTGTAGAAAGAGAGGGAGGGGTCCCCAGTGGCTTAACAGTCAGAGGAAGAAACTTAGGAGGGACTTACCCTAATGCAGGGGTCTGCAACCTTGACAACTTTAAGACTTGTGGACTTCAGCTCCCAGAATTCCTCAGCCAGCTATGGGGAAGAAAGAGTGCATGTCCTGAAGGCTTCTGGAGCATGTCAGTCCCAGAAGGATCAGCTATGCTGGCTGAGGAATTCTGGGAGCTGAAGTCCACAAGTCTTAAAAGTTGTCGAGGTTGCAGACCTCCTGCCCTAATGGATCAAGTAGTTAAAAGTGGCAGCAGGAAGCTTGTATCTTCAGAACTGATTCTGTTCATGTGGCCTTACGATAAGGTAGAATTGACTAATTTTGTTGGGTTTCCTCTCTTGTTTACCAGGGAGGACTGACAGGAGCTATCTCCCGTTCCATAAATACTAACAGTTAAACAGTATAAACATAAAGACTAACAATAAAAACCATAACCATAAACCAGTCCCTATTCCATAAACACCAGCTAATCAAAGTGAAAGCTGGAGAAACAACCACGGGGAGGAAAGGATTCAGGAATGTCTCCCTATTTAAGAGAAACTTTGAAAGTTACCGAGATTTGTCCTCCAGTCCAAGAGGACTTTCTGTTCAGTTATTTATTTTTAGCAAGTTCTCTGGTGGGATAGTAGGACAGTGAACATTTCTTTCTTTAATCAGATGAAATTGATAAAAGGACAAACATTGTAAAACTATGCACTTTTTCTCCCCCTTTACCATTCTACCCCTAGATCAGTGTTTTCCAACTTCAGCGACCTTAAGATGGATGGATTTGAACTCCCAGGAGGGAATTGTGGGAGTTAAAATTCACATGTCTTAAAAGTTGCCGGGGTTGAGAAACACAGCTCCAGATACACCAGACAAAAAGATGACAGGAGCTAGTCCACAGAGGGGCCCAAGTCAAGGCTACGTATAGAAAGAAAAGTGGATGGTTTTTGCAGTCCTACAATGGGTGGGATGGATAAAGCCAGGGCTTTTTTTCCTCATAGAACGCTCAGAACGGAGTTCCGGCACCTTTTTTGGATGGAACCTTGCTTCTTGGAGGAGAAGCAAAACGTCTTCAAAGAAAAACAAGAAAGCCCATTTGCCTCGTGAAAAAGCATCTTCGAAATAACTATGACCTGGATGACTGAGAATCTCCATAGACACCTAATTTGGATAGCACACCAGATTGTTTTTGTGGCCAAGGTGGAGGACAGACATTTCTTTAAGCCTGTTTCATTTCCAGGCAGGAACGAAGCAGTTAAAAGCTGCAACTCAAGAGAAAGAAACATTGTCCTCGGCTCTCTTAACCATGACAAAATTTGATCATGAGATCTTCTCTCTGAAAAGCAGGTGTTCCATCATTGACCTGCACTCATTTCTCATTAACAAAGCAATTTCCTTTGTTTTACTGCTGCTCTGGGAATGCAGGAAGAAAGAAGATTGCCAAGCATCTGGCAGACCACAATAGAAGAGAATTATTTTGATGGATCACCTCTTGGGCCTTCCTTAAGGAATTTGCTCTCTTTTACACTTCTGTGTAAGTGATGATAAAACCCAGCTTTGGCTGCTGTAAGAATTATTGAGATCCCAGAGAAAGACACCATTGGACGGTCTTCAAGTATCCTGTTGCACCCTGGAATAATTGTTTCCTGGTGTGTGGTAGGTAGCAACCTCTAATGGACCCTAGAGAGGAGATTGTGACATGACTGATGCAGAGAGCAGACCATCAACTCCCAATTGGAAAAATAAAAATAAAATGCAATGTTGTTGATTTTCTCACCTGAGTTTCGGGCACTCCGGGAATGAAAATGCTCAGATCAAGATTATAGAATTTTGCAAGATTTGGACCATTTGGGGAACCCAGGGCCTGAAACATTTGCAAGTTTGTCTCCATCAAAGACATTAGGGCAGTTCTGAAAATCTGGTTTATATTAGGCAATGGCACTGACCACCCAGGGAATCCCAGCCCCCCATAATGAGCTTGATCTTCCGCACAAGTCCCTTCTGCCCCCACCAAAGCCGCAGCAGAGAAGGTGAGGCACAGTGATTTCCTCCCCAGCCCCACTCTTTCCGTACAATTTCAATAATTTGTCCAGACGTGGAAGCGAGTAGCAAAATTCCAAGTGAGTTGACTAATCTAAAACCAAGACAAAACATCTCAAGACCTTCGGCCGCAGCCATCCTTAGGGAGCCTTTTCAAAGAAGCTCTTTTGGTGGAATAACAGATTGGATCATCCCAGAGAAGGAAACCACAGCACCGAGGCGATTCACCAGCTCCATTTACAAAGGGCCCCTTGTCTGTCAGAGGCTTGGAGGCCTCCCTTCCCTTCTTCCCTTGCCATCCCCACCCACGTGCCAGCCTGCCAGTAAGGAAAGGCACTACAAAAAGGCCATGTGCAGCTCTGAATGCCAACCCTGGGGAGCAATCCTTAGCAAAGAAGGTGGGGCTTCCTCTCCCACCAAGGTCAATCTGTAGCCCTGAATACCTTGGGGAGGTACAGGGAAATGAAAGGGCCATTTGCCAAAAGTGCAGCAATGCTTCCAAGCATAGAATTAGGGCCCCTTTTTCCGATCCCACATATTTCCCCACAATGATGTGTGAGTTTGCAACAATTTCCTCTTCCTTCCACGGACTGGAAGGCTTTGCTTTCTGCAGGAGGCAGGAGTTCCTGTGTGCTGATAAACAGGGCAAAACGAGCAGGCCATCTCAATGTTATCATAACATACAGTTCCTGCAAGGATCTTTTTTTATAATTTTGTTTCCGGGTGAGGAAAGTTGAACAGGGAAGGTGGAATGCAGGAGGGAGCAAACTCAAAAGTCAATTAAGTGGTATCATGGGGAACAGCCACTTGTCCTTACAATGGGAAGCCCTACGTTACCAGCATTTTTAATGCATGGTAAGTGGGACACAGGGACACGGTGGCTCAGTGGGTTAGGATGCTGAGCTTGTCGATCAGATGGTCGGCAGTTTGGCAGGTCGTATCCCGAGTGCCGCATAACAGAGTGAGCGCCTGTTACTCGTCCCAGCTTCTGCCAACCTAGCAGTTCGAAAGCACGTAAAAAATGCAAGTAGAAAAATAGGGACCACTACGGTGGGAAGGTAACAGCGTTCCGTGCGCCTTTGGCGTCTAGTCATGCCGGCCACATGACCACGGAGACGTCCTCGGACAAGCGCTGGCTCTTCGGCTTTGAAACGAAGATGAGCACCGGCCCCTAGAGTTGGAAACGACTAGCACGCATGTGCGGGGGAACCTTTACCTTTACCTAAGTAGGACACTGAAGGGTACTGCAAAGATGGTTCTTTACGTGGGAGTAAAGATGGAGAACTTGTGGCCTTCCAGATGTTACCAGACTCAAGTTTCCATCAAGCTCAAGTCTGGGCAATGCTCAGGGGTGACTGGAACAACCCCTAAAGCACCAAAGATTTTTCAATCTTAGAAGAGAAGAAACATGATGGAATGTTGTCTGGATTCCCAGGAGGGAGGGGCCTCTTTCCAGAGGAACATGAGACAACTCAGTTCAGATAGTTTGTGCGAGAGAAAGAGGGTGTTTGATGAGGCAAGTAGCCTACTTAAGTTTGTCAAGATTTCTGTCTGTAAGTGAGGAACAATAAAAGAATCTGCTTAGAAGAATCCCAATGTGTCTTTCTGGGTTTGGGGACCCTGACCGGAAACGAAACAAGCAGACTTTTGAATGACCCTTCAGATGCAACCATGACCATCTGGAGAGGTTTGAGAAATGTGGAAAGCCATGGAACAGGAAGAAATGATGAAGGCAATCTGCAACGTGCTTCTGAAATTAATTTAAAATGAGCTAATTAGCAAAATATAAATAAGTTGCCCATTTGGGAATCATGTGGTTTCAGTGGATTATAAGAAGGGTAGACAGGAACAACATTTGTAGACAATGTCCCTGCATGTTAAAAGGAAAAGAATGAATGGGATTTGTGTTTAGCCATCCATCAAGACTGTCCCAAAGGTGCTTTTTCAAAAGGCAACTGGACTTTCTTGGTTTTCCCTTGAAGACGTTCTGATTCTCTTCCAAGAAGCCTCTTCGGTTCTCAGAAGCAATGCTTTCCTGAGAAGCAATAGCAACCATCATTGCTTTTAGACCAAAAGCACAATCCCCACCCCTCACCCCCACCCCGCCTCAAAATTCTGCCATTGCCACTGACACACACACACACACACCCTAAGAAATGTTTCCAAAGCTCCCTTTCTTCTCCAGGACCACAATTAGAAAAATGGGTGCAGTACTATTCACCACGACCAGCAAGATCTTTTTTCGAAAGACACTTTGGCAAACTTTATTTCAACCGAGCCATCACCCAGGCAGGGTCCTCTAAGGGCAAAAACCTGCTGATTTTTCATTTTCAAGTGCTTAATCAAACCCAGTATAATTTATAACCCCCGAATATTCAAACATTTGGACAGGATTAGGTTGGAGTGAGCAAACACTGCTTAAATAGATTCTTTTGGTTGTTTTTTTTTAAAAAGAAGCTTTTATAATTTCAATTACCACATGCAAGGGCTGTCCTTTCTCTTCCCTTTTATTTTCCCCCCACCCAAAAAAAAGAAGTCAGCTTTGTCCTTTGCTTAGTTACTGCTGACTTTAATTCCTATGAGACAGCCAGTGGCATTTCATTTTGATTTTTTTTTAAATGCCTCTGCTTCACTAAACATCTCTCCACAGAGGCCAGCATAACACAGAGCATTACAATTCCAATAAACCCATAAAACAATTAAAACACAGAAGGCAACAAAAGCAAGAGTCAAATTAAATTACTCCAAAAAAAAAAAAGTTCTAGGGGATAAAACAATTGCATTGCAAAGCTATCAGAAGCAGCAATGGTCAGCCTCTTCCACCCTTTTTAAAATTATATTATTTTAAATCTTGATCTACTGCATTGTTTCAATCCAGTAATGTCTATATTGTGTTATGAACATACAAAAGCTATCAAAGGTATCAATCAATCTCTGTATCAAAGGTTATTAACATTCTACCAAAGATCATTAAGTTTCTATTCTTTAGGTAGATTATTGACAATAGAGAAGAGGAAAAACTATTCTATCGCTATTATTTCTAGTTTAGGATGACTATTCTGTATTACAAACATAAAATTATTCATTCAAAGCTGAGTATAACCAAAACTCACATCAAAATATTTGTTGCATAAACTGATTACTTCATATTAAGATCTCCATTGTATTGTTACAGACACATGTTAATGAAAGGTGGGGGGGAGAGATAAACTGAACAAGTTTAATAAGAAAATGCCCCCAAAAAGTAGAAAAATAAAATAAAAAGGGAAAGGAAAATAAATAAAAGGACTATTGGGTTTCTGAGTCCTCTTTTTTAAAAAGCAAATCAGCTTATTCACAATATTTGTGGACATTTAGCTCCCTCAGAAGTCAGACTGTAAGTAACTATCATACATGTTGTATGATATATTGTACATATTGGGAACCATTCTTGCTTAAACATATGGTCAGACTTGCCAGGAAGAAGAAAGGTCCAGCCAGTAAAATATGTAGTAAGTCACTGTTGATACAAAACACGTTGAATAAAATGGACGTGTATTCCAACACTCTCCAGACTGGCGCCCTGTAGATTTCAGGGGCTGTGTTCAGGAATAAAGTCAATTTAAACTCAGTCAGTTTATTGCTGACTCAGCCAGTTTGCATCTGAAATTGCAGCAATGCTGATCTTTCGAATCCCTTTTTCCATTGATGGGCATTCTTATTTCACCCTGCTCCCAACTCCTTACATTTCCTGCCTTCCATCCCCCATAATGCCACTCGAACAATGCCTAGTGGCCGAAATGAAGAAAACCGGAGATATCTTGAAGTAGCTTGGGGATACTGTGTCATGGCCCACAAAGCTGGACAAGATCAAGAAACCACCTTCTATATAGATTTCAACAAGAGATTTTTTTTCCCATTATAATCTTGGACAAATTCAGAATTTTGCTAACTGGAAGAAGAATTCTCCAGCTTTTGCCCTTCCCAAAGTCCCAACTCAACAAAGGGGAAGGAAAAAAACTTCAGTTACTGTTGACCCAAAGTGGTTTGGTTAAACCCCAACGTTTTTATTTGCACCCATAGGTCTGCTTAGAGGTCCTCCAGAAAATCAAGATGTTAGATTGCAAAGGCAGCTTTGCTTGTGAATGCGTGTGAAGTACCTGCCACTGCCAGGTACAGTGATGGGAGGTGGAAGGAAAACATTCTTGATGAAGGAAAGGTATACGCAGGAACCCAACTGTATGGGTTGAAGGAACCATATTTTTTAAAAAAAAATATCTAAGGGCACTTCCCATTGTTGAGTTGAAATGCTCTCCACCCATCCTGGAGTCAGCAGAGAACAGTCCGGCCTGACATTTTTTGACCCCATTGTTGATCCCAAATCCGCTTCTCTTTCCTCTGTTCTCAGCCACTCCAGTCCCAAAACTTCCTTCCACAGTAATAGGTGACCGCCTAACAGATTTAAACACATTGCCATGCCCTTGGTTGATGTCGGGAAAAGGAAAACATACTGTTTTAACCCTGGTACAAGAAAGGAATTACAGGCCAATCTCATTTGTGAGCTGGGGATAAGGTGAAGACAACTTCATAGAGAAGAAGACCAAAAAAGTCAACGAGGAGGAGGAGGAGGAGAATGAGGAGCAGAACAAGGGGAAAAACAATGAAGAGATGATTGTGGTGGTTGCTAGGCCAAGTGGTCTGGTGTTATGATAAAGGTAAAGGTAAAGGTTCCCCCGCACATGCGTGCTAGTCGTTTCCAACTCTAGGGGCCGGTGCTCATCTCTGTTTCAAAGCCAAAGAGCCAGCGCTTGTCCGAGGACGTCTCCGTGGTCATGTGGCCGGCATGACTAGACGCCAAAGGCGCACGGAACGCTGTTACCTTCCCACCGGAGTGGTCCCTATTTTTCTACTTGCATTTTTACGTGCTTTCGAACTGCTAGGTTGGCAGAAGCTGGGATGAGTAACAGGCGCTTACTCTGCTACGCGGCACTCAGGATTTCACTCAGAAGCCAGTGGAAGCAATGGCACCTACCTGTTTCTGAGTGGAGGAAGGATGGCTCAAGGGTTAGAATATTTCCCCCAGTTTGAAGCCCCTTATCACTTTCCATGGTGCTGGTTGAGAAGCCTTTAGTCAAATTCAATTCTCCACCCAGCCCTGCCTAAACTGAGAAATTTCCAAATCTCATTGAAAAGTCAAATAACAGTTGCTGGTTTATATATGCTAGAGTAGCCAATATTGTCCTCCAAAGAAATCTAGCTGCTGTTGTCAGTACATTTACTGGATTGCATGAAATGTCTGAGGAATTTGAAAAACTTTCCAAAAGACGGATAAAATTATTGGCAAGGCAATGAGCTCAAGTTCTCCTAAGGATGCCCATCAACCTCAGACTGAGACTCAAGCAGCTGTTCCTGAACACAGATCATAGAAACATAGAATCATGGAGCTGGAAGAGAACTTGGAGGACTTCTAGTCTGACCCTCTGCCCAAGGCAGAAATCTTCATGCCATTTCAGACAAAGTCGATCCAATCTTTTCTTGAAAACCTCCAGCGATGGAGCCCCCACAACTCCAGGAGTCAAGCAGTGCCACTGATTAATTGTTCTGACAGGAAATTTCTCCTTAGTTCTAGGTTGCTTCTCTCTTTGATTAGTTTCCATCCATTGATTTGATTTGATTTGATTTGATTTGATTAAATTTATAAGCCGCCCTTCTCCCTGAGGACTCAGGGCAGCTCACAACAATAAAAATTAAAAAACATAAGAGTAAAAAATTTAAAAGAGAATTAAACAATAAATGCAAAATTACGAGACAATTTAACCCAGTAAAAGCCTAATTAAAAAACGTAGTCAGTCCAGGCCCGCTTGTTGGAACAACCAGGTCTTCAGGTCACGGCGGAAGGACTGAAGGTCAGGGGCCATCTGCAGCTCCGGGTGCAATTCATTCCAGTGGGTTGGCATGCCCACAGAGAAGGCTCTCCCCCTGGGGGTCGCCAGCCGGCATTGCCTGGCCAATGGCACCCTGAGGAGGCCGACTCTGTGGGAGAGAACCGGGTGATGGGAGGTTGACAATGGCAGCAGGTGGTCTCGCAAGTACCCCGGACCTAAGCCATGTAGGGCTTTAAAGGTGATTACCAGCACCTTGAATCGCACTCGGAGGGTAACCGGAAGCCAATGCAGCTCGCGCAGGAGTGGTGTAACATGGGAGTACCGAGATACTCCCATAAGCACCCGCGTGGCCGCATTTTGCACCAGTTGAAGCCTCCAGGTGCTCTTCAAGGGCAGTCCCATGTAAAGAGCATTGCAGTAATCCAGGCGAGAAGTGAGGAGGGTGTGGGTAACCGTGCACAGGGCATCTCGGTCCAAAAAGGGGCGCAACTGGCGCACTAGGCGAACCTGTGCGAAGGTTCTTGTCCTGCCTTCAGATGCTTTGGGTGGACCCCTTCTTCTCTGTGAAGCCCCTCGAATATTGGAAGACTGCCATCATGTCACCCCTAGTTCTCCTCTTTGTTATTGGCCAATTCTGTTGGGGTTTTTTTTTCCTTTTCAAATGCCTTTTTCTTTGATTTTGCAATCAGGAGAAAAAAAAACCCTCCAGAGATGGAGCACATGCAACTCCAGGAGACAAGCTGTTCCACTGATTAATGATTCTCATGCCAGGGAACTCCTTTTTAAGGAGGATCCATGAGGGGTTCTCCACTACACTCCAAACAAAATGAAATTCAATGGGGAAAAATGTAAGATTGTACATTTAGGCGAGAAAAACCCAATGGACAGGTACAGTATAGGTCAGACATGCCAAACTTGTGACATCACGTGATGTCATGCAACATATGGGGACAATTTTGCTATTGCCAGTAATGGGGTGGGTGCGGCTTCTGCATGATGCATCTGGCCTGCGGGCTGGCAGTTTGACACCCCTGGTATAGGTGATACCTGGCTGAATAGTACTAACTGTGAGAGGGATCTTGGGAGTCCTAGTGGACAATCACTTAAATATGTGCCAGCAGTGTGCTGCAGCTGCCAAAAAAGCCAACACAGTTCTAGGCTGAATTTACAGAGGGATAGAATCAAGATCACATGAAGTGTTAATGCCACTTTATAATGCCTTGGTAAGACCATACTTGGAATAATGCATCCAGTTTTGGTCACCATAATGTAAAAAAGATATTGAGTGCAGAGAAGAGCAACAAAGATGATCAGGGAACTGGAGGCTAAAACATATAGGGAATGGTTGCTGGAATTGGGTATGTGTAGTTTAATGAAGAGAAGGACGAGGGGTGACATGATAGCAGTGTTCCACTATCTCAGGGGTTGCCACAAAGAAGAGGGAGCCAAGCTATTCTCCAAAGCAACTGAAGGCAGGACAAGAAGCAACGGATTGAATCAAGGAGAGAAGCAACCTAGAACTAAGAAGAAATTTCCTGACTGTTAGAACAATTAACCAGTGGAACAAACTGTCTCCAGAAGTTGTGAATCCTCTAACACTGGAAGTTTTTAAGAAGAGATTGGACTACCATTTGTCTGAAATGATACAGGTTTTCCTGCCTGTGCAGGGGATTGGACTAGAAGACCTCCAAGGTCCCTTCCAAGTATTCTATTCTATTCTATTCTATTCTATTCTATTCTATTCTATTCTATTCTATTCTATTCTATTCTATTCTATTCTATTCTATTCTATTCTATTCTATTCAACAGTTTCTAAAGCAAATGGGAGAAGACTCCTTGCCTGAAATATGGTGGGTGTTCCAAAACCTACCTATTCTCTTTCTTGAGGATTTATCCCTGAAACATGGTTGAACGTTGGCAATGATTAGAGAGAAGACAATCCAAAGCTGTTTCAACATGTCAAGCTCCATCCATCATCTTCTCCATTCCTTCCTCCTAAGATGACCTCTCTCTTTTTAAAGTTTCCAAATCACAGAATGCCCTCAGAAGAAACACTTGAAAGTTGCAGAAGGTGCCCAAATAAACACAGATTCCTACTAAAGCAACAGTGGGTGGCTTGTCCTCCCCAACCCCCCAACCCCACTTTCCCACAGACCACCCTAGTCGGAGGTTTGTTAAAATCAGGAAGTAAAGGACAGAAATATCTTCCCATGTGTTCTGTGCATTCCTGTACGTTCCAGCTCTTTGAACAAATCTTCAGAATACCTCCCCTTTTCATAACTTTCCACTTCCATTAGTTTAAAATGGAAGACATCTACCATTAATGCATTAATTTAAATCTATCAGGGACCCAGCTGTCAGAGATCTCCTTCACCTCCACCGTGAAATGTGGCACATTGATATCCATCCTTCTAACCCAAGGCTAGGAAGTTCTGGGGTTCTCACCCATAAAAATGCTGCCATTTTAACTCATAAATATATTAAACTTGTATGGCTCCCAACTTGCAGTGGCCCTGAATAGCTCACAATGAACACACAGATTACCATAAAACATCAAAAGAAAAGATGGCAAGTCTAATGAAGTGAAGGATCTCACTGTCCATCACCAAAAAGCTGGTGAAGAGCCAGGATTTCACAGCTCTCCTAAACAACAGTAGAATGAGGGGCATCTGAACCTCATTCCAGAGGGCAAATTTTGCTACAGAGAAGGCAGGCTTCTGAGTCCTGAAAGATGACATCGTTTACCTGAAGGACTCAGGAGTGCATCAACCCTGCAGGATCAAATTGGCCAGGCAAATACCATGCAAGACAGGTGGTCCTCAATTAACCAGGTCCTCCGTTGTGTAGGGCTTTATCAAGCACCTTATATCACCCTCAGGTGGAGTGTCTTACTTTCTGCACTTATTAGAAAAGCTTTTCTACTTTGGAGTTCATTCTGCTGCGGGTTTTTGTTTTTTTAACCACCATTTCTCGAACTATGAACTGAAGCAAGAAAAAAATGAGCAAACACATTGGGTGATCAGATAAGTCATACGGTTATCTCATTAAAAAAAAAGTAACCATATGTTTACAGCAGCTAAGCGGCATAAAGGTCTGGTTCATACATCATAAAGAATCGCCTTGCTTAATCGCCGTTTTCTGAAAAAGCAAAAAAACTGGCTGGGTTTGCAAAATGCACACCGCCATTAAACATGGTTTACAAATCATTATGGCTTTCGGCTTGGTACACACCACACCTCAAGGCAAACAGCAAGCAGAGTTTTTTGGCTATGTTAAGGGATTTTTTTATGATGTCTGGCTGCTGCATGTTTTATTTCTTCTTTTATTTTCGCACTGGTGTGTGTGTGTGTGTGTGTGTGTGTGTGTGTGTGTGTTTAAGATTGCAAGCTGTCCAGTCATGCACTTGAGATAGGCAGCCATCTAAGTCAAACAAACAAACAAACCACACCTGGATTTTATATGTGAATTGCAGTCAACAATTAAGACACTACCAGGAACATCATCAACTATCCCAACATATAAAATACCACTAGGAATTTGCTCATGCCAAAAGATTCTCAGAGAAGAAATGTTGAGAATGTAAACACACAACTGCCGGTAACAACTGCATTGAGAAGCTGAAGATGGAAAGTCCATTATGTAAGAGAGGTATAGGTAGATAGGGAAGGAGGGAGGGAGGCAGGAGATGCATGAGGAAGGGAGGAAGGGAGGAAGGGAGGAAGGGAGGAAGGGAGGAAGGGAGGAAGGGAGGAAGGAAGGAAGGAAGGAAGGAAGGAAGGAAGGAAGGAAGGAAGGAAGGAAGGAAGGAAGGGTTTTATCATTCAAGATTTGCTTCTTAAGATGTTGGGTTTTTCCCTTTTTTAATGAATGGATTACATAGCCTGAAAAAGTTTGAAAACCCCTGTATTGGGCAATCTGAGAGACAAAGATCAGGTTGAAAGTGAGACAGTATTGGCTGCTAGGCTCTCAGTTTTTATAATGCTGAACTCACAGCACAGGTGTTCTGATCCACCACTCCCACCGACTATGGGTAATGGCAAAGGAATTGTAGTCTAGCAACCCTATCTTCTTCCCACTCTGATATACACTCACCAGGTGGATCTTGGTTCTGCCTATACAATTTACGCAGTGTCGTCAGGTGCGGGAAACCTAGTATGACGTGTGTAAAAACTCAGAGCAGTTTCTTCATTACATGTTCGCCCATGGACAAAATCTTGTCTGACTAAAGCATGTTCTGCATAACTGTCTAATACATGCTGGGAAGAAATCAGGAAGGATTCCTCCTGGGCTGCTTCCTGCATTGCAACGATTCAAGGCTGATATTTCTCTTTGTTTCCCCATCTCATAACTCGGCGCCAGACTCCACCACAAGTGCTTTCCCCATATAACAAGCCAACTTCTCTAGATACCTGGAGAAGTAGATCTTCTTCAGGTGTTTGGAGGCTTCATCCTCCTTAGAAGGAAAGAGATTCCTCTGACATTTCTTAAATCCTGCATTCTACTTCTTACCCGGGGCACAATGGCTCAGCTGTTAAAGACACACAGCTTGTCAGCTAGAGAGCTAATAGCCCCGGTGCAAGACCCAGGCTCTGTGCAATGGGTGAGCTCCCGTTCCTTGCCCCAGCTCTTGCCCACCTAGCAGTTCGAAAGAATGCAAGTGCAAGATAAATAGGTACCACTTCGGTGAGAAGGAAACAGCATTGGGCACAACTTTGACCTATAGTCATGCTGGCCACATGACCATGGAAATTGTCTTTGGACAATGCTGGCTCCCTTGCCCAAGAAATGGAGATGAGCATCAGGCCCTAAATGGGACACAACTGGACAGAGAAACCTTTACCTTTTACTTCTTACCTATCATTGCAAAATGCTTTAATGCAGTGCTGTGGAAAGATGTATGAGAAAAAGAGGTCCTCACTGTGAAATCTTTTGTGCAATGTTATGTCCAGGCAAGGGGAGGGGGGGGGGAAGAGTCTACTAGGACAAGAGACCTAAGCAGACAGGATGTAATACTATGCACAGAGAGGGAAAATACAACCTGATATCAAATTCTCCATGTGTGAAAGAAATTATGCTTAGGTCTGGCAAAGGAGGAAATGGAGGACCTTTCAATTTTCTAGTAAAAAGAAATGACAGACCATTAACTTTGGAGGAGTCGAAGAGAACCTGAGGCCCTGAAGCTTGAGTGCACCCCAATGTCTAGCCTGCACAAAAGGGAGGTCACAAAGCACACTGAGAAAAGGCAAGGCAAATTTGAGCCTCACCCAAAAAACCATTAAGCAGCATTTTCTTGACTTGCAGAAGAAAGGGAAAAAAGGGGGGGGGGGAGGAGGGAAAATCCCGAGAGGATTTTCAATTGCAGGGTATTAATTCCACATGTTCCACATGTTTGGAGGACTTAATAAGCAAACCCTACAGTCTCAGCAATTACCTGATCCCCATTCCATGCACGCCATTGAGGATTTGAAGACGGAGAGGTAGATGCTGCATGGCATGGATTTTAAGAACTGCAGGCACCCAGAGAAGCATCCTAGACCCGTGGTGACGAACCTATGGCACGGGTACCACAGGTGGCACGCAGAGCCCTCTCTGTGGGCACACACGCCGTCGCCCCAGTCCTAGGCCTCCAGCTGGGTTTTATAAAACATTTTCACTTTAGGCCTCCGCCACCGTGGGTCATGCCCACCCAGCACCCAGTGATACATAAGTGGGTTTTGGGTTGCAGTTTGGGCACTCGTTCTCTAAAAGGTTCGCCATCACTGTCCTAGACCAAACGTAGATCAACCTTTCCGAGTACAGGAAGTCCTCGGCCTACAGCCACAACTGAGCCCAAAGTTGGCTGTTGCTAAGTGAGACAGTTGTTAATTTTACCCATTTTACAACCTTTCTTGCCACTGTTGTTAAGGGAATCGCTGCAGTTGTTAAGTTAGTAACTCAGTGGTTGAGTGGATCTGGCTACCCCAATGACTTGGCTTCTCAGAAGATGGCAAAAGGTGATCACATGACACAGCAACCAACCCAAATACAGGCCAGTTGCCAAGCGTCTGAATTTGGATCAGGTGACCGTGGGGGTGCCGCAATGGTTGTAAGCATGAAAAATAGTCATAATTAACTTTGTTCAGTGCTGTTTAACTTCAGCCACTAGGTAAATTGTTGAAAGTTGAGGACATCTGTAGCTGCAAAAACAATTTTCTTCCGCTGAAAATACCATCTTGCTTTCTATTTCTCTCCTGCATAACACCATGGTTAACCTCTTAATGCAATCTGCAATTGCTGGACTCACCCTCTGTGCCGAAACAGACCTCAATATCGCTTAGGGGTGAATCCCAGACACAGTTCCAATTCACACACCGAGCTGAGTCACTATTTATTTGCTCTGTTGAATCAGGAATGGCTGGGCTGGGATAACACACTAAAGCCAAAACCAAACCTCTTATGGCTTAGCTCATTGTGTGAACTGCTCTTCCTTAAAATGGGGTATCCACCATTCATGATACAAGGGACAGATATGGAACAGTAAAGAAAGGGATACTTCAAGAGTTTAGAGTTTGTATTAAATCAACAGACTGGAAATCTACAGCATTTCAGGCAGTTTTGGGACAGCAAACTACAAATGAATTGATTTCACAGATCCTCTGGAGAGAGAGAGGTTTGGGATCTCTATGTGAGCTCATATTCAGACACCTTAGAGGACAGAGGCTCAGTGATAGGCGGTAGAAGGCACAAAAGCTGCTACATTTGCTAAAATGTATGCCAAAGTGATAAAACATATAAAGAACGGTTGCTGGAATTGGGTATGTCTAGTTTAATGAAGAGAAGGGCGAAGGGTGACATGAGAGCAGTGTTCCAATATCTCAGGGGCTGCCCCAAAGAAGAGGGAGTCAAGCTATTCTCCAAAGCACCCGAAGGCAGGACAAGAAGCGACGGATGGGAACTAACCAAGGAGAGAAGCAACCTAGAACTAAGGAGAAATTTCCTGACTGTTAGAACAATTAATCAGTGGAACAACTTGCCTCCAGAAGTGGTGAATACTCTAACACTGGAAGTTTTTAAGAAGAGATTGGACAGCCATTTGTCTGAAATGATATAGGATTTCCTGCCTGAGCAGGGGGTTGGACTAGAATTTATTTATTTATTTATTTATTTTTGGGACTTATATGCCGCCCTATCTCCTGAAGGACTCAAAGACCTCCAAAGTCCCTTCCAACTCTGTTATTCTATTCTATTCTATTCTATTCTATTCTATTCTATTCTATTCTAGTCTAGTCTAGTCTAGTCTAGTCTAGTCTAGTCTAGTCTAGTTTCCTTCTCCACTCTCACTAGGGCTCTGTTGGCATCTTTCGGACAGCGTAACTAGATCTAGAACAGAAAGCTTGGCATTTCATCACAGAAACAGGGGGAATGCTTGTGTGCATTTGAGTGCAAAATGGTCTGAGTTCATTGCTATCATCCACAATCAAGATTCAATTCTTTTTCAATTGTGCATTGGTGCCAAATAATAGGGAAGACTCCATATAAAGGAGGATACCGAATGCCTATAATGCATATATTTGGAGGGAGGTAGATGTAATTTGTTGAATGTTAGGGGAGATTTTCAAAAATATGGAAACTAGAAAGGAAATAGAATTTACAAACAGAAAATTGAAAGATTGAAAATGACAAATTAACCCAGTCTGACTTCAGGATTAGAGCCCAGTCTAATTGCTTTCATCCATCCCTTTTCATACCCTATTATTATTAATAATAATGCTAACTATAGCAGAAGAAGCTTCTTGGATGAGAAGCAAAACATCTTCAAAGAAAAACAAGAAACTCCAGTTGCTTCTCGAAAAAGCATCTTTGGGCCAACCATGACCTGGATGACTGAGAATCTCCATAGATATTCAACTATATTATTTATTAAATTGTCTGCCAGCAATTTCTGCAAGACTCAGATTGGCTTCAGATATGTTCTATAACAGAACAGCCATACACTATCTGCATAAAACTCGGGAATAATCATGAAAAAAACTTCAGAGCAAGGTTAATATAGTTTCATCAATATTTTAATGCCATTAATATTTATAGTCATATGTTACAGAGAACACTATTAATTATTAACGATGGATGTGCAAATCACTTAAATCATTCAATTCACTCAAACTGAATTTTTGAATCAGTCTGGGGAAAAATTTGCCTCTGCACCCAATCCTCAAACTGACCCAAAAGCAGCTGATTGGGGATATCATTTCAATCAAATCTTCAAATTCCACCGACAATTAATTTATCTCTAACCAAAAAGTAAGGGCCATTTGCTTGAAGCTGATTCAGGGTTGTTCCCCAGGGCTGAGAGATTTACACTAACCTCTGTGTTCTTTATCGCTTCAAGACTGTTGAGCAGGAGTTACAGCAATCAGGGCAATGAATTTTGAATGCATCATTTCACTCATTTAATATTAAATAAATGTATATGGCCGCCCAAGTCATACATAAGTGGCTCCAGGCATCTACATGTAGAGGGTACCGATTCACAGCCCTAATATCTGCTTCTGTGATGATTGCTCCTTTTAGTTAGTATCAGGGACCACACCATGAATAATGTGCCACTGTGATATTTGTCAGCCAACAAGAAATTAAAATCAAAAACCTACAAAACAGCTCCATGAGTTGAACAGAAATTAGAGCCGCAACCAATATATTACATACCAAAAGTTCAAAAAGCTCATTCTGTCATAAAATAAAAAACCAATCACCAAACTGCCACTTACCTAACATTTTTGGTCCAAATGGTGTTGTTCCATCGGAGATCATACAGTGAATTTAACACATTATGTAACTTCTGATCATGTAATTTTATCTCCAAGGATAAATGAAAGGAAATTGGTGTTGAGAACACCACCCAGTTTGACAAGACTAAGAAAGCAAGAACCATACTGATTTCTGAATGCAAAGTAATTTCATTTTAATGTATCCAAATTAGTGTACATTTAAAGTGGCAATAAAATGTTTATTCTATTCTATTCTATTCTATTCTATTCTATTCTATTCTATTCTATTCTATTCTATTCTATTCTATTCTACTTTTCCAAAATGCCACTGGATTTTCTTGGTTTTTTTTTTCCTTGAAAACATTTCGCTTCTCATCCAAGAAACTTCTTTAGTTCTAACTGAATGATAGGGAATGGAAGGATTTACATATATTCTTTACAAAAGAGGTCTTCAGATGTGGCCCTTTTATGACTTGTGGACTTCAACTCCCAGAATTCCTCAGCCAGACATGCTGGCTGAGGAATTCTGGGAGTTGAAGTCCACAAGTCATAAAAGAGCCAAGACTGAAGATCCCTGTTTTACAGTAATCTCGTTAGCACTCTAAGGGTCGGTTGTTAGTTGAGGCCACATGGGGTGGTGGTTACCTGTATCCCCAGAGTCATCTGAATAAGAGTGCAAATGGGTGTGGAACCCTCTTGGGACTACTGAAAGGACTGTGTTGTAGACAGGAGATAGGTGGTGTCGTATCCCTCCCCCTCTGCTGAGAGAAGCCTGTTCAGTTTTAACATAAATGGCCTCTTTGATCCCTTTCTCAAACCAGTCGTCCTCTCTGTCCAGAATGTGAACTGTCTTCAAAAGAGTAACCTTTACCTTTCAAGGAAAAATAAATCGAGAAAGTCCAGTTGCCTTTTTGGGAAAGCACCTTTGGGACAACCATGACCTGGATGATGGAGACTCTCCTTAGACAACTGCATAGCTGCTGAACGGGACACCATCCCTTTTACCTTGGCCTTATCTGGCAACGCCACTCTAAATTCAGGATCACACACAGTCCTCCAGTTAATCTTCCCAAACACTGTAATAAAAACAAGACAGACTTGAGATGGGCAAGAACTTGAGAAGACGACTGAAACCAAGCTCTAATCCCGTATCCTTAGAGGCTACACTCAGGTTAATCCAACCAATGTACACAACCAACGTGACTGTAAGTCATCCAGTAGAACCACTTCAGAGCCTGATGGCTATCATCCAGCCCACACACAGGATGGCCTCAAATTGGAGTCTGGCCGAAAAGTGGTCATCTTGGTTGACAAAGGCGTTGCAAATTAAAGAGTTTCCCGCTGTTTTGTAGGCCAGCCAAATCAACACTTTTGAAGATCCCTTTGGCATGATGCATCTGGAGAGCTTGTGACATTCCAGCCATTGTTTTCCCACAGAGGGAGGCATGCTTGAAGGGCCACACAGCAGACACACCATGGTTCAATTAACAGTTGTGCAGCCAAGATACCCATGAAGACTCATTCCTGTGACAGAAAAAAAAGGAAGCCTTGCCAAACCACCATGCACTAGAATGACTCCGGGGAAGCCCTTCCAGAGAAACAATCAAAAGTTTAGACATGAAAAGATACACACATACCGATAATTATGACAAAGGCTCACCAACATCAGCCCTTACACTTTCCTCAGTAAATACAGCATCAAAAACCAAAGGTATACAAGAGCCAGTTAATTGATTAAATGATGCAACAGCAGCACCTACAGCTCTAGTAAGGATAAATGCTGGTGGAACACAGACCAATGTTGGTTTGTTTGCTGGTTTGTTTAATTTGTATAGCCGCCCATCTCAGTCAATGACTGGGCTACTTACGATGAAAAATGCTAAAAACATTTTAAAACAATAAAAACAGTAAAAAAAACTATGATGTTGCATACAGGTAGTCCTCAATTTACAACCACAATTGGGACCAGAAATTCTGCTGCAAAGCAAGGTGGTTGTTAAGTGACTCACAGCTGATTTTACAAGCCCTTTTGCCACGGTTGTTAAGTGAATCACTGAAGTTGTTAAGTGAATTGCACAGTTGAGTAAATAAATCAGAGGCAGCAGAAAGATGGAAAGATTGGGACTACCCACCATGAAGGACTGGTTGGTGAAACTGACAGATCTTGCTTCTTGCTGGGATGGACAAACTGACTTGTTTGGTAAGAGGAAGGGCCCTCTCTACATTTATTGGGGACTGGAAATCCTTCTGGGATTTTTGCATAAAACAGGGGCGGGGGAATGACTGTGCAATTTATGGCTTTGTTGATTAAACAGCACAGATAGATGACAGAAAGAAGAGTGAGAGAAAGAGGATAAATTAAAATTGTACTTATGCTGTAGCTGCTATGAAGAATATCAGAAGCCCCTTTCTTTATATCTTTTTTTCTTCCTTCTCTTTTTTCTTCATTGCGCTTTTAGCTTTTTATTTCTATCTTCCCTTTTCATTTTCTCTGTTCTATTTTAGTTCAAATTAGCTCTTATTATTACTTTCAAAACTTGGAGTAAGCATTATTTAAACTAAAGCAATGAATCAGAGGCGGCAGAAGGCAAATCAAAACATTTTCTAGTGGCCAGATATTTCTCAATGGCAACAATTAAAAAGTGTCAGCATCAATTTTTAATGACCACACAGCTAGATTTTCGTCCATGATGATCTGCCTCTAACCTGGACCTTCAAACCATCCAAGTCTTGGTGCTAAAATCAACATCTAGACTAGAGTTTACAAAACTGAAATGTTCACAAATGATGGAAGTAGACATTATGATGTACGGCTAGTCCTCGACTTACAGCCATTTGTTTAGTGACTGAAGTTACAACGGCACTGACAAAAGTGACGTATGACTGTTTTCCACACAACTGTTGCAGCATCCCCCATGGTCACATGATCAAAATACAGACACTTGACAACTAGAATGTATTTATGATGATCGCAGTATCCAGGGATCATGTGATCCCCTTTTGCCACCTTCTGACAATCAAAGTCAATAGGGAAGCCAGAGTCACTTAACAACCATGTTGCTAACTTAACAACTGTAGTGATCCACTTAACAACTGTGGCAAGAAAGGTCATAAAATGGGGCAAAACTCACTTAACAACTGTCTTGCTTAGCAAGGGAAATTTGGGCTCAATTGTGGCTGTAACTCAAGGATTAGCTTTGCTGACACTGAAAATCTCAACCATGTTGCAACACTTCTTCCCAGTTCTAAAGGTCTTTATGCTTCAGATGAGCCAGCAGTGTGCTGCAGCTGCCAAAAAAACCAACACAGTGCTAGGCTGCATTAACAGAGGGATAGAATCAAGATCACGTGAAGTACGAATACCACTTTACAACGCTTTGGTAAGGCCACACCTGGAATACTGCATCCAGTTTTGGTCACCACGATGTAAAAAAAGATGTCGAGACTCTAGAAAGGGTACAGAGAAGAGCAACAAAGATGAAGCAATGGATGGAAACTAGTCAAGGAGAGAAGCAACCTAGAACTAAGGAGAAACTTCCTGACAGTTAGAACAAGTAACCAGTGGAACAACCTGCCTCCAGAAGTGGTGAATGCTGCAACACTGGAAGTTTTTAAGAAGAGACTGGCCAGCCATTTGTCAGAAATGGTATAGGGTTTCCTGCCTGAGCAGCGGGTTGGGCTAGATGACCTCCAAGGTCCCTTCCAACTTATTATTATTATTATTATTATTATTATTATTATTATTATTATTATTATTATTATTATTATTATTATTATTATTATTGATTGTCTTAATGGGCAATCTTCCATGCTCCCTAACTAATGATAGACAATCAAGAAATATGTAACTTTCGGTGCACATGGATGCACAAAAGGAATCAAGGCTGGCCCTGCCACTGTGTAAAACAAGACAGGCTATCCAGCACTTTCCTTGTTTGTTCCCTTCACGAACTATCTTGCTGTCTGAGGGATCCTTGGTGCTCTCTGAGCTTGGTTGTTTTCTTGCAGGCATTTCATAACACGGACTAGGTAAGATCACCCATGCTTGTCCTTGCTGTCTCTGCAAGTGTGCATTGTCATCCCTGGTACTTTTGTACAATACAAGCACCATATCTGGAATGGAAGAGGCTACAGAGTTGTTCCTTGGTCTAACCCTGGTGAAAATTTAGCCCCAGGTTACCAATAGGTCAATTCCATCTTTAGGATAACAATAACAATAATAGAGTTGGAAGAGACATTTGAAGTCTTCTAATCCAACCCCCTGCTCAGGAAGGAAACCCTATACCATTTTTTTTAAAAAAAATTCCATTTATATCCCGCCCTTCTCCGAAGACTCAGGGCGGCTTACAAGCTTAGCAGTAGCCTTCATTCTATGTATATGCCTGCTTATTAGGGCTTTCACACACACCCCAAGCGGCATTATTACAAAGTCAGCTTAATTGCCCCCAACAATCTGGGTCCTCATTTTACCTACCTCGGAAGGATGGAAGGCTGAGTCAACCTTGAGCCTGGTGGGATGCAAACCTGCACTAATTGTAGGCAGCTGGTGTTACTTAAGGAGGCATTAGCCCACTGCTCCACCAAGGCTCTTGTTTAAGTGATTGTCTAATCTTTTCTTTAAAACTTCCAGTGTTGGAGTATTCACAACTTCTGGAGGCAGGTTGTTCCACTGGTTAATTGTTCTCACTGTCGGGAAATTTCTCCTTAGTTGTAAGTTGCTTCTCTCCTTAACTAGTTTCCATCTGTTGCTTCTTGTCCTGCCTTCGGGCGCTTTGGAGAAGAGCTTGACTCCCTCTTTGTGGCAGCCCCTGAGATATTGGAACACTGCTATCATGTCACCCCTCATCCTTCTCTTCATTAAACTAGACATCCCCAATTCCAGCAGCCGTTCCTTATATACTTTAGTCTCCAGTCCCCTAATCATCTTTGTTGCTCTTCTCTGTACTCTTTCTAGTCTCAATATCTTTTTTACATCGTGGTGACCAAAAACTGGATGCAGTATTCCAAGTGTGGTCTTACAAAGGCATTAAAAAGTGGAATTAACACTTCATGTGATCTTGATTCTATCCCTCTGTAAATGCAGCCTAGCACTGTGTTGGGTTTTTTTGGCTGCTGATGCACACTGCTGGCTCATATTTACTGTAAGTGGCCCACTAGGACTCCAAGATCTCTCTCACAGTTGCTACAATTGAGCAAGGCACCACCTATACTATACCTGTGCATTTAGGGTTTTTTTGCCTAAATGTAGAACCTTACTTTTTTCACCACTGAATTTCATTTTGTTAGATAGTGCCCAATGTTCAAGTCTGTCCAGATCCTCCTGTATCTTAAGCCTGTCTTCTGGAGTGTTGGCTATTCCTGCCAGCTTGATGTCGTCTGCAAATTTGATGAGTTCCCCATCTATCCCCTCGTCGAAATCATTGATGAAGATGTTGAAGAGCACTGGGCCCAGAACAGAGCCCTTAGGATTAGAAAACCAAAGTGGTCAAGAGTCCAGGTTGAAGAGTTTTACAATTCTGAACAATTATCAGGTGTCTTGGACCCTTTTCACTATCTGACAACCTCTGCCACATTTGCAAAACCACTGCTTTTGTGTATACAGATAAGTCCTCAATTTAGGACCATTCATTTAGCTAGCATTCAAAGTTACAACGGCACTGTAAAAAGTGACTTATGACCAATCCTCACACTTAAGACCGTTGCAATGTTCCCAAGGTCACATGATCATGATCTGGGCACTTGGCCACTGGTTCACATTGATGACGGTTGCAGCACTCCTGGGTCACATGATTGCCATTTGCCAGCTTTCATCCAGCTTCCCAAAATCAATGGGTAAGAAAGTCTCCAATCATAATCATGTGACTTTTCACTTAACAACTGTAGTGATTCACTTAATAACCTCAGCAAAAAAGGCATAAAATTGGTAGGGGGGGTCACGTGATGCCTCGCTTCATGACAGCACCAGCTAATTGCAAATTTTCAGTGGTTGTAAGTGGGGGGGGTGTTACCTGTTGAAAACAGCTTGATGATATTATTGCAAGCAAAGGCCCTTCTCAAAAAAAACCCCACAAACAGACATTTTAGTTTCTTGGCACCAGTGTTTGGAAAAGTAATTGCTTTTTTAAAAAAAATCTATAAAAAGAACTTAGTGTGACAACATCCTGGTCCCTGGTTTCTTTTTTTTCTTTTCTTTTTTTTTTAATGGTCAAGCAAGCAAAGAACAAAGCATCTTTAACCAGCATTCCTATTCCAGCTTTCCAGACATCTCCAGCATTTCCCTACCAAGGAATTCCAAAGGATGGTTTTGATTCAGAAGCTTTGCATCTAGCTAGTCAACTCTTCACTGGGTTTCCCATCCTTGGCAGCCCAAACAAGAATCTCAGGCCATCATGAAAGTTAGGAAGGATCTAATTGGACGCCAGCCCAAACCAGCCTTAGTTTACCTCTTAGAAATCAACACATTCAATACGTTCTTGTTTAAGTCCCGAGGAAATGCAAATTCTCCCTATTAAGGATATCAAATAAAGGCTCAGAATAAAACAGCAACCTTAAAGGGAAGAAAATAATCCTGATATATAAATAAAGCTGTCTAATCTGTAATTTGATGGAAGTCTGGAGTTGATCAAACCACTCTTTCCCCTTTCCAAATGAATATTTTGCCAAAAGAGCAGGCTTCCTTGACTCTCATTGGATCAACTTTTTAAAATTAGAGCCAAGAAGGTTTTTTTTCCCCCTAAGAAAAAGACAGAAGTCTACTTTTTTATTATTTATTTTGACCAGGCATAGCAGGCGAATACCTAGCAAAAATAACTCTTACTCGGCTGAATTTTGAAAGCTTCCTTTTTTTGGGGGGTGGGGGGGGTTAATTAATGCAATAAAATTATGAGATGGCACTTTGCTGGATGCACAAGAGTCAGCCACCAAGTGATCTGCCACGTGGCTTGGATAAAAGTTTGCGGTTTGGAAGCCTAAGAGAGGAAGAGGAGGAGATTAATCTAATGGCAAGAATACTGAGCTGGTGGGCTAGTGTGTGTGGCCTGGAGAAACACAACTCATGCTGGCCCACAATTTAGAACAGGGGTGTCAAACTCAATTTCATGGAGGGCCGCATCAGCATTGTGGTTGCCCTCAAGGGGCTGGGTGGGTGTGGCCAGGGTGGGCGTGGCCTACTGGGTGGGCGTGGCTAGAGTGCGTATGGCCTACTGGGTGGGCGTGGCCAGCTCTGCATCGTTCGCATCAAGGGTGCCTATGGGGGCCTGGGCAGGAGTGGGAAAGATCTGAGGGTCTCTGGCAGGCGGAGGGTCTCTGGGCCAGGGCCAAGGCAGTGGGGGCCATTCCCTCACTGTTTCCAGGATGGCTTCACGGGCCACATGAAACCACTTCGCGGGCCAGATCCGACCCATGGGCCTTGAGTTTGACATGTCTGATTTAGAAGAATCAGAATGTTCGCCCAGGGAATCAGGATTCTTTAAAAAAAAACAGCTTATTATAAAAGGAATAACATTTATTTATATAGCTCCCGAAAGAAAAGTGTTGGGGATATCTGAAATATAGGTGAAACATAAGAAGTCACCACAGAATCATGCAGCCTAAAAGTTGGCACCTTAGAGATCATCTTGCCCAGTGTTTTTCAAACTTGGCCCCTTTAAGATGTGTGGACTTCAATTCCCCTTGGAAGTTCACACATCTTATAGAGACCAAGTTTGAAAAACACCATTCTAGTCCCTTACTCAAGGCAGGAATTCTACTACAGCCAATATACTCTGACGTTCAATTGCATTTTTCCTCAGTTTGTTGATGTAGAAATGTCTTAGGTAGGATATAAATTACACAATTCCCACCAAGCATATCCACTGTGAAGGTGGATACCAAGCCAACTTCCTCCATGCATTTGGAGATTCCAAGTTGAATAGAATAGAGCTGGAAGGGACCTTGGAGGTCTTCTAGTCCAGCCCCCTGCTCAAGCAGGAGAACCTATACCATCTCAGAGAGTGGTTTAAGTTGTAAAAATACGAAGGTGCCCATGTGTCTGGAAGGACCATGAAAATCCAGAAGGATAACTTCACAAGGGACTAACATCTATTAAAAGAACACTTAGAGCAGATAGCCTACTAAGTGTAATTTAAGTGTTCCAGTCTAACCTGTTCCTGGGACTTGCTAGTGGTCTCCGCTCCAAGTCCTAACAAGGTTCCAAACCAAGCTATGGTCAGTCACTTGAAGCCAACAACCAACTGCGTTGGTGGACTTTAAACCATTTACACTACAAAAATGAACATTAAAACATTATGGTGTAATAGGATAATAGTCCTCTTTGGGGAGGGAAAAGAAGGAAATTGCAGCAATGTTATCATACAGAATTTCCACTCCTTTTATGTTTTTTTTATGGGAAGGAAACCTGAAGCTTGAGAAAAACACTGAACAACTATGGTATTGTGTGGATGCCCACCAAAAGTGTGTGTTGGGGGGAATCACAGCAATTCCATGCTAAAAATATTGGCACTGTATGGAAACATCCCCGATGAATTTTAGTAGTGGAAAATTCTCCTAAGGAAAAGTCAGAATTCTCCTGTTTCAGTGGCCTGCCAAATACTACATGCTTAGGGGTTGTTGTTTTTCCCCCCTCTTCTGTTCTTAGCAGGAGCAAGGAAAGTTGCAACTCGCTAAGAATTTTAAAAATTCACAATACAGTTTCTGAAGTCAATAAAATGAGGACCCAGTTTGTTGGGGACAATATGCTGACTTTGTAAACTACTTAGTGCTATAAAGCACTATGAAGCTGTATACCAGTCTAAGTGCTACTGCTATTGTTATTTAATTCATTTCTATTTGCCCTTTGGATAAATACGTGGCCTCTTTGTCATGACCTCTCCAAGTTGAAAAGGTGTTTTGTATAAGGTGGTTTGATCTTGACAGGAGAGTTACCTTGAGGTAAGATGGGCAGCCAATACATTTTACAAATCAATCAATCAATCAACAAAATTCTTCTTGTCAAGTCTCACCCTTCTGGGCATGATGAGAACCACAGAGAGTTCCAATTTTCAATTAGGGGTAAGAAACATCAAACAGAATCCCCAGACTTCTTTTATGAGTAAGTTCATCAAAGTGGACTTATTTTGAAGGGCTTCTTCCTAATTCTTTTTTGCAATCTGGACTCAGATGCCATTTATAAGACAAACTCTGCTAAGCAATTCTTCTGCTACCCATCAAGTGGTTTATGCCTACCATTCCACCTTTCTGAGGCTCCTCACAATCTGTCATGCCCCTGATGGGATAAGAAGCACCATCAGGGTAAGCACAGGATGAAGTTCCAAAACAGATCTACAACATTGCGACCACATCTGCTCTATAGGATCACAACCTTCACTGGATCCAAAAAGTATCAAAGAATTGTTGGGACAGAGGTTCCTTTTGATGGATGACAAACCCTCAAGGAGGCCACATTCTGGCAATGGCCCCAGGAAAATCCACCCCCCCAAAGGACACATGTTCCAGCAGTCTTCTTCTATGCTCAAATGGACCATGCTTGCAATTCAATGGAGGCAATTTCATGGCAACAGGCCTCTTTTCTGAAGGAAGTGAATGCTGGAAGATGTTTCAAGCTTTAGCCAGAACAGTTAATGAGGTTCTAATAATTAAAGATTCTCAATAATAGTAACAGCTATTATTTCCCCTCCCCAGCTGAAGTTGTTAAACTCACTATTCTGCATTTAAAGTTGGCTTAATCATGGTGTATAAGGAGCCCCTCCTAAATCAAAGGCTGGTTCAAAAATAACACTAAGCTATGGCTGAATACATCACAATGGCCTGCCTTTTACACAAACAGCATAAACCATGGCTTACAGATAGCTAATGAATTAAGGCCAAATAGGCAAACAACATTGGTTCTGTCAACATTTATTACCCTGTTTATTTATTTTACTGGGCTTCTACACTGCTCCCGTTGTAAGCAGGTCTGAGCAGTTCCCATAAGCTATTCTGTAAAAATATACATACAAATTAAACAAGCCACAAACAATTCACAACTCTGTGCCAGGGACAATAAACAAGCTTGGTTCAAACAGAATGCCACATTCCAAGAAAGAACATTTGTAAAGACATCCATCCTCAAGGCCTGTTGGAAAAGCCAGCTTTTCATCACCTTCTTAAAAGTCCAGTAAGTTTCAGTCCATATATATATATCAAAGTGAATCTTCTCTTTTGATCAGTGCTGACTCTTCCGTGGATTATGGCATGCTTGGTTTGCTATCCAATCATTCCAGATCTGGAAGGACTTGGACAACAGATGGAGGATACATTCATAAGATGTCCTCCACAGAAGACCTAGTTGGATCTGGTCAGCCACAAAACCTATTTCTCAAAAGGCAACTGCCTCTAAGTTGGGTCTTTGAGTACACCAAAGATATGTCTGCAAATCAGTACAATGCTAAAGGCTGGTCCTTTACTTTGCAGTTGAACAGAACCAGCCCCTGGTTTCACTTTTTTAAAAAAAAATAACACAAACTTTTTAAAAACTAAAGAATGGAGCAAGGATCTAGAAAGGTACTTGGGGTAGAATGTAGTCTGGATTCCCAGGAGGGAGAGGCTGCATTCCAGAGGACTAAGAGATAGTGAAATTCAGATAGTTTGGTTGGGAGGAAGAGGGTCAAGACTAGAAGTTCTCAGAGTCTGTCTTTAACGATGCAGGTAGATGCTTTGATTTGGCAAGATTTCTATCTGTAGGTGAGGAACAATAAAGGAAAATGCTTAGAAATAACTGTGTCCTTCTTGGGTTTCAGAGTCTGACAATACTAGGCTCCATGCTGACTCCTAGCTTAGCTTCCTGGTTGTTTGATAGCAACGTAATCTTCATTTCAGAGACTCACCTGTTGACTGCTTCAACACTATGACATATCAGCCAACAGCTGTATAGTTTAAAAGTCATCCTCTAGACTGAGGTCATCTCAAGCGAATCACAATCATATGCTGAGCAGTATTCCAGAGAAAACTCACAAATCAATTCAAGATTCATATCTGCATTATCTGAGGAAATTTGCTAAACAGAAAGTTGTAGCCTAACCTATAATGTTTTTTTAAAGCAACCAGAATGTGTGTCCATAGAAGATATCTTAGAAGAAGATCCAAGGGTGGGATCTTCTTCTTTCATCCAAGATGAAAGAATGGAAATCAGTACATGTGGTGGAATCTCCAACTAGACTAGGATCAAGAGGGATCAAGTTTAGACTTCTACTTGGAAGAAGCAGTGCAGGCCTGACTGCCACCAGAATCCTTGAAGCCTTATCTTGCCTTTCCCATGGGAATGCGGTCACTCTGGTGAGATTCTTATAACCTGGGTGACTAACTATAAGGCTTGAGTCCCCTCATGAGTGGTTCTGTTTCCTTTTGCCCAGGGGTCTTCAAACGTGGCCCTTTTATGACTTGTGGACTTCAACTCCCAGAATTCCTCAGCCAGCTTTGCTGACCCCTGCTTGAAGTTTGAAGACCCCTGCTTTTGCCTGACATTATACCTGACATTTTAACTGTTGCTATTCATAAAAGGCTCAGCTAATTACAACTTGGTGTTATAGAGGAAAACTAGAAGTATTCTGGAATCAAGCCCAACCCCCGGTGACTTCATGGACACACACAGGCAGCTCTCGAGCCAATAATGCCGAAGTAATTCGCCTCTCTGAATTGCTGAGCAGCAATTATTCAGGCACTGGAGTGCGAGGCTGTGGAAAGTCAGCAGGGGAAAAATGACATTCCTTCTGTTGCGATGCCAGTGCTGGGAGCAAAACTAACCCCGGCTTTTTCCAAGACTTGGGGTGGAAACCTTACAGAGTGCGGGAAGCTCAAGGGGAAGCTGGCAACAGCTAACCCAAACGGCATGGTACCACTTTAAAGGAAGAAAAAGGTTGCCGAGAAAATATATATATATCATCCCAGGAAATATTTGGAGAAGGGCTCATCCAAAGCCCTGCTCGAGTTTATAAGGAAATGAGTAGAAATGTAACCACTACTTTGTAAGTCTATATGATGCCAATTCCCAGAGCTAGTAGGTGGTAGTGGTGAAGAGGCTGGACCAGAAGTGGGGAAAGCCAAGGTCTACTTCTCATTCAGTGATGGAAACTTGCTGGGTGACCATGAGAATACCCGTCTCTGTCAACACAAGAACCAGTGTGGAGCAGAGGTAGTACTCTACTTACAGCCCTTCATTCGGCAATCGTTCAAAGTTACAATGGCGCTGAAAAAAAAGGGACTTACAACTGGTCCTCACACTTAAGAATGAGGAAGAGAGAGAGAAGCGTTTGGAGGAGTTGGTGGTGGCGGCAGCGTGCTCCAGGGCCAAAAAGGAGCGAGGCACCTTTAAGGAAAAGGTGGAAGAGACAGGATCAGAAAAAGGAAAGGAGGCGAGGTTGTCCTGCAGGAATACAAGCTAATTTGAGGGCTAATCCACACGGACCTCCGTTTCCATCTGTCCTGTTTGCGCCATCGTTTGCTCCCTAGAGACTAAAATGGATGATCTGAAACTTGAGCTGGCCACGAACAAGGAGTGTATATCGGAAGTGGTGACCCTTTGAGAGCTGTGTGCAGTGAACATGATTGGTGTACATTCAAAGTGTCAATAAAGTTGTTGTTGTCACAGCATCCCCATGGCATGTGATCAAAACCTGAGTGCTTGGCAACCGACATGGATTTACCATGGTTGCAGCATCCCAGGGTTATGTGATCGCCATTGGCAACCTCCCTAGCTGGCTTCTGATAAGCAAAGTCAATGGGGGAAGCTGGATTCATTTAACAAAGGGTCCCACAACCCCCCAGTCCGTGAATTAGCACTGGGCTGCGGCATGCCGAAACCGGGCCTCACAAACAAGCGAAGCTCCATATGCAGGATACAGGCAACAGGTGAAACCAGGCCTCTTCCGGTTTGTGGGAAAACCTCTCTCCACGGACTGGGGGGGGGTGCTGGTTTAACAACTGTGCAGTTCACTTTAACAGCTGCAGTGAGTCGCTTAACAGCCATAGCAAAAGAGCTTGTAAAATCGGATGTGTCCACACTTAACCACCTTGCTTAGCAATGGAAATTCTGGTCCATGATTGTGGTCGTAATTCATAAGTGTAGTGGTCAAATGCTGGACTAAGAGAGAAAGAGGCTCTAGTCCAGCCCCACCCAAAGAAGGCCCTGAACTCTCTCTCTCAAGCATAGACCGGCAAGTTGAAAAACTTCCATCTACCTATAACCTGCGTGTTATAGCATGATCCAGTAGTGTCTCAAAAGGTGCTTTTTCAAAAGGCAACTGGACTGTTTTTTCTTAAGGGTGAAGAAGACCTTTCACTTCTTATTCAAAAAGCTTCATCGGGCAGCGACAAAGCACCTCTGAGACAACTACGGCATGGATGAATGAGAATCTCCATTGACATGATCCATAATCTTCAAAAGATGAGTTTTCATCCTGCAATGGAATGATTTTGCTAACACTATAATAATGCTCACTTAATTTTGGGAAACCGGAATTTTGTATGTTTATGTATCTTTCCTGTACTAGCTCTATTGCCTTTCTATTTTTGTTTTCAGAGACACATTACTTCCTAACTGCTCAGAGAATTCCCATTATTAGAAGAATGAGAAATATAATAAGCAATGAATAAATACGGTGTGCAGTTGCCAGATGACCTACTGGTCCCACGGAAAGACTCTCATCTGTCATGCAACAGCTAACTCCCTCCACCACCACCCCACCACCCAATTCTCATCATCTCCTTATTAACAGAAAGTCTGCTGCTGGTTCCCCCACCCAAAGAGTTTTAATCCTTCTAAAGGAGCCTTAATTCCCAAACAGGTCCAGGTTTTGAAGAGAGGTGTGGTTCCTAAAGGATAAGATTGGGAAAGGGTCAACAGCTGGCAAGAACAAAAAGACTTTATTTAAAAGTAATGCTTGACTTTAGCAGCTGGGAGTTCAGAGAGAAAGATGGGGAGGGGAGAGGAGGGGGGGGGAAACCAGTCATTTTCAGGACTTGCAAGGAAACCACAAGAATTTGGAAGCACTAAAGGGTGAGACCACCAAACTAAATTTTGCTCTGGGTTTAAGCTAGAATTTCAAGAGGGGCCTCCAGAAGTGAAAACTTTACGACTCAGGAGCAACAGAATTTTTGAGCATGTCATTATCTTGCCTATAAGCCAACTGGAAAAACAATAACAAGAAACAATATTCAAACCTACCTATGTATTTTTCTCCTTTCCGTTTTATGTTAAGAGCTACCTGGACCCTACTATTGAACTGGCCAGTCTCTTTCCACCTGTCCCTTTTTTTTACTGCAATAGCAGAGTGGTGATCCTATTGTTTTTCACTGACCGTGTGAGAACAAACTCTCCCAAATAAAATAGAAGAGGCCATGATAGAAACAACCGAAGCAAAAATAAGTCTAATAACACATGTAGTGTCAGGCAAGAAGAATCAGGATCACACATTAAATTCCAGTTCAGAAGTTTTTAGTGCTCAAGTCTGCACACCAGAATCTAATCAACTAATGGTCAGCACTAAATTGGTGTTAGAGAAGAGTCAACAGAATTCAAGGTGGGGGCTAGACTTGGAGCATTTGTGGACCTGTATGAATTCTAGGCTAAATCCTCTCTTGACTCTGCTCCCATCTCTGCCTACTCTTCTCCTATATGTGAAGATACAGTCTCTGGCAGCTTGACCTCAATTCCTGGTACTTTCATGGACATATCCATGTAGTTGGCAAGAGCTAAAAATGTTTTCTAGTGACCTATTCAAATACTGACTGGGCCTAACTCTGATTTTGAGATTAGGATTGCTACCCAGTTACTTTTGATTAATCCTACAGATATATTAAATTATTGAGTTGTTACATTTCTATTCCCCCCCCCTCACTCTGGCTACCTTACAAAATCAGAAATCCAACACACAATGTAAACAAATTGGATAAATTCAGAGTATTTAATGCCAAATATACAAGCAAAGTTTACAACAAAGAATTTTAGAACTGGGGTAGTGTAAAGCTGTGTTTCTCAACCTCAGCAACTTTAAGATGTGTAGACTTCAACTCCCAGAATGCACAGCCAGCACGCTGGCTGGGGGATTCTGGGAGTTGAAGTTCACACATCTTAAAGTTGCTGAGGTTGAGAAATATTGGCGTAAAGGAGTGTAGAGTTGACCTTGGAGAAAGTAAGATAAATCATTTAAGAAGGAAAGGAAGAAGCAAGCTGTTAAAGAGAGATTACACAGTCCTAAAAGAGAGTGAAGTGTGAGTAAGAAACTCAGAATAACTTTATACCTTGAGTTCGTTTAGTTTAAGATGGGACAGAAAGAAACTTGGATAAGCTTCCACAAGTTTCTTAAGACACCTTGTAATGATAAAGAGCATTCCTGGAATCCTTGCCATGCTCATTTATTGACCTGGCCCACCCCAAAAGGCTGACAGATGCCCTATTGGGAAAGCAGTGATATGCTGGGTTAGATAGATACTGGGTTCGTTGCGTAATCGACGAGACGAGGTGAGTGAGTTCAGCAAAGAACATTGTTTATTGCTTGCCGGAACTGAATTGAGGAACAGGGCTGCGAATGCAGCAATTTATACTCTGGCCTCTAGGTGGCAGCCAATAGGTTTAAAGCAACCTATTGCCGCCCTAGAGGCAGCCAATGGCAGCGCTGGAGACGGGTTGTCTGAGGAGCTGAGAGCCATTAGCCAGCTTCCCTGCTTGAGCAACCTTCCAGCAATTAACCCACGTGACATTCCCCGAGCAAAACAAAACCCAGTACATTACATGATGCACAACCCATCTCTCTGGGCTGGGAATGGGGAAAGTTTGGGGAAAGATTTTAAGATTTTAATAACTGGCAAGACTGCATGGAGGAAACTGAAGCACCTGCTTTTCACTCTTTCTTGTTCACTCTGGGCAATCTGGCGAGATGGTGAGGCCACGTTTTTTGCCACATATCAAGACAGTGATCAGGTGTCCAAGTAGCTGGGTTGTTTTGGATCCAGAGACAACAAGCACACCAGTAAATAGAGAGACTGTAAACTTAAGTATTAACTCAAGCAAGCAGATTGAAAAGCATACTGTTAAAAAACATATACACCAAGCAAGATGACACCCAAATCTCTTATGAGCTGCCAGGATCTCCTCAATAATGAGAGCAGAGATACCCATGGGCAGGCAGTTTCCACAGTACCCAATGCTAGTTTCTCTGCAGATGCTCATAACAACAAACAACCACCCCAAAGTTTTTATCAGCGCCTGGCAGGACCTCATGGCTGTTCTGTGGTCAGAAGACAGTAATACCTGACCTTGACTGGCTGGCATATGAGTCTAGGATGGGAATCGAAAGTCTGAGACTTTCACAGTGAGAAAAGCTTTGAAGCTATGTGAAGATCCTCCCACCCCCGCCCCCACCCCTTTTTTAGCAAGCGTGAAAAGCAAGCAGGCTAGCTCAGAAGGAGATTTAAACTTCTAGGCTTGTTTTTAATATGAAGGAGAAATAAAAAATTGTCACTAATTCCTCACAAGAACAATGGTCTTCTGCATTGACGCTGCACCATGCACTAGCAAATGCCACTCGGCTGCCTGGAGGACAGCACCATTCCCAGGAATCCAATTTTCATCTTCAAGGCTTCACACAGCAAACTTAATGAGCTGCTGGCCTTAGCATGGGCTTGGTGAGTTTTTCCTTTCCCCACCGTGGGTTGGCGACGGTACGAAACTTTGAGAAGAACCGTTTAAAGGAAATTAGTCCTTAGGAGCCCAAAGTTTTTATTTAAACAAGAGATCTGCCAGAACTTCCAACTGTTTTGGAGGAATGAGTTTGAAGGAGCAGTGCTGAAGCAGAAAGATTGGGAAGGCCAAACTTAGCAGTTTCCCCTGGCACCTGGCTTTCAGGAATAGCAATAGCACTTAGATTCACAGTGCTTTTACAGCCCTCTCTAAGCAGAGTCACCATATTGCCCCCAACAATCTGGGTCCTCATTTTACCAACCTCGGAAGGATGGAAGGATGGGTCAACCTTGAGCCCGTCAGGATCGAACTCCTGACAATGGGCAGAGTCAGGCTGCAATACTGCATTCTAACCACTGTGCCTCCATGGCTACGA